>NC_134037.1:14253624-14902165 GCF_965140245.1 Athene noctua | reverse complement strand
AGAAGAGGCTCTGAAACATGATAATGATAGCTAATAAAATATAAGAGCAAAGCTTTGCTTTCCTGTTGCTTTGCATACACAGTAATAAAACTACTTCACTGGTAGGATATAAAGTTAACATCTCTTTCTAAATTGCTTCAGCAGTTGTGCTCACAAATGGTATGGTATTAAGCCTAAAGGAACATAAACATTATTTTATGGCATAGTATACCCTTAGTATAGAAACACGGCATGCTATTCAAGAAAGAGGCTCTCTAAAACTTTTGAAGACTATGGTTCCCATTTGATTGATGAGTTAGGAGATCAGAGTGAGCGCTGTCACATATAAAAAGTCAGGGCTGATAAGCCTACAGGACACACATTTAATCCTCGGGAGGAAGAAAGAAAAACTAACAGAGCAATACTGAAATGCAAAAGGCAAGAAGCAGCTGGCTTTGAATTAATACCTATTTACGTGGTGTATATGGAAATAGGCCAACTTTCAAAGTAATTTAAAGAATTTTTACCATATCACTAATTACTGAACTTCTTTAGTTCTGTACTTTTTAAAACTCCATTAGGCATATCTACTTAAGAATAAAAGGAACCATACATTAGTTCTTCAACACAGCAAATCATACTACAGTTGTATTTCAGGGTCGGATGTCACCATTATGAAGCTTATAAACTATAACGCTCTACAAGGCACTTGTGAAAAAGAGCAAGCATTCTAATAGAGGAGGAATTTCAATTTGAATGTGCCAAGAGTGCAAATCAACAAGAGTGCTGTTAATTATTACAGAATCACCACACAGCAATGGAACCATATTCCCTCCTGAAGTGCCTTTCTTACCCCTCCTCTGTAGGGAAGGGGGAGGCAGGCTACGAGTTGCATAGGATGCATAAGAATGGCCACACTAAAGCAATTCTAAACTGGTTTCCAACTTTAGCTTCAAGCCGTTCAAGGGGTACATATGTTGCATAACTCCCAAATGTGGCATGGACATTTAGGAAATGAAACAACTGCAGTTACTATTCAGATGAATCTCACCGATATACTTTCACATTTGCATTCCTTTAGTTGGGAACAATCAGAACATGAATCACACTCCTTGACTACGATTGCTCACCTAAACATACTGTCCTGCCAAAAACCACGATGGCTTGCCAATGGTTTGCATGCACATTCTTCCAATATTTGAAGTAATGTTTCTTCACCAGAGAATATGCTGGATAAAGCAGTTTAGCCAAACTCCAAATAATTATTACTACTTTGAGTTGCAGTAATTCCTAGAAATTCCATCTGACATCAACATCACATTGATGTCCTAAAGTTTAGGACAGTGCTAGAAAGTCTATTACCTGAATAAAGTGAAAGTGAGACACAGAAGGAGTGAGTAATTTGATCAAGGTTGCCCAACAAAGCTTTGGTAAAATTTATAGGAAACACTAGATATCCTATATAGGGCTTTATATGTTAGAGCATAAATTATAATAAACACTCATTAAAATGAAAAAAAAAAAAATCCCCAAGCTTTCAGACACAATAACTACAGGAAAAAATATTCTTTTTAGAATAAAAGATTAAGTGTTTTCTTTTCCAGTGACAGAACCCAGAATCCTTTTAACTAATTTGTTGAGAAAATATGCCACAGTGGAATTTAGTATGACTGATTAAACTATGTTAATACATTTTCCAGCTTTGGGTCCCCAGTCCCATTGCCCTATCTATGACCTTTCTAACTCAGGAATTATGTTACTTGTTCTACTAACAAGCATCCATCCATGCCACAAGGATGTCATGGTTTAACAGAAATTACTTGAAGTGCAAGCACAAAACGAAGAGTACATGACATTATGAAGCATACGTGTGTGTCTGTTGAATATACTGGCTCTGATGATATTACTGCCACTATGCAAAATCATTTTTAGAAGATTGACCCCTCTCATTTTGACTAAGTATAACCTGTAAACCAACCCTGTACACAACACAATCCCAGTATCTTCCCTGATAAGCTGTTCCCATGCAAAGGTGCTGTGTAGGGAAAAACAGTAGCTGGTAAAATAATTTACCTTTATAAGTTACTTCTATGAGAGACTCTGTATGCTACTTCTCACCTTTGTTTCTTCTCATATATATCTCACTACTGCAGCACCACATATACATGAGAAATGTAATGTATACACGTTTTGCTTGGTGAGTGTTTTCATGATTCTCCTTGGAACTGTTACTAATGGTCCGACTAATTCATCCCCATCATTCAGATCTGTTTGTTGGAGGATGGCGAACTGAACATCTGATCCTGAAAGTATCAGCAATCCTCTATGCCTTTCTTCTCCAGGTTGACACTCAACTGTAAGCTCCAATTCAGAGTCTACAGGACAGAAATAGTAGCAACAGACTGGATAATTAGTCTATGCAGCTGCATTATGAATCCCTTTACCAGATTCAAGCCTCAGGTATGAACCCAGCAAAACATGTAAGCACAAAAGAGAGCTAAACTCACGAGCGAGAACAGGACAAACCAATCTTAATGCAGATCCTCATGTGGCCATACAGTTTTTATTAAAAATATAATTCCAATTGAAGCCTGCCCATTTTTGTTGAACTATATTTCCTAATAATATACATCAAGAAAGATGTATTGCTCTTCCAAGTGTCCTGTTTTCTTATCCCTTTGTCGTCCCTTGATCACTTATTGAGTCCTGCCTTTCATTCATAAAATCTGGGAAATCTGCACCACCTCGGCACCAAGGCTTTGTTTGGTATCCAACAAAACTAAGAAAATGGAGTTGTCTTATCACCATCTCTTGATCCCCCGTGGGAGTAGCTGTATTAATCATCAAAACTTAGAGGAAATTATTCCCATTCTCACTTGTTTTAAGGCCCCTTTAAGGCTAAAGCAGTGTGAGCTAACTCAGTCAGGCTCGTTAAGTTTAGTGCTGATGATGACTGGCCAGTGTCAGTTCGAGGAGAAGTTTTGCTTGCCCTTTCACTACTATTTCTACTGCAGCACCTTCTGTTTCCTTCCTAAAGCAATTTTTAGCTATTTATGAACAAATAGTGCAATCTTAACCTGGACTGGGAAGGAAGGAGCATGAAAGCGCTGCTGCCCCATCCTTTCTCATTCTTGTTGCTAAGGGCAAATTATTCTGAAGGGAGAAAAAAAAGTACTTTTTTTTTTTCCCATCACATTTTTTTTGCATTACATGAGACAAACTGTTCTGGAAAAGGGTAGATTTTCTACTGTAAAGTGTCTGTGGTAACAAGAAGGTTGTTTCATTCAAAATGTAAATGCTGGTAGTATCAACATCTGGAGGACTGTAGCCTTAGGCACCATTACAAGAAGCAAGAGATTTGGACAGGATACATTCAATCTTGCTTTAAAGGTATGATGTTCTGCCAAGATAAACTTCTAAGCTTTGACATATTTTATTTTGAAAAATGTTATCGTCAGGTGTAAAGGAAATTCCTCTTCACTGAGGAGAGTTTTGTAGCTGTGTATCTGATGACATAATTACTATGTGACTACATATTTCATGAACATCTTTCCTGACCTGAATAAACAAGAAACAACAAACATTCTTTCTGATGACAACCCCATACACCAGTAGATTTAAATAACAAAAAAAGGAAAGGATTCTCACTAAGGGCTCTGTAAGGGAACTATTTTCCATCAGCATGCTGAACTTTAAATCCATTGCTCCTAATTAAAGCAAGTCAGCCGCTCAAAAGCTTCTTATGCGAAGCCTCTCTGCCTTCAGCCTTCCTCAAAATCTCAAGTACTCAAACCATACCAAAGCTTTTGCTTTTGCCATAGCTAGCTTCCCACTTTGATTAAAAACCAGTTGCCTCTTCCTGCTGTGACTGCTCTGATGTTATAGGTGCCACCTATCTCTCCAAAACTGTCACTATGCTCACTCTTATGGACTGCTCAAAACTTTTGCTGTCACTGATTAGACTTCTCTGTCCATCTTTGTCCCCGTGGTCAGTTGCTGCTTTGACAGGACTTGAGAAAATCTAGAATGAGGATGCACACACCCTGCATGGGGCTCTAAAGGCAGAATAAAAAGGTCACGTCTGAGAAAACTGAACATATCATATAGCTTTACGTGTTTACCTTATGAGCCTTTAACCACCGAGCAGACATTTCTATAAGGGAGTGGGAAAAGGATGTGAAATTCAAGTAGAATTATAGGAAGCGTACAGCTCACCCAATGCCAAAATTTCCGAAGGCAACACATAATCACAAGGGTGACCTAGGTACTGCTAAATTCAGTTTCGCAATGCCTAATGACTAGGCATCCTCAAAGTAGTATGTATGCTGCTGAATACTGCTACTTAGGGGCAAACATCTGCTTCCAAAGAGACCTGAAACCACTTTTCTTAGGACTTTGGAGTTCTCTGCCCCAGAGAGCTTGTAGTACAGGAGCATACTTCTAGTGAATAATACTGTGATGACTGTGGAAAAGATTCTCAGCTGGTTTAAATTAGTAGAAATTTACTGAAATCAACCAGCTAAAACTCAACTATGATGATGTGAATTAAAATCTTAGAATCTTGTTCAAGTAGCAATGTTTTGTAGTAAATCCATCAGAAACACTAAAAAATCCCCTTTTTTTTCCTTGGACTAAAGAAAAATTGGACATTTCACTGATAACCACACTGCACTCCCCACAATGCTGTGTACTCAGCAGCAGCTGTTCCTGGGTTGTCATTCCAAAACCTGCTTTTCGACAACTCAGACACATAGATTCCACTTTCTTGGGTCATCTTTGCCTCCATCACCCACATGCATCACAGATGTAAAAAGTAATATCTTTTTTTATCTAATTCAGTTTGTACTTTTTCACTGTAGCATTAATGTAACACAACACGAGTATTTCCCAGAAGTATTTGTCATTATAACACAGGGCTCAATTCATTCACTAAAGGAAAAGTTTGCAGAGCTCCTGGAAGTGGCCAGCTTCAGATAACGAGACCATTGGATTAAATATAGGTTTAGACTTCTTTTTTTAATCTTTCCCTTTATCTTCATCCAAATCCCCACTCCCTTTTGGCTGCTGTCACTACAGCACTTCAGATTCTGGCACAGAACCAGTAAAGGAGGTATTTCAAGAGATGGTAAATCAACTTATTCAGTGCTCTCCCTGGCTTCCTTTCTCAGAGGTCAAATATGTTTTCAAACCAGTAAAAGAAGTGAAAGTCCTTTCAAGTCTCACTTCTCACAAGGCTGGACAAGCAAAAGGGGCTTTTCCAATATTCACTGCTAATGACATGCACGTCTTAGAAGAGCCTCTTTTCTTCTCTGAGCCATGGGATATGCACAAAGGCTTACTCATTATCTTTTCATATTTTCTCCAAAATGCCAGATACAGGGCTATCAGCATAATGGGACAAGGAATGTACACATACATCACATTTCATTATCTACCTTTATTTTTAACTCCCAAGCCAGCTCCAAGAAAAAACGCCAGCATTCATGTGTATATGTGAACTCTCTCAATGATAATTTCGTGAGAAAAAGCTTGCACAAATAACACAGCCTTAACATGTAGTTACTCTCTGTATATAATAACACCCCATTTCCAAAGAGGTTGAAACATATATTTTTGTAAATACATTGAAAATCCTTGTATTCACATTACAACTAACAACTAAATGACTGCAATGGCACAATTCACAGACCAGGTAGAAATGCCACTGGATCTCAGAAGGAGGTGCAGAAACAGAGCACACATTTTTATAACCTTGTTAAACAGTGACACATCTTTCTATGCAATTACCCTGACTTCAGCTCAAATCCAAAAGTAACACTATCAGAATAATATAGCAAAATGTGTGTACAACCATCCTGACAGCTGGCCAAGCCAGACTCATCTATTTGTCAAAAGACTAATCACCACTTCAGCATTTCATTGCTGCATGCCAAATTTACCTTTCATTTTTTACAGCAGTTGCTGACCAACACTCAGCACTTACTTTCAAACATTATGATACTCTATGAGAAGTTTCAACTGCTATTTATATGCTTCATTAACTGTTTTTGAAGGTTAACATAAGATATAGGTGGGAAGGAAAGGGAAAAAAATAGTATCGCCACGTAAGTATTGGATTGCTTGTTCAAATGAGCCTTAGAAAAGGACTTTATGAAAGTGGTGCTTTAGTCAAACAAAAGCAACCACAACCAATACAGAACAGTTGGAGGTACCTCTGTGGCAGGAGGTAAGATTAAATTATATAATGATCATTATTCATAAGGCATTATTCATCTCACCTTAAAGCAGACATCTAAAGAAAGTCAAATGGATTGTGGCAAGTGTTCTCCATTGACTGGAAAGGCAGTCTATAATGACTACCTCAGATGTACATGTCAGCACTGCAGCCATCCCCTAAGGTGAAAGTAATTCCTGTTTCATTCCAGCATTCAGCCTTACTTTCTACTAAGTAGAGCAATTCTACCTTCACTGCAGAGTATTGTTCCCCCATCACATTAGTAAAAACATATTACAAACCAAAAATCTAGTAGTTTTTTACTAGCTTAATTAGCAACATTCAATTTTCCTGAAGTTCTCAAAACACAGAGTTGCTAACCATTGTTACCTCCATTTTACAAGTGAGGCAAACTGAAAATTACCATGAAAGTTAACATGACCTTGCCCATGATCTGCTACAGGTCAAAAGATTAAACTAAAACTAGAATCAAAACCGTAGGACACACTCTTCCATACTACCTTTCATCCTACCTTAGAATTGTCACTATCTACCATCAGCCCAACTCTGCTGCATACTATTTGACAAATTCATAGGTCTGAAAGATATGAAGATTAACAAGAAAAATAAAATATACAGTGAACAAGATGAAATATTTCCTTCTAACAGCTTAAGTCAAAAGCTATCCCTGTTTATCACATGGTGCATCCACACAGCACACTGGAGCATGATGCAGTTGCCTGGCTGTTGCAGTTGGTTAAATAAGCACCAGAATACACTACAGCAGTTTCAAAATGATTCTGAGCTCAAGTTTTTACCCTTGAGAAGGGATAAAACTTACTACACTGAGCAATGGGCCAGGCAAATATAGTTTATGTATCTTTCAGCACTTGAGCTATCAACAGTGCAATGTGCTTTGTAGATTTATCAGACTAGCCTAGGCGAGCTGGGGATGGTCTTCATGCTCTGCTGCCCTGTGTAGATATATTCTAAATTCTCTGTAAAACCAGCTAACTAAAATAATACTGCAGGTCATCCTACAAAAAAGAAAAACAGTATAGACGAGGATTCAATGTCTTTTTTTTTTTTTTTTTTACATTTCTGAAACAGAGAAACAGTTTTAAACATTTACACCTGTACACACACACATACATACATATGTGTACATCAACATATACAGAGGTACATGCTTCTGTATAAATACAATACTCTTCTCCCACTGATATGTTTACCTATACTCACTTTGTTGCTACTTCTTGTAAGTACATTAAACCACTAATGCATGGTCTTTATTGCTTAAAAAAGAATCATTTCAGTAGTATTTTTTCCAAAGTATGCAGAAAACTAGTCCTCAACACCATGACGCTCTGGGAGGAGGATGCCTTCCAACCTTGTATCTGTACTGCTATCCTGCCAAGAACAAGTCTTTACCAGTCGTCTGAAACCCTGGCACATGAACGTGATTTTCTGCACTGATTAATGCTGATCTAGCTGCCCGCACCCAGAATACAAGTCAAAGGAGAGGGAATGCCAGCACAGTACTGGTATGTTTGAGGCAATGATGTTGCCAAAATGCTACATATTTAGCACTCTGGAACTGATGCAATGAAAATTGTTGTTAGAAGACTCGGGTAATGTCAGGATAGAAACAAAACATAATAAATTTTCACCATTATTTTCTTTCTTTAATACAGAATTCGGCTCTGTTGAAATAATGTGCATTTCTCTATTCCTTTGCTAATGTGGCCCATCTATTGTAACTTCTGTATTATACAGAATTATATTTCTGAATATCAAGAACATTTCAGTTCTGTTAAACAGCAATTGTTCTTAGCACTGCAGTTATGTCACTGGAAAGCAAATATATGCATTATCAGTACAAAAAACCTCTAGCTAAACCTCAGTAATGTAATGGCTCATTAATATTAAATTACTGATGAAAAATCATTTAACGTGTAAACTCTGATCACATGAACATAGCTGTGCACTTCCAAAGTGGGATTACAATTTTGAATATTTCAGTTAACAATAAAACAAGAAAGTCCCTCCTATACAATGATCAAAAGAGAAATTACCAGTCAAAAATCAAGGACATACATGTATGATAGTAGAAACAACACTAAATATGTTTTTCATTTTCCTCAGCTCAAATAGCAGCATTTTAAAACTCTTTTAATTAAGGGGTGCAAGGACATTCTGTCTTTAACCACTTCTTCCACCTTGACATTTCAAGCTGCCCAAGACAACTCATTAAAGACCACCAAAAAATTCATTTTTATTAAAGCAAAAACAAAACAAGTGAGTAGTTTTAAAGGAAAAATGTTTTGTTATGATGCTTTATAATATCATTCACCCAAAACCACATTCAACTTTTTCTTCTCCCATTCATACCTTTTCCTGGGTGGCTAGAAGACTAACACGCTGTACTGCCTCCTGTCTTGTATTGGCTTTTTTATGACTGCACCTTGGCTTGCCATATAGTAGATGCTTCTTGTTCAGGTTTTCTCCTTTTTCCCTGTCACTTTGGGTACTGAGAAGTGAGTGAGGCAGCAGAATTGCCTTTACAATTCCATGAGAGACAAGTTTAGAGGGAAGTTGACAGGTCTAGATCTTACAGTATGTGTTCAGATACTTCAGCAATATGTAGCAACACAAAATCTTTAAGCCACATGGGCAGCCAAGGCCAAAGTTACGGTACTGATGAGCCCTAAAACATTCAGTGCAGAACACTGCAAGCAACAGGAACCCAGTGATAAATCCAGTGATATGATCAGTACAATAAATGGTTTATTATTCATTGAAGAGAAAAAAAAAATCAAATTCATAAACCACATTTGTTGTGGCACTTCCTTCTAAAACTCTCTACTTCTGAAAGTCTGTAATCTGTCAAACAATTTTACAATAATTATGTACAGTGAGTAGAACAAGACACCTCCTTCAGCCTCCTATTGCTCATGGCTCACTTCAAAGCATTCTGACTTACAGACTGTGGTATGGTACAAAATCTTCTTGCATTTGTCTGGAAAAGCATGTGAATGTGTTAAACATATGAATAGATTTTAGGAGTTGCCGAAACAGATGCAAACCTGGGTCTGTTGAGTCTGGTTTCTCATCTCTAGCAATCATTTGTTTTACCGGGAGGTGAACACCTTTTTCAAGGCTTGGCTGTCCATGATCTGGCAAGGGGGCTGAGAGTTTCAGAGAAGCCCATGAGAATTATCCCCACTGACACTGCCAGCTCTCTCTGGGAGACTATGAAAGGCTTGCAGAAGAAGGAGGAAATGGTAAGACATCCAAAGATTGTGGCATAGCCCTTCACACATTTCTGCTTACAGAGATAAATCAGTAATTTCTGTGACACATAAATAAACAAAACTTTGACACGTTGATTTACTAAAGCAGTTATGGCAATAATAATAAACCCGTAAAAACTCCATAAAGGCCTTTAATGTGTCTGAAGATATTTTCATTACTGCGATAAGCGTTAAGCATTTCCTTTGCTGTTAACAGTTTTTATGGCAAAGTTTTGAAGAATGTCCCACAGGTTATCAGTAAAGGCTCTATCCAATGCATATGAAGTAAGAACAAACAATCCAGAAAAATACTTTCAAGTTGTGGTCCAGGACTCATGTTGGAATCATGACAGGACAGATCTGTTGCTGGTCTCATCTGGCACAGTCCCAATGGAAGGAAGCCATATCAATTGACACCAGCTGAGAATATAGTTTGATGAATCTCCTTATTCACTCACTTAAGTTTATATCTTTCTCTTTTTTGCCTTTTATGTTCTAGTCTCTAACACCATTCTGGCCAGTCACTAATAGTCCTTAAAGGCTAATCTTCCTGTTAGCTTGCATTTAAAAATGAATCTCAGATGCAGGAAATGAAAGCTTTCCTCTCAAACATAAAGCAGATTCCAACTGAAAACTAAAGAATTCACGCTTCAAACCACTCTATGAGGATGTCTTTCTCTATTGGTAACATTTGGAGATGTTTGAAAGGGAGTTAATGAAGACAGGTTTATGTGACTGGTTATAATTTTACCTTCCCAACTGCACATTTCACGTTTGTCTCAGTGAATTATCTGGTAAAATATTTAATGATAATGAATTATTTTAAAGGCTTTGCAACCAGTGAAATATTTTGAGCTAACGTCTCAAAAATAGTCAGTAAAGTGAGCTTGCATAAAAATGCACAAATGGTTAATTGCTCAAAAAAGTTAAAACATTTAAGCACATTTAAACATAAAATGTTGTAATGCTTTAAACCACTAAATATTGAATATATGATGACAAAGCAGAGGGGGGCAGGCAGAAAAGGAACTGGGTAAGAATCAGGGACAAACTATATAAACAGCCCTTTTTACAAGCCGTGTGAACAACCCCAAAGATCTTCCAGTGGTCACTGCCCAATCTTTCTGGCTGTGGCATTAAGAAGATTTTAACTAAACCAGGCTTTTCAGAGAATTAAAGTAATTGAGATCAACAAGTCTTCCTGATATGAAGTCACACTGTGGCATCACCATCGACCACTGTGAGGAGAAATACTGGATGAAACTGTCAGAACTCACCAGCCCTCTTCTCACCTGCCTGTTACCTGCAGAGGGTCAACAGAAGCAGGAAGCTGCCCTTCCGTGTCATGCTCTTCCCTCCCTGCTTATGAACTGCAAATACAAGGATGACTGTCCTGGGCTTCACAAAATGAATTTTCTGGATATTTTTTCTCTAGCTTTAACAGATAGTGGAGTAGCTATTGACTGAATAGGCTCAAACCCTTGACTTTTAAAGAAACACTGAAGATCTGTGATGAAATTATTTTATAAAGATGTCCATGCCTGCAAGAAGTCTTTGTTGTGGATGAAGGACACAGTAAGTTTGCATTGTTGATATCCTCAGAATTACTGATAAATAACCCTTACCGTTTATTTGCAGCATGGTAATACAGATTAGTGTCTCAGTGTGCTGAACATGAATTTCATTCATCAAAATTTAAAAAAAAAAAAAAAGAAAGAAACTGTACTGAACTGCTTTTGTTAACTCTTTGCAAAAGTTAACAAATTATTCTAACAAAACCCAAGTTTACTACTGTTCTGATTATGTACCATCAAGACGTTTTTAACTGGCCTACTCACCTGTTACAGAAAAAATATTTTGCCACAGCTGTTGTCCTGAAATGCATATCAAATGTGTTCATTGTGTCACAGGGATTTATAAAAACAGGAACATAACACAAAAACAACCCGACTCTCTACTGTTATGTCACAGGTGCTGTGTGTCACTAAGCAGCAGACCCTTCTGCAATGACTAAATTTAGGAAAGATATACTTCCTACTCATAAAGGAATACTTGCAAGAATGATAAATGCTTGTAAGTGATTTTACAATTAGGATATATTTTCATGCACTATGTATACATTTAGGAGGAAGTAATTACTGTAATAATGTGGGGGGGTTTACAATATTGTAAAAGTGAATTTATCCACAGATTTTGTATTCATAATCTTTCTTGTGGCAGCCTGACTATGAGAAGCAGTGAGGTATTTTTCTCTTTAATCATTTTATGTGCACAAAGAAAATATTTGAATGCTGAAATTTAATAAATTCATAATTTTTAAATTCAGGTACTTGATTTCCTCTTGGCCTAGTTTCCTAAGGGAAAAAAAACCCATTCAACAGTTACCTGTCTGTCACTCCCTGACATGAATTTTCAACTCACTAGGCAGTTGTAACCAAACTTTACTGAGGGGGAAAGGTCTAAGAAATCTTAAAATTCTACAGTTTTCTTTCAAATTGGAAACTGGAGAGAGAAAAGAGATTCTATCAATATTTCAGCCAAGAAAAGTTAATAAACTCATTCTTAATTAGACATCAAGAATTCTCATAAAAGAGAGACATCAGAAACCAGGCTCTCAAAATTCCTCATTTCTTTTACATTTCACTTACTGGTCTTATGTCTAACTTTTGAAGTTCTTTTTGTTTTGTTTTGTTTTGCTTTAGAATACAACTGTAAGATACCAAATGCTTAGATGTTTATCTAGCCATATATAGGGTTTGAAAAATCTGTTGCAAGTAGGATGTTTTCCTGAGCAACTGCTATCAGCTTCTGCCAAACCTAAAAAATACATTTCTAGTCCTTCTGGTTTAAATGAAAGTCTTCCAATGCTCTCTGAGCAGCTAGAAAGGAAACTGAGGGAGAAGACTAGTAGACAAACACCGGTTTGACCAACCACTTCTGAAGAAATGAAATGTACACAAAAAGCACAGAAGGAAGAAAGCTCTTTTTCTTTTCACTAACTATTGAGAGACTGTTTCTGATATGTCTAGGAACATTTAAAGGTGGAGCATTCAGCCACAGTTACTCACTTAACGCAGTATCTCCTCTGTTCTTAGCAGCCAGAGTGCTATTCTGTAATCAGAGTACTTCTTATGAATAATATGACCTCAAAATTAGTTTTAAATAAATAAAATTAGTTCTCTGATTACTAGGCACTCCTTAAAATGCTTCTGAATGCACTGGTGAGATTGGCTAGTGATCTCTGCGGTGACTGTAAGTGAAATAACTCAAGTTTTTCAGTGTCTGTGGTTGTACGATGCCTTGGTCATGTCAAATATTATACAAGCACTAGGTATTATGGCTGGTATTTGAGACCAGTTTTCATGCCACAGGAACATCAGTCAATGTAGCACTGATGATGGCATTCTTTGCAGAGCTGACATCCAACGGAGCTGGGAGACTACGTTGTTCTTTCACCTTAACGGATGATGATGACGCACTCTACAAAAACTTGTTGGAAAGCAACTGCCACCTCAGACCTGATCAGCATTCTGTGGAAATCTGCTTCGATTTCCAATGTGACACTGGGCAACTGCCTTACCCAGTCTCACCTGAACAAGGGTAAAAGTAATACCAGACTACTTTCAGGAAGAGTGTCAAGAGAAATATTTTGGATTACACACACTCAGCAGCTACACAGCACGGATCAGTGCAACTACCTAGCAAGTTTACTGAAGGTATGCAGGAATAAATCTGCTGCTCTAAATCTGGCAGCTTTTGTAACAGTTATCTTAACATCTACTTCCAAATACTTAATTCACCTGAAAATGTTACTACTGCTATCTAATAGGAAGTGTATCAGGTCCTTGTTTAAGAAAAAGAAAATTTAAATCCCAGGTCTATGAGTGCTCATACTTAGGTCCTTTCTCGTCCTACACAGAAAGTTTCACGTCATTTCTGCTGGTTGAGACAGAACAGGGATGAATCATTCCAATTGTCATGCTTTTGCCAAGTGCACTCAGAACACACACCTTCCCCCTGACTAAGGGAACCCTTTATACGCCCTTTTAAAAATTTACCATCAAGTCATGAGAGTATATACATTACTCCTGAGTAGCAAAGAAAACTCAGGAATGTACTAAAGTTTGGGTGCCTCTAAGGAAGGCAACTGCACACATATCGAGTAACACTGTACTGTTTGGTTTGATCTCGGTAGTTGCAGGCTGTAAGGGCAAAAGAGAGGTATGTGTGGCCAGAGAAATTTGCCTTACACAGCATTCTTTAATGAGTCAATAACGACGAAAGGAAAAATGCTCAGTATCCCCGAACCCCAGTAACTTACCCATGTATTACGCCCAGGTGTGTATGTCCAAGCTCTCAGCACAAGTGCTTTGTCAGGCTTGTTGTGAGGCCAAATTAAAGACCACAGGATCTACTTAGGTTCTTACCACTGTATAAGCAAAATTATCTTTTAGCCTTTTATACACTTTTTGAAACACGTTTTCCTGCTTTTCCAGATAGCAAATTCTTACAGTGCCTTAAAATATTTGCTACACCATTGGTCTATATTGGGACCCAGTTCTAGTATCAGCACATCTTAATTCTCAAGTTTTTTCAGTGAAATGATGCAATAATAAATTCACAGTAACTACAAGTAATTTCAGGTTTCCATTTGCCCTGAGGCTTCTTGATAGATGCCATTTCAGGGACAGAAGGTATCAGAGAAAAAAAAGCAAATGTTGATAAAATAGCCCAAAATAAGTGTCAGCCAAAACAGCACAAAGATTCGTGCAGTCCTTCCAAAGCTTTGCACAATGTTTTCCGTGTCCTTCTCAACCGTCGAAGTCAAAGTAATAGATCTGGTGTTTTAACAAGTCTTTTTTGCCTAAACAGTGAGCGTTCATAAGCCGTAACATTTCTCAGCATACTGCTTTCCATTTCCTGTTTGGTGGGGTTTTTGGTTTTTGGCTGGCTGGGGAGGGCTGAAAATGAAAGTTACTTTAGAAGCTTTGTCTTGAGTGCTACCTCTCATTAATGTTCTCAACCAGGCACTATAAAAGATATCACACACCACAGTAGAACTTTCCTAGAAGTTGATAGCTTTATTCCCACACACATATATACGAAAAAAAAAAAAAATTTTAAAAGGTTGCTGAGAAAATCTAGGTAAGAATTTATAATGAATTAACAATAATCGGTTAGCAGCCCATGTCCACCTCTAAGGTATGGACATACAAATTTTATTTGCATCTATAAAAACATTAAAGGAAATGTGTAAGTACTTTAAAGGAGTTTAAATAATTGTTTAAATTGAGGAAGGTCCTCGATTGATGAGTACAAATAAATTGTTCACCCATTCATTGAGACACATACAAACTGTTCATGTCTCCTCACAAGCTGCAACCTGTTCAAGGCTACTGAAATGTTAGGGGAAAAAAATCCCAACCACCCACACCTTTTTTGTCCAGCCAAATCATCCAAACAGAAATTAATAACCCCAGTGCTTTTCTCAGACTTCACATCTTCAAAGTACGGAGCACACATTAGCTAATCAATGAATTCCCCTGTCTGGAATCCAAAGTGCATTAGAGGAATGGAGGCCAAATCACTGAAGTTCAGGCAAGCCTGTCCTCAAACACCTCACCAGCTTGCCGCCACAGGGAGGGGAGGAGTTGGCCCAGCACTTCTCGGCTTCGTGGTGCACTGCCCTTTCCACAGCTGACTCCAGCCAGTTGTTATCTCCCAACCAAGTTATAACTCTTAGCCGGATATCTAAAAGTCACCTTCAGCACCTCCTGCTTAACCTGCGCTAGCTCGGAAGCTCTGGTACAGAGGATTCACCGCCCAGGTGCCCTCTCTGCTCTCAGCTAGAGCCGGCCGAAGGCTCCTCAGCAGAACTGCACCCAGCCGCCTCCGCGCTGAGGGCAAAAGGCGGGTGGAAGAGAGCCGGGGGAGCAAAGACCCTAACAGAAGCCCCCCTGCCCTGGCGGCGGCCATTTCAAAGCAGCCGTCGCCGTTGGTCACCCAACCCACGGAGCCTGGCCTGCACAGCCCGACCAAAGCTGACAACTCGCTGCCATCTTGCCACCTCCGGCAGCCCCGAGCCGCAGGCAGGCCTGACGGGAGGGCCTGGCCCGCCCTACCGCTGCCCTGGCGCCCGCTGGCCGCAGGGCCGCACCGGGCGCCCCGGAGAGTTTTCAAAGGCCGCCTCGGAACACTGGAAGGGGCGGTGGAGCCTCTCAGCCTCGGGCACTGAAGCGTGACGCGGAGGCCAGGGGGATCACCACAGGGAGAGGCCGGACCTCCCGGCACGGCCGGCCCAAAGTCCCCCGCGGGGGACGCGGCGAAGGGGCGCACGGACTGACCCTGCCTCCCTCAGGGCTTGTTCTCCCCTCTCAGGAGGAGCCGCGTCCTCCTCCGCCGCTGCCATCGACGCCGAGCCCGCTCTCTCCCCGCCGCGCCTCCTCCCGCAGCCGCCGGTTTTGAAGACCCGGGGCTCCCCCCACCCTGCCCCCCTTCGCGCCCCGCCGGCCGAGGCGGGTCGGGGAGGCGGCGCCCCCCGGGCGGCCCCGCCGCCGCACACAAAGCGGCCGCCCGCCGCCACCGGCCCTTCCTGCGAGCGACGCCCGAGTCCCCGCCTCAACCTGCAGCCTATGAGCGCGGAGGCGCCGCCCCGAGCGGCGGCCGGATCGGGATCGGGATCGCACCCGCCGCCGCGCACCGCCGAGGAGAGCGCCGCGCTCCCGTCCTGCCGCGTCCCGGCCCGTCCCGCGGCCGGCGCCGCCGCGGCCCCCGCGCCCGCGCGGAAAGGAGGCGAGAGAGCGGTGGGTGCCCCGCCGCTGGGGAGGTGCGTGGGGGCGCCGGGCGAGCGCCGCCGCTCCCGCCGGCCCTCCGCAAGGTGTCGCCGTCGGCAGCGGGACGGCGGGACGCGGCGGCTCCCGCCCAGTGCCCGTGTCCCGGGCCGCGGCGGAGAGGTGTGCGCGGGGCAGCGCGGGCCTGGCCGGCGGCCCGCCCGGCACAGGCAGCCCGGCACAGGCAGCCCGGCGCGGCGCCGGCGTGCAAGCCCCGCTCGCCTGCGGGGAGGCAGTCGCTGCAGGACGATTATTCCTGACTATTGACAAAGCCCAGAGTGGAAGCGACTCCCTCGCCCAGCCACTTCCTCTATCCCTCTTTTTTCTTTTCATTGCCCCGGGGGGCGTTTCGCGGGAGATGGCGGCCGCGGGCGGGGGGTCTCCGCGCTGCCGAGCGGCGGCCCAGAGGCGACGCTTCCCCGAGCTCGGGGGCCGGGGTGCCGCGGGGAGGGGGCGGCACAAAGGGACAGCGGCCGCGGCGGGCTCCACGGGCGGGCGCGGAGCGGGGACGGCCCCGGCCCCCCGCGGCAGCCGGGCGCCCTCCCCGGCCCGCCCCTGGCGCTTTCGCACCGGGAGCGGGACCTCATTCTGCTCGCCGAGAATAAAGAGCGAATGGGGCTTTTGGCGCCAAATGCCAGGCACCTCCCTGCTTGTATGGAAATCAGGGAGGTGGGGTTAGGCTGCTCTCGCTTTTTTTTTTTTTTTTTTAGTGCTCTCCTCCCCGGGTGTGTCAGCTTGGGGTTTTTTTTCCTCCTGCTTTTTTTTTTTTTTAATGCCTTTTTGGGGGGTTAATAATATCCAGCAGCTTCAAAGCCAGCCAGTGACAGTCATCTGTCTGCAAGCAAAGGGTGAATGCGGAGGCTTGGGCCAGCCGCGGGGGCCGGGCGGGCTGGCGCTCAGTAAAGTGCAACATACAAGATCATCTGCTTTTTTTTTTTTCTTGCTTTTTTTTTTTTTTCTTTCCCCTTCCCCCCCGCCACTCCTCCCCCTTTGCAACACCCACCACCATCACCAAGGAGGTAAGAAGAGGAAGCTGCAGGGTCTGGGCTTCAGGACAAAAACCCAATCAAATAAATACAATTCCACATCGCATTTGAGTTGCTAAACTAGGGAGGATGGGAAGGGAAAGGAAGCGCAGGGGCATTGCAGTGCGTGAATGGGTTTTTCATTGAGCAGAAGAAAATCCTGGAGGATATTTTTGTTTTGTTTTGGAGCTGTCGCATTGAGATCGCTTGTGTTTTGTAGGTGCCTCTTTACTGCTTTGCATTTTAAACGGTTTAATGTATTTCACGAGTAGAAAAATGTACGATACTGGAAGTGATCAGGGGGCGGGGCAGGGGGAGAGCAGCTGAGCCGGGCTCGTTTCTTTGCATTTCATCATAAGGCTTTTAATGGATTTTTTTTTTTTTTTCCCCTTTTGGTCTCCGTTTCAGCGTCAGCTGTTGTGAACCCAGAAGAACCATTTCCCTTCGCGTTATCTTAACCGAGCTAAGGGGGACGCTTTATGTCTTTTGGGGACTTAAAAGTCTTTTTTTTTTTTTTTTTTTTTTTTTTTTTTAATGTCTGATGCAACTGAGGTCTCGGAAGAGGAATGGGGCTGTGGTTGACTGGTCGTGGCTAGTGAGTGGGGGGTCCTGCCGAGGTAAGGGCAGCAGCGTGCATTTTCCGGAGGTGAGAGGGCTGGAAAGCTGGTGTTTGCAGGAGGTTTGATTACATTGAAGTGGCACAATGTGCAAAGTTGTCCTTGCAACCTCTCCGTTGCTCTTACCTTAAAACTGGAAAAGAGGGGGGAGAAAACTTCCCGTACCTCCTTGGCAAATCAGGAGGCTTTGTTGGTGGCGCCTGGGTGGTTTTAATGCATTTTTGTGCGTGAGATTATTACATAAGGTTGATAATTTCTGTTGCTGCTGGATTTCCCCTCCTCCTCTCCCCCACCCCCCCCACCCCCCTTGTGTTTTGTGCGGATTTCTCTGGCTCGCTTTGAGTGAATGAACTGGCGATTTGCGAAGTTGCAAAGAGCCCCTCCGCCCCCTTTTTTGCATCCTTCTCTCTCCCCTTTGCACTGCTCCGCAGATGACAAAAGGAGTAAACTTCCTCTACTTTTGCTGGCATATTAAGAGCGCTTTCTGGAGAGATTACGGTATCAAAGCCTTGCATCTGTCTACAGTTACTCTTCTGTTTTGAGCGTTTGAAGCAGTTTGGGGAGAGCAGGCGAGTGCTATGTGCAAAAAGCACAGAGGTGCTTTGCATCCTTGCTGTACCTTGCCGGTTGGTTGTGTGTCCTCACGGAGCGCCGGGGAAGGCGGAAAGCTTTGCATGGGGGAGCACTACCTGATCGCTTTTCTTTGAGTATCTTGAGTCGGGAGGAAAGGTGTGTGAGATGCATTTTTTTCTCAACTTACAAAAGGCTCCTGCTTTCTTGGTATTGATGGGATTACTTTTTTTTTTTTTTTCCTTCGGTTGAGAGGAAGGGAGTCACATATCGTGTCTGTTTGTTTCTTCGTGTTTTAATTGTGGTTGTTTTTTTATTTTTATTTTTGGTTCAGTTTCAGGTCTTGGAAGAACCTCTCTTCTATCCCTTGGTGGAAATACCCATAAAACCTGTCTCTAAAATCATTGCCCGACCCAGGGATCAGCAAGAAGAGACCCGTAATGCCAGGAATGGTCAGTAAAAACCCAGACCTCGAGTTCGACTCTTTGCAGCCCTGTTTCTACCCGGACGAAGATGATTTTTATTTGTGCGGGCCGGACTCCGCTCCCCCCGGGGAGGACATCTGGAAAAAGTTTGAGCTACTGCCCACCCCTCCCCTGTCTCCCAGCCGGGCCGGGCTCCAGGAGCACCCCCCGGGGGGGGCCCCGGTGCCGTGGGGAGGCGCGGCCCTGGGGGGCTGCCGCCCCGCCGACCCCCTGGACTGGGCGTCCGAGCTGCTCCTGCTGCCCCCCGAGGCCGACCTGTGGGGCGGCTCGGACGGCGGGGACTTCTTCGAGACGGGCCTCGGCGTGAGCAACAACCTCAACTCCATCATCATCCAGGACTGCATGTGGAGCGGCTTCTCCGCCCGCGAGAAGCTGGAGCGGGCGGTGAGCGAGAAGCTGCAGGGCAAAGCGCCCGCCGCCCTGCCGCCGCCCCCGGTGGCCGCCGCCGCCGCCGCCGCGGGCAGCCCCGCCGCCGCCAGCGGCCGCGCGGAGCTGGGCGGCGCCGTGCCCGAGTGCGTGGACCCGGCCGTGGTCTTCCCCTTCCCCGTCAACAAGCGGGAGGCGGCGGCGGGCCGCGCCGGGGCGGTGGCCGTGCCGGCGGCGGGCGGCGGGGCTCCGCGGGGCGGCCGCCCGCCGCGCCCCGCCGGCGACAGCCGGGCCAGCAGCAGCTCCGGGGACGACACCCTCAGCGACTCGGGTAAGCGCTCGCCCTACGCGGCCGCCCCGTCCCCGGGGCGGAGGGGTGGGGGGCGGCGCCGCCCCCGGGCGCCCGTGGATGGCTCCGCGCCCCCGCCGCGGGCTGCCGGGGGGGCCGGGCGGGGGCGGCTGCGGCCCGGTGCGGTCCCAGGCGGCGGCACCGAGGTGCGGGGCCGGGCGGGGCGCGGGGCGGCCGGCAGGCGGCAGCAGGCGCGGCGGCAGCGGCGGGGCCCCGCGGCCGGGGGCGGCGGGGGCGGCCGGTTCCCGGCCTGGCAGTGGCGGGCCCGGGGCAGCGGCGGGGCCGGAGCCTCACCGGCAGCCCCGGTCCGAGGGGGCTGCGTGGCGCCGAGCGGACCCCTCGGGGCTTGCTTACCTTCCCCGGCCCCCCGCGGCTGGCGTGCTCCATCCCGGCGGCCGTGCCGGGGGGGTTGGAGCGCAGAGCGGGCTGCCGCTGCCACCCTGGGGAGGGGGTCCGTGGGGGAGGACCGTGCGTGCCTTTAGGCGAGATTTGGGAAGGCTGGAGCAGCCTGGTGACCCCGCAGAGCGGCGCTTGCACTTACAGGACCTAAAAATGCCCGGAAGGGCCTCCTGTCCGTGCCTGCAGAGGGGTCCCCTTGGGCTGAAACGTGGTTTCGCGTGTGTAGACGAGCTGGGCCGTGTGACCATCGCCATAAAGTTGGTGATCCGTCCCGAGTTTCAAAGCCTGCTGTCCCTTTAATGTCTGGTTTGACAGCTTTGGGTGAGGAAGCACTTCCAACAGCTGTCTTCTTGGCAGTGCACCAAGCGCCGGCTTAAAGGGTCCCCGGCTGGAGCAGCTTCACCTTCTGCCTCAGAACAAACCCAGCGATTGTTTCGTTTTCCGGCTGCTTTTCTACCAAGCAGGGGCTGTGTTGTGGCACTGTGCATGCCTTTTGTACCGCAGCTCTACAATTCCGTCCAAAATACGTACATTCTGCCTAAAAACTCTTCACTGCCGTTATGATGATGTGGGTGGTAGCCCCGCTTTGATTGAGAATTTGAAGGGTTTTTTCAAAACCCTTATTAAAACTTTCAGAAATCACAGTTCCTCAGTCATTTCATGTGTATTACATACTTTTCCAGATCTATATCTGACTACACATGGTGGGCACACCCTGTTTTTGCCATCAGTTACTTCACTGCTGCTTTACTATACTTTGTCAATAAATACATCTGGCTTGATACTTGTTCAGAGTATTTTCTGTGAGAATAACGTCTGTTCTATTTTCCATTTTCTCTTACCAAAAGATGATGAAGATGAGGAGGAAGAGGATGAAGAAGAAGAAATAGATGTTGTGACAGTGGAGAAAAGACGCTCCTCCTCCAACAAGGCTGTTACCACCCTTACTATTACAGTGCGTCCTAAGAATACCACTTTTCCATCAGTCAGGACACAGCAGAATGAACTGATTTTAAAGCGTTGCGCACCAATTCACCAGCAGCATAATTATGCCGCTCCTTCTCCATACGTGGAGAGTGAAGATGCTCCACCACAGAAAAAGTTAAAAACCGAGGTGCCCCGTCCAGTAAAACCTACGATCCAACCAAAGTCAAAGAGTTCAAGTCCTCGAAACTCTGATTCAGAGGATAGTGAACGTCGACGCAACCATAATATACTGGAGCGTCAACGGCGTAATGATCTGCGGTCAAGTTTCCTCACATTAAGGGACCATGTTCCAGAACTGGTTAAAAATGAGAAAGCTGCAAAAGTTGTGATTTTGAAAAAAGCCACTGAATATGTTCATTCCCTTCAGGCTGAGGAGCAGAAGTTATTGCTAGAAAAGGAAAAATTGCAAGCCAGGCAACAACAATTGCTAAAGAAAATAGAATACAAGCGGACTTGCTAAACTTTTTTTGTTCTTTTTTTTTTTTTTTTTTTTTTGACTGACCAGGACAGTCATTGCCACTTTGCACATTTTTGATTCTTTAAAAAAAATTGTGTTTTTTGACGTTAAGAATGTTGGTTTTACTTTCAATCCAGTCCCTGAAGTAATCGACAAACTATATTATCCGGGTACGGAGCAAATGGATGTTCTTGCAAGAAGCTGATTGCAAGACTACCAAACAACAATGGACTGCCTTTGTTTTTCTTAAGAACTGTAGATGGTGGGGATTTTTTTTTTTTAATTGTTGTGAGCATTTGGAGCTGCTGATGACATCTAGTTGAGTTTTAAAATGTTCATTCCTAAGTTTTATGGTGCTTATGTTCTAACAGATGTTACTTTAGGGGTTGGCATTTTGTACCCCTGTGGGAATTTTCTGTAAATACCATCTACACACTTGCCTTTTGTACATGTCTTGGGTTATGAGAGGTGGCTTTTGCTACCAGTATTAGACTGGAAGTTCATACCTAAGTACTGTAATACCTCAATGTTTGAGGAGCATGTTTTTGTATACAAATATATTGTTAATCTCTGTTATGTACTGTACTAATTCTTACATTGCCTGTATACTTTAGTATGATGCTGATACATAACTAAATTTGATACTTATATTTTCGTATGAAAATGAGTTGTGAAAGTTTTGAGTAGATATTACTTTATCACTTTTTTGAACTAAGAAACTTTTGTAAAGAAATTTACTATATATGCCTTTTCCTAGCCTGTTTCTTCCAGTTAATGTATTTGTTCATGTTTGGTGCATAGAACTGGGTAACTGCAAAGTTCTGTGTTTAATTTCTTCCAACGATGTACATTTAGTGCTGCGTCTTATAGCACTTTGAAATACCTCATGTTTATGAAAATAAATAGCAATTACATAATGTGCCATTTACTTTTTCTTAATTAAATTAAGTTCTTACAAATATCCTTAACTTTGCAATGCACAGAAAGTACAAAAACATGGTCCCATATGCTAGGCAGGACATTTCCATTTCTGGTTTAAAAGTAATTGTAGTAAGAACAATTTTCCTATTCTTTCTTGCTTTCGGATGTTTCTTGTGAAGTCAGGATCATCCCAGGGGACTGAATGTACCACAGTTAATGGAAAGACTTCTGTGTCTTGTGAAGACTTTCTGGAATACTCTCACTGTATGCAGAGAATTGTAAGGGATCAGAAACAGCCAGCATGCTTCTGCTAAGGGCCTGGCCAGTGTGGTAGATGGGTGGAGAAGTAAATAATAGAGGTACACTTGCTACAGCACAGAAAATGACATACTTGTAGTAAACAAAGGTCTTGACTGCTGTTCTTGTTTGCATTACAAAAGGCTTAACCTCAAAGGGGTTCATCATTGCATAGGAGAATTAATGTTCTTGTTTGTAGCTGAAGATCCTGTGTGTTACTACTTGTGCTAAGTTAGTAAAACTAAAAACCCCAGGGAAGATGCAGAGCTCTGAAGCATCCATCAAATGAACAATGAATCTTGGCAGGTGGTTGTCTCAAGAGGTGTGATGGCAGTTCTTTTATTTTCTAGTCTGTACAGGTATTTCTGACATTGTCTTCCCCGCAGTGAACTTGAAAAATTAGGTATGCCTTAATGACCAAATGGCCATTAAGTTGTTTAAGGATAACTTGCAAGGAGCTAGTCTGGGGCATCTACCCCTACTTTAGCCACAAAGAAAGTAACTTGCTTGGTGATGGAGGTACAGAACATCTCTATTTGCCATGAGGTAACAGAGTTAAGAGCAGTTTGGACGCAAAATCACCACAGTAATGGATGTGCCATGTGTCTGCCCGACAGTAGCTTGTTGGTGTACCCGTGACCTGTGCATTTTTGGGCCCCAGGCAGCTTCTCTACCAGGAACACTGGGAACTGTATTTACTAATATTTTACTGCAGTAAATCCAGATCCTTCACGGGCAAAAATGTTGAGATTCAACTAGGCCTTATGCAAGTTTATGCCATTTGAAGAACTGGCCTGAATAGACTTAATAGCTGCTAAATTTGAACTTGAGGACAATGATCATTCCATAGAATCTTATTTTCATCGCCTTAATGTGGACTTGATCATGCTTCTTCCACTTTCTCAGTACAGTGAAAAACCAGTAAAAGACAAAGCCTGAGCAGAGACAGTTTGTGTGGACAATCACAGGGTACATTTAATTTTACTAGCTACAACAAAATTTTCAACCCCCATTTTATTTTCAATTTTTGTTGAAGTGCTGTTGTACTGTTTTCAAACAAGGTACAAGTAACATGAGTCTTGAAGGAGAAGGAAGGCTTTTCAAACATCCATTGTGTTTTATTTCTAACCTGTGCATGCTTGTCTTCCAGCAAGAGCTTCTTAACATGAGTTTACAGTTTAGACTTAGTATAACATTAAAAAAAAGTTACAGCTGTATACTGGCCAAATACATTCCTAGCAGATACAAATCATGTTTTGAATAAAAATCAGAATGATCTGTCACTGTCTCTTTACAGTCTAGGAATGTATTGACTGAGGATTGAACATGCAAAATTGAACAGAGATGAGTCTGGCTCCACCTTCTCTGTAACCTCCCATTAGGTAGTTGAAGACAGCAATTACTTCTCTTTTCTCTTCTTGAGACAACCCAGTTCTGCCTTGTATTGTTGTGGTATTCGAGCATTTAGAGTATAATAAAGGTGTCAAATACTCTGTTTTGTTTGGATATTCACAAATCCCATTTGAAAGCCTCAGTTCCAATGTGCAAGTCTTGGTCTGATCCTTTGAATTAGTGATAAAGGTCTAACTGATGTCAATGGAGATAGAATCTGGCCCCATATGGTTCAGAAATGCTCCCATACTGTACTGTACTGTTTGCTGCTATATATTGTACTGCCAGTACTTTGGGTTTCTCTTTTTTTTTTTCAGTACTTTGGGTTTGTCTTTTTTTTCTTCTTCTTCTTCTTTTAAATAACTTTCAGAAGTTAATATGTTTGTTTTCATATTGCTGTAGGGAGCAAGTTGTCAAGGACAAATGTGTTTGTAAATAAAAATCTCAGTTGTAGGATGTTATTTAAGTTACAGTTGTTAAATAGAAGATAGTGTTTTTTCATTCTTTTGTATTCACATGATAAAAGTAATTGAGAAGTGTAGGAAAGATAGCTTTTGGAAAGAAGAGGTAAACAATTCATTTAGTAATATTTTCTGAAAAATCAGTACCCGAAAGGGTACATAGAGGACGGAGACATAGCCACAACAGTAACAAAAGATCCTTCTGCACGTGTATCTCCAGTGAAGGGTCCATGACGACTCAGTCAAATAATAAATTGAGATAATATTCCTTTTTTTTTAATATACATACCTACATTTGCATAACAAATGCAAACATAGCTGTCTGGAGAATCTGTTAGAAAATATGTCAAGCACTTAATAACTGCTTATTAAAAAGCGGGTATTGCCAATTCCTGAAGGGAAAACTGAATTAAATTGATTGCATTCTTATCTGATCTGCTATAAAAATTCCCAAGTTCTTTTTCATAGAAGACAGAATCTGCTGGTGGAATCAGATGGTTTCCTCCCAAATCACATATGCCAGAGGATGATCTTTCACGTTTCTGTTTATTTTCTTTAAAATACCACTAAGAACACAAGGGTCTTGAAACACCAAAATGAAATGATTCTTCCATAAACTAGTGTAAGTAAAACACCAGTGGGAGAGCTTAAAAAGGTGAAATGTGTTAATGATGTCATTACCACTAGGTCACCTGTTGTTAGGAGTGTGAAGAAAAGTGCATTTCTTAAACCCCAAGCTGCTGTTATAGCAACTTATCACCAGGTCTTGGCATGACTGCTTGAGAGTTCATGATGTGTATAATTTGCAGAGGGCACATTTGCTCCTGGTAAGTATACTGATAAACCAAGCTAGCATAAAATGACTTTAAAAGGATTCCATTCTTAAGCCAGAATTTCCTGGCTTGTAGCTGGTTTAAATCAGAAGATTTAATTTTATTTAAAGTTTTAAGTTTGGGATCATTAATTTAATGACTTTTTTATGTACCATGTTGTTTATCACACTCTTGGCAAGTGCTTCATGATTTATACCTGTATTCCTTTCTTTTCCTTGTCTCCATTTCCCCTTTTTCTCCTTCCCCTTTCTCTTCCCTTTTGTGCCTAAACTACATGTGGTGTCTCTTCTCTTAGGAGCCCAAAGCCATCAAATTTAAGGGATTTGGGGTGTCACAATGACCCCTTTAAAATAAGCAGGGATTTCATTAGAAACCCACAGCACTCCCAGAAATCTCACAGGAAAGTAATGGTGCAAACATGGAAGAGAAGCTGACTATAGAGCAGAGCACCATCTTGTCTCAGTAATTGCCTGAATTTAGAGCCCTTGGTCTGTGCCCGGACGAGTCTGCACTTCTGCTGGGCTACCTTTTCCAGTCTGCCACCATAGCTAGTTTTTGCTGCCTTCTGCTTGTGCTGACCCTGAAAGGAGGCTTAGTCACAGCAGAACAGGCATTTTGCTGTTAGGTTGCACGAGGTGATAATTTCCCCTGCTTTGAAGAAAAACCATTGAATGGTTTTGGTTGGAAGGGTCCTTAAAATCATCCAGTTCCAACCCCCCTGCCATGGGCAGGGACACCTTCCCCTAGCCCAGGTTGTTCAAAGCCCCGTCCAACCTGGCCTGGAACACTGCCAGGGAGGGGGCAGCCACAGCTGCTCTGGGCAACCTGTGCCAGTGTCTCACCATCCTCACAGGAAAGAATTTCTTCCTTATATCTAATCTAAATCTACTCTCTTTCAGTTCAAAGCCATTGCCCCTTGTTCTGTCACTACATATCCTTGTAAAAAGACCCTCCCCAGCTTTCCTGTAGCCCCCTTTAGGTAATTTAAAGACTCTATGAGGTCGCTCCAGAACCTTCTCTTCTCTAGGCTGAAGCCTGACTCTCTCAACCTATCTTCATAGGAGACTTGCTTCAGCCCCCTGATCATCTCTGTGGCCTCCTCTGGACTCACACCAAGAGGTCCATGTCCTTCTTATGCTGGGAGCCCCAGAGCTGGACTCAGTACTCCAGACTACACATACATCTGTGATTCTCATCCAGCTTTGTGCCCCTGCTGGCCAGATCCTTCTTTCAATTAGATTAATTAGATACAGATTTGATCAACATTTGACCCAGAGAAGAAAAAATGGTATCTTCATCTCTGAGCTGTGAAGATTCATTGTATGCATCCCGTATAGACTGACATACATGCTGCATGCACACAAGGAATTCCATTTGTGTTGATTCATGAACTCTGGTAAATAAAGACAAGTGTGTATTTTAAGAGTAACAGGACTGTCCACTTGGTCCTTTGAAGAAAAAGCAAACAAATGTATTTTGTTTTCTGTATTTATGATCACAATATGATGCACCTAAATAATAATGAATTTTTAAAAATGTACCTACAAAGTAAATACAATTAATAGCAAGTACTTTTTAACTCCATGATGAAATGGATGGGTGTGTAGACTTATCAGTCTTAAAATTTATCAGACATATAACTGAATTATGACCTATTTGTTACTGATCTCTGAACTGTTGAGTTACATTTCATATGTGTAATCATTGTTAGGCTCCAGTATTACAGCTGCTCTATTTGTGAGCTGTGTCATTTGCCATGATATAGTTCTTCCATCTGACATTATGTAGATAAGTGGAGACATTTTCATTTTACAGTAAAATAAGGTTATTTCTTTTGTCTCGTTCTCTCCTCCCAATTTCCCAAACTCATTTGTCTGTTTTAAGTATTTACTGCTTTCTATCTGCTTTCTATCTTCTATACTGCATGCGTTTAGGGAGAAGAACTATCTTCTGTGATACCTGTCTGAAGCTGAGGTTAGATTGTGTTCCTGTGAGTTGCTATATCGATCATTACCAAATTATGACAAGAGTTATACTGTGCAAAAGAACAGTGTCTAACAGCTAAACATAGTGTAGTTTTATTTTGCGGGTGGGATGAGTCATGTTTTCTGCACCTGTGTAGTTATACCTTCTAATCTAGAAGCATTACAAGCATTACACTGTTCCAAGTACCTCACTGTTTAGCTTCCTAATTCTCCTTATGTAGCCACCAGAGAGACACAGGCTCTTCCTAGAGGACAAGTCAGAGCATCTACCTTGGGAACAGACCCAAATACTACTGTGTACTGTGAGGAAAGAGTGATTACAATATGGAATGGGTGATTACATGAATTATTTAAGGACTTTTTCATTGCTGCTGGGTACCATCAACAGGTTGTTTATCTATAGCTGATCTCACTTACCAGATGAAATATAAAGCAATGATTTGGAGAAAACTGCAGGTTAATAGATTTCTTTCTTAGAATAAACCAGTAAATGAATGTAGGATATATAGTTAATTTAATCAGTGTAGTCATTTTAGTTGTAATTAAATAAAACACTTGAATGCCACTTATCTCCATTTTGCTTCCTGACACTATCAAAAATAAGTACATAGTGTTTTAGCATTCAAATATTTCAATTCCTCATAGAAGAAAGCAGTGTATGTGTGTAGCAAATGAGAATATTATTTGGGTTGGTATTTTTAGTGTCTCTATACCAATAGCATTTTTTCTTGTGCAATACATGGCAGTTACATTTGGACATATCTTTGTTTCTTCAGTATGACATAGACTTAACAATAAGTACATTGTAATTAAATATTGTAATTAAATTAATTTAAATATGCAATTAGCGTTGCCATTCATGACATAGGAGATGAGGGAACTACCAAATATCATATACAGTGTTCACCGGTGGTTAGAGTAGCTGGGAAGCCTCATAAAATGTTTTTAAAACCACTTAGGCAATTTTTCTTTTAAATTCCTAAGATCAATATTAAAATATCCTTGAAATATTGTTATGTATTTGCTTTTTAGTCTAGAAATTATCTCTGTCTTCTAAATTGTCATTATTTTGGGCAGTGTTTGGAAAGGAACAATGTCAAAGAAAGGAAATTGCAGTGTCGTTGATATTCACATCCTTGGAGTTATGTGCCAGGGTCCTTAAGGTAGAAATTAATCTGTAGTCTCTGTGGGGGATTGTGAGATGTTGATTCAATATGAGGAATGTGAAGGAAAAAAATAATAATAAAAAAGGTGCAAATGATAAAGACTTCATTATTTTCCCCAAAAATGTAAAGTAACTAATTATGCAAATGAGGGGATGAAACTCAACCTAATAGCCAGTGGTGATGCTTGAGTGTATTCTTGAAGGTGTTCCGTAGCAGGAATTATAACCAGATATTTTATAGAATCATAGAACTGTTCGGTTTGGAAGGGACCTTTAAAGGCCATATAGTCCAACCCCCCTGCAATGAGCAGGGACATCTTCAACTAAATCAGGTTGCTCAGAGCCCCGTCCAACCTGCCCTTGAATGTTTCCAGGGATGGGGCATCAACCACCTCTCTGGGCAACCTGTGCCAGTGTTTCACCATCCCCACTCTAAAAAATTTCTTCCTTATGTCTGGTCAAAATTTACCCTCATTTAGTTTAAAGCCATTACCCCTCGTCCTATGACTACAGGCCCTACTAAAAAGCTTGTCTCCATCTTCCTTATAAACCCTCTTTAAGTACTGAAAAGCTGCAACGGTCTTCAAAGAGCCTTCCTTCTGCAGACTGAACAACCCCAACTCTCTCAGTCTTTCTTCATGGAAGGGGTATTCCATCCCCCTGATCATTTTTGTGGCCCTCCTCTGGACCTGCTCCAACAGATCCATGTCTTTCCTGTGCTAAGGACCCCAGAGGTGGATGCACCACTCCAGGTAGGGTCTCACCAATGCAGAGTAGAGGGGGAGAATCCCCTCCCTCAACCTGCTGGCCACGCTTCTTTTGCAGCAGCCCAGGGTACAGTTGGCTTTCTGGGCTCAGAGTGCACATTGTCAGCTCATGTCCAGCTTTTCATCCACCAGCATCCCCAAATCCTTCTCCACAGGGCTGTTCTCAATCCCTTCATCCCTCAGCCTGTACTGATACTGAGGATTTCCCCAACTCAGATGTAGGACCTTGCACTTGGCCTTGTTGAACCTCATGAGGTTCACATGGGCCCACTTCTCCAGCTTGTGAGGTCCCTGTGGATGGCATCCTGTCCCTCAGGTGTGCCAACTGCACCACTCAGCTTGGTGTTGTCTTCAAAATGACTGTCCTAGCAAGCAGCATGTGCAATTTCCATATTTTTTTGTGGGGGCATTCTTTCTGCCCATCAGATATTTCCAGCTGTAACATGGAGAGACCCATAAGGTGTTAATGTCTTAGACGTGATCAGAGCATATCTAGAGGATTTTGCACCACTGGGGAGATGGGGAGTTCTTTGTCTTGCTTCAAGATTATGAAACTTTGGCTTCCACTAAGTCTCTGACCAGTTCTTTATGTTCAGAGCTTCAGCAGTACTTTGTCCACTTTACAAATGTGATCAGTGAAAAGGAGACTCTGGAGCTCGTAGTAGTTGATAGGATTGAAAAAGTCTCAATTATTTAAACATAGACATAGCCTGTAATACTCGAATCTACAAAGTTTTCTAACACCAAATGGTTTTGGTAAATGTCCTGTGAAACTTAAAGGAGTTTAGACACCTGTATAACATCTGTGAATTTGGTCCTAAACAGCTAGTAAATAATATTTGGATTCCTAAATCAAGTGCTAAAATGAGAATGGTTGTATCTAACAGCTTCTCCCTGAAAGTGGCGATGCTTTTTTTATTTTTTTATTTTTAAAGAGATGTTTAGAGGCTCATGCTTAATATTCCTCCACTCTAAGAAACTGGGAATATATTTGGTTGATCTTTTTAGAACTGCATATACTCTTAAGTAAAAGTTAGAAAATCCTTAGTGTAAACCAAAATCTAACCGGGATGCAAACGTGCAGTTTTATGTAGAAACCTGGTCATCAAAAACACTGTAAACTGTGTTTCTGAGGGCTTTTTGTTTCTTATTTTTTTCCTACAATCATTAGTTTTGGTCAGGGTTCCCAGGCACCATTCCTGAGTCACATCCTCAATAATTATGATTAGAAATATTTCTCTAAAATCTCTACTTCAGGCCAAACAAGCCTGGGTAAACCACAATGTGCTTCAACTACAATGTATTAATTCTGGCATGAATGGAATAGGCACATAGGTGTACAGGAGAACATTGGACATATCATAGTGTTGTGAACCCATATATTTATGAATACTTCTTTCAAACGTACATTAATGCTGCTAATGAAGTTATGTAACAATATAATGTACTTCAATAATTTCTATCATCTTCAGCCTTTAAACATTTTTATGCTGATCTGATTTATTACTTCTTGTCTTTCCTTTCACCTCCCTCAGCTAAGTAGCCATGCAGGAGGCAAGGGGGATGCATCTGACCAGATACCAACCCTTTTTAGTCAATAAAGAAAACAGGTGGGTTTAGTGCACAATTAGTTTCATCCTTAAATAAGTATTTAAGATAACAGAAATTAATCTCACCCTAGAAGTGCTTATTTTTCTGTGTTGATTACAGGGAAGCCTTGGGTGACCAGATACATGTATCAACATTGTAGATTTCTATTGTGGAGTTCAGTTTAAGAGACCTAAACCTGCATGTCTGTAGATATCTAACTGAAAACTTGATGTCTAGGTGCTATTGTAGTCAGTGGAGTCTGGAGAGTGATTCAGTGTAGGTGTCTATTTTAGGATGAATGGAATCAGTTCTCTAGGTTCAGGTCACTCTATTGATTAGCTCTCCATCAGCTATAAAAGAAACTCCAGGTATATAGTGAAGATGTAGACACCTGTGCATTAATACCTAAATTCTGTGCCTTAAATTACAAGTTGAGTCCTACTACTCCTGTCTTCCATTCATTTTATTCCACATCTTCAGGGTTTTTCTTGTACAAGTCAAGTAATCTTAAGCCAGTTCCACCTAGTTCATCTTCTCTGCAAAACTCCTATCTGTTTTGCTTTGTTGTCTGTAATAGCATCTCCATAACTTTAGCATCTTTGGAATTATTTTATCCTCTCACATGTCCTGCTTATCATCAATGTATAGCACTACTCATAATTTTCAGAAAATTGCTTGCATTACTGATAAAATTTCTTAATACATGTGTTACCATATTGCATGGTGGGTAGGTCCTTATTCTCTCCTTCTCACACCTCCACAAAGCTCATTTACGGGGCATGTTGATACATTTCAGATGTTGATATACTGACAACATTTTAAATTAAATTAAATGATAGCACATATCCCATTCTTTTCAGTGTAAAAAAAAAAAAAACCCACACAGAAGAAAACCAGAAGGTAGATGAGCATTTAGAAAAATCGCTATTCACTTTTACAGCTAGGTCTGTTATTTGACCTCTTATAGTTCTAACTATTTTAGTATTTCCCTTCACTTGTTACTATAACATCACTCCAGTAGCCCTTATAACTTTATTTCTCTGTTCCTTTAAAAAAATTATTTCTTTTTCACAGCTCCTGTGGTCTTCAATAACTGTTCCATATCCCCATATGTCAATTCCTCCTTTCACTCAAACACTTAAATGAGTCACATCTTTTTTGCTTTGCAGTCTCACCTTTCCTACTAGTTATATTATGTCTCAGTGTAACTTTTTTGTTTAAGTCTAAAATACAGGGTCCCATTCTGTGAGCAGCTGAACACTTGCTGAGTGGCTATGAGTCTGTTGACTTCAGTAGGAGTGTATAAAGGAAGAACTCAAGACCTTCCAAGACTTCTAAATGAAAATTGTAGGTATGCCAAGTTAAACTGTGCTGTGTTTTGTATTCTTTTACATTTTTTCAGATCTTAATTTCCTACTGACATTTGTTTGTGGAAGACTACTTTATGATAACACACACAAGCATTTAGAATAAAATAGAATAGTGCATATTAAGTAATATTGTTTCACTTTGTCTGCAGTATGTTTTAAAGACTGAATGTTATTTTTTGGAGTAATTTCAGCCATATTCATTCACTATTAACCTAGGAGCAGTTAAGTTATCATTAACTCCTTTGGTAAAGAAAATTATACCTTTATTTTCTGCTGCAGGTGTTGACAATATGCAGTGCTTGGATGCTTTAGTTATGTAAGCACCAATGAAAATCAATAGCAATTAGAAGTGGTAAAGAGTAAGGCATTTGGCTGTCTATCCTACTGAAATTTTAGAAAATTGCTTTTCCTCACTGTTAATAAAGAATTACAATAAAGCAAAACAAAACTTGGATGCCTAGTTTATTTCTTATCAGAACTCTTTAATTTTGAAATTTCAGGAATCAGTCTAGTAGCAAGTGTCTAAGTAAATAAATACTTTCTCTACTGATCCGTGTCATTCTACAACTTTATAAAAGTGCCTTTGGCCTATAATGTGTGTATTATCACTTATGTGTTTCCCTCAAAGAAGACTTAGATTTTGAACACTTGAGAGCTTGGTCTTTGAAGTGTCCACTGAAATTCAAGCTGTATATTGACAGGCATGAAGAAACAGAAGGAACACTGAGATTAAAGGATTTATCAATAGTTAAAGAAAATACTTATTTTATGACTTATTTATTACTTGGTCTTATTTGATGACCTATGCACATGACAATGAAGCATACTTCTGTGAGTGAGAAGTTCTAACTTACCATGTCCTAATTAAACTCCAAACCTTGATGATAAAAGTTCAATGTATATTCATGTTTTACACTGGAATAGGAGTTCTTAAACTTACTTTGTGCACAACCATACTGCAACAACATCCAACCATACGTACTGTCAAGGGGATGCACTCACCTTACTATTGCTGCTGATGAGTGCACAGTTTGGGAGTCCCAGACAGGAGATCCAAGCTCACTCCAAAAGAAAAGTTCTTGATTTTTCTTTTATTGGCTGGGGAATAATGACTCAGGAAGGGATTTTACTTGTGCATTTGTTCTGGTTGCCCAGAAAACTGAGCTGGTATAAAGTAGTGTAGCACCTCGGGAGTCAATGGCATTAGAACAGATTATGCCAACTGAGGAGCTGTAGTTGAAATAAATTGAGAAATCTGATTATAACTGTGCCATTGTATATGTGGAAAAGTATTTTAAGTCATTCAGTGTTTCTTTGTGACCACATGTAGATATGATTTTTAATGCCCTAAACCTCCTTAATCAAGATCTTAGTTTTAAAAATTATTAAACATCTTTGCCCAAAGTATTTTTATATTTGATATACTACAAATGTCGCCTACATCTCAGCAAATATGCACTGCGATTAAAGGGTATAATCTCTTAAGAGAGGTTTATAATCATTTTAATTACCCTGGACTTAATAAAAGGAGTTAAGGGATTTAATAAAAGGGCATTAAGAGATTGCCAAAGGGTTAAATATATATATTTTTATAAGAAAAATTGTAAAGCTTCTGTGGCTTTGAGGTGGGAAGGTGGGAAGGCTTAGTGGGAAAAGAGGAGGAGGTGAGCAAAAGTCAAGATGAGGATTAGTGTCAATTAAACTTCCCTTTGAACCTCCTAACTTGCATATGCAGAACCTGACACAGCTGAAAATATGTGCAATTTCCTGGGCCACACTGGACCAGAGAGTTTGGTGTACAGCTCACTGACCTACAGGAAACTGCAAGGGAGCAAAAGAAAGATATAAACCGAGCCAATTTTTTCTAGCTCAGTGTTAAGATATTTTAGCACCAGTTCAGAGAAGATCTGGAGTGTATGAGGGAATTTTGAGAGTCGGTAGATTCATTTCTCAGGCCCCAAAGATTTTGTTTGTTTTGATCTACCTTATATCAAAACTAAACAAATTCTCTGACCTAATCCTCATTCTCTGCTCTTAAATTTCAGGTTAGTGTAGGATTTAGTTTGTTTCTAGTCTTCTGGAATATAATAAATGCAATTAGAAACGATAAGATGAAAGTGAACCAAAGATCTTCAGACAGAAAATTCTATAGCTCTTACAAACCAAGGCAAAACCTAACATATAAATAGTTAGAACATTGCCTCACATCACCTTTATGCTGAATCAAACGTGAAACCTCATCCAGAGAGATAAGGCAGAGATCCAAATGTAGATACCTGAACATAAATCAGCATGAGTTGTCTTTAAGGTTTTGCTGGCTAGAGGTAAAACCAGTTGCTTAGGTTTTCCAGTTGGGGTTAACACACATTTCTAATGTGTTTTCCATTTCCTAACACTACAGTCTTTCAGTGCAGGGCTAAATCCTTTCTCCTGGTTGTGGGCGTTCCTGTAAGCCTCAGGGATAGACATTCTGCACAAGGAGGCACAGAGGAGTGCCTTGGGGCTTATAATGCCTGTTTTCTTCTGTACAGCATCCTGGATAGGAACAGACTCCTTGGACAATTTTATATGACCATATATGAGATCCACATCTTATAACCCTCTCCCATTCCCTCTGTCCACAGAGACCACAACTGTGATGTGCTGAGAAACCTGGTGTTGAAGTCAGCATTCAGAAATGAAATTTTAAGCATGAGAGAATGCAAGAGAAGTTAATCTGTGCTCACTTCTATCATCCAAAATACCAAGAAATCTTCAGATAAATGGGGTAACATTATTTAAAAAATCAAGGCCAACATCTGTTCATACGTACCTGTGCATGTCTCTACTTTCTTTCTTCCACCTCCTTATTTATGAGTGAAAGCTACGGAAACTAGGCCAAAGGCACTCAACTCCTTCTATAGTGTGTAAAACGCATAGGGATGTTCTTTAAGTCTCTACTAAGCAAGTGATAAGTTTGAGAAAGACATTTTCTCTAGCATGAAGGCATGAGGATAGCTGAGAGAATATGTATGATTAGCTCATGCTCTGTTCTTTGATCAAAAGCATAATTGTTTCCTCACTTTTTTGAGATGGGCTAGAAATGTAAAACAATAACCATTTAGATATTATTTTTGGCAGTGACAGCAGATGGCAAGAAAAACGGAGCAGCAGAAAAACTAGTATATTTTAGATAACTCATATGCTTAATCAGGTCTTGTAGCAGAAACATTCTAAAATGGAATTTTGAGCACGTCCATGCAGCCACAGTAGCTTTGTTCTGAATTCTGTGAGGCTGTAATTCAACCAAACATTACCAAGCAAAATATATATATTATTCTGTTAATGAATGAAACCTAGAAGTTTTTAATGCTTCTGTTGAAAAGACATTGATTCACTGCAGAGTAATTCAAGAAAATTGTTTCTGCCTTTGGCAGAAACAAACAAATCCCTACGCATCCAACCTGTGAAACAAAACAGCTTTTTCTTTTTTTTTTTTTACACTGGGAGCTTCTCATAAATAGTAAAGCGCTCTTTTTTTTTTTTTTTTTTTTTTTTTTCCCCCTTTGGCTAAGAGCTTAAGGCCTTTGCAGTTGAAATACATGGATTGTAAACCTTCTGAGGAAGGAACTGTGTTTTCCTTTATTGTGGACAGCTGTCAGCTCTACTGAGTTTCGTTACCTCTGAAAAGGTTCTCCAGGTCTGTCTACATTGCAAAAACTCATAAAAGTTCAGTAATATCTTTACGTAGATAGGTTAAAGCAGTGGGGGCTTCAAGGACTGTTAACATTTCATGTTCCATACTAGCTAATTCCAGTTGCCTTGTCTGTCTTAGTTGCTGGTAAAAGCCAGGGCTGCAGCACGGCAGCGGCTGATGCACATCTAACTGTTGGCTGATGTGGTTCCACCCTCCCTGGCAGCCAGTAGTTAGATTGGTTTAAATTGCTGTGCAACCGCAGCTTAAATTATCTAACCTGGCTTAGGTAACCCAATTTAAGAACACACCTTTCTTTGTGGTGTGTTTCAGCATGACTTTCAAGTTGGTTTTATGTTTCCCACTAAAACAGAGATTGGTATGGAAAGTGAAGGTACTCAGAGGAACACTACTGCTTTAGCCTTTGGCTACAACAGGCACAACCCTAAGTCCTGAGAAAATTCCATATACTCCCTGTGACTCATTTCTGCATACCTTGCTCAGGCAAAGCTTCCACTTAACTTAATAGGATATTTTTAAAAAGGGCCAGACTAGCAGTTACACAGGATATAGCTGTCAGATTGTCAGATCAAGAAAAGTTAGTTGGCTTGGGGGGGGGGGAAGGGGGGGGGGAATACATAGTGTTTTCATAGCATAGGCAGTGGAAAATGTCCTTTTTAACAGTATTAGGGTTTTTTAAAATTGTGTTTTAAAAATGCATAGGCCTTATTTTTAAGGTTTTTCATCATTTTGGTCCTGCTTTGTATAAAGTACTTAAGCCCATGCTGTATGTTAAATACATAGGCAGTACTATGAACTTAAATTTCATTTCATTACATTTAAGCACACGCTTAAATGATTTGCTGGACTGAGGCCAGAATGCTTGCTGAATCAAACTGAAATACAGCAGTCTGTTCTTCCCCCTTAAACAAACAAGCACTAAATGAAATACAATAAAATAACATTCCCAGAGAAATCCCTTGCCACAGAAAGAACTGCTGCACTGTTGTATTAGTAATTTCTCTAATGTTCAGTATCTGCACTGTTCATGCAAGTGTAATGCAGTAGTAATTAGGTAAACCTTACAATTTTATCCTCGTGTTATATTGGGCATAGTTTTGTAGAGGAAGAAAGTAAAATGAAACTAAGTAAGAAAACAAAATCTGGAAATGTCATTCCAAATTGCATGTCTTAAACTAAGTAATGATACTGCAGCATTTACAGCAGCAGTGGAACCTTGAAAAAATCTGGATTCACTTCCCTCAGTGCAGGGTGTGCAACCTAGGACTTGTAAAGTCAGACTCACCTGACAGAGCTACAGAGGCTTTGTCAAGACTAGTGAGTTAATGTCTATTTCTGGTATAAACTGTAAAATGAGAATAATGCTAGTTATTAGATATTACAAAGGAAATGTGTTGATTTTTCAAACATGCTGAAAAATATCCCATCTGTTTTCTATTCTAAGTAGAGCCAATTCAGTATATTTTGATTTTTATTGAGCTATGTTAGTAGGAACATTGCATGTAATGTATTGACGAACAATCCCAAGTAAGAGAGTAGGAAGACTGTAAAAGAAGGAATAACAATTGGACAACAACAAAAATAATACCAAGTACCTGTGAACCAACCAGTGAAACAGCAGGAATATTTTTTTACTTCACTGCATTATGAATCAGGACCTAAACCACAGTGAGCTGTTTCTTTGGGAAAGGCAGTTTTATCAATTTTCTCTGCCTAAATATGCAATGCAGTGCAGGGTTTACCAAAAGTTTTTACATGTACATCCCCATACCCAAGCAGAACACTGTTTTTAGGGCCTTTCACACTAAGCTTTAGGCCTCTAGTAAATCTGTGACGCTCCACTGACTGTACTGGAGTTATGAGTACTCTTCAGTGGACAAGATTCCTTGGTATTTCAGACTGCTAAATGCTCCATAAAGCTTCTCCTGCTGCGCTGAGGTGGGCTGGTAAGGCAGAATGACCAAGTGACTTGTGCAGAGCTGTGAAAGAATAAGGTATCATGGCTTCAAAGTAGAAGCTTTTGGTTCCCAATCACCTTCCCTCCTCCTCCCTTGTTGTCTTTCTTCCTCAATTTTCTTTCAAAGAAACAAAATAGCTTTTAAAAACTTTCTTCAGACTCTGACCCATCTTCAATTTTCTGCACTGAAGTTGTGAGTTTACCAGTAGTCTCTTCAGCTGCTCAGCTGAGATGTGAAGCCCAGATTCCAGGCTGGGAATTTCCAGGGACACAAGATACCTGGATACAAGAATCTTTTTGTCTGTGTGCAGAGGGCAAGATTGGGCCCCAACAGAAATGTCTGTTTTACACATTTTCAGAAATGCAAGATTGTTTTGTTTGTTTTGAACTTCTTAATCCCATTTCATTTTTCTTTCTCTTGGTAATGTTGTTATTGTATTATAAATAATTAAACCTGCAGAAATTAAGAATGTAATTAGAAAAATTAAGCAGGGAAAGACCAACTGAGACTGTCCCAGTTCCCACCGAAGCCTATTGATCTAGCATTTGGATCTGTCAGATTATCTATGGGCTATCAAGTGAAAGAGGCCCAGGACACATACGTTGTCAGCAGCCTGTGATTGTCCTCACTGTTACTGGCAGGGCTTTGACACAACCAGTGGTCAGGGGCAGCTGGGGGTTAGCAAGTGCCAGCAAGCACTCCTGATAAGGAGCCTGGATGTGGCCACCATGTACTGGAAGGTAAGGGGACTTAGCTGTATCAATGCAAACAGCTTTGTGTAACTGTATGATGCACCATGCCATGCTAGTGTGATTCAGGTCCAGAGGCAGCCCACTGAAATTACTGTAATAAATATAACCAAATAATTTTCATGCCATAATGGACAGTGGGTCTTTCAATTTCAGTATTTCAGTTACTTTTACAGCAAGCAGACCCACACAAATTTAAATGTCTTCTAACAGAGCTTTTGTTTTTATACCAAATAACTTAATTGCAGCTTATATTCATGTGTGATGCCAAGAAGAGTTTTTCCAAGGTCAAAGGATCATTCCTGTATTTACAGGTCCCAGATGATGTACAGAGTCAGGTATGAAATCGAGCCTCCAGTTTTGCCTCTCAGCTCCATCTTCCCCCTGCATGGCTCCAGGACTCTCTTCCTCATTTTTTTTGGTTCTTTTATGCAACAGGAATGTGGCCAGACAAGGCTGTAACATCTTACCTTCTTTCTTCCCTTTTTTTCAGAATTGGGTCTCGGATGCAAAATGCACATATAGACAATGAATTACTTTCCCGATTGAAAGCTTCCCTGTAGTGACATGTGTATGGTATCTCTTAATTAACACACTCTTTCTGCACACAGTGAACTTTCTTCAGAACATTCCTAAGAGCATTACTACATTTTATAAATTATGATCATAATAAATATTCACTGCACATATATCAAACTCAAAAGCTCTAGCTCTCATTTGGATCTTCATAGGACTACGCATGACATATTACCAATAGAGATGACATACCTGGCATTTGGAGAGATTTTTCTTAATTACTTCCCCTCATGCCTTAGGTTAGGCTCTTGTCATCTTGCACACACATATACACACACTCCTGCAGAAAGGAGCAGACAACTCCTTTATCATCACACAAGGACATTTGTCCTTTATGACACACAGTTTCTTTAGTGACACTTGGTAAGTCAACACAATTATACAAGGATGAGGATTTCTCATGGGGAACAGAGTCGCAAGAGGTTTTGAGGAAAGCATGAATGTTTCTTAGTTGTGTAATAAGAACCAATTGCTCCTAAAAGTTGTAAGATATTCCACAGAAGACTTGTACAAGAAACATTAGTCCCAAAGGACTAATTTTATATGGAGAAAGGGTTGTGTTGTGCGAAACTATGCTTATGAAGATTTTGTAGCTGATAGGGGGCAGAAAACTTGAATGTATTTCAGGGAAGTGCTATAAAGCTGCCCCAAAACCTGGGCTTGCTGTCTGGATGGGTGAGTGAGGTTTGTCGTCTGGTTGCAATGACGTAGGAAAATACTTCAGCTTGGTAGGAAAATACTAGGAGAGGATGGGGTTTTTTTTATTTGCGTATAGAGACTGCTTGCTGTATTTTTCCAAGTTTATGACTGTGTCCACTCCTCTTATAAAGATTTCCTTGTTTGTGCACAGCTGTAGAGTTCTTACAAGTGGGAGAAATTCTTCCTGCTGCAAGTGCACAAGGGAGGCTGCTTTTGCTTTCCCAAGGTTTCTGAGTGCAAGCTCAGGACAGCTCAGCTACTTGTCAAGAGGGTTTCAAGGTACATTAAATCCATGTCTGTTTTTGTTGCCTGTGGGGAGAAGGATTTTGTTTGAAAGCAGAATCAAGCTGAAAGCTGGAAATTTGGGTGCTAAACTGAGAAGACTATCCACAGGTGGGTACACTGCCTCTCAGAATGATGAGGTACAAACTGAAATCTAATTTCTGTCCAGTCCCAGGTCTTAAATCATGACTGGAGAGAGAAAGCTCCCAAAATTTTCATTGAAATCCAACCCTCCCTATTTAAACACTGTGCCATCCAGTCTTTACTGTTAAACCTGCCCTTCTGCCTGGGTGGCTGGGGGGGCACAATCAAAATGGAGCCTGAACACCTGGATGGTGACAGGGAACATGCCTGAAGGGGAGCTGGGGGAGATAACACAGCCTGATACGGTTTTGTATGTGACTTTTTGTTTATTTCAGGGCTTACTCTTTTTGGGGCTGGGCAGGCAGCCCCCAGTCCGGGCTGCAGGCCCTCTCCCTCCATAGGGCCCTCTCCCTCCATAGGGTCCTCTCCATACAGGCCATCGGCTGGATTTCCAGCCCATTGTTCGATGCCGTTGCTGCGGAGATGGGAGCAGCTGCTGGATGACGGGCCTTGGCTGGCGTCCCCGGGCAGCTCGGCCGCCCCGGCCGGGCCCTGCGTGCCGCCAGCCGCTCACCCTCCCGCTGCTGGCGGTGGCACGCCAGACTGTGCGGGATAATGTTTACTAACATCGGCCACATGGCTCCCTGCGTACCGCCGCTCTGCCCAAAATGTGTCAGTCCTCGTGGATTGCCAGGCACCCGGCCAAACGGCCTGCAACGTGCCGAAAAATCTGTCAGCGGGGGCTGCCACCCCGCCAGGGATCCTTCCTCACAGGAGGGAGGGCGGCCGGTGGGCCCTGCTCCACACACCCTCCTCACGGGCCACCACCTCCATGTGCCTATAGACACGCACCTATGTACACGCGTGCGTGTTTAGGGCAGCTGGGCCACGCTTCGGCTGACCTTGTGGGGGTGTTCTACGGGGTTCCTCCTGGCACAAGGGGTTCCCCCAAATGGCGGGTTTAACACTATTGATATCGCCTGCGGGGCTGGAGGCAGCGAGCGTCCCAGTGCCGACAATATTGTTTAATGTGTACTTTTACTGGCATGTTGTTTCTCTAGCAAATTTACAGCAGGAGATTACTGCTGGAGCTGACCTTTTTTCCTTCAGCCAGGGTAATGAATGTTGCTATTTAAATGCTGTACCTCCACAGTCCGTGTGCTTTAGTTTTTAAAAGAGTAGCATAGTACCCAGGGGAAGTCTTTTGTTGCCTGGCTGTGAAACCTGAATACAAGCTGTCCTACTGGAAGCTTGAGAGGCAGAAAATAACAACTGAGAATAGATTTATAGGGTGTAACTTAGCCTAAATCATGTCACAGAGATAGAAAATATGGATCAGATTCTGATCTGGTGTAAATCCCATGGAGCAGTGACGCTTACACTGGCCCAGGAGCTGGCTCTTGTGGCTTAAAATGCAGATGAGCACCATCCAGCAATAACAAGGAATGGTTTAAAGTAAGCAAAATAGCAGGGAAGTTACCTGATAGGCAGAGCATAATCACCTAAATGTCAGTAAAAATGCCTTGGAATCCTTAAATATACATGATCACTTTACAATCAATATATTCCTTATTCCTTGTCCTACACAGTTTGAATAGCCAGCTCCAGGAATATAAGTCCTTCTAGTGTAAAATGGATATATTAACACAAAACCATGGAAAAGAGCAGTATCACCTCATTATCAGTGGCACATCATGGAGCTTGTCCCTAGAAAGCCTACTTTTCAGAAATAGTGTGTAGCAAATGGGTCAAAAATATAAAATAAGAAATCATAGCGTTAAATACAGATATTATTAATTTTCAATCTTTAGTAGTCTCATGAAAAATTCATACTCCTATTATTAATCCCGTCTCTCTATTCCTAAACTGATAGAGAATTATAGTAAATTTTTGTAACTATAATCAGTTATACTAACAAACATTCTAAGAAAGAATCAAAAGGTTCCAATAACATTATTTAAAAGTTTTAGGATTTCTAGTAAGCAGTTATTAAACACTTTTGAAATATGACAATAATAATAGGAGATAGTGGGGGAAAATTGAAAACCTGGATTAATTTGCACTGTCTGTCCTGTACCCCCACCCCACTTCCTCTCTTATTGGAAGGAAATGCATATTGTTTTAGTTGTGGATGTGAATTCAAATGATATTTTGAATGTAAAGTCAATTGTCTGATGGTACACACAGTATTCTCCAGTGGCTAGACAGACCATTAGACAAGATGATTCACATTTTGATCAAATGTAGGAAAATTTTGATGTCACTATCCAAGGTTTCAAGATCCCACTAAAAATTCAAACTTCATATTTTTTTGCAATACAATAGAATAAAGCAATGTGTGTACATTTTGCAGATGGGGTCCTAAATCCTTAAGAGGTGAATGACTCCAGTTTTAGCATGAGGTTAATTTTCTGTGATTTCTTCTAAATCACACAGAGGTCATTGAATCATAGAATCATAAAAACATTTAAGTTGGAAAGGACCTTTAAGATCATCAAGTCCAACCATTAAGCTAGCACTGCCAAGTCCAGCATAAGCCATGTCCCTAAGTGCCACATCTACACGTCTTCTAAATACCTCGGGGGTGGTGACTCTACCACCTCCCTGGGCAGCCTGTTCCAGTGCTTGACAACCCTTTTGGTGAAGAAATTTTTCCTAATATCCAATCTAAATCTACCTTGGTGCAACCTGAGGACATTTTCTCTTGCCCTATCACTTGCTACTTGAGAGAAGAGACTGACACCCACCTCCTTACAACCTTTCAGGTGGTTGTAGAGGGCAATAAGATGTCCCTTCAGCTTCCTTTTCTCCAGGCTAAACAATCCCAGTTCCTTCAGTCACTCTTCATAAGACTGGTGCTCTAGACCCTTCACCAGCTTTGTTTCTCTTCTTTGGACATGCCCCAGCACCTCAATGTCTTTCTTGTAGTGAGGGGCCCAAAAGAAAACACAGTATTCGAGGTGTGGCCTCACCAGTGCTGAGTATAGGGGGACGATCACTTCCCTAGACCTGCTGGACACACTACTGCTGATACAAACAGTCAATTAAAATAATTGCTAAACTACAACAAACTGTCACTGTACAGAAATACCCCAACTGGCTCCTGGCGAGCCAGTACACCAACCAACATAGGGTAGCACTATATAAGGATATACCTCTAAACCTGGGTTACAGAAAACTATTTAGATGCATCATTAGCATCATTCAGATCTTCATTCTTAGAGCTCCAGTGTAGGTTTAGGCATGCAGTAGACAAAAAAAAGAAGCAAAAATAAAACAGTTAGTTTCATGCCCCAAAGAGTCTTCTAATATTCCAGTTATTGCAACAGCAGGACTATTCCTGAGTGATGGGGAGATATTAGACACAGGTTACCAGCAATGCTCCAGTATCTTAAGAAAACTCTGCAGTAACTCTAAGAAGCTAATTCTTAATGACACAGAAGAAAGTAGATAGTTTTAAGGAAATGCAGCCTTAGTCTGAGACTTTCTTAGTTTGTTTTTCTTGCTTTTTATTCTGTGGTTTATTAAACTCTGATCCCAGAAACTGAATAAATAATGATGGACATATATGTTAAAGGAGCAGTCAGGAAGCTCTCAATATAATATGCATGCCAGGAATATTGTCAGGCTCCCATTGACACATTTTTTGATTCAGGGCATTTACAACCTATATAACAGAAGACCTCTGTCATTTAACAACTTGAAAGGATTGGTGTTGAATAAGTAGCATACAAGGAAATGAAGAAGCTGATAAAATTTCAGTCAGGTAAAGATGAATCCCAGAAAACCTCTGCCAAATCCCCCAAATCCCTCTTTTTCTAGAAAAGTATTGATTTTTTTTTTCTTTTTTCTTAAACCTCAATGCTCAAATTAAATGCTCAGATTAAAAAATTAAGCAAAATAAGTACATGGGAAAAGTTTGCATATTTCCACTTTTCTGTTGGTTTTTTTTTTTTTCATAGAACATTGACATTTTCAATAAAGATCTATGTTTTCATTAAAAACAATCCCTATTTTCCTACTCATCATCTTGTGTGAATGTCACCAGCAGGCCTGAAACCTGTGTCTGTATTCATTAGCCAAATACGAAGCCAGGTTGGCTGCTGCTAACAGATACTGCCTCTAATTCTAGCATATTGATTTCCCCATTTCTGATGCATTCTCTTGACATCTCAGCTATCACAGTGCCATAGGAGCTGTGCTAACTGCCTTTGCCAGACCCCTTCATATTTTGCCTTGCTACTGTTCCTTGATTTTCTTAGTTATTTTCTGTCCCCATCTCTCCCAGAATAAAGCTGCTTGAAGAACTGGAGGGGATGTAGCCTCAAGTTCCTCATGGACCAAAGAGGGGCATGGCCACATGTACTGGGGTTTCATGCATAGCCTTACAACTTTCCTGTTGGTCATTTTGTATAAAGATTTCCAGATAGAATTAGATACGTCTGCAGTGTATTTAGCACTGAATAAAAACAGGTTTTATAACTCCACTGTACACCTTGACATTGATGCTTTATTTTCAAGGAAACCTTTAATTGCAGGATAAAATTTCAAAATTGCTGTTGGAAAATTAAATTTCTTCATCAGCTGAAATCTAGTTTCATTGTATTAGCAATGATTGGTGATGACATACATGTCCTTGTTTTAAAATCATCAAGGAATGTAGTTTTGGAGTAAAAAAAGTTAATCTCATTGTTAGATTAAGCTGTGAAAACTTTCTGCTTTCTCCCCTTTATTTTCTTCTCATCCACCAAAACCAAAATATTGAAAAAACTAAGCATTCACTTTAACATTGTTAATAAATGTCTTAAATTTTCATTTTCAAAGTTTCTATGCTAAATGTAATTAGATTTTAAAAATAAGAAAAGAAAGCAAACACAATTCTATAGGAAAAGTTTTGATAACAAAATGAAAGATTTCATATAACCCAAACCAGACTTTGGGTGACAAGTGGATTTTGTTTGTTCTGCTAGGAAGATGAACACATTTCACTCCACTCACAAGTCTGGCTACTGTACATTTCGCCCTTTTTTTCTTAGGATTTTGTGATAGGACTTGTCCCTTGACTAGAGATTTGGATTCACTCTGAGTTCCTATGAACTGTCTGAGTGACTTTGTGCAAGTGTCAATCCCGGAGTGGGCTTTGAGGCCAAATTTGCCATCCATCTGCATTGCTTGCTTGCATAAACTCCTTCAGTTCAGTTTTGGAACAATCCAGCTAACACTCCTGGCAGGCTGGTGGACTCCCACCACTTTGCATCCCTTCCTCCTGCCCATGCTTCCTGCTGTTTCTGCAACCAGCTGAGATTTGGCTTAGACATTGTCACAGTCTTTTAGATTGTAAAATAGGGTTAATAAAACTTCTCATATCCACTTTTTGTCTCTCTAGGGAGGGCTGTGCAGCAAAGATGCTGTACGTGGTTTTATGGTGCATGCTTTCATAGCCACCATGGTCTTAATCTCTAGTTACAAGATGAAGGGTGGCAGGGTGGGCTCTGGCATATCTGATTAATGAGAATATGAGTTGCTCTGTGGACATCAGTTGGCATGGTTGGAGTGAATCTTAGGAGAGCAAAGAAAACAGGAATCCCTCTCTAGCCCATTACCAGTCTTTACTCCCCTCATTCTGCCATTTTCCTAACCAGGAGCTTGAGCTCCTCTGTTTCAAAGCAGCGTTCCCTGCTGTCCTGGTAAAACTTAGAGCATCAAGTCTCTCTTTGGTTGCTAGCAGTAAAGTAGAAATCATGCCATGGTATCTTCATTGCTACTCTTAGCAGTAGTAGGCAGGCCAAAACTGTACATGAGATATAATCATGCTTCCTCCATTTATTATGCCGCCATATCCTTTGTACTGTAGCTCCCCATGGTGTAGAGTGTTGAATGCACAAAATCATCTCAGCTAAGGGTGTCAAGGTGTCATCATTATGAACTAATTTCAGCACTCATCCAAAGTGCCACCATATGCATAGTTAGGAAAACTGTTTCCAAACTGGACTTACTTAACCATGAAATAATTTGGATATTTAACTTGGGATAGAAGGATATGAAACATGTACAGCTTCAGACTTTAACCTACATCTGGATATAAAAAGTGTTTCTATAATTAAATAAAAAGAAATTCAGAAATATTACACAGAAGAGTGGTGAGAAGACACTTTTTTTTTAAAATGCCTATATTACGAAACAAAATATTATTCCAAACAGAGACAAATATAATGTGTAAAACTGGGAGGCATTGTATTCTTTGTGTTAAGAGAAAGAAACCAGCACAGGCAAAAATCTTTCATGGTAATTTGTGAAAAAATGTGGGTTAACAAACCTTGAAGCAGAACCTTTTAAAAATCTTCTCTTTAATGCTGCTCCTTAGAGCAAACACTCCTTTTTGGGGAAAAAAAAAAAAAAAAAAAAAAAAAAAAAAAGGCAAGCCAGAATATGGGTTCATAATGTTTTTGTTTTGAATGAAGCCAAAACCTGCACAGCTACTTTTTAACAGTATCAGAGTAAACACTTCATACATTAAAAACAGGCTTAAAATACTTCCAATATGTATTTGTGTATTTGGAGCTAGAAAAGTTGATCTATGCTGCTTAGAGGAATTCAGCTACAAAGTGAACTTTTGTAACAGTCATTAGAAAATAAATTGCTGTGGTTCTTTTGTTCTATGATGAAGAATAAAAAACCCCTCATAATTATTTTTTTTTTCTCTGATAAGTGTTTTACATGTTGGAGATCAGCCTTAGTGGTGTAGGAAGGGTGCTGCTAGCCTCTGCAAAAATCCTTCTTTGTAGGAGCTGGATAGTCATGTAATAATTTAGCCTTGGAGAGCATAATATGGAGTGTCGCTGCTGTAGGAGCAGAGCAGGCACCTGCTGGCAAGCCCCGTTTCACATTCTGGTTCTGTGTCCTTGCTCCAGGAGGACTAAGCTGCAATGGGCTTTTCTGCTGGAAGAGTTTATGTCCCACACCTACATCAGCTCCAGGAGGCAAGCTGATGCAGAAGGATGGCAGCCAAAGAGGCTTTGCTCTATGCCTTTTCTCTGCTATCAGAGCAGTAGGAGGAACAGACATTAATATATGCCTCCTCTCCTGTACTCCAGTCTTGTCAGGCAGTTTTATAGAATTGACTAGGCTTTCATGGAACTTGTTAAAAGACTTGTATAATTTCTATTCTATTCTATTCTATTCTATTCTATTCTATTCTATTCTATTCTATTCTACCCTATCCTATCCTATCCTATCCTATCCTTACACTGTGGCTAACAGTGGTTTATATATATAGTCCGTTGCTTATTTTACTGTAACATTTTTCCTTGCACAAAATAAAATACACAAAACATTTTCATTCCTTGCTCTCCCTTAAAATCTCTCTGTGAAAAAATGAAATTAATAAAAGAGACTGTCCAAAGTAGTCTCACCAAGATTGGTGTCACCATGGGTATGACTGAACTCACAAATTCATCTTATGAGACTTCAGATTGAGTCTTGACACATGGATGAAACAACAGCAATAGCAAATGATCATATATCATAAGGGGGTACACTTGTCTCAAAGGGAGAAAGGATCTTTTCACAGGAGTTAGCAGGGCTCATTGAAAGAGTTTTAAACTAGGTTTGAAGGGGGAAAGGCATAAAAGCAGGTTCACTAGAGATAAGCTTGGGCGTGGCATGCCAGTGTTTGAGGGGTAGTGTGCTAGCAAGATCTTTCAGTCTCATCAGAGGTTGGGGACTGGAGATCCAAGTGGCAGCAAAGATGCAAGAGTTATTGATGTGTTAGAAACCATGGAAGTACCTGAGAATGGTCACATAGGAATTACAGCTTCTCCCCCCAGAAAGGTGGTGGAATCAAAAGCCCAACTGAATTGCATCTACACCAATGCACACAGCATGGACAGCAACCAGGAGAAGCTAGAAGCTATTGTCCAGAAGGAAATCTATGACATACTTGCCATAAATGCATACAAGTCTATGGGGCCAGATGGGATACACTCAAGGGTACTGAGAGAGCTGGTGGAAGCCACTTTCCATCATTTATCAGCAGCCCTGGCTAGCCAGGGAGGTTCCAGTTGACTGGACGTTAGCAAACATGACGCCCACCTACAAAAAGGGCAGGAAGGAGGATCTGGGGAACTACAGGCCTGTCAGCCTGACCTCAATGCTGGGGAAGGTTATGGAGCAGATCATCTTGAGTGCCATCATGCAGCACATACGGGATAACCAGGTGATCAGGCCCAGTCAGCACGGGTTTATGAAAGGTGGGTCCTGCTTGATTAACCTGGTCTCCTTCTGAGAGAAGGTGACTTCAGTGGATGAGGGAAAGGCTGTGGATGTTGTCTACCTAGACTTTAGTAAAGCCTTTGACACCATTTCCCACAGCATTCTCCTGGAGAAACTGGCTGCTCATGGCTTGACTGGCCCTACTCTTCCCTGGTTAAAAAACTGGCTGGATGGCCGGGTCCAAAGAGTTGTGGTGAATGGAACTGAATCCAGTTGGCAGCCAGCCACAATGGATGTTCCCCAGGGCTCAGTACTGGGGCCAGTTCTGTTTAACATCTTTATCAATGATCTGGACAAGGGGATCAGGTGCCCCCTCAGTAAGTTTACAGAGGACACCAAGTTGGGTGGGAGTGTTGATCTGCTTGAGGGTAGGGAGGGTCTGTAGAGGGATCTGGACAGGCTGGAGCGATGGACTGAGGCCAATTGTATGAAGCACAACAAGGCTCAGTGTTGGGTCCTGCACTTGGGTCACAACAACCCCATGCAACCCTCCAGTCTTGGGGAGGAGTGGCTGGAAAGCTGCCTGGCAGAAAAGGGCCTGGGCATGGTGGTTGACAGCCAGCTGACCATAAGCCAGCAGTGAGCTCAGATGGCCAAGGCGGCCAAAACCATCCTGGCTTGTATCAGAGATAGTGTGGTCAGCAGGACTAAGAAAGTCATTGTCCCTCTGTACTCAGCACTGGTGAGGCCACACCCTGATTACTGTGTTCAGTTTTGGGCCTCTCCCTACAAAAAAGACATTGAGGTGTTGGGGCATGTCCATAGAAGAGCAGTGAAGCAGGTGAAGGGTGTAGAGCACAAGTCTCATGAGGAGCGGCTGAGGGAACTGGGGGTGTTTAGCCTGGAGAAAAGGAGACTGAGAGGAGACCATATTGATCACTGCAACTACCTGAAAGGAAGTTGTAGCCAGGTGGGTGTTGGTCTCTTCCCAAGTAATAAGTGATAGTATGAAAGGAAATGGTTGTCAAGAATTGGAACAGGCTGCCTGGGAAGGTTGTTGAGTCACCATCCCTGGAGGTATTTAGAAGATGTGTAGATGTGGTGATTAGGTACATGGTTTAGTGGTGGACTTGTCAGTGTTAGGTTAGCAGTTGGACTTGATGATCTTAAAAGGTCTTTTCCAACCTCAACAATTCGATGATTCTATTATAAAATGATATAATACTATTTTTACTTCAGAAGGTAGTCAAACTAATTCTGTGAAGCCAATTTCCCTCACCTTTTCTTTGCATAGAACTACTAAAACCACCAAATGTGGAGTTTATGTTGCTTTGGGGTGTTTTTTTGTTTGTGTGGGGGTTTTTTGCTTCTAGATTAAAACTTCCTGCAGAAGCTTCTGAAGGAGTATTTCTCCTTTGAAGCCAAGCATTTGAAATCCTGATGTAAGCCTAACAGGTGAACCAATGCTTGCAAGCCCTGGGTCTTTTAAGAGAAGCTTCTTCATCAGTGTTTGAGTCTTTGGTGAATAGCTCACTGCAGCTCTGTTTATATAGACATATGGTGTGAAGAACACTAATACAGTTGTCTGTGCACAACTGTAACAAACAATCTGCTTATTGTGCATTTTTTTAGGCAACACTTCATGCTGTCTAACAGGTGGCCCCAAGTTACAATAGGCACACTGTCAGGGTAGAACAAACGCCATTTACACAAGAGCCTTGACTGGAGATAGTGACTTAGCCTGCAAAATCAACCTTAGAACATGATTGTTTAAACCACTGTAAATGCCATGAACCTCCACTGAATATGAGCCTTGCCTTTTACATCCTCCTGTTGCCCTCAATCTATCTCAAGGCCAGTAGAGCTAATTCTTTCCAATGAGTGAATGCCAAGCAACATTTAAAAATCTCCCCATATTATAAGTCTTGAGTTTATGGATATAATGCAGTACGATTTATGTAAAACTTGAAGCTATTTTTGTTTTAACTAGCCTATCAAGTTTCATTATGGGTTTTCAGTTTGTTAGGACCATGGTTACACCTGTTATCTCAGAGTTTTTAAGTGTACTGCATACTGTGCGTATTTAGGAGCATATTGGCCACGAGTTTTGTTCATGTTCACTGCAGAGGGGGTAAGGTGAACCATTCAACTTTTTGTCTAAAGATAAGCTTGTATTATATTCTTCATTCCATTCTCCTTTATGACCTTTTCCTCAGAAATTTCCTCACAATTCATTGCTTTTAGTTGCTAAAATGTTCTTCTTGAATATGCAATACTGGAGCATTATGTTTTCACTTGTTCTGCAGGAAGTTGATGTTTACGGTTATGGGGGTTTTTTGTTTGTTTGTGAGTTTTGTTTTGTTGTTTGGGGTTTTTTTGTGTTGTTTGCTTTGTTTTGGGTGGGTTTTTTTTGGTTTGCTTTTTTTTTTTTTTTTTTTTTTTTTAATCCAGTGGAATTCCCCTGTCAGAGAGAGAGATTCCCAGGACAAGACTTCTTTAAAGTCTGTTTTCGACACAATACTTTATGCAGCTCTCATTGATTTTACAGAGGTGGATCAGGTCCCATATGGAAATCACAAATGGTAGTGGGATGGAAATGGACAGTCCTATCAGCCCTGCAAAGCTGGGGTACAAATGATCATACCTGCATAGTAAAGTGGGCAGTGATTTATATAACATGCAGAAAAGTACCAATATTCTCAGACTTTGATCCATTTCAATTAACTTCAGTTATATGTATGGTCCAAGCAAATCTTCTAGGGTCTCCCAGCAGCCAGTGATGAGAGATGCTCACCCCCAGAAGGCAATTTATCTCATACCAAGGCAGATGTCTAAGAGAGCTGTGAGAAACCTCTTCTGAGATGCCCATCTCTCCTTTGACAAAAGGGGATTTCAGGGTGAATAATGCATGACTTCTCAGTGGTTACATTTCAGCTGGATGTGTGAAAATAATACTAAGCTTTCACATAAGCATATTTGTGAGATGGTGTGTTCCCTCAAAAGGTGCTTTCCTTCAGTTCTGCAAGGTGCTGAGTGCTTTCCAAATTACTTGAGTTCAGCAAGACTTGACAGGGCTGACTATTTCATGAAAGGAAGGAAACATCTTGATAGCCTGGATCAAAAATCAAGATTTGGATGGATTTTACCTTTTTGGTGAGATACTGGCTTTTAATTATGATGATCAGTTTAAAAGGTTACTTTCCCAGATAAACATTCCCATTATATTTTCTTTCATTTTTTTCATCCCATTCCCATCCTTTTTGTAAAGTGCGGGAGCGTTTTGAAGCACACAGTTTTCTCATCAGACAATCTGGATGAGATTAGAGCTTGAGCGAAACCTCACAAAGTCTATGGAAAAATTCCAATGGTTTCAGTGGTATGAAGGTGAGGCTACTACTATGCTAATTCATGAGGTTGCCTTGCTTAACTTAAAAGAAGAGCTACCTTAGACATCATGTCTGGAGCACTTCAGATAATTTGCTGGGAAAGTCTGAAGTAACCTAACTCTATTGAATAGCATTGTACACATGCACATGCAATCAAAGTTAGGACACAGAACAAGTTAAATCTTAATTAATGATCAGATCTTGAACTCTTATGAACTACAGATAATTTACAAATAGAATTTTGCAGTCAAACTTAAGGGACAAAACTTCATTTGCCTTATTATGCTGACTCAGTATTTTAGGATGTTCACAATAAAGGATATCTAAGATGATGGATTGAAATGGAAAATGAAACCATAAAAAGGAATATTCTCACATTATGGGTTTTTGTATGTATGCTTGGATGGCTGAAAAAATAAATTTCCTAGAACTTTGACAGACTTCCTGAACACCAGTATTGTTGCATAGGATAAAATCCAAGGTTCAGAGATCCAGGATCCTGTCCTCAGCAATGGCCAATATCAGATGAAGATATAAAGAGACTTTGCCCCAATATTATATCTTTTCCTGGCCTCTAACATATTGAGATTGGCTTCCAAGTTTGAAATTAAATGGCCCCTCCAAAATTTTTGTTATTGGTGTTTATACATAAATGAATACAGCCGTATCCACATATAGATATGTATATGTGTATATATATGGCTATACCAAGTTATCTAAAAGGGTTGTATTCGGATCATTCTGGTGAGCATTGATCTCTAATGCTTAAAATACTGTTCTTTGATTTCCTTATGTGGTGAAAGGAAAATAAATAAATGCATGTAAATATCAATCCTTATTTAATTCTTTTTGGTTATATATGTATTTATGAACTAACAGTAGCCAGAGCTGTTGCCAAAAAATCAATAATTTATTCTGCTGAAAAACATTCCCTGGCACAACTTTGATCAAGGCCAATTAACATTCTGCCAGGCAATCCCTAGGCAAAGTTCAGGAGTTTCAACAGGCCAGGGACCACTCCCAATAAGTAGTTTGGATGTGGCCATCTTATTTTGGAAACTAAGAGAGTTTAATAGCATAGACGTGACCAGACCACACCAGCTGGCCTCTGGGCCAGGGAATGAGCCCTGGCAAGGTTCAGTTTATCAGTAGAGATGTTGCCAGTCATTTCCTGGGGCAGAGTGTGCTGTGATCTCAGTGTGCATGATAAGAAAAAATGTTTCCTTGGCTCCAGAGTACAAATTTTATAAGAATCAGAACAAAGAGTTTTGGGTTTTTATTTTAACTTTCTTTCCTTCAGAGGAACAGTAAAAGTACAATATGGCAAAAAGATGAGGAATTTATATAGGACAGTTTATATAAATTTACATATTTCTAGTTTTAAAAAAGGTACTTTCCCTTGCAGTTGTATATTCAAGTAATCTAATAATCTTGGTGCAACAATATCTTTTACCTGGAATTACATTTTAATGATTTTATCCTCAGTCCAGCATTTAAAAACTGATTTCTGTAGTACCAGCAACTTCCAGCCATTAATCAGAAAAATGAATGTGCTCTTCAGTACAACCTCAAACATTTCAGAGTAAGGGGCAAGAACTGCAAAGCTGACTGGTCTCCACAGGTGACATACTAACCCTTGCCTTTGCATAGGAGTGAGTGTTCAGCTCAGGTGCCTCCACAATCTGGTACACAAAGGAGATGAGGGAGGTGAGCAGGAGGAAAGTAGAGCCTTTGGATAGGCCTGTGTGGAACATCAAGCGTTGTGTGTTGTTACAAATGGTAATTTTAATGAGTGACATGTGTTTTGGGTACCTTGCAAGATGATACTTTTTCTTCTGTAACTACAACTTACAGAAAACATAGGTTTATCAGATAGATAGATCAAAGCAGAGAAGGAAGTAGTGATGCAGCAGAACTGTATGCATCTTCTGAAAGGATGCCAAAGTGATGTCAACCAACATATTGAACAGTTTCCCAAGAGAACTAGTAGAATTTCAATTCCCCTATCTTTGGATAAACAAAAATTTGAAGCTGAAGTGACATTTTAGTACCCATTGAATGTCTTTGAATTGGCACCTTACTTTGAGCATACAGTTTAAATGCTTGGTAAATGCAAGTAAGTGGATAGGTGCCCTGTTATTCACTGGAGAGAAGCAGATGCCTTTTGAGTCTTCCAAAGAAGACTGTCTGCCTGTTTTTTTTATTAACTTCTAGAGCATCACACTCAGATAACAGTGGTGAGCACTGGTTCTTAGTGAACACAATTCTGTGCTCTGTAAAATCACTTTACCCTCTTACCACTGAAAAGAAAATAAATGGAAACAGAAATAAAACTCTTCCTCTCAGTCCTGCTGTCATTTCTGACAGCTGCATAAGATAATTGTTATTGGGAGGGAGAATGAATATTAAGTCAAAAAGTTTTCAGATGGTGTAAGCTCAATGTCTCTGCCGTGTGTTTGAGGAAGAATGATGCACCTGAGGCATTTCTGAGTCTGGACATCTGCTTTACAGTATGTTACATTCATAATAGCTCAGTGTAGCAGGGGTCACAAGCTCCTCAATTCCTACTAGTGCCTTAGGGCTGTCATTTGTCAAGTTCTTCAACAGAATTCCTTTTAAATATTACACCAAAAGGCCTTTTTATAAACATATGTGTCTGTGTTTGTGTGTGTGTATGTATATATATGTATGTATACTTACTGAGTCTTCTGTTTTCCAGTTCTAAAATACAACCAAAATAACCTTTATTCCAAAAATAATGATAACCAATTTTCTGAGTAAGAAAGCCAGTGTCAGCAGTTACTGTCCTTTCAGCCCTGGAGGGGATTCTCTGTAAGAATGAACTGAATTGCAATAAAAGCAACACTTTCTTTCTTCGGGATGGATAGTTTCCTTTTATAGGCTTTACACTACTGCCTGATGTCCTTAACATAAGTTTTGCATTCTAAAATACATGCTTTAATTTAGTTTCTGGAAAAAGTTTTATTCCCTGTACATGGGAAATCAAAGTAATTGTTCAAGTTATTGTACAATATATCTCACTGTAGCAGGTAGGCTGAATCTATGAATCTCTCTCCTTTAAGTCTAATTGCAAAATACCTTCATTTTTTTTCTCACTTCTCAGCCTTTACTATAATTAACATAGCTAGAATATTGCCCTAGTGTTTTCAAGACCATACCATTTCCCATAGACAGAAAATTTTTAAAGAAAATTTAACAGGTTTCACCTGTACTATTAGACCCATGTGCTTTGTGGAGGGATGGAAGTAACAGAAAGATGGGTGCTGTGTGTTTGTGGTAGCTCCGTCCCTGCATTTTCTGGACTACAGAAAGGTAATAAGAAACATACAGCAACAATATTCACCACATTGAGGCACAATTAAAATACACACGGAACAAGGTTAAGTGTGTTCCTGAATGGGGGGTTTGAAGGCATCTGCACAGCCATGGGCTTTTATCACATAACATATAGGTGTGCTCTGTACCAGTTAACGCTAATAGGTGCTGGACTACCTTGTCCCTTTGAAAGGTTAGTCCAGTTAAGTGTTACTGTGTTCACCTCGTTTTTTTCATGGGTAGACTATGCCTGTGGTTACACTATTCCAACAATTGTTTCTACTCTTTTTATTTTTCAGTGAGTCCCATTATTCTTTTCTATGTCTGGGTACAATATGGTCAGTCTATGTTTCACTCTGTTTTCCCTTAGTACTTTCTCTCCCTGCGTGTTTTTATCCACTTTGTGTTTTGGTGATGTGTTTGTTTTGTGTGGTGCGGGCTTTCTTGAATGTGTTTGTGTTTTCTTTGATTTATTATTTTTGTCACTTAATATTTTGATCTTTTTATTTTCCCTCCCCCTTCTGTGTCCCTTCTTTTTTCTCCCCATCCTTTTTTCTGTTTATGTACCTTGATCCTCTTCCATATATTTATCCTATATCTTTGCTCTAAAAAGGCCACCTAAGGTTGCACGGCCCTGGTACAGTCTCCCTGGCTTACCTTGGAATGAGACAATATTTTCCCTGTGCTCTGAGGTCTGTGGTTCAAACACTCTCTTTTGCCCACCTAATGGGGTGAGAACTGCTCTATCCATAGCAGACTATTTCTCCCTTGAGTATTATGCTTCTGTGTGATCTTCTGAGAAGTCTAACACTGGAAGTAGTCAAAGAGAATGATAGCATTTATTAAAAATGGTTTGAAAGGCAGAAATCATGTATCACGGAAACATGCTATAAAAATGAAACATACAGAAGAAGGCTCTTTTATGATGCTGTTTGTAGTCCTGGAAATGTGGTTACTGAGGAAGATGATATAAGGCGTAGAAACACCCATTCTTAGAAATCACAGCTGGCTGCCTACCTCAGGAGCTGACAGAGTTAGAAAGAGACCAAGAACAACTTCCCATATCCTCATCCTTCTAGTTATTTCTTTCCATAGAAATCATTCTCTCTTTTGTTTTACTGGGCCCACTATTCCTATCTCATGCTCATCTTACTGATAATATAGGCTCTCTTTTAGCATCTATAAGTTTTATATGCACTTCATTGATTTCTCGATTTCTTTAGTGTCGAATTTCAGACAGAAACCACTCCTGCTTTTAAGTATTCACAAGTAGATGTTATCAGCCAACATTTCTCTTTTTCACCCATGCTGTGCAGCACCCTGAGCAGCAGTGGTTGATTTAATGGCTCTCCACACCCCAGAGCCAGCTGCATTTTGATTTCTCTGTGTGTTATCTGATTGTTGGACACCTTGTGATCCTTTATGATCACAGACACTTTATCAATAACGTAGCAGTTATGTTAAACCTCCACATAAGTACACAGGAGCATAACATAGTAAATACTCCAGAAACATGAATTTAGCAGCAAGGCATCCATTTTTCACCCTTGTGTGAAAAATAAAATTTTAATCTCTGTAAGAGACTGAATTAATATATAGCTATTTGTTGGCCATTTTAAATGAAAGTTATTGCTGTACAGCGTCCTCTTTTTCTCCCCTTTTCTTTTTCAAAACCTTCACTAGATTTTTTTCCCCCTCTCTTTTTTTTTTTTTCTTTTTTTTTTTTTGTTAAATACCTTGATAGGCTACTGGTAATCTACCACTAATCCTTTCTCCTCAGTACACGCATAAAGAAATAAAAGATGCCAGTTTGTGGCTTAGCTGCATTCAGGAAAACTTCCGTATTGCTGCCAAGAACTGCCATCTGCCACCTACAAGCGCAGGTGCCAGGGAGTCTCCTCTGCACACAAAGCATAATAATATAACACAAAGGACCAATGTGCACTAATAATTGCTAAACACACAGAAAGAGGGGCCAGAACATTTTTATGAAAGTTTACTTAGTCTGTGGAGATTTGCATACAGATGGCTAGGTCAGGGTGCTGTGTATGCCGCCTGGGCCACTGTGGGGTAGGGCTGCCTTCAAGCAGCCTTTATAAGCACACACGGCTTTTACTATAGCATAGTGTTGTGGAGAGACCTCATTCTGCACACACTGAATAGTCATTCAAGTAGCTTGCTTTGAAATGAGAAAAGACCTTGGATAGGGGGGAAAAAAAGCAAATTCTTTTCTTTGTGAGACAGAGGAGGAGTGTTGGGAAAGAGGCCAGAGGACTTAAAGAATGTGGGTTAGCAACCAGGAATTAGAGGAAAGTTTCTGTGGAGACACACAATTAGATATGTGGCATTCACCCCTCTCCTTCTAGTGGGCAACAAGAGCAAGCACATTTCAAAGGGTTCATCATCTGCATGAAACAAGGATAGGGGGAAGAAAAAGCACCCTAATTTTTAAAGTATAAAGAAAAGTGTAACTGTCTTAAAATAAAACAAACCCAAAGGTTAAGCAGCAAGAAATTTCCCTTCAACTAAGTGCGTGAAGACACAAACCCTGAATTTAGTGCATTTCCTTTGTGTATGTGTGGATTTGAAAGTGTATGTATGTGTGCATCCATACACATGTATAGATGCCTTCTAATATATTTAGATACCTTAAATTTGAAAACATTGCTATAAGAGTTTGTCGTGAATTTATGGAACACTTTTTTTTTCTTTTTTCCTTTTTTTTTTTTTTTCCTAGAAAACATCCAGAACTTACTGAGCACAAAATCCAGAAAGATGCTACCTTGTGTAGATTATTTATGGCATGTGTCAATATTTAGTTACCACTATAGTAGGTACCTTTACAAACATCACATGTGAACAGAGGGTAATTTTCAAAGCTCATCTTTTATGGATTTTCAAGTACAACTATCATTTTTGCCTTTGAAACTGTTCACTATCCTAGGTGTGTGGTTCAGTTTTTTCCTTACTGGTGATTTCATCAACACCTGTGAATCAGATTCTGATTCTGAAAGAGGGTTAGATGTCAGGGATGTTCACCTGTCTCAATCACAAAAAAAAAAAAAAAAAAATTCTATTCATTCTCTTCCTGTCCCTTACCAAAGATTCTTAAGGAAAATATAATTATTGTACCCACCTTATTTCAGTGCATCTTTAAATGGTTTTTTTATTGATCGTTTTAGAAAACAGCAACACAGCTCCGAAAGATACTGCAATTAGCTCAGCATGTCTGGAGGAAAAAATCACACAACCTTAAATTTTCAAAAGTCTGTATAGATTCATGAAGTATAGAATTTGAGTACTTTGCAATCATAGGATTCAAAAACCTTGCAAAAACTCTGTGAGGTAAAAATATATAAAACATTATTTAAAGGAAAAGAGCAACAGATAGGTTTGCCCAAGGTCTCAGAGGAAGTCTAAGAGAGGTAAGAATTGAATCCCAGTCCCCTGAGTACCAAGGCAATTCTGTATCCATTATCATTCACCCTACTTTGAGAGTGCTAATTGATTTTGACTGCTTAGCATGAGCTCTTTAAAGGGGCCTGATTTTCAGAGCTGTTTGTCTCCTCAGAATGCGAGGCTCAGGCCTGGAGCAGGATGAAAAGGGCAACAGCGGAGAGGCTTTTCCAGAGTTTTGATTACTGCAGGGGTGGGTGCTTCCTCCCTACCTCCTCTTGCGCTCACCTAAGGCTACTTAGCTCCTGTTTCTTTAGCCTTTCACTGCACCAGTTTCTCCCAGGGCAAAGTGTAGTGCTTGGAGTGATCATTTCCTCCAATATTCTTTCAGTAGCCAGTATCCAGGGGCCTGAGACTTACATTGCTGCCCCTAATACTGGTTTTGCCACAAGCGTTGCTTCCTTTAGGCTTCCAGAAGCTGGCAGTAGTGAAAACTGCAATCATACATGGGACTGCAGGGAGGAGGAAGAGGTTTTTATGTCTCAAACACTTTGTCTCAAATTTTGTATGTCATGCCAACAGTTCCCTGAGACTATGTTTGGTTACTGTGTTAGCATGTCCATCCTTTGAAATCAGTAAATCATCTGTCACTGACATAAAATTGCAACTTTAAAAGGCAAAATAAACCTCAAATATTTACATGCAATGAAACCACCAATACTTTAATTTTCTTATTTGCCTGGTGTAAGAGATTTTCATTTGACCAGCACTTATGACATTGTGCTTTATTAAGCCATTGTGCCTGCACAGCAAGTTGTATCATCCTTTCCCAAAGCAAACTTCCACCTTTCCCCTCTCAGCACTGGAATTCCCCTTTCATAACACTTCATGTACAATTAGATTGTAGAGGTAGATCCAACAGTCAGAGAGTAACCAAGTGGGAGGTCTCTGATAACTCAGCAGCAGTCTGCAGCTGCTCACCAGGTATGTTCTAGCAGCTGATTTAGGATCTAATACAGTGGGTGCCAAGCTGGAGCCTGAGTTACACGTTTAACTTGATCTTTTCTTTGAACATTTTGTTCCTTTTGATTTGTAAGGGCTACCTTATAAATCCTGGCCAGAACAAGGATGGGTACAACTGCAGAGATCTTTTTGGGAGCCATATACTTTAAGTGACAGCATGACTATGGGAGAACACAATAGTATCTCTTTTCTTAAATGTAGGATTTATAATGCATTTCATAAGCCTTCGGTGCAAATTAGGAGAAAAATAAAAAGTTAGCAATGGATAGAATCCAGGTTCCTAAATACCAAACACTGCAAAATTTCCATATAAATTATCCCTCCAGGAGCTGGGTTTTGCTTTGAATGCCTTCTTGGTCTATGAGGTCTGAAATTATGCCAGTCTGAAGGAGTTCCAGATATTTTCCATAAAGGCTGCTTTCCAAAAGCTTTCAAAGCAATCACAAGATCTCCAAGAATGTCCTAACCACTGTCCTCCTGAGCAGGAGGAGGACAGTGGTTAGAAGGCATGTCCAGGAGAGGTATCCTCCAGGGTACTCCCCTGTAGCAGTACGTCTGAGTTGCTTTGGTCCACTGCAATGACTTTAGCAAGTATCACAGAGCTAATGTGGAAATTATTTTAAAGCAAATGTTTATCACAAGTGATTAAATGCTATAAAAATTTTAAGACTTAGCTCTCCAAAAAATTTTGTCACTGGTAAAATCTAGCATCAGTAGTTAAACTTTGAGTCTTAGAGCTTAGAAATTAAATAACTGAAATAGAAATTAAATGTAATGAAAGCTTCTGTTCATTGTCTCTAAGTGAAAACTTGACTAACTCAAAGCAGTAAGGTGACCACTGACAGCTACAGTATTAGTAATTCTACTTCTGTGCTCAGTTCTCTTTCTCTAAGTGAGAACTTGCTTACTTCAGGATAGATGCATTAACATTTATGAGATACTCCTATACAGCTCAGTGCTTGCTCTCCTAGCTTATTTGGAAAAATGCCTGCTTTCTTTTTTTGGTTTAATGTAGAAAGGCTACAGTAATTATTAGTGTGTATATACACTTCACAGTTCAGAGCATCTTTTGATGCCATGTGTTGATGTTGAATTTGGTCTAATCCTCCCAATGGAAACATATTGTAAAACCAAATTTTCCTGGATATAACTTGCTTTTATCCTTATCCTTATCCTTGAGATAAATTGATTTTACAAAATATTCTAGAATTCATAAAGATAGATATTTAAAGTATATATGCCTGCTTCTTAAAATGCAATTAGTAGGAAAGGTTTAACAAATACAGGAGAAAGCTTTATGTCTCTAATTTTTCTGACATCTTAAGGGAACTGTGTTACAGATAAATAATTTTCTTGAACAAAGTATAGGACATATCTAAAAAGCATTTAATATCTGGGTCAAGATTTATAAAATTTATTGTATTATTACACTTCCTCTTTATTCCATAATTTTCCTCCAAACTTCCATTTTGATCTGTAAACCTGTAATTCTTGAAGAGAAATGACTTGAGAAATGCCAATTTGAAATACACACTTACAATAAGTTGGCCCACCCAACTATAAAGATATTTAGATATTTATTTAGAAGTTATTTCTAATAAGGAGTCTTTAAAAAAAAAATCTGTTGGGCACATGACCACTAATAGGTACTACTTGTATCTGAGCATTTATAGATCTAAAAGCAATGGGTCAGTAGAATGGATCAGTCTTTGGAACAAAATATATAGACTGCCTCTAAAAAGCATTCATATCTAGATGAAAGGCAAAGGTATGTTTGGGTTCTAAGAGTACTGGTTCAAGGGTAATCTAAATGCATTATTATCCTCTGATAAATCATGCCCCTTTTCTCATATGAAAAATTTATGCTCTGCTACTTTTGAGTTCCAAATGTGACTTGGAAAACATCTTTCTCTCTTGCAGTAAGCAAGCACAGATGCAGTTGTCTACAAAACGTGCATAAAACATATGCTGAATAACATCTGGGAAATATGAAGATACAGTCCTCATCTGAATTTGGCAGATTTTTTTTTTCCAGATGTCTTAAAATTAGTTTATCAACTGAGTAATAACAAAAGTATGTGAAATTTGTTTAGATTTTTGAGATTTCCATGTCAAAAGGCTGGTTTTTAATTACCCAAGGATCCAGAACCAGCTCCCTTGAACCCAAATCTTTAACTGATAGGATTTTCTGAAGAGCAGGTCACTTGGAGATGTAGAGAGGATGAGGTTCTAGATCATCCACAGAAATATTAGGAAATGGTATGAGGTTTCAGGATTACAAGTTGACAGAAAACAAGAAGACAGTGAAGGAAGGACTGCAGAGCTCCCAGTCTTTTCCTAAAAGCTGTCTGGATTTTTACATCTAAATATGCTTCCTCTTTTCCTGGACAACTGGTTCTAACTTGAAACAGCTTCCAAATAACCAAGGAGGCAATGCAATACTCACAGGTACCTGGTTTTTTTTAATGCCTTGGCTGCACTAGTTTTCTTTAACTGTTGGAGTGAGAAGAAGAACTGAAGCTTATATTGGGGCAATTTCATCATATAAGGTAATTAAAACAATTCTAAAGAGGCAGAGTAACATGGAAAATTTTGCTGGCCATAGGCATGTCATTTAGGGCCACACTTTTAAATCCGTTTACCTAAATATGGATTCTAGTAAATGAAGTTTTTAATTTTACCTTCTCATTGCCTTGCAAAAAGAGCAGACCATAATGTAGGTCCACCTCTCATATAGTATAGAAGTAAAAAGGACCATAGAATTATAAGCTATTCGTATGGTAGGACACTACATTCATTTGCAAAAATTAACCTTCTTAGGCTTCCTCTCTCCTATTATTATGGCACCATATTTGCAATCAAAACAATGACTTTACTTTCTCATACATTTAAAATATTATGGAGTGAAAACAGCAAAAGAGGCCTAATTACTTGATAAAATAAGCTAGGTAACTTCTTTGAAAGGCTGAGACAAAATTCTCAGAAGCCATTAAGCAGCTTTTCCATTGACTGCAGTGGGCATTTGATCAGGCATTTGTGTTATAGGAGGAATTAGCATCATCCTTAAGAAAACACATTCCACAGATTTGTTTTCCTGTAGTGGATTCACCTTCTCTTCTCAAATTACAAAGAGCTTGTCGTGAATTATTTTTTCTGCTTCATATAGACAATGTCTACCTGCAAAGGTAACTAAAAGAATAACCATGGAGATGCCAATTTTACGGTAATTAAAAAAAGAAAAAAAAAGCAACTTTGCTAATCAGCAAACCCTTTGATCTGGTTAACCCTAAAGGTCAAAATACCCTGACCCCATCAATGTTCTTGCTCTAATGTTGCCCTGCTTGGATCATTTCTCCCATTGTTTTATTCATCCCATATTAACTTCAAAACGAAGCTGTAGCGTTCCTGTGTACCTAGCAAATCTTCCTGATCTTACAATGAGGTGGAGGCCCATTGTTTTACTCCAAATCAGTTACCATTGTGCCCATTCAGCAAAATCGTTCATTTCCCCAGTCTAATGACTACATCCTATTCGAGGCTGTAAGCATTTTGTCATTCTGACCAAAGAGGCTATTTAAGCACTTTGATCTTACCTGTTATTGCCCCTCTCTTCAGCTGCTAAACTGACAAAATAGGCACTGTTTTAGCTACAAGCATAAGTGACTGTGTTTCCATTTGCAAGACATGTATGTGAATGGAAGAATATGAATGTGTTGAAAGAAATGCCCCAAATCTTTAGTTTTACAGTAATGTGTGCAACTTGTGGGGAGCTGGGTTTTTGAAACATGCTGTGTGGTAGCCCCCTACCAAAGAGGTTATTGTTTCCCCTTGATGTCAATGAGTTTTAGCTTTAATTTCACTGGCAACAGAACTGAGCCAAGTCCTTCAGTGCTTTCAGAAATGACACCCTAATTTTATAAAGCCTCTCATGAGGGTTCATGCCATTTAAGCAGTGTTTTCCAGCGGGAAGAAGCATGAGATGAGCTAGAGGCAGTATCCCCAACAGCCTCCAGAAACTAGAGAATTTGTGGTCGAAGTGGGCAGCTCCAGTCCCCTCCCCTCTGCCATTTGTAGCCTCCACAAGTTAACTGGAAGAGCAATTGCTTAGAGGGAATTTTTCTGGTGATCGTGGATTAAAACAAGAGAACAAGGACTGGTGGTTTGTAGGTCTTGAATGTATAAGGTAAGAAAAGTGTGATAAAGTACAATACAAATCTGTGCGACAATGTGCCCATAGGCTGGGCCTTAATTAGTAAAATAATATTAATAATTATAAATATTTAAAAATTACTACAAGATTATGTATTTTACTATTTGGGATGGGTAGGGAAGGAAATTTCTTTCCAAATATTATTGTTTAAAACCAGTAATACAGTTTAAAATTGTTTTTTTCCCCCTACAGTTGACTTTTCCCAACCTAGATTTTTTCCTTCTAAAATGCAGTAAATCTGTAAAAAGATTGTCACATCTCATGATTTGGTACAGTGTTTTTTTTTTCGAAAGACATGAACTCAGATCACAGTATGGTAGTCTGGGGAAGAATAAATGAATTCCTGGTAGAAGAGAAGGTCCCTCTGCTCAAGCCAAACACATTGGTCCTTTTTGTCCTTGTAGAACAGTTTTCTGTTTAGAAAAATTCCCTTGCAGGTCAGATTGGGAAAGCGATCCTAGAGGATGTGTCATTTTTGTGCTGGATCTTTTCTTCCTGAAGTGGAAACATACCTTTAAAAAGGGGCAGTGTAAGAACTAACTAGTGCGTTGCAGAATTATCAAATGCCTCTGGCTTTTGTCACCAGCAGAACATGTTGACCACAAGGAAAGTACTTTTATTTCAGTAAAGCAAGAGATGTATGCTTCTAGTCCAAATCCCATTTTTTTTAAATAGGCAGATTGATGTTGAAAAAACCCCAAAACAACAAAAAAACACAAACAAAAACCCCACAACTTTTTTTTTTTTTTTTTTTTTTCCAGAAAAAATTCAATTGCTAAACTTCATGTGCATGAGGCACTGGAACATTTTACCTAGGTAGATATTCCATCTAAGGTGCATGATTCAGAAAGTAGTCTAGTGACAAAAGAAGCAGGAATTACACAGTTCCTATGAAGCTCCTTTGTAGCTCATAAAAATTCATAAAATAATGCCAACTCAATTAAAAAAAAGAATCTATATTTCCAGATAATAACTAATGCCACTGGAGAAAAGACAACCTGAAGTGATGAGCAATCTTTTGCGAATTATAATGCAGGTGTTTGGGCTTTTTCCCAGAAGAAAGCTCCAGAAATCAACAATATAAGAGCTACCCATGTGTTTCAGGATGTTGTAAGGTACTTTGTTTCCTGATTTCTGATCAAAAGTTTTACTGACATACACTAACTTCCACAGGAAAGAGCTTTGCTTGTAGTAGATACAAGTTGTAATAATAAGAGAAAGCTAATGTGACCTGTTTATTTGTTAGACAGTTAAATAATTCATGGCTTTAATTAGTCCCAGAAAATATTACCAGCACTGTCAATCTAACCTATATTGCTGCTGTGACGAAGATATCGAGAACTGGTAATCAAACCTATGTTTTATGCTTAAAATTACCTTAATTCATAGGTACTTTTATAAGAACGGATTAATTTATGCTGAAAGACCACACAGGAGGGACCACAGGATTTATGACCTGAGGGAACTCAATGTTCTTGTCAAAATATATTTTTAAAAGAGATCTATTTTTTAGTTTTTAACATTTGTTGGCCAATAGCCCTGTACAACCATTTACCTCATACCCTTCTGGTAAAATATGGCAAATCTTTTGCCTATTTTAATGGTGACTGTAAGGCTTGAATCAATAATAACAGGCTGTGGTCCAGAATCTTAACCCTTAGCTGTGGCTGCTAATAGTAAATCAGATGGCTGAAGCGAAAGGTGCTGCATATTCTGCTTCCTATGCTAAGTACCTGAGCAAGAAATATCAGTCTGAAATTCAGGGGAGCCAAATAATATATGAATCATGCCAGAGAACATGGAAGAACAAGTCTGTAAGTCTATTTCAATAAGATAACCACACAGTTGCTATTCACTAAAATCATGGTTCCACTATGACTTTTGCTTTCATTCGAAAGCATCAACTTGACATTAATTTCTAAAATCTCCTCAATGACATTTGATTACTGTTAGATACAGAAAGTACTAAAGCTTGTTATTCAAAGCTCATTTGGTGCTATTTGCTACTATCACTATTAAATTACTATCATAATTTATTATATGCAGTGTAGTGGTATGCCTGAGTCCTCAGATGCAAGTACAGGACCTGATAGATGTCCTAGAAATGTGTAGATAAACACAGCTTCTTTCCCAGAGTGACTGCGATTTGGTTTTGTCATTAATATCCTAGTACTGTTTTACATCCTACCATTTTCAAAGACAATAATAAATTACCAGTGAAGTGAGAGAGTTTGAAGAGCCATTTGAGTTTGAAAGAACGCATATATACTAAAATTGTAGAGAGGAGGTGAGATCTTCAGCGATAACTCATAAAACATTTTGGGAAACCTTGTCAGGTTTTAAAGTTACTTTGTCCAGACTGGGAAGGCCAGTATAGCTCCTGGATGGCAGAATGATAGGAAGCTTTGAAATTTGAAGATTTAGCTCTGTGGAACAGCTCTGGTACAAGCACCCATGGTATTGACTGCCACTTACCATCTCAAAAGCAAGACAAATCATTTATTTTGATGAGTTTAGAATATCAGTTAGGAAGAGTATAAAATAATACTCGGTTATACTTAGGAAAAAGCTAAAAACTTGCAACAACCTCACTGTGGTGCTGCAAATGGAGCAGAAAAATCTGACTAATTTGATTATTTTAACTTAAACAGGAAAAAGGTAATATTTTACTGAAGAAAATTATCATAATCTCTAAAATTAAAATGTCTCTGTGATTTGAGACTAGAAAATTTTAAATCAGAAGGGCATTTGCTAAGACTTTCTTGCACAAAGTAAGTTAAGTGCTCAGAACTTGTTTAAATTTGAAAGGTATCCTCCATAATAACAACCCCTTGCCAATGAGGCTGTTTTAAAGATTTGCGTTATCAATACAATTAAATCTGTACAAAAAGATAATCTATATACCATGGTGCTAAAGTTTCCCAGACAAAGTGATTCTGTAAGACATTGCACAGGGAAACCCAAATATTCTGTATTTGTTTATCATCACGACCAAGAATTTCTGCAAAAACCAGCAGAAATTCTCTATGGGCTCATAGGAAGCAGGCCCCCACTCCCACCCCCACAATAGTTCAAAAAAAGTGGGGCATGGACAGGAATAACTCTAAAGGGATCAGGATAGGATTTGGTCTGATTTTGTGACTAGAAATACCTGATAAAAAGTTATTTTCTCTATATATGCATAATTAACCTTTTCTTTCTGTCTGAAAGAGACTGAGAGATCATTATTTGGATTTTCATTGTTTTTAAAAATGGTGAATTTGTATCAAGGGTGGTAGGGACCCTAGGAATTCATGGGCATATTATCTATTTAAGTTAAGTGACGGAACAAGCAAATAAATGATTGTTTACAAAAATCTGACATAACTGTTGTGTCCTAAGAAAAACCTACATGACAGAGTTGAGTAGAAGACAAGGTAGGAACAGAGAAAAAAAGTGTACAGCTAAATAAATGTTTGCAAGAAGCAAGAAACAGGGAAAATGACAGCAGTCTGAAGCAGAAGATCTTTCAGCACACACCTAGATATATACTGAATAATAAAACAGTCCATGAACTGATCTGGCCCTGAGGTTCATCTGGGCATGGCATAGTTCTTACCCATACAGCTAAACTTTCATACCTTCCCAAAACATGATGACTGTGTCAAAGTTCTCTATTGGGAATGGTCCTTGGGCCATGCTAACTCCAGAACTCTGCCTCAGTGTTGTCTGAAAGGGCTCTAATTGTCACAACCTAGACTCTAGAGACAATGTGATATGGACCACTTCAGACTTGCACCCTGGTCTTGCAAAATTTACTAGCGTAGGCACAGCTGGTGAGCACAGTCAATGGCCTACAGAAAATATCAGGTAGCCCTCAAAAAGGTGCTAGCCACAAAACAGGCTTTGAAATGTGTTAAGTGCTTTGTAGTTTGATTCCTTGGTGGTCAAGGAAAGAAGGCTCTGTACATTGGTACTAAAAAATAGGACTGCATTAAAGAAACTTCACCGTGTGCTCGATTTCCTTTTGTTAGTGAAAAACCCATCAGAACTCAACTTTTCATTAGTTACTGCAGGATGAGGGTATAATACAGAACTGTGCGTATGGTTGGACAGGAGTCATGTGGAAGTGTGTGTTGTGCCAAACTGCATAATTTTCATAACTTTTTAAAATGAAATTTTGCTCTTGAAATAATTGCTGTTCACTAGCTTGTTGACAGCATTATTTTCCAGATTTCTCTTCCCACTGAATATTTTGTATTTCTGATTCTTTTTCCTGAGAAGTGCTAGCATGTATTTATCAAAGTCACCAATTTTTGTCAGCTTCTGTAAGTTTTGTGCATTATTCTGTGCTAACATGTACCTCCTAATGTGAAATCAATTGTGAATCTATCAACATGCTGTTTTCTTTGTGTCTGAGAGCATTAATGAAGATTTTTAATGACACAGTAGCTAAGACCAATCCTTGCCAGGTGTCACTAAAATGCTTCCTCCAATTGGCTGTCATTTATCATGTTCTTTTTAGTTGCACAAATGAATCATTTTATATATTGTGATTTTGTTTCAAGAGCATCAAGGAAATCTGTTTTATTTTTTTTTTTATATCTACATATATGTATACTTCTTTCTCCTGTAGCAAGTACAGATTTGTATATCTATTCTTGGAAAGAATGTCACTGGAAGACTATTTTGTCTATCCTGAAAACCAAATTAAACATAGTGGAAAAAAACTTATATGGATTATAAAAGTATTTATAGCACATTTTCTTATTAAATATCTCTTGATTCTTTATAATACCTTTGTCTACCCTGTACATTCAGGTCAGTTTTCAATATATTTTTCTAATACAATTTTGTCTTTCAATAAAAATGCCACTTTAGGCAAGAACACAAGCAAAACAAATCAGTGATCCTACTGTTATGTAGCTTGTCTGTAGTTTGCAGCATATATGCTTTGAGCGAAGCAGAAAACTGGTTCAGATTCTGCTGCTGTTGAGTGAGTTTATCCGAATCTAAAGCTGGATCCAACTTATGTCTCTGAAGTTAGGGATGGAACAAAGTTCTACTTGGCTCATGGCAATCAACCCATTAAAATTTAAGTGGTACTGGCTGAGCTGGACAGAACAGACTTAGAAGGAACCAAGGAAGTGAACCTCCATCTCTGCATGGTAGAATCCATACATTTTGGGATAAAACCTCTGCACAGGATCAGAGCAAGGTAAGTACTGCAACATGCTGCTTCTCTGGCATTCACTCCACATCCAAGGAAAGTACCCTTTCCTTCTTGGGACTGTTTCTAGCCTCACTCACCCTTTCTAGCATGGGTGGTAGCTTCAAGCCACAGGCCTCAGTTCTTTTGTGTGCCACCTACTGTGACATCTTTTACACAGGTTCAGAATTATAAGTCAGTATGACTCACACTGAATGACAGCACCAGCTGATTTAAAGCAGACCTTACACTATGTAGGAAGGAAAGAGACAAGACACCGAGACAGGGAGGAAGTCCCATTAAGAATAGCACATACTCATATAACCTTAGTCTTTTCAGACTAAAAGTGTACTTAAAATAGTCTAAGAATAATGTATGATAATGATCAATTTCAATATTTTTGTACTGAGTAAAACCTTTCTATGTAAAAAATCCCATTGATGTTAATGAGACTTTTGAAGAGGGCTAAACCCAAAGCCCATTCAAAGCCCTTAGAATATTATTGCTGATTTACCATTTTTAATTTGCAGAGAACAAGCACAACTCAGTGTGAAGATGTGTGGTAAAACCCAGCTTTATTATCAGGCTAGAATTTCTCTCTAAAAGCTGTAAGAATAGTTCTAAAATACACTGGTGTGAACTACTTGCCTCCTCAGCTAAATGCACACAAATAACCAGGTAGACATCCTTTGCATGTGGTTATGATCAAAACTTCTATGAATATTTGTCAAATTATTTTTATATTTATTTAAAGTATGTTTATAACATATATACTGTACTAAAATGTTGCATACAAGCAGTATAATGTCTTGATTTTTTCCCTTTGCAGATGTGAAACAGATCAGTCTTGTTAATGACGTAATTTTGCAATGTTCATTGCTTGAGAACACTGAATTAGTTCAAAACTTTGGTCTTCTGATCTGCCATACAGATACAGAAATGAATAAAACCCTTCCTTCCTTCCTTCCTTCCTTCCTTCCTTCCTTCCTTCCTTCCTTCCTTCCTTCCTTCCTTCCTTCCTTCCTTCCTTCCTTCCTTCCTTCCTTCCCCTTTTCTTCTTTTCCACTTCCTTTTCTCCTTTTCTCTCTCCCTCCCTTTATTCTTTCATTCATATGTTTCTTTTCTTAAGCTGTGTGGCTTTCAATTGTCTGTTGGTTTTACTTTTTGTTTGAACATCCCCATCCACACTGATTCCATACAACTGCATAAAAATGTATTTTTGAATAGAGGCATCTAACGTGACTGTGTATTGTTTTAACCTTAAACTTGGTCTGATTGACCGTTAAGGAAACTCTTACTGCAGCTTTTCTGACATAGCATTATAGCATGACAGCTTCAGGAACTGACTTTTGATACTGAAGTGGCAAGAGTAATCTCAGTGAGGTGAAAGTGTTGTAAAAATTTCATGCTTTAATGGTCAATTACAGACTAATGAAATCTTATCTCCAGATACGTGAGTCATGTTGTAATGCTCACATGTACCAAGCATTGTCACTAATTATCATTTCACTGTTTTACATAATTGCACTGAATAGTATAGGCTGGGTCTACTAGAAATAGTTTAATGGCTTAGTATCCCTCAGCATAATTATTATCATAAGTTTTTATTTCTTTGGTGTCTACTGCAGCTGTGGTAGTAAACAAGAATGGCCATTTCTATAGGGTACACAATATGCTAAAATGACTGTGTATATTTACTCAGGTAGTTTTGTCAACAGGATGTGGGTATTATGTGTTACACACGTACTTTAAAATAAACTATGCCAATTCTAATTCTTAAACTCTATGATTGTATACTGCCTTGTGTCTGGATTTCAAATGTGTTTAACTCATAGCCATTTCCCCAGCAATTTACAAAGTCTTTAGCACATTTCTCATTTTCTTAGTGGTTTTTGTAAGCGTGAGATTTGATAGCATTGATGTTTGATAGATCTAAAAGGTGTAAAACATTCTTCATCTAGTCAGAGCCTAGAGGAAATGGAAGTTGTAACTGTAACCTCTGAAGAAGAGATGGTCTTTCCTGACTTAGAAATACAAAACTGATTCATTAATTACAGATAATTCAAGGAAGCTGCTGGGAGGCAAGAGACTAAGATCTTCTGAAGACTAAATGCATGCAAGAAGATCAAGAGTTTCCTAAGAGCTTTTGTAGCTGAAGAGGTGGGTAATTACCCTTGTGGTGAAAGCCAGACTACCTATAATTTCAAACTAAGGACTGTTTACCAGGTGCTTCACTACTTATAGTTTGCAACTTACAACCTCTGTGAATGAACAACTTTAATGTTTAAAGCATATCCTTCAAAACTTGTCCTTTCAGGATCAAAAAGCTCAACATCTGATAAGGCAAATTCCTAGCAGAATCAGGTTAACTTGCTGAAATTAATCGTTTTACCTTCTGACAGTCATATCATGTGAATATTGTCAAGAGTGAAAATAGGATTTCCTATCCCAGGATATTGGCATCTGAACATGGACTTCTACTCCCCTTGTTACACAAATGCCAAGTGATCTAAATGTCACTCAAAGCACTCATAGCTTACCCCTTTGTGGGTTAGGCACACGGACCATGGTATGGTATGAAGCAGAACACAGTATGCCCGTTGTATAAAAGTTGTGTTTTTCTGTCCAAGTTCTGAACTCTGAGTGTGTCTGAGAGATTTGCAGACTATAGTTCAGTGAATGGATCTGCCAGATCACACAGGAGATGTGTAAGAGACAAAAACTGGGACTTGTATCTTACTGCACTATACTTTCATAAAAATTGGTCATTCTGACCAGTCTAAAGCTCTCCATTACTTTACAGAGACCGAAAGTTGTTGTCTCGTAAAAAGCTAAGGAACGGAATAAGTAAATAGTGATATTTCTTCAGGATATTCTTCCACCCTCCATTACTTTGACAGTCAGGAGCTTCTGAAGACAATAATGTGGGAATTCTGTATGTGTATGTGAAGTGATCACCCCTGAAATATTTTTTTTTTTACATTCATTTTTACTTTAAAACATCATGTGATTTATTTAATAGCCATTACACTCTGTTCAAAGGAGATACAAAATTATTTATGAACCACTTTAAGAAATATTTAATTTTGGTTTTGGGATGCCTAGTTCTTCGTTTGGAAGGAACACAGCAGAAAAACTCTAACCTACCACTACTCTGGACTTTCAGGCCTCCATCATGTTCCCTGTTTAGTTCTCTCTTTTTCAAGTGGAAGGGCTCTGAGCCATTTAATCATTCTTTTATGTAACCAATTTATCTACTAAATCATCCTGTTTCTCAGAATGTGCTCTCTCTGTACCTTGTTAAGTTCAGTGGTTTTTCTTCCTTTTTGTGCCTTATGAAACAGGTATCATCTAGGCAAAAGTAGGATCATCTGATTTACTAGGAGATGCTTCATAGTACTATATAGCACAAATACCTGTGTCAGTGTGAACAGATATATTTGACCAGTTCTGTATTAATACGTTAATGTGATATGAAGGTAATGTTCATACTATATCCGTAACAGCAAATGCAACTAGAGCATTAAAAGTATGTCTCACAATTACTGATGTGATAAGCCGCTGATTTTTATGAGTACAGCAAAGCAGTTAGCAGCTGTTCAGTTTACCTTCAGCCTCAGCTGCTGGACTCCTAGGTTTTCAAGAGGCACAACATGCAAATACAAATGGGAAGTGCCCCCATTTCCACCAAGATTGACAAGATTACACTCCTCTTGTAAGGTAAGTTCCCTATTTTAAAAACTAACTTGGACAATCTTCAGCAAGCCATTCACAAGACTAGAATACGTCTCATTTTTCTCACGAGAGTTTAGGAAGAGACTAGACTGAGACAAGCCTGCCAGAAGGCATGTTATGGAGGAACAGCTGTCTTTTTAAACCCTGCTCAGAAACACAGCATTTGGGGCTATCATTTATTGGGATTCTTCTAGTCATATTCTCTTTTTCTGTACAGAAAATATTTGTCTTGCCAGTTCCATTAAAGTCTCCAGAAGTCCTATCTAACTGTCTGCTGTACCTATTCTGTTACCTATAAGTATTAAGCCTGGTGTACCCAGGACATGCATATTGTTGCCTAGAGGTAACAGATTCATTGCCCACATATTGTGCAGCAGAAGTGCCCATATTTCCCAGCTGATAAAAGAAATCTCCAGCCGTGTTAGCATGATGCTCTTGCAGTGTGTCTACTACAGATTTATGTATTTGAAAGACAATGTGAATTAAAGGATAGGCTGAACACTACACTGGGTAAGATTAATCTCACTTAATTTGCAGTCTCTGGAAGAGTAGTATACACTCTTCAGTTAATCACCTTTGGCTTTTCTTATTGTCCATGGAGACCTGGTGAGTAGGGCCCATGATGTATGCATTTATCTTAAAATGAACTGAATTACACTGTCTACTACGTGGTCTGTAGCAAGCAGCCCTTCACTGACTATAAAAGGAACCTGGAGAGAAGACCTCAGGTTATGTATTGCACATAACCATATTTAGTAAGAAGCATTACACATTTTGAAGTATCAGTTCAGTCCTGTCTTTTTCCAGTTCCTCAGTAAGTGACACTGAGTACACCATTCTCTTCTCTTAGTGTTTTCCATCTTTCCTTCTTTATCTGACTTGTTTTACGGTGTGTAAGCACTGTGGAACAGGGACTAATTCTTGCTTGTGTCCAGTTCTCGGTGGAAAGAGGGGTTTGTATCTTGGTTTCGGACCAGGAGGCAGGAGACCTACATTTGTTTCTGTTGCAGCACAGACTTGTTCTATGGGGTCCAAATTATATTCTGTAAAGTCAGTTGCTTTTTGAGAAGTCTTTCCTTAATTAACAGATGAGCTATAGTCACGATAAAAGGCAATAAAAACCACCCAAATGCTATGCTACACTATATAATCACAAGGAAAATAAAAAAAGCAATCATATTTGAAGAATTATGAATATCTAAAAAAAAAAAAAAAAACTTTTAAAAAGTTACCTTTTTCTATTCACAAATTTTAAAAAGACTCTTGAAATGTTATTAAGAGATCTTGATGGAAAATTCTAGGAACACTGAAAATTCCCAGAAGAATTTTCATTTAGCAGGACCATTGCTAGAAGCTTGTTATACACTTTCAGTGTCTGTCAAGCCATTAATTTGATTATTCACAGAAATGAAACACAAAATATGCATGAACTCACGGAAAATTGTTGTCTTTAAACGAGTTATAAAAGTAATATTTTTCAATATTTGCTTTCACTAAAATCCTTCAGATTAAGGAATTTAAACCATTTAACACCTACATATTTAAATTTAGTAACTGTCAAGGAGAGCAAGAATGATTTTATCCTAAACGAAAAAGTAAAATCATTTATTTAGGTGTTTCACTAGAAGCAGAGTAGTACAATTTTCATGCTGATTCCTGAGTATCAAACTAATTTCACAAAGTGATTTGGTCTTTTCCAGGCATGGAAACCTGTACTGCTTGTTTGTGGTCCTACAGAACGGTGGATTTTGTAGTGTAGATTATCTGAACATTGGCTTGGCTGAGTGTCTAGCACTATTATTAGTGCTGTAAATGACCTTAAGGCATGGCAAAAGGGCCAGGTAAGGCTGAATTGAATGTTAATGTGATGGTGAGAATGCTTAGTTTTTCAGTGTGGCATTTCAAGTTTCAGAATGAAAGCATAAGCCATCTCTTAACTGATGTGTCAGGTCTCTGAAGTGGGAATTAGCTTGTGCTGCTTCATCTATGTTGGTGTATTTATATGAATTGTTACGTGTTACCAGTAAACAAAAGAGTTTTTATGGGGAAGACTGAAGTGAGGTACAGGACTGCTTCAATAAACTCCTCTCTTCATAGTGGCAGATTCTGTTTTATTCTCTTTAATAAATACATTAAGAAAGGGAAAATTCACCTGCACTGGTAGGATGTGTTTAACTCCCATGTATTTTTTCAGGTGGATGGTCTCAATGTCTTCACAACAAGCTAAGGAGGGTATTTGTTTCCTTGGTCTATTACACATGGGTACTTTGAGGCTGTATGTTATATTCTGTGGCTGAAAAAAATAGTGTGATGTTTTGATCTGATTAAGTATGAGAGCTGATAGACTAATTCATGTCATGGCTGGGAGCTGGTCTAGTCATCTTACTACTGTGACTAACTGGATATTTTAACAAGTGCCTGAGGCCATGTTCTCTCAGTGACACATTTACTTTATCTACATATACAATACTACAATGGTTTAAATTAAATTGTAATTTTCAACTAGTTTGGTTAATCCAATGTGAAAAAACTCCATTTAAATTCCTTTTGATTAGGCTAAATTTACACTGTTTTAATCTAAATCAGTTTGGATTAGGGCTGAGTCAAAAGAAGAAATTCTTGAAACAAGTGTCAAAATGCATGATTTTAACTGGACAAGCTTAATAAAAGTGGGGGTTGTGTTTGCACAAAAATGTGTCACAGGCCCACTTCACCTGCTCCTGTCCTTTCTCCCATTCTTCTGGGTCTACATGGAAGTGATAATGCCCTAAGCTACATCTGAGTTAAATACATTGATTTTGTAACCTCTCTGCAAGCTGCAGCCTCACCATTTCAGATATGGCAGGTCCCAAAGAGCCACTAAACTACTGGTGGTTGGAAGCTTTTGCTGTAGGAAGTAAGATATATTTTGCACTGCTGTGAGTTTTCCATGACATTTCTGTTGGCCACTGATGGGAATGGGATACCGGGCAAGTTGAACTTTTGATTTGATGTAACTTGGCTGTTGTTATGCTCTACTAAGAAAAGATGACCTTTGGGCTTCACTTCCCATGCCACAGGAGAGTGCACAGGAAGATTATTTTTCTTGAAATGAACCATCCCTTTACAAAAATTGTCTAACTCAAGTGGGAGGGGAACACACTTTTCCTGAAGGGAGGTGGAGGCAGTTTCCACTTGAGTGTGCCCTGGAGCAGCTATTAAGGCATTGCTGATTACTGACTAATCACCTGTGGGGGCACCTCCTTGGGGCAGGGGATGGGCCAAGGCTGGGTGGGTCATCAACCCGTGGGCTGGGGTCAGGATCAGGCCCGGTGGGGGGAACAGGGGTCAGAGAGTCCCAAAATGGCTAGGCAGGGCAATGGGGATGGAATGAGCCAGGGTAGCTCAGGCAGGGCCCAGACAGAGCCTTGATCCAAAAGCTATTCCTGAAGGAAAAGGGAGAGCCCAGAGGCTTCTCAGAAGGACTGCCTGAGGGATTCCCAGACTTCTTCCAGGTTTTTCTTGGAGAACTTCAGTGCTGTCATCACTTCTCCAAAAGCTCTCTCTTCTCAGTGCCTGGCCTCGAGCAGCCAGCTAAGCACTGGTGCTCAGGACCCTTACCCCATGCTATAGAGACTGCACTTATTTCTGAACTCTGCATGAGCTCACCTTACTGTACCGGCAGTCTTTGTACTCCCCGTGTTTCTCCTATACATAGGCCCTGCATGATATGTGTGCTGCACATGATCAGGAGAAGGCTTTCAGGGCTGACTACAGCCACGATGAGAGGAGGCACCACACAGGAGTGATGCCACCCCTCATATTACATCAGGTGAAATGAGTGCTGTCCCCAGGAACAGCTGTCTCTTGTCCTTGGAGCTCTCAGAGTTGGAGTGAGGGAGGATATTATAAATCATGTTTCTAATGCAGAGTATTGACCAGTTCACAAACCAAAATGAGAGTTGTGGGGACTGCTCATGGCTTATAAGTTACAGGCTACTGTCTAAGAAGATAAATGTTTCTGGGACATTAGAGAGACATGCTGAATCATGAAAAAAAGGAAAGGAAAATATAAAGAAGGCACATACAATTAAGCAGAAAAGCAAATCGCCTTTCTGTATCTCTAGACAGCCAAATCTCAGATCTTCCTGAATCTTTTTTATTCTGAGGAACAAGCTTGCTCCCTGGAAGTGAGAGAAACATAATTAATTAGACAATATTTAGGTCTAAGTATCTTTAAACTTTTGGGTGCCATAAAATACCTACCAGTTTCAAGACTTTTTCATGGAGGGAACATGGATGCACATGAACTAAGTCTATACTAGCAAATTAAACAGTGCTGGTGCCCAGGCCCAAGCAATGGGATTTGCTAATCTCTGCTGTCAAATCATATGAACCGTTGCTGGCACAGACACAAACCCAGAGAATAGTCTGGGAGTCAGCAGAGGCCAGCGAGCACTGCCAGAGCAGCACCCAGCTGCAGGGAGCAGTGCTACCATGGTCATCCCCATCATCTGATCCACTTCACCTGAGAAAATCAAAGTGTCTGTCTGCAGTAGTCTTTTCTGAGTCCTGACTCCATAGAGCACTTAGGCATGGCTTCAATTTAAATTATTAATTAGAGGTGGGATGTAACTCCACACTTGAGCAAGCACTACATTGAGCTAGAACATCAGTATAGTTATATTTCTGCTTCATCTCAACAGTTTGTTTCCTAGAAAAGAACCATATATCCTAATAGGCCAACAAACTTGGATCAACAAAGAAGAAAATACACAAACAGACAGTGCCTTATCTTTGTTTGTTAAAATATGGCAATGTTAGAAAAATCTTTTTTAATGTCTGTATATAATGATGTCATTCTAAAATTCTATTAAAAAACCTAAAATTTGAACACTATTCATGTCACTGTATATATTGTTAATTATATTTCAAACATCTCCTGTTTTCACAGATAAATTGCTATTCCTTTTAATAAGTCTCAAAAATATATATATATACATAGCAAAAAAATCGCAACACTCCAGTTCAAAAAGGTGTGATAGCTGTATATACAGAAATTTAAACTGTGGCCTGTAAATATCACTTATTTTTGTTGCTCTATGCTTCCTCTGAATTTTGATATAGTTGAAACAAATGCATCTTCTGTTTGTGAACTATCCACAGTGTGCCTTTCTGCCCAGATGTTTGTGTGACACTGTTCAAAGACCAATGTTATATCTGTGGTTAAATAGCCAGAATAGTAATGATTGATCAAGAGAATTATTGTGAAATTTATCCTAGCGTCTGGCTTGTGTCTTCATCAATTTTTAAGTTTTACCCAAGTTATCAATCTGATGCAAATAGCTCCAAGTTAACTGTTCTACAAATGCCAGATGCTGTCATCTGAACTCAAATCTTTGCCTAATGCTATAAAAGATAGCTGTATTTTACCAGCTTCTGTTATTTAAATGAGCTGAACGTGTTTTGCTGATCACTTGACTGAAACTAAAGCATTGTGAGTATGTGTGCTTTGTTGTCAGCTACTAGTGAAAGATCAAAGAGATGGTCCTGAACACTGTCACAGATTCTAATTAATTGGCACTTATTTGCTTACATCTCAAGTTAGCCTGTAAGCAGCCCCCTAAATCTGAAATTGGTGACTTGTTATATTTTTTATATAATGTAATTTTATTTTCTACTTCTCTGTATATGCATACTATTTTTGTAAGGAATAAATCTAATCTTCTAAAGTATATTTCTGATCTTAAGGAACTCCTTGCAAATAGGATGTGAACACATTTTGTGACTGGATTACCCATAAAAAATATTCCAACAGCAGTTCTTCATTTATAAGCTATATCATATTCAATCTAATGCTGAAACAGAAGCTATACTAAACATAACTGCAGCACCTCCCAGTTGCAGCTTCAGATTCAGCCCATTTTCAAAATCCCCAAAGCAGTAAGGAGAGCTCAGCTTTAAAATCTTGGTATAAATCTACAGATTTTCTTTATAAACTTTTTGAAAATACCAACTTTAGTCATTAATGACAGAAATTGTTGTTAATTAGTGGGCAGAGATGAGTTTGGGCTTTCTTAAGACAGGTATCCTGGTAACATACAGAAAATACCACCATGGTCAACATTAACTGTTTTCTACAGAATCACCCTGTAAGTCAGTCCAAGGCTGAATAGGTCAAAAGATGGAACTATAACTTCACCTTTGGATTGGGAGTTGCTGAAGAAAGTTATTGATATAATTATGTCAAGTTTGAATAACTTTTGAGGGCTGTCACTGTGGTGGGCTTTTGTTGTGTTTTTTTTTTTTTTTTTGTTTTGGTTTTAATGTGCTTCTGCATACACAGTAAGCAACTTCTGATTAAGTTTTGTGTGAAAGCTGTTTTATTAAGTGTAATGCATTTTCTTTGACCACCTGTCAGGAAGTAAGGTTAATTATGAAAATAGTGACATCTAAAACTGTTGGAGTCCTCTATATGATTGAGTGCTTTGTTTGTATATATTTGTAGAAAGAAAAAATTAATCTAATTTTCTCTCTAATTAGCCATATAATTTCAAATACAAGAAGGTGTTTAGTTCACTAGATGGACATTTAAACCACAGCAGCAGACAAAAAGCAACAAATTTCATAACTTATTTCCCATTGGTCCACTTAAGTATAACAGAAAATAATTGCCTTTCAGGCCAGAGTCTATTTGCTGTTGTAAAACCCAACCAGAAGAGCATAACAAAATTAGTTCCCACAAAGCATTCCAGATTGCAAGAAAAGTTTTATATACCATTTCACCATAGAAGAGCTGTTGACCGGAGACTTCATACACTTAGCTAGTGTGAACTCAAAGTTGTCTTGACAATAAGAAGCAAAACCTTGAGATGTATTTGGTGGAATGTAATAGATGACAGGTCTAAGGAGCTTGTGACAGCTTATGTTACAGAGTGGAGAGCAATGCAGGAGTCCAGGTAACTGATATTTGTTCTGAGTTGATAGCTTCATGCTGATTGTGTTGCTCTCATCCAGGTAAGATGTAAGAATGGTATGGCCAGCTTTGGGCTGAGATTCTGTCCCCTAAACAACTGGTGAGAGAAAGTATTTTTCACAGGTGTAAAGTTATCACTTGCTGCAAGTAAGGAGGTGAGGAGCTTCACAAAGCTTTCCAAGTTTATGAAGTGTGAATAGGTACTCATAACACTAAATTCCACATGTCAATGAACTTCAGAAACCTCCTCACCATGAGGATAAGTACCTGCATTTTCTTCAGTCACCCTAAAACATTCATGAACTCTTTTTGCCTTGGTGGTAATGACATGGTTGTTGGTAATGAAGAATAGCTGGAGAAAAATGTCTGTTACTTCTTGTTAACACTTTAATTTTTATCAGCTTTTTATTTTGCTTAGTGGATGCCTGAGGACAATCGTGAGAAAAAGGCACATGGTTCTAGGACTCCTTTTACCTTATACTCACTGGGACAACAGAGAGCTTTCTGGGTCTTTGAAGGCCAGCACACTTAGGTAGAAAAACTAAAGGATGGGAGTATCAACAGAGGATATTCTCATGCTTTCATGTTAACACAAATCAAGTACAATGTTTCTGTCTCAAATTATGAAAACAAAAATTTATCAGCCTTTTTATAAAGAACTATTAAATGTATATATGTTCAGAGATACATCATTTGTTTAAATTTATTATTGACTGAACAATGCCATGAAGTATGGGTTTAGTTACAGCTGGAAATACCTGCCATTCACTTGGGAGTCTAAAGAAATATGTCTTTTGCTATAAAGTGGAATGTATCTTTGCTGTGTGTCTCATAGTTGTCTCATACTTGGGCCTGTTTGCATGAACTTGCACCAAATGACTGTGGATCACTTTAAGGTACTCCAAAAACCTCAGGCAGGGTAAAATTATATATTCTTTTTAAAACAAATGCATTGCAGAATTCTAGTAGGAAAAGACCAGGTCACTTCCAGTAGGAAAAGACAAGGTCACTAACAGAAGGATCACAATAGAAGGTTGTAGATAATCTTAATGGACAGACAGCATCATTTCTCAACATCGTTTCTGATAGTTTTTTGTGGTCCTCATATTTATTCTCCCTATTAAGTTTATAACTTACTCTTTGTGGACTCAGTCCCAGAGAATGAGAGGGGATGGCCAAAGGATGCATGTTTTTCTTGGCAAATCTAGGCACCATGTTTAATATTTCTCAATCAAATGTGTACTTGAATTATGTCTACAGCTCCCTCTGCTTGAGATTTTAATTGGCTGCAGAAGAAACCTCAGAAAGAACCTCTTTCCAAATAAAGTTCCTTAAGATCATTTGTTCTTCCTTTTAGGATTAATTTCCTACTCAGGAACTGGGAAATAACATGAGAAATGTGAAGATAAAGTATTCAGCAAAGAATAGTATCTGCTGGTAAACTGGGGGAATATCAGTTCTACAGAGTGGTTGACACATCTTTTTAAACACACTGATTAATGGGTGGATCTATTACTGAAAGTATGCATGCTTAATTTATTCAAAGAAGTTGAGTGTATGTCACCACTTCACAGGCTTGTTTCTCTAGCATAGCGTTTCACATTTACAATGTTCTAACTACTGAGAACACAGTGGAAGAAAGACAACTGTAACTCGTAGCACAAAGCACTAAAAATACAATGTGATCTGTAAGTGATATAAATTGACATATAAGAAAATATCAGTAGTATAATTTAAATCCGATAAAAATGAAGCTGTCATCAGTATTTGGATACATATTCTTAGATTAAACATTTTCAATTGTGACACTTAGTTCCATATTCTTTTCTTCCACCCTGTTTTATGGGTAAATGTGTTATTTGGAGAACAGCATGTGGAAACACTATGGAAATGGCAGTTCTGTGAAATACCATTTGAGAACTGAGACACACTTTTAAACAAGGAATGGAATTCAGGTCAAGCATCACAAATGAAATGGTTATTGTAAAAGCAGTGAGAGCTAGCCATCTGCCACTGCCGCACTCAAAAGGGCTGAGATGCAGGGTCTCCGCAAACATGTTCCTATTGCAGTATCAGTTAAGGCCCACAGAAGTCTCGGCTACAGACATTAATACAGCAACAGATTTTCTAAAGTGACACAAATATTACATGGTCACAAAAAGCTGTACTTGTGTCCATAAAGTAGAGTCAAGCAAGGAGAGGACAGACTTTTGGTCATTTTAAAAGAAGGCAATTTGTGCCCCTTAAGGAACTGATCCTGAATTATTTACTTGGAGGCTGATTATAGCTCCTTTTTTGGCATGAATAAGATGTTCTGTGTGTTGGTGCCATGCTGAAGATTTAAATGTCCCACACATTTGATCCAGGCTGAGGCTGTGGCAACTACTGCACAGCTGATGACAACAAAGGCTGGTTTCAAGCTCATTGTCATCACCATGGTGTTACACCAGATGAATGGGTGGCATTGATTCTGATTGGCATATTCATTCACATGCATTCAAAGCTCATGAATTTTACTTAACACGTCCCTTTGCTTATTGGCTGGGATTTAATTGGAGTGATGTATTGCAGCACTGCTAGATGAAGTGGAACAGTTTCTTTTTTTTTTTTCTTTTTTTTTTTCTTGTTTTTTTAGTTCCTTTTCTTCCAAACCTCCCAACTAGAGACACCACAGCATTATATTTTACAATCACCAAGGCATTTCCATGTATGGAACCTAATTCTTGGCTTTGTATTGAAGTTTGCATTTAATATTTGAAGACAGAAAAATAAACAGACATAGGGAGAACTGACACAGATTTAAGTGTTGACTTTCGTTACTGGATTCACAAATTGTTTATTTAGCGTTTTCTTTACATACCAAGAAAGCAAGAGGTAGCAATAGGTCTTTTTTGTTCTTGTTTCTATGAATTTTTTCCAGCTTTCCCATATTTTAACATCTTTCTCAGTTAGCTGAAATGGAGAATCCTGACCTATCACCTAGCAGATTGTTGATATCTTTCCAAAGACTGAATAAATATGAGATTATGTGCATACATCTAACATATACTCTTGTGTATATATGAATATATGTATACACTGTTGCTGTGTATTTATCAGAAAGACAGAAAAAATTCTAGAAAACTTTTAGAAGAAAAATGTATGTTTTTATTGAAGAGATACCTATGTTGAATTTTTATTTATTGCCATTTTTAACCTGAAAAAGAAAACCTTTCATTTGAAAATCAAATATTTATGTCAGCAAAATCAAAATTAAATATTTGGTTTGGGGTCAGATCTATCCAGTTCAAGATATTTTAGTTTGTTGAACAAGATCGAAGGATTTCAAGGTAGCTCTGTATAAACTGTGAGACATACTAGCAGAAGATAACTAACATAGAGTCAGTATAGAGAGTACCCTGGAGCTACATCTGCAGTTCTTGAGGCTTTCTTCATTGTTTCTAGAGCTCAGGTAGAGGCAGACTCATCTTCTTGGGCAAAAGTTATCACTGTAAATGCCTGCCTGTGTCTGTACAGGGTTTGGTAATTTCCTCCTTCTCGGACTCCTTTGCCTCCATTCTCCTGGAGGAAATCACATCAGCTGGTGCATCATTCCACAATACGTTATGGTCTTCTCTTTTGTTGGTTACAGAAGCTACATACAAGTCATTTCATGGAAATTGTTGGATGGATTGCAAACCTAGTCCTCAGTGATGGTACATGAAACAGTTTATAAATTACCGCTGAAAATTATACATGCCGTGGATGCTGTGAGTATACATGAATTCCATGCATATACTTAGTATTGTTGCTAGCATATATAATCACTTAAACCAAAATCCTATTAAAGTTTTTAATTAATGTGGGTATAAAGCTATAAATATGTCAGATAAGACCTAGAGGGGATTTGAACAACAAATGAAGAAAACAATGATGTGGCTCTTTTTTGGCCTTAGCTCAGTTCAGCAAGTATATAATTTCTCCATGCTTAGTCGAAGCAGTAAAATAATTTATGAAAAAATGGAAAAGACTGTATCAAGCATCTTTATGTATGGTTTGATGCTTTTATATATGATTAGATTTTCTACCTGGTATGGTCATTCTGAAATTAAATGGTATCCACCACTTGTCATCTTCAGAAAACTGCCAGACTATATAATTCTGACTACTCTCTCTTCTTCCCAGCTAGCTAATACACTGATGTGCTCATAACATAATAGAGCTATTAAAATCTAGCCCATGCCATACCACAGTCTGAACATCTCTGAGACACAAGCCAGAAAAGCCACAGATAATCTAAATCAGAAATATTTTTTCCAGATTATTGCCATGTTTCTTTTTTACTATTTCATATATCATGACATTTCTTGATTTATTGCTTTTCATGTATCAAATCAAACACTGTTGTTTGGAGATAATAAAATTAAGATTATGAACATCTGCCTAGTTATAAGTGGTTATTTTGGTTTATATGGCTTTTGCTGTGAGTAGAGTTGTACATATACCATTGTCTATTATCCTTAGTGATACAGTAGAGGAGAAAAAATATCACTAGTGTTTACAAAAATGCATGCACATACCTGAGTTATGGTAAAATGAAAAAAAAAAACAACCTGATCTGTTACATTTGGCATCTCTGAATCAACAGTCCATGATTAATTTGGCAGAGGATATGTCTGAAGACCATTGTATTTTCCTTTCTACAATTTCAAGTAACATTACATGGCCTGAATTGTGTTCTGTGGAGACACCCTAAACCATGCTGGATGGACAATTGATTGAGGATGCAAAGTTTTACAATTATATTTTCCTGAAAGTTTTAAGAAAATCAGATCTAGCTACCAATTCTCACCATTGGTATGAACCAATAGCCCAAACTATTGGAAATTGATGGGAGCCTTTCTACTCACTTTTCAGTGTTGGATTAACTGTTCTGTGGTCCAGAGGAGCCTGTAATTGGATGTAAATATGATACTGGAATATAAGCGAAACAGGTTTTCATAAAAACTAATAATTGTTTTGCTCAGTGCTAAAATCCTCATTTTCTCAATTAGTTATTTACTTCAAAATAATATACAAACTGAAATAAAAGTGGGGTTTTTTGAGAAAATGTCTAAAGATAAAAACCTCTAATGTAAAAGTATAGATACAAGTAGTCTAATTCTGAGGTCTGTTTTGTGTCAGTCACAGTGCATGGAAAAGTGTAACTCAGGTTCCAGGCACGGCGAATCAAAACAGAGCATTGCATATATGGAGTTACCAGGTAGTTTCAGATATGATACTCAGACACCAACAGTTATTTTGCATCATTTTTTTTTTCTCACAGCTTTTCAATGGTAGCAAGACAAAACTCTGCTAGTGACCTCATCAATATGTGTTTAGAGTCACAAGCTGCAGGGGTAAAATACCCCTGTAATTGAGGTGACACCGAGGTGGGATATGAGTCTGGCTACAATGTGGCTCCAGACAGAGTCTCTGTTGTGGCTGTAGCACACGCAGGGACCAGTGTGTGATGTGCTCCTGCAGGGATTAACAGCGTGTTAGGCATTTCCCCTGGTGTCTCAGAAGAATGATGCTCAGCCTTTGCTTCCTTCAAGTGAAAAATCACAGTCTCAGCCCCGTTCTTTGGCTCCTTCTGCGGGAACAACAGGAACCACAACCAAAACCAAGGATAGACTTATCCCACCGGAAAGAGCGAATTTTGCAGGAGAGCCCTCTCCGATGCGCGTGGTAGCATGGAGCAGAGCTGCGAACGCGGTGGTGCTCTGTGCTGTCCCATCCGCGGGCCTTGTGCGGGTCGCACATTCCAGCCCTTCAGCAGGGCACTGCTAGCTTAGCAACACTAGCGTGCTCTCAACATTTGTCTGCCAAAATCCCACCATTAGGTATGCTGCTTAAAGCTGAGTTTTACAGATACTAATTACTGTCCTACCCTACCTTCTCCTTTCTTACCCTCCCCCTGCCTCCTTCAGAGAAGGGATCACTGCTGTTTATAAAGGAGACTCAACAGTTCCTATGATCAGCTATTTCAGAAAGGAGGCTAAAGACCTTTGCTTGGACACAGTTGGTAGTTATGCTTATTCAAGAATTTTCAGATTTCCTAAATGATGCATATTTTGCAACTTTTTAGCTGCTGTCACATGTCCTCTACTAAAAGTGTGTAGGATATTATCCGTTCCTGTATGCTTCATCCTTCCGTTGCTTCTCTCAATCCTGTTTCTCTGGCAATTTAAAGCCACTGTATGCATGATACAAGTTTCAGCTGGCTAGAATGAGAAGAAAATAGTAGTTTGGGTAGCAGCAGAGGCTGTAAGAAAACAGAAGATAGAAGGGAGTAACTCTCCAGATGTTGCAAGAAACCAAAATATGGCTAATCTGTTTTACCATAGTCAGTAAGCGTTGAATCTGTAACAGCCAACTGGACTCCAGACAGCTGCCCCTCCTTCTAGTTCCAGTCATCAAAGTAATGATTTAAAAATATAATGACTCTATATACCATGAAGGTTCAGAACTTGATAAGTATTTCTATGTGTAATACTGGTTTCAGTGGGAATTAGACACTTACTTAGCCAAGATCTGGATCATTGGTTCCCCACATAGCTGTACAATCATTTCTTCCGACACAAGGCAAAGGATGGAATAGGAACAGGAACAAATGTATAAAGGTGAAAGCAGCAAGAACTGTCTAGATTATCTTAACCTGACATTGCCAAAGAAAGTTTGGCATGGTCTCAGGGCTGTGCTGTTTAGGTTGTTATCTCTGTAAGCCTTTATTTCATGTAAATGCTTCTGTCCAAAGCATTGACATTTGTGGACTCCTACACTCTAGACCCCTGCATTGAGCCATGTGGAGTATACTCAGCCACCCACAGTCAGGTGACAGAGACAGACTGAGAACTAATTTGGACAATGAGATAATAGGGAAAGAAAGATAGCTCTGTCCTAAGTACCAAATAGATTTCCCATTTAAACATGGGATAGAAAAAGCAGAAAAGCAGATGTGGTACAATGTTTTAATGATAACTGTCTACAGGTAAAGGAATGCAAGGGCCTGATGTAGTTACCCATACATTAGTGTACGGTGCCTTTTGAGATGAGTTAAGATGTCAGAAATGTCCACACAAGGCTGCAGGTATGGTGCAATGGTAACCTGTGGTTGATTGGAGTAGCTGCAGGAGGCTAGGTGTCAGTCCTTATGGTACCATATGCTCCAGAAATGAGTGGAGCCTTTGGTCTCCAGAACAAAGTGAGCATATTCTTCTAACTAATGCTGAAAAGAAAGCGTAAACATCGCATTAGATCTAAATTAGAAATTTAGATTAGATCTAAACATTAGAAATAAAACATTAATTCTTTTAATAAGAGAGGAATTTTTCTCTTTGGTACACAGTAGTCTTTCATACTTATACCCTATTCACTATAGAAACATGCATGTACTGTAAATAGAGTAGATTTAATATGATGCTCACAAGGACATGTCTGTTGATGAGTATGCTTTTATACATACATATACACACATACATCTATCTTTAGGTATACCTGCATATAAAGCTAGAGAGATACATGTATAAAAACTTCTGGGTCTAAAATCAGTGCATACATCTCAATGTGCATACGTGTGTGGACACAGCCATACCTGCATACACATATATACAGCCTGTCTCTGTGTGAACTGAAATGCAGATATGGGCATCACATTAAAGCTTCACCAGTATATATTTTTTGTGATGGGGCTGTCAATTCCCTAGTTTATAGAAGACTGAACACTGAGCAGGATTTGAGTGTAAACCTACAGTACCAGCTTCTGCTTGACTCCAGCCTCCGTTTTGTCTGCTAACATGGCTGGTAACAGTTAAGAGTTTATGGGTGTGATAGGTGAGCTCCATCCGTCATGGCTAATGTTGTGAGACAGTTGAGCCTCCTTTTGTTTCCATATTCCCTTGAGGACACATTCTGGAGGCATGCCTGTGTTTACCCTGCAATTTTTAATTTTTTTTTTTTTAAAAGTCAGTAATCAGTAAAAATTGTTTTAGCTCCTTCCCCAGCACTGTTTACCAGCTTTGGTGTGGCAAGATGACTAAGTCAATATATATTAAGGAATACATAACAATGTTTTAATGAGAATTAGTAGTACTCTGAAAAGACAGAGACATTGGCTGCTGTGTTTTGTACTGTTTAGTCTGGGGGTAATGAAGAGCTCACAGATGACCTGATTTCATTAAAGTAGGTCAGATTTGACTGAAACATAGCTATGGCGCTCTCCCAGAAGTGCAGTCTTTCTCCCCCCATCCCTGCCTCAGCCCTGCCGCCTGTCACCTCAGCATTTGCAGTCTTTCAGGGAATTACCTTAGGGTTTTTTTAGTATCTTAGCCAAATATATACTACATCACTTAAATTCCACTCCTCTCTGTTTTCTGTCAGAAGATATGTGATGTAAAGGATGACCATACTTCTGTCCTTACCACAGGAAAGGCGATGTGAGAGGACGGTGCACTTGATAAAACAGCATTTATGCACCATAGATATTTCTCAATGAAATCCTATCTGAATAGGATACCTACCATTTTTACTGTGAGGCAGCTGAGTCAGATTAACCCCACATTCATACACAGCTTTCATCTAATTTTCTATTTATTTGCTATGTTTCATATCCACGAGTTTAACACTAGAGTAGACATTCTGATTTGGCAATATCCTAGCAAAAAACCTCCTTTGAAAAAGTACTTATAATGTCTTCACTAGACTTTGTGCTCACAGGTAAGAATATATTAGCAGATATAAGAATTTTTCACAACTTTTGATGGGATGGATATGAGATGCTGAAAACAAAGAGAGAATTAGGTATTGTCATCCCACAGGACATCTGCTAAGAGAGTTTCATTCTAATATCAGTGGGAGTAAGGTGGGATCTATAGACCAGATCTAAACAAAGACATTAGGGAAGCTATTCAGACAGTGCTCAGCTTGAAAAAAAATCAGGCAAAAAAAATAGGCAGAAAAAATGATACAGTAAGATGTATGGAGGACACAGCCTTTCACTGAAAGAGGTTTGGAAAACACTGGGCTGATAAACATGTTCAGGCTTGGTGTTCAGCTGCTAAAACTGCACTGATCTTCTATCATGAAATATTCTTGTTACTTTTATTACGGCTTTTCTATAGTTATATGATTCCCAGAGAGAGACACAATATCCTACATTTAGATACCTGTCCCTTTTCAAAATATTTTTCATGTCAAAATGTCTCTGAAAAGGTATCAGCAAAAGTACACTGCCTTTCTTTTGCAGTCTTATCACATTTAAACCAAGGCCTATGTTACTGCTGAAATTTGGGAACTCCACTTTCTCAACTCCCTCCACTTCTGTTTCTTGTCCTTAATTGTTGTGATTGTGCCTCTCATGACTTCTAAAGCAGGCATTTTCCTCTCCCATTTGCTTCAGGTCATTACAGTAAAATCTTTTCATTCCTGAAATCTTTTTTCCCCTATTAGTCCTGAGACAAATAAATTGACTGTGATTTTTGGAGGCAACTGGGGTGGTCAAGCAGTTCACAAAGAAGTCTGTAATAAGATTACTTGCATAAGTAATGTAAGGACTGTGGGCTTTTGAAAATCCCAAGTCTTCTGACTATATTTTTGGCTTTTTAGTATTTTTTCTATACATTTTCCCTTTACAAAGAGTATAGTAGCTTTATACAGTTTATACCATTATAAATAAAATCAACACTTATTCTAACATAGTAATATCATGTCTTGCTTAACTTAGAAAAATAGGACCTTCTGGTTCATCAAGTCCTGTCTTCTTTTACTAGCAACTGTACAATACTATTTTTTTCCTGAATATATCAGGTTCTATTGCCAAACTACTTTGATACTATTGCTTTCTGATCCAGTATTCTCTTGCAGTAGAGGTCTATTTGAACAGAAATACTACCAAGAGTCTAGTTATTTCAGGTAAAAGCTAAGATTAAAATAGTCTATATGATTTAGTTTAAAAGAAGTAAGATTGCCATAGTTTTAGTAAAAGAGCAAGAAAAGCTGTGTTTGTTTGAGAGGCTTTATCAAGTACAGCATACTTGTTTTTAAGGTCTTTCTATGATTTTGAAGTCTTTGTCTTAATACCTCCTCTGCTCTTCTGACAGAAGGTCTGCTTGTCTGTCTGCCTGTCTGTCTGTGCTGTAGGGATGCACCTTTATTACTCTTTTGATAATGAGGAAGTAGCACAGGAAACACAGAAACGAGCTGCCTGTGAGCCACGACAGTACAAAGGACAAGGCAGAAGAAAATCAACCTCAACCCAAGAATACCAAAATAACCTCTCCAGCATAGTGTTGTAATGTCTCCCCAGTTTGGGATGTTTGATGATGCTGGTGGGAATTTTGGCCACGTTGAGCCTCATGAATCCAAAGTCTGCAGTTTGTAGTACCTGGTTAATGACTTGGGTTACTCTAGGGTGAACTGTAATGTTGTTACTGACTACAGTTGTGTTGACAGCTGTATCTGTTGTTTCTTTTCTAACTGAAAGATGCAAAAGATATGTGCTCACTGATTTTTCTCAATAAAGATTAACTGGAAGGATCTTCATTTTCTGCCTCAGATTCACCTTTTATAAGCTTCAACAAAGACATACTTCAGTTTACCACTGCCCTCAAATCAAAGAAGGGAGATCAAAAACTCTGTCTTGAAAAGATTATGCAACTCAATAGGACCTTATCTTGTATTATTGCATCCATTACAACAGCACAGTTCAGGCAGGTGTTAGTTTCAATTAACCTGGGATTCAGGTATTCACAACATCTTGTCTGCCAATTACTCACATAATTACATGGCCCAGGACTGTAGAATAGAGTCAGCCATCATGCTAGGCATGTGTGATTACTGAAGAAAAGAGGAATTCAGAGGATGTATGAGTAAAGCACAGCTCCAATGATCATGGACAAAAGTGGTCTTTAGTGAAGAAAGCTTATTTACTAGGCTCTTGCTGATCTCTTGAATGCAGGAACTGTGCCAAGAGTGTTTGTGTGACACGCAGATGCCTCACAGCTGTCCGATGTTTTTGTATTCTTATTCAGTAAGTAGGTAAAGTGAGAACTTATTTAGCATTTTTCAAGGAAGAAACTGAAAGGCATTCCAGGGAGCTAATGACACAGCCGTATATGACAAGAAATCAAAATATAAGAGTCAAGAAAATCTTAAATTCAACTTTCTCAGACCAGGATGTCAGCTGAAAAAGACAACTGCTGACATTTTGACCTGAAATATCCACTGACTTGGTCAATATGAATACCTTTTTTGTATGGCTCTGTCACTGTACTGTCAAAAATCAATCCACCATGGGCCTCCACATAAAGATCTTTTAAGGTCAAAGGTCAAAGGTCTTTCTGAGGCATAAATGCCATGTATCTTTGTACTATTTTAAGCTATAATGCCATAGAAAATGTGAAATTACAGATGAATGTTGTGAAAAGTAGCAAGTATCTTCATAATCTAAAATAGTATACACCTAATTATATATCTAAATGTCATCTAAGTTTAATGATAACATCATGAAGGAAGCAATAGAAAGGTCAATGTTTCTTTCCACTCACCATATAGATCCAGATTATGTTAACCTAAAACACTTTCTAGCAAAATAACTATTCATTTCAGTGGAACAAATTGTGAGGAAGGATGCTGCTCAGCACTCATAGCAAAATATGGACCTTTATTTCATCAATAATCTGATGTGAATATGATATAACGCTAAAATCATTTGACAATGTTGCAAGTGTACTTCTCATTCTAAAGAGAATCTAGGCTATTACAACCTATTTTTTACATGGGAATTTTTTGATATATCTGATGGGGGGGGTGTTGTTTGTTTGTTTGTTTGTTTGTTTTTTAAATACAGGAACCTCCTAAAATGTAATGCCTATTTTAAAATTTCTTCAACATTTTCTTACTAAGCACAAATACTTAAACAGGGAAATTCCCAAAAGGCATACGTATACACACATTTTCATTTTTATAGAAACCTTTTGCTCCTAGTAGAATGCATGGAATATGATTAATTGCTATATTATGGCGAAGACATAATTTTATTCCTCTCTCCATATGTATTTCTGTTCATGTGTATATTTGTTTACACAAGTAATTTAAGAAAATCTAAATTATGTGATTTGTAGATGCTATATTGAGGGCTTTTTGTGGTTTTCTAGTAAGGGAGTTAATATGGCTTCTACTGAAATTCTGCATTATGCCAAGATAAAGCAATTCAAACATATACCAGTTGTCTGGGAATTATAGTACCAAAAGCTCATTTGTCCCACAATGCAGCCTTTTCTCGACGTCATATCCATACATCTTATATCAGTCACAGAAATAATCTGTTTGACAGCTGTGTGTTTGGGGCATTGTGATACACGAAAGTTCCAGATTAATACACGAGCTCAGAGATATTTTCTGTCATGAAGATAACGGTTTTAATGCAGTTTGAATGTTGTCTGTATTCAGAGATCAGGTGTAAGAAAAACAATCAGGCCCCAAACCTATGGATATTTCTACTGTTACCTACTATTTTAAATAACACAATCATTTTCTGGATGACATATGTTTTTTTGTCAGAGGACCAAGGCAAGTATTAGATAGTAAAAAGAAAGCAGCCAGGATTATTTCTATGCTGGTAACTATAGTGCTAAGGGAGACTTACCCACCTCCCACCAGGCGGTACTGGTGAAAAGTAGCAGTCTGATGAATATTTCTTCTTGTTTTTTATTTATTGCTGTCCTTAATATAACCATTGAAGGACATCTCAAGCTTCTCAGTGCTTCTGCAAAGATTTTGGAGTGTGGCCAGATTATCCCCTTTTTGTGGGGGAGGAGGAGTCACACAAAGAAGAAGAAATGAAGTGACAGCAATGAGTCATTCAACTCACATAATATACATGAGTGAGCTCTATCTTGCTTCTGCATTCCCATAAACATAGTCTGGGTTGTATAGGTAGGAATATCACCTGTAAAACATTGCAGTTATCCTCCTGCATTCTTCAGGTTTGCAAAATCTCATCTGTAACGGTGCCCAGTCTGATTCAGGCCATGCATTACAGGGAAGGTATAACCCAGCTGGACAGACTCCAAAGAGAATAATAAAATGATCAGAGAGTGATACAGAAAATGTCATGCATGGAGAAAGATATTATAAACTAGGAAAAGACTGGAGAGACATGTTTACCATCTGTTGTATGGCATGACCCTGCAAAGAGGAAAGGAATATGGCAAATAGGAAGTATGGGGATAGTTTAGGTTAACCATTAACAAGACCCTTCTCTTGGAAGGTTTTATGAAGCACTAGAATGAGTTGCATGTTGAGGCTCTGGAGTCACTATAGATGAGGCCTATAAAACTAGGTTAGACAAAAAGCTCCCCAAAACAAAGTAGACACTATCTTCTGGTACAGTGAGATGGATCAAGCATTCTCTGGATGTTTTTTTCAGCCCTATTCCCTTTGATTTAATCTTTAGGCAGGTATAAATTTACCATAGTTTAGCAGATTGTTATATCTGATAGCTTTTATAAGTAGCACAACCTTCAGGCTAAGCTTTGGGTGAACAGTTCACATCTGTCAGCATTGCAAAAGCCATAACCATAACTGGCTCTAATTAGCAGCCTATATGGCAATTATAGCAGTTAGGACAACAACTTGGCTATAAAGGATGAATGATCCTTTCACCCCAGTGGGTGTTTCTTCAAACTCAGTGAAGCTGGTAAGTCAGACCAAGGAAGCTGACAGTGCTGCTATCCATGATGTATCTTTTTTTTTTTTTTCCTTTGCTATACTGCAGAGGATGTGGGTCTCCAGGACTGTGCATTCAACTTCTTTCACAAGAAGTGCTTTCATACACAGAATAACCTACTTGTGCATCGGTGTTCTGCACTGAAAATCGTAGGAGTTTCAGTGGAGAGGATGAGGGGAGGGAGAGGAGAGATTTATGATAAGCAGGTAGTTGGCTGCTCTTCACTGAAAGCATGTAAATAGACCAAAATTCTGACATCAGCACGTTTTCAGACTTAGACACTGTTGTGAGCTCTCCTTTTAGACGTCTGTTTTTAGACAGCGTAGAAGGATGACCCAAGAATTCCTCTCAGCCTCATGCATAAATATTTGCATCATAGGTTTCAAGAGCAGAGAAAAAGCAGTCTTACTTTGCCTCCTCCTCCCCCAACTGTGTGTCTGTCTCTCTTGGTTTTCTACTATCCCAATAACAAAAAATAGACTTTCAGCTGTGATGAGTGTTTCCGATTTGTAATCCAGGACAGTCTGTGTCTTTGCAAACTGCCAAAATTGTGAAGGATGCTGGTCTTCGCCAGATGCTCATATCTGGGGTCAGAAAAAGGCTGATCTTTTGAATTCTGTCTGCACTAAAGCCAGAAGGCATATGTGCTGTACCTGCCTGAGGGTCACTTGAGATTGCAAGGCTGATATATTTCTGTCTGTCTTTTCAACCAACTTCTTTGTTTCTCCCACTTTGGAGCTGCATAAATTCACATTGCTTTCTTTGTTATATCTGTTTCATTTAAAATACACAGGAAGCCTTGTATGGAAAGTGAGACATTCTGGAGCTTTGGCTCTGATACTTCCCGATAAGAAAAACCCAAACAAATTCATGACAGAGTACTAAGGAGAGCTGTTGAGAGGACACCCTTTAGAAGGCACATCAGACTAACCCAGTCGGTTGGGATGCTGATGCAAATAATGACTACTTAAAGGCAAACCAAAGTGAACCCACACGTCTCTGTAAATGGGGAAACAGTGTAATAGTGTGATTTATCTAAAATCACAGTGCATGTAATTTGATGAAATTAGGGGGAAAAATGAATGCTCCCCTAATTTCCACATGCATATTAATCCCTTAAAAAATCAGTAGGGTAACTAAAGTGGCATGTAAGCCCTGTGGCAACTGTCAGATAAATTACACAACAGTGAAGAAATCTCCTGAAAGTAATGCAATATCCAGCTAACCGTTTTTCTTCTTTCAGAAAAAGACCTTGAGCTGCTACAGTTGATTCTACTACAGAAATGTTAAGAAATTTCTCACTGAGAAGGCAGATCTGTGTTTTTGTGCATGAATAAGCCTTTTATTTTCTAGACAGAGTGCAAATGGAGGCATAGTGAAAATTATTAAAGGGCACTAACAAGGGAATACCAGTCTTTAGGCTAATTTTTGGGTAACTATTTCTATTTATTTTTTCATTAAACAAAGTCTGCAGTTGCACAGATTGTTGTTATGAAGTCCCTAAAGCCCTATAAAGCATGGTAATGTGAGTAAGTTTTCAGAATTTAGTAAGTCTAGCTCTGGGATCTTACTATTACCTAATGTTTCCATTCTATGGTACTGTGAAAGCACTATAAATGGCACCTTTCATGAACCAGCTCTTCTGAGACTAGCAGGCTGCTTCTGCAGCACGCTGGTGGATCTTTCTTAAAACACACACAGACACTTAGACACACAGACGCACACACAGACACACACACGAACACTTTGACCGCTCCATTATGAAAGCTTTCAGAAGAAAGCAGAATTGTCCCACTCATAGCCATTATATCTGATGACATTCTTAATACTGGCTATTGTTTACAGAAAGAAGCTATTGTCTAAGATTGCATATCTGCTGACCGAAGCACATGTAATAAGCATAGCTTTGGACAAACTGAGCCTAGCCCCAGGGAACAGCTTAGCGGTGAGTTTGTTTGAATGTCCTGATTCAGTGGTGATCTCCAAAGAGGAAATGCCCACCATTATGTAAGGATTGCCGTTTATCTAAAGTTTGAAAAAACATCATTTGTTCCTTTGTGTCCATAAAGGAGATGGGTCTTATTTAAACCAAGATATAGTGTTAATGAAAAATTGTCTGAATAGAAAAATAGAGAAAATAATCTTCCTGTGGTAGAAAAACCCTAGCTCATCTACACTATCTTTCTAGTAAGTGTTCAACAGACGGTTTCAAACACAAAACTTTTCATGAGGGTACAAAGACACAACTTCAAAAGAGAGAGAAAATATCTTTACATTGATATATGTTATCTGTACCTAGACAGTTTTGCTTTGATAATGATTAGGAAATATTACATGACACTCAAAATGAAAATGCCAGAAATCATGTAAAAATAACTTCAAAAAGTCACTGGAGCATTTTACATTTTTCTTGTTTTACTCAACTCTCAGTTATATTCAATGGTCATTATCCAGCTTCCAGTTACAAACAAACAAACAAACCAAAAGTAAATTCAGAGTAGGGCAAAACAATTTATTAAATAATGATTATTCCTTTTTCTGTTTCTAAATTATTTCTGAAGTAATTCCAGCTTCTTTGAACAGCACACTATTTAAAAGTATTCATAAATTGTTTATTTCTTGTTTGTTTGTTTTCAGATTTAGTCTTCAGGGTGTGCTTAGATCCATAGATCCATAGATTATCAAGGGAGGACTGTAATCATCTTGCCTGACCTATAGATCTTCAGTTTAAACTTGAGTATTAAATGTTTTGAAAAACATTTGATCTTGATTGAAAGTGTTTGCTAGTTGCCTAATTAGCCTCACTGTTAAAAATTTGTTCTTCATTTCTAGCCTTAGATTTTTTAGCTTCGGCTTTCAGCCACTGTATTTTGTTATGTCTTGGACCAAAGAGATCACGATCAAAGTTTTATTTTATGTGCTTATAAACTTTGCTGTCCCTTAGCCTTCCCTCTCAGACTGAGTTTCTGGAATCTTTTGGTACAAGGAAACCTTTTTTAGTGGTTCTTCTCTGAATCTCTTCAGTCCTTTGAGAACCATTTAAACAGTGACACAAGAACTAAACAAAACATTACAGGAGCAGTTGCATGAAGGTCAAATGCTGAGATAACATGAACTTTGAGCACCTATTCAAGATAATTTCTACATGGAAAGACTGTATTAGCCCTCCTGGAAACACCGACACAAGGGATCTTCGGTCAACATGACCATTCACACTTGACCACATTAAAATAAAATTTGCATGCGGTCTTCCAAGCTGTGTACCACCGACCTGAACTCCTCATGATTTATTACTATGGCAATGATCACTTGCAAAATTTAACTGTGATTGTTTTGTGGTTTGTTCCAGATTTTTATTAAAACATTAAGTAACATACAGTCAAGAGGAATTCCATAGAAATGGTCTCATTTTACAACAATATTTTGAGGGATGTTTGTTATCCATTTTTGATCCATAGGTATATGCTCTGTTAAATTTTAATGATGTGGCACATTAATTTAACATCATCTAAGTAAATGTAAAGCAATTTAAAGCTGAAAGTCTAAGGGAGAAGACAGGGTTAATACAATTTCCTTCATCAATCAACTCATAAAAATAAATTCTTAGTTTGATAAAATTTACTTTCTGTATAGTTTCTGAGATCGGCATCAATTATATTTTCCCCCTTTAGCTCTTTTTGCCTAGATCTGTATCAGTTGGGGCTCAATGCTTGTTTTGCCTGAGTTCAGTGTGACCTGACACCTTATCATTACAACAGTCTTCCTGCTATCCTTTTCAAATATGCGCATAACATTTATTTCCTACCTTCTGGACTTCTATGGAAAAGCATCAAAAAAGACCCAAGGTAGCCTTAGGTAGCACATTTGAAACTCCTGTGTGTTATTATTGAAATGTGATTTGGAGGGGATTAAAATTCATATGTGCTGAGTAACAATTTCTTAAATTTCTTAAATTTCTGTGGAAGCATTTTATTATCACCTATGAGAAACCTGTTTGTCTAGATTTTACCCAAAAGAGATGGAGATATTTGAGGAAAATGTTGGAGTTTTATGAACTCTTTTAGCAGCTTGCCACCACCTTCACCTAGGAGGATAAAGAATCATAGGCTTCTATTTATTCTCAATGTGTATCCCCCAAATATGCACTTCTTCTTAAAGATATATACTTTTTAATTAATCCTTCATCCTGATAAACCTTTTTCTCTTGGTTCCTTTTTGCTTACAAACATTTTAATAGAACAGGAAAAGGTACAAAAAGATGAACAAAAATGATGAATGATATGGAACCTTTAAAAATGAGAAATGACTCAGTTGAATGGCACTCAGCCTTGTGAACAGATGAATGAGAGGGCATATGGTGCAGGTCTACAAAATCATGTAGGAGCTGGAGAAGGTTAATGAGGATCAATCATTTTGTATCTCTTTGACCATAAAAACCAGGCAGTATCAAATAAAACTAACTGGCAACTGAAAAAAGGGAGAGGATTCTTCATGCAATGTATAATTAAGCTGGGGAACTTTGTGTTGTTGGATGCTTGTAATGCTGAAAGTTTATACGGATTTAAAAACTGATAGATAAATTCACATGGAAGAAAATCCTTTCGGGACTGTTAAATGCAGACACTCACACCCGCTCAGGAAGTCTTTGAGCCTCAAAGTACTGAAAACTGGAAGTGTATCCTAGGGATGCATCGCCACAGGCATGCCCTGTCCTGATAGCCTTTCCTAAGAGCATCTGCTGTTCATTGTTGTATTAAATTAGCTACCAGTCTGTTGCCTTGACCTAAAACGGCATAGCTCTTCCTATCTGCTACAACTGAACACTTTGCACCAATGTTAACTCTCGTGTACAGCTGCTCAGCTATGTCATATGCTGTTGCTTATGTTCCTTGAGTAGCTGAATGTCTTTTTTGTAAACAAAACAAAAACAACACAAAAGCGAGTAAGTGCATGACAAGCAATAACCAGCTAATCCACATGCATAAATACCTTTGCTGGCATGTGAACATGGGTATTGTTTGGAACAGCTATCTCTGCAAAGATAGTGTGACCAAAAAGCTTAACTGCAAAAAAATAAGTATGATCAAAGATGAGCTAAACAGCTGCCATAAGCTGAAGAAAGACTCACAAACACTGCTTTTGTGCTCTCCTACTGGCTCCAGGCCACGATAACTGCACTGAAGTTGATGTGATTAATTCAGAACACCACCACTGTAACATTGTTTTAATCCAGTACAAAATACAGATGGGATGTTTCCTAGCATATTTACCATTTTTTTAAATGGTCCCTTGTTGTACCATTACTGCAGTGTGTGTGTGAGCATTTGGAATAGCATGGGAAGGTACTGTGATGCCCTGGTGAAATTAGAGAGTAAGGTGTCAGGCCTGGACAGTGAGAGCATTTGAAATGACTGATGTGGGGCTCCACTCTTTGACTGATGAGTTACAAAGTTATGTTGCATGCAGGGATTCAGGGATTTTAGCCTGCTATCAGACTTCCTAGCCTGGCGGAGGCATATTGCACAAGGTTAGATTCCTTGGGGACCATGAAGGTCATGCAAGGAAGCTGATTTCTCTCCATTGACTGCAGAGGAAGCCTCAGGTGATTAGGTTAGATATAGATATCAAATTTCTAGATGGCAGTTTATCTCGTTTTAAATCCCTAGAGGACTGTTCATCTCATTTTAAAATATGTACCTAAGAAAGGTCAGATGAATTGTCATGTGAAATGGCTTTCTCTCTACTGACCACAGAGGCAGTTTAAGGTCAATAGCTCAGGCTGAGACATCTAACTTTTATATGGTTAAAGCTGGAAATGAAGAATACCACCCTTTTGTTTCATGTTGAGTGGATTAAATGCCATGGCAGATATTCTCTTACTGAGTAATAAACGTAGTGTTGCATGTTTCACAAGTTGGCAAGACCTGCAAAGTCTTCATTTTAAATTAGATTTCACTCAAGATAATGTCAGTGAGCAATTAAACTCTTTTCAGGAAATTCTGTATTGCCCTAGGATCCTTATGACTTGACATGAGAGCAAAGGCATCCAAAGCTGGGACAAAAGCAACTATAAATACCAGATGTGTCTGTGTGTGTGTCACAGTGAGTCACTTCCAAAGGCAAAACAGAGTCCTAAGCTGTCTGCAGTGTGTATAAAATGAGATTTCCCATTAATTTATGAGTTATCATGATACATAACCCAGCATTAGGCCATTTTCTTAGCATAAGAGAACAAAAGTATTTCAGAGAGTTAATCAACACTCTTTGAGGTTAAATGCTATTCTGTCAAAATTAAAATGTTTCCAGTGATTGTATCAATATGCACTTCTAATGGAATCACTTCAAACTGCTGTCATATTAACTTATGCACTAGCATATAGGGTTTTATGGGCATTTTCTTTTTAATCAAAGCTAATAATTATGTTACATTTCAGGTTTGATTTAAGGAAGGTTATTTAATCACTTTAAACAATACATAATATTTTATATTTTATTACTTTTTTGTACTTCTAAAATGTAATATTATACTTCAATATGTCAATTATTTCAAAATAATTTGTTTCAACATCATAACAAATAAATATTTAATAAAATCCTTTTGTCATTTATAAACCAAAATATTTTAGTAGTTTTGGCTTCTGAAAAATATTTTGAGATGTTGATCTTGATTCTTTACCACATGTTGGAGTTCAGCAGGAAACTTACTTTCCCTACAAGCCTGGATTTTTGACTATTTACAGTCTCACTGCAAACTGAATTGTCAATGGAATGTATTCATTCATTTATATCACCAGTATTGTCCCTGTCTGCTTTGTTTTCCTCCGAGTCCTTATTTTTTCATCAGCATCTTGGAAGTGAATCAGTGTCTGCTTATTTTCGAAGGGAACTGTAAAGGGAAGGGCTGCTAATTGTCCTATAAAAATGTTTGTCAGGAAAACATGTTTGTTTTAAAATGTACATGAATGATTTAAAAAACCATGAATGATCTCATGCCTTAAAATTTTCATCTTTGAGGCACATTTAAATTCTTGCAATGTCCAGAATGTTATTATACAGCCAGGAGGGCTATAAAACTTAAAGATGGATTCAGATTTTGTCCATGCTGATCCTTCCTCTTCTCCCCATGTCTTCTTATTTCCTGGATGTCAAGTAGTAATAAGGAAAAAAGATTTCAATAATAGCTGAAATCCATCTCAAAATTTAACTAAAATATCTAATTCAAATATTAGGAAGTCTGTAAAAATACAAAATGAGACAAAATACCCACTGAAACAGGCAGGTAAGTACCTGAAGGTTGCTGATGGCTTCTGTTAGCCTCTTTGTTTCTATGTTATGAAAATCATAAATCACAGAATGGTTTGGGTTGGAAGGGACCTTTAAAGGTCAGCTAGTCAAAAAATATTTGTTTAAAATTTTAAACTATTTGTCTGAATTCTCAGAAGTTCTCATAGGGAGCAGGGATACAAGTAGTTGCACTCTGAAGAGGAACAAAGTCAACTCGTCCCTAGAAAATGGGTCTGTTTGCTTTATCACTGATGCTTGTCTATCTCAGAGATTATTATTTTGGAATTGATGAAGTTATAGCACAATAAAAGTTGTATGAGTTATAAAAACACATTTGACCCACTGCTGTATGAAGAAAATGTTAATTGACCCAGTCTGTTACAACACTAGACATCACTGAACCAGAAGTAAGTTTTACAGAACTAGATAGTAAAAGGTTTTAAAAGTGACTTCTGTTAATCCTTTTCCCTCTGTTCCCAAACATAGCTAAAACCATACTATTTTGTGTACGCCACTCTGTTTTTGGACATCATTATTCAATAAAAATGGAGGACTAACTGAAATTTAAAAGGTATGTCTGTATTTTTTCAATACAGAAACTTCTCAGCAGGGTGTGGTTGCTTATAAGGTATTTCTAGACATGGAACCCTAAATTTGTGTTTCTTTATTTGTGAATAAAGTTCAAGAAGATGATGGAGAATGAGGCCCACTAAAACAGTCATGGAACTGTAGGTAGCAGCATCTCTGGTATATGCATGAATAAAAATATTAACATTTGTCTGGGTAAAGTCCCTCTAGTTTGATGATGGTTGCATTATGTGTACAATCTCTCTGGATACCAGAGTCTTACTTCTGCCTTTTTATAAGGCTTGGAAATACATTGTCTATTGATGTAACGAACGAAAGTGAGTTTCATTTGTATAATATAAGAGATGAGTAAAACCGGAGAGTTGGATTGTGTCCTATTGTGCTTAATTCACGATGTTACTTTTTAAACCAGGACATATTCTGAATTTAAGGTGGCTCCAGGATGGGCAGTAGTTCAGGGAGATGAAAACAATGGTTTACAAATGAATAAAAGCCAACTTTGGTATCCATCTGGTTTTTGTTTTGTTTTGTTTTTTATTAAAGAAAAAAAAAATCACAAAAATCCTTTGTGGACAGGAAAAGATACTTGACAGAGAGAGAAAATTAATGTGTTTACGGGGTAAACTAAATATGATTGCACCTTGTACAGGTAGCCTGGCTTTAAGATATCATTTACCATTGACAGTAATGTAGTCATAACATCACATCATCAGACGTGCATAGTGAAATCACAGCAGCATTGGGATCCTTAACACCCATGCAGGTCTTTGGACAAGCACTGGAGCCACAGACACAGCGAGATCTGTGCTGCTGCCAGATACGTGGATAGCTGTCCCTCTCTGCTTTACAGCTTTGAGTAATACCTTCAACAAGTCTTGGGGATCTTAGCCTTTTTTGTATATCACTGAATAAATTATTTCTTTAGAGAAAATAGGAATACTAAAAGCATAAGAAATTATGGTTGGGAGTTGAACATGGGATATCTGAATTTGAATATTTGGGTGACAAACTTAGGAAAAATACTTACTTGAAGGTGTTTTCAGAATGAAACTGGATACCCTGATGACCTTTCTGTCTTAGTCAAGAATACCATACCGGGGCTCAGTATGAAAGTGATTTAATTTAGATACCTAGAGTTGAGTTTATATGCCTTAGGTGTACAGGATGTGAGATTAAGTCATCTGACAGGCATAACTGTGGTCCAAACCTGATTTTACAGTCCTCTGAAAAGTCTTTCAGATTTATTATTTACAGTTTATTTCATTACATAGAGCTATTTTATCTGTAGTGGTTGCAGTTGTGTAATGTTACACAAAATGTATTACTTATTTAAGTGATGCAGCAAGGTCTGTCCAGTGAATTGAGATTTCTCCTATTAGAAACTGCAAGATACTCAAAACTGAACCTTGGTGTCACTTCTGACTCCTAAAATGAAAATAAATTATTTAGGGCAAAGATAGCTACAACCAAAAGTCTTTGACCAAAAATATGTCAGGAATGCAGTGAAATAGCTCTGTGGGGTGTAACATCATGTGTTTGTGCCAACTGAAACACTGGAAAAAACATTCAGCAGTGCTGGTGCACAAGACCATCACTGAGTCCTACCAAAATTTCATTTCTGGGATGAAAGGAATGACATATTAGAATGTATGCAAGGTAGTGGCTGCTTTATGTGTTTTAACCTTATATAAGTCTGTGTCATTTAATTGAACAAATTGAGTTGAAATATGGTAATTTTTTAATGAAGATAAGTCCTTAAAGAGTAATTTTAACTGAGGTCAAGAGTTGAAATTAAGATGCCTCTTGACCAAATGTCAATAGTCATCACAGCAGTCACAACTTTTACAGTCACAGTAGTCACCAGTATTTATTTAAATAAAAATATCTATTTTTTGTAATACGTCCTCTGTTTCCTCATAAACACAATTAAGACAAACTGAATAAATTGTGAGAAATACAACTGAGGGCAAATACTGCTGTCTGTTCCTGAGGGAAATAATGTGAACTTTCATCCTAAATCAGATAAGAGCCAACAATTTAAGGTCAAGGTCAAAAACATGGAAACCCATTCCCAGACTGTTTTGGCTTGTACAAGCTCAAAGATTTGAGAGCAGAAGGCTTTGTTAGATTCACTCTTAGGCAGATTTTTCTTGCATATTCACCACCTTGCATGCAACTGTTTCATACTTTGCAGAGTCAGTAGCATTCCCTGAGATCAGTTCTACTAGAAAGAATACTAAGGAAAAACAAAACAAAACAAAACAACAACAAAAAACCCCCACAAAAAAACAGAAGGAAGGAATGTTGGTGACTCCTTTGTTTTTTATTTCTTGGAGATGTAACTGAACCTAGGTCCAAGTTGGTGCTAGAGCTGTTAGATGGAAGAGGGCACAGGATTTTTCTCAGGTGAGGCATAAAATTAATATTGAGGTTGTTAAATAGCTAATGTTGGGGTTTTTTTTTCAAGATTAAAAGGCTTAACTACAGCATCCTAGCCAGATTCTGACTCAGCTCATTCCTTCATAAACTCATAAAGTTCATCCTGTAGAAAGTATTATGTCTTTCCTCTCCTCAGCTGTTTGGTAAGTGTCACTGTGCCCTGGCATGCAGCTGCTGTATCCCATTCAAGAGACTGTTTAAGTGGTACTCATACAAAACATGGTATTTAATAACAGCAAGGCTACTTAGTGGTTCTGGATTAACCCTGAGGGATTTCCATTCTATTTTATACCTGGTCCTTCATGTTTTTATTTCTCTCTCTTACTCCTCACTCTACAGCTTTCAGCTCTTTTTTCAGTTTTTACACTACCATTCTGCCTTCATTCCCTCCCTCATTTCCATTTTCCAGTGCTGCATCTTCCTGCATTCAATACTTAGAGCTTTAGTGCCCAGAAACAAACCATTTCCAGGAAAGAATCAGCTATTTCTCTCTCTCTCAGTATATTTTTTCACTTTCATGGTTTCAGGGAAAACTTGATAATGTGCTCCCAGTGAATACCCACTGCAAGTTCAAAACCAGGAGTCTAAAAATCCTGATTTCTAACCTCAGGTTGTGACTTTAGCAGGTACCACTTACTACTTTTGAACTAGAGAATCATTTTGTTCTAACATTGCTTGCCAAGCTCCTCTGGGGCATGACCACACCTTCTTCCACTGGCCCTTGTTTTCTTATAGAAAGCTCTATAGAAAATTACAGTTTACCACCCAACTCTTTATGGAGAGATGACACTCCTTTTTTTTTTTTTTTTTTTCCACTCACACATCCACAGTGTAGACAGCTTCCTTCAGATAAAGGTCTACCCTGCCAGCAGACCTTTTCCTTCGAAGCAGTGCACATCTTCAAGGCTTCTGGAGGAAGCAACCCAAAATTTCTGAGCACTGGTGTAGAGTCTGCACATTTAAGATCCTGCTCATTGTTTCTAAAACCTTCAGGATCTTTAAAGGCAAATGGTATGAAACAAACAAGGAACGTCCAGTATTTCACTGGTGCTCTCACAAGTCTCCTGTACACTCTGTGTGCAGTCTGGAACCAAGCTGCTCACCTCATCGTGAGTTTTGGTACAGGGTCTCAACCTGGCACACAGTGTTGGACTGATTTTTATTTAAAATGGCAAAGCAGTCATGCTGGAACTCAGTTTGAAACTGAGACTCTCACCCAAAGGCTCATACATAGCTGATCAGGACCTATCAGTACAGCCTATGGTATCTCACCTGTGTTTCCAGTTGAATGCAGAGACAGTCCTGGTGTTGAATATCTCAGATGCCCTCGTGTGTTTCAATGGCTCTGCATGGTTGTGTGCTGGCAGTTGAATGTATCTCCAGGTGCCTAAACAGATTACCTTTAACACAAAGACATTTCCCAAAGTATAATACCTTGATTAGCTTGATCAAAAGCCAAGATGAGCCCATAGCAAGACTAATCCACGTGATTACAATATCAGGCACAACTAAGTAATTGGAATCTATCAGGAATTTTTCTTGAAGCAAAAATCAGAAGACATGGATTCCATTTATGACTTTGTCAGATCCATTCTGTGTCCCAGGACCAAATCTTTCTCCTTAAAGGAGAAGCTTGACAGGGAAGCTTCTGTCTCCTTTATGTATAGAACAATGGAGCTCATGCTGCAAGTGGAAAAAAAGAAAGGATAGAAAATCATACACAGTTTATCACAAGTATCACAAGCCTAATAACATACCTTAAGTGCTTTGCTTGTCAGAAAAAAACAAGTAAATATGCTCCCTACAACAGTTTGATAAAGTGCTTTGAGAAATGGACATAAAAATTAACTAAAATAAAATTATTTTTAATGTAGGTTCCTATTAAGCTTCTGATGTAAAGTACAATCCTTATAAAACTTTTTAATAATGCACATTTTGTGGAAATGGACCTTTTTATCTTGTTCCTCATCAGAAGTACATAACAGTTTTAGCATAGCAGTTCCTTTAAGTAGATATTACACATGCAAGTTATTTATAATAAAATGAAAGCAACCACCTGTAAATAATCTAATTACATTTAATTGGGTTTCTTTTTTTGAATTGACTCAGAGTTGTAAATGCTAATCTTTCTGATACCCATACCTGCCATTTTATAATATCAATTTACTGGTGTTAAAGAATTGTTCTCTGTAACATTTTTAATATTGGCCAGTTTACAAGAAGCAGAGCTAGAAACTGGAGATTTCCGCTATAATCCTTACATCTGTTTTAAGAACACCATGCTCTTCATGTTAACTGATTAACTTGCTTTACCATTCTTTAGTTTTTTTAAACACTGCTGTATGCAAATAGCCCTGCACAAGTTTCAAAGTGCTAATACTGTTGGTCATTTCACCTCCTCAGACACATGACTGGGAAATAATTCTTGCTGGATCCCTGAGTGAGATCCCTTCCCATCCTCTTGGCAAGCTGAGGATTTACAGGTTATGTCTTGCTACTCTTCACTAACCAGTGAGAAAGCATGGGGCTAGGTATTATTAATTTGTGGCATGGCCTTTCTCAAGATGTTGGGCTGTGCCCAATAGTACTCTTGCAAATAACTACCAGGCATGGTTTAGGGCATAGCAAAGCCCAGGGGCTGGTCTCAAAGACACCTTGGATGCAGCCACAGCCATAGGTGATGAAATAATTTAGTTATATGGATGCAGGTCACTGTACATCTTTCTCTCCAGGATGAGAGATGACTCCCAGGTTTTTACCTCATGAGTTTAGACATGGACAATTTAGCCAGATTGCCCCATGAGGTGAATTTCTCCCCTGGCCCTGGAGCGCACTTGCCTGCACCCTGTTTCTGTGCTGGTAGGAGCCTGGGCTGCTCATGGATCCTCTGTGCATCACAGCTCCTTCCAAGGGAGGCCAAAGCCCATGGGTCAACCATTACAGACAGCTGCTCTTGGGAAACACAACCATTTCTCCATGTTTTAGCCATGCGGGGAACTAGGGCCAGGCAGACTGGGCAACAGGAACTGTTTGATCTTCTGTCAAACTTTTAATGTCATAGGAATACCGATGCCATTTTAAACAGTTACAGTACGTGGTCTGAAAAGAGCCCTCTGCCTCTCTTACCCCATGTACAGAGTGCAATAGTATTACTCCTCCTCCTCCTTGAAATGCTGTGATGAAATATTTTCTGATTGTCAGATGTTGTTATTAGCAGAACATATATATTTTTCAACTACAGGCTGGTACTTTCTTGGTGGAAACATGTTTATGTGCCCACACAAACACTGAGAAAAGTGAGAGAAATGTAACACATGAGAATGAGTGGTGAAACTTGCTGTTTTAACAAGTTGGAAATGAAAACTTAATGAGGTACACAACTCATTAATTAATTTTATTACAACTTTATGCCAATTTTTATTAGATGTTTTTATTGGATTAGGAATTGCATTTTGAGATTATGTTAAAAATGTGATGGTGTTTGCCTGTTCTCACAGTAGATGTAAAATTTAAATGGTCTTATTTTAAAATGTATTTCTTCCATAATTTAGCTTTTGCCATTTGGCAAACTCTTTAGAGTTAAACATTTGGCATAAAATCAAGTCTAACTCTTTGCAGTCAGAGATTAATGATCTGTCCATAAAGTTTCTTTACTGTATGGTTAAATCCCTTAGCATCAAGTGCTTCCACTTACTAACGTTACTTTAGTAGTTTGTAAATGACATTAACAAATAGCAGTCATTTTATGGTGGTCCTGTGGCACAACCAGCTCTGTGATGATACCTGTCCTTTTTTCTTGCAATTAAAAGAAATATTTTAATCCAAATGGTACATCTGTCAGGGAATTATCAAAAAGAAAAGGCTAATATGAATATCCCTTCATATGCTCTGACACAATCTTATCACATGTATGGATTTAACGAACATGCACTGTCAGTTGATGCAAGAAGAATTAGCAGTCATTCAAGAGTTTTCGCTGATTTAGACAGCGATCGAGAGAAGACTCTGTACCACTGCTGTTTTCCTTTTTTTCTTCCAGCCACAGAGAGCCTCTGTTCTCAGACGAGATCTGTGTGTCAATTCAGAAAAAGCGAAGCCATCTCTGGTGTCACTGGCTAATGTTCAGTTTTAATAAACATTTAATTGATCCAAGTCTTTACTGTTGTTAAAATACATCATAATATATCACATTGAATACCTGATATTTGATACTTGAAACTTTTAGTTATATGAGGAATACAGCAATAGAGACATTAAGTTTAGTGGTTAAAGTAAAATTTTAACATAGATGATTTCTGCTATACAAATACAAGTCCTGTTGACTTCAACAATTTATTTCCAAAGAAAAACCTGGCTTCTTGGGCTCATTCTTTAACTTGTCTGATCAAAATAGCATGTTTAACCAAAACACAAAACAGGTTAACCATATTTATTCTTAATGCAATTGGTAAAGGTATTACTTGCTTCCATTTTCGATATCATTATGAATTCTATGTATTGTCAAGTAATTATGCACCATCTATAATGACTCATGAGAACAGTTCATACTCTGTTTCACTGAGTCAGTGATACTCTTCATCAGTCAGGATCAAGTCCAATGCATAGGTCAGAAGTTATTACGATTTCTTATAGTAGTACAGAAGTACAGAAGTACACGTTCATTGGCAGGGTAAGGTAAATGTCTGTGACAGCATCTCTGCAAAACATGAATGGCAGTGTAATCCCATTATATTGAAACAGCAGTTCTTTTGAGGCCTGTATTAACACTGTTTCACATTAAAAATAATTTAATATAGCATTTCAATTACTTATTCTTTAACTTTTTATACTTCTTACATGTACTTTAATATTTTGGAATTTTATGGCTCGATGACAGAGTAATTATTTCTAACTGTCCATTCTGCTACATCCATTTCATTTCCCAGTTTTTAAACTAAAGTTAAAGTACATGGCTGGTTTACTTAATTTTAAAACAATCTTTATGTTTCTCTGTTGGTCCTACAGACTTACATGTAGATATACCTGCTGTTGAATTCTAATAACTTCTTTACTGGAATATTTTTCCTTACATTTCTACTTCTCTCTCATGCAACCACATTGTATTTGAAGGACACACTCAGTCTCCATGTATTTATACAGACTTTTTTTTTACAACTATTTGTGAAAATAAACAAATGCCAAGGCCTGAAAGGTTTCCACATCATACAGCTCCACCAAAAGAGAATGAAACATGGAGAGTCTTGAAAAGGGGACATTCTATGAAAAAATGCAAGTAGACTGCAGAGAACTAATTATGGTTATAGACGACGCTGCTAGAGTGAAACAATTGTTCCTATCAGGGCACAGACACAGATACTGATAAACTTAATTCCACACACCTGCAGACACATTGTGCCTATGGCTTCATGGGAGGATGGTTTCTCCCTTTTATTTTGCATGGGATATGGGTTTGGGATGTGGCTTCATGAATGGAATGGCCCCCAGACAGAAAACTTAAGTATAAACTTATAAAAGTAAGAGCATTGGGGAATTTGTGCAACAGTCTTCTCAGAAATAATCTGCTTTGTGTAAGGAAGAAATTGCTTTTGTTGGGAACTGGGGTAACATTTTGACCTGTATAAGAGATATAACTGAGACTAAAGGATTATATGATCAAAATGTGTTTGCCTAAGGCCATCTAGAATTTTCCCAGAATATCCTGTTTATAAAGCTACGGCTTTATAAATAAGGAAACACAAATAATGTCTGTAACCTCGTAAAATCCCATCTCTTTAAAAATAAGTGCAAAATTTCCATTGGAGTCAATTATAACCAAGATTTTAACTTCTGGATATACCAGGAAAAATGAATTTGACAGTGAAAACATAGCCTTCATGACGCATTTCATTTCAGATTCCACTGGACCTCACACAGACATGACTGATGGAATGGAGTATCTTTAATTAGCTGTCAGAAATACATTTTCAACAGGTTTTGGGGAAAATATGCTTTCAAACAAGCATACATTTTTGCTACAGTTTTTGTTGCATATGATATTTGTGCTTGATCTATCAATAACCAAGTGGGATTTTATTCTTTTTTAAGCTACTTCATTGAGGGAATGTTCTGAAGCTTTTAAGTAACTTGAAATACATTTAGGAGGAAATCTTGGAGTTACTGAAGCCAACAGAAATTTTACTACTGTTTTAAATAGGAGCAGGATATCACTTTGCTTGTTTTATGCCTTCTTTCAAACAAATGCAGCAAGGTTATTGTACTCTTCTTCCTACTCTTTTGTATTAGGACTTTTATCAAAGAGCATCTGAAAGATTATTAACAGAAACAGCTCTTTCTGTTAGTTAACAAAACCAGATCACAATGAATATTTCCTGTGAGTATATGCAATGAGATGCAGTCCAGGTGCTAATTTTGATACATTAACTGTGTGTAGGATTTTCAAAAGCACTTCGTATTAGTTGTATGTGTTTCCTTTGAAATTGTTGGGATTTTTAACCTTGACATAATTTAGAGCAGGGTTAGGAAGAAGGCTGAGTGTTTCTGAAGATTCCAGACTATGAATAAGTTGGCATAGGGTACAGCCCCATTCCCTTTGATGTTGATAACAAACTGTTTCATTTACTTCAGTGAAACTTGGTGGTTTGGTGGTTATGTCACAAAATTTACAGTGGCATTACACTATGTAAGTATCACAGGCTGAAATATTTAGTAATTTGTAAGCTCTAAATGAAGGATAAAATGTTGATCTATTTTCAGTGAATAACATTTTAAAAGCAATTATATAGACATCACTGGAATAAGTTATATGGTAATATACTGGTAAATGTAAGTTTATTAGAATCTGCTCCATAGGATCATAGAATGGTTTGGGTTGGAAGGGATCTTTAAGATCATCTAGTTTCAGCCCCCCTGCCATGGGCAGGGACACCTTTCACTAGGTCAGGGTAGGTAATGGAAGGCTGCTTTAAAGTCTCCCTGGAGCCTTCTCTTCTCCAGGCTGAACAAGTCCAACTCTCCCAGCCTGTCCTCGTAGGAGAGGTGCTGCCCTGACCCATGTGCAGGACCTTGCACTTGGCCTTGTTGAACTTCATGAGGTTTGCACAGACCTACCTCTCCAGCCTGTCCAGGTGCCTCTGGATGGCACATCCCTTCCCTCCAGCGTATCGACTGCACCACACAGCTCGGTGCTGTTGGCAAACTTACTGTGGGTGCACTAAATCCCACTGTCCATGTTGCTGACAAAGATGTTAAACAGTCCCAATGCTGACCTCTGAAGAACGCCACTTGTCACTGCTCTCCATTTGGACATCAAGGCACTTAGCAGAACTCTTTGGGCTCAACCATCCAGGCAATTCTTTATCCACCAAGTGGTCTGTCCATCAAATCCATATTTCTCCAATTTAGAGACAAGGATGTTGTGTGAGACAGTGTCAAATGCTTTGCTCAAGTCCAGATAGATGACATCCATTGCTCTTCCCTTACCCAGCAATGCTGTAATCCCATCACAAAAGGCCACCAAATTTGTCAGGCAGGATTTGCCCTTAGTGAGGCCATGTTGGCTGTTACCAATTACCTCCTTATTTTCTATGTGCCCTGGTATAGTTTCCAGGATGATCTGCTCCATGATCTTGTCAGGCACAGAGGTGAGACTGACTGGCCTGTAGTTCCCCGGGACTTCTTTTCCCCCCCTTTTAAAAATGGAGGTTATGTTTCCCCTTTTCCCATCAGAGGAAACCTCACTGGACTGCCATGACTTCTCAAGTTTGATGAACAGTGGTTTAACCACTTCATTTGCTGGTTCCCTCAGGACCTGCAGATGCATCTCATCAGGGATCTCCAAAGAGGGAATAGAAAGCACTAATTATATGGCAAAGTGTACAGAAGTACTGACTACAATAGCCAAATGACAATAACTTTCTCCTATTAAATATATGTAGATTACACAAAGAATTGAATGGCACAAGTATGAAATTAACATTTGCAAAGTTCTGGTTTTACCCAGAAACAGTGAACCAAATAAACACTTAAAATGCGTAATGATTATTTTACTCTTTTTTAGTGCAGCTGAAAAAAATGTCATGTACAACTGTAGCAGTTGTGGGTTATGGCTTGTAAAAAAAATATTATGGAACGAACACAGTCATTTGACCACTTTTACTGCTTGTTGTTGCATTATGTAAGTTTCATATAGGTAAGTTTCACGTATGTAAAATTCATATAAATTTTCCATTACACACATTAAACTTAAGAAAACATTGTCCTGTTCAAGAAAGTTGGTTTTGTTTTGTTTTGTTTTGGGGTTTTTTACATATGAGGTCTATTTTAACTGTTTTGGAATTAATGAGTTTAGTAGGTATACACCATTGTTTGTACCAGTGTATGAAATATAACACTGGTTCTAATGATGCTTTGTATAGGAAAAACTACTGGCTTAACTGACCTTCAGTTAGCCCTTAGGTAATTTGTTATCCTTTCCTGTAATTTTCTCACCTTCAGTGATATGTTGGCCAATACCTGCTCTGAGCTGAGTTGAAGATCAGGCAGTTAAAGTGACTTAAAATGCAAAAGTAGATCTATTTTATTCTTACCATCCTCTGCATGCAATGGAGAGGGATTATGCTTACAAATAAACGAAGTTAACTGAATTTTTTGGTCTGCTAAATTGCCCAGGAGGAGAATCAGACTCTCTGCTACATTGCTTCCTGCCCAAGACAAGATGAATGCAGAATGTGAGTTTCTAAATGTAAGATGAAGCATTGCCTGGACTTCTGGCTACCTACATTTACTCAGCCTTGATATTTGTGAACCACACATTACACTTTTTGTCCCAGTTAGCTATCTATGTTAGCTTTTTTAGTGATTAAGAGTCAATATAGGCTTTGTCCAAATTTCTAGAGAGGTCCAGTCTGCCAGGTCCACTCAGAACATACATTACACAGAAGACACCACACATAAATATAGGTAGCTAAATGGCCATTGCAACTGTGGAAGAACTTTTGCTGGAGAACACAGGGTTAGTAGCTTCCCTACTGTCTTCTGTGAAATAACTTACTTTCTGACATACTTACCCAGAAAGTAAAACCCCTGTATTCAACATCATCTTGACCTGAGGAGATTTAAATCAGCTACTTCCTGAACACTGTCCTTAAGTATGGTTAAGTATTATGACTCAAATTGTACACACAGTACTATTAGCAGTCAAATAGTTTATCGTATCCTCCTATATCTTGTTGCCACTCCTATGTTTCTTTGTTTCTAAATAAATGCTTCATATACAAACAAAGTCTTGTATGAAAAAAGACCTTATGAATAAGAATATTTTGTTGACTGGTTGATAATATTGCTTTTCTGGTGGCTAATGAGCCCCATAACTTTGGTCTACAGGATAATGATAATAAAGGTACTAAGCTGCATTTTTCTGTTAGTTTTGCCCTTCTTATACCATGAAGTTCATACATCTATCAGGTATCCAGTACACTGGTAAAGCCAGAATAGTTACAGAAAACACACCAGTAAGGGAGTGAGTTTAATGGAGGGTGTGGTACACCTCATAATATCTGTAGAAGATTATCTTGCACTGGCTTTGGGTCCTGTGTAGCAAAACATGCAATCAGTTGTTTTTATACACAGTTAAGAAACAAATCCACTGGAATCTTTAAAGTTAATCACATGCCTTATCCCTTTGTTATACAGAAATGAGGGCGAGCAGCCCAGTCCCCTTGTAAAGACACACACACTGTGCAGGTCAAACAGTTTTGGGCAATAAGAGGCAATCACCCCTTCCAGAGTGTAGTTTTGGAGTCTCATCTGTTTTAACCGCACTAGCTCAAGGGGCTAGCTAAGGTTGGCTGGTCATTCAGATCCCTTGTAAATAATCCTTTGGAAGAGAAATTCCTTAACAATCCAAGCAGAATTCAATGGGCTTTGTTTTTGATGAAACTATTTTCATGATCTAGTTTATACATGTAGTGCATGTAAATTCATTTCTTAAATACTTGTAACATTTTCATGTTTTAAAGCATTTTCTACCACTTAAATTGCACAACAACATAGATGTTTCTATTCCCTCCTTTGCTCTTGGAAAGCTGGAAATACATGTGGAGGGAAGAAATTGTAAGCATGAAGGCAAATGCAGTCTCCTGTTGGCAATAGTCGTCTTGCAGAAAGATTTGTGAATGTGTTGGTTTTGAAAGATTTTTAACAAAGTCAGAAACTGATAGCACCGGCTAGAGCCAGGCACGACGCAGGCAGGTGCTGACCAAGCTTCCCCGAGCAGCCTCTGCCAATGCACGTCCCGCCGACCTGCAGCACTGCAGCTGTTCCGCTCTGTGCCAAGTTGGGTGGTGGTTGTTCGGGGATTTGGAAAAACACATTCTCTGCACAAATACATTTCAGGTCTCTAAAGGGCAGTGAATTAACCCACTGTATCACTTCCAGTGTAATGAATTTTTAAATTCCTCTTTCTAAGCACAAAAGCCTCCTGTTTTTCTGCAGGGCACAGCGATGAGTGTCCTTTTCATTCTTCCTCTAACTGCTGCATTTTGATCTTTGCAGCTTTGCTGGAATAGACTGCTTTAAAAGATAAGCATACTTTTCTTATAGAAAGAATAATTTTCTTTGAACCATATTTATCAAATTAACAAGGTGAGAGAGGAAATATTTTAATAATTCAGGGGCAGATTCTCTACCCTTTGAAGCTGTGATGAGCTTGCTGTGATGTCAGTGATACTTAAGTTAGTGCCAACAGTGGGGGTGCTGGGAAGAGATATTTGTCTTATCTGGCGGTTGAAAGGGTACTCATCTCATTAACTGGTTTGATATGTGATTTATAGTATTGCATATAAGTCCTGAAGAGCTATATTCTGAAGGAGATCTCAGGTTTTTAAATTTAGGTTACACTTTTCAGTCTTGATTCAACAGCAGCTCTGTAGAAGAGATACAAGACTAGCTCATTGCTGGCAGTGATCTACAGGATCAATGCTGCGAATTGGTTGATGGTGAAAGGAAGTTATGATGATTTAGTGAACTACCAGAAAGTCTTCATTGATAAATATTCATATTCACGTTCTATATTTTTCAAGGACAGAGGTTTAATTTACTGTCTTTTATGCCAGAACTGAAGTGGGGGTCTCTGTGGGCTCTCTTCTTCCATTAAATGAAAGGAAAACACTAACATGTTAAGAAACAATAAACTTACTTAGAAAAGTGGAGAGTGAGAAGGAATGCCAGGATATTTATTTATTGTATAGAGATAATGTTTTCCAACTGTGGGACACAGGCCCCATCACAGGGATAGTGAAGGACATCTTAGTTGTTCTCCAGGGTTCCTGGTTCTCTTAATATCTTTAGTCACTTGCTGATATTGTTCAGAATTCTTTACAGGAGGGGACCTACACTCAAGTGATGTTTCATGCACTTGTTGAAAGCCTGAAACTGTCACTGAGGAAAGCAGCAGCCTGTGTACATTTTCTGTATGTAGTAACAAAGACAGAAACTTAAAATGTTGAAATTAGGTAATATTTTTATACTCTTAAAACATGGAAAAAGAAATGGAAAAAAAAGGAGAAAATCCTCTGTTGCTCTTTCCCCCAAAGGAACATGGCTTTTAGTAAAAAAACCACCAAAACAACCCAAAACCCCAAACTTTATTCTTACATTCTAAAAATGTACAGCGCCATTTTGATGAACATGGGGCATTTTCCACTGGGAAAAGGAAAGAAGCTGAGTGATACATCAAAAATTTGTGAAGTGGATCACTCCTTAAGAACACACTGAATGACCCCAAGAGGAATTTTTGGAAGTGGAAGGAAATTGTACATCTTCTCAAGGAGATGTACAAATTTCATGTTTGAAGTATGCTGTAGAGATGAGGACATTCTACTGCACTGGGCACATAATAAGAGGAAAACTTTCCCAGAAAAATTTGTCATCTAAGTTGTATGGCAGACAGAGAATGAAAATAAAGAATAAAAGTGGCTTAATTACTGGTGTCTAACAACTACAGAGGGTGCCATTCAGTATTTGTTCCCCTATACCTGCATTATACATACACTGGCTGATAACCATGGAGCAACTGTCCTCCCTGTGATGAATCTCTCCAGTCCAGCACCTTTTCTTGGTGCTGCTGGCTTGCAGTTGGCAGCACAGAGAAGTTGAACAGCTGTTGGATTCCTCCTTGGGCAGCTGCTCATATCTGGGTATTTAAGGGCTTGCTATCCTGTGACTTCAGAGGGCATGGAAGTCTTTGGAAGTGCCCCAAAGCTGACATCCCATCCACAGCTGTGAAAAACTTGGACAAATCTAAGCAGGTAATTAAATCTGCAAGAACATTTATTTTCCCAGTTCTGGGTCCGATTCTACAAAGTGCTGAGTTCCTGAGCATTGTATCTGAGCATATGGAACAAACCAAATTCAGCAGGCTCATTCATAATACCACTTCTAATGCGAGCATCACCTTAATTACAAAACCTCCAGCTAACACCACCTTAAGGAGGTTCTGTATACACAGAGTACTAAATAATATTTCAAATCATTTTAGCTTACTTATCTTGCATGAACAAATAGAAAACTAACATTATTTGCCTTATCTACATAAGGAGAACTACCCCTTCAAGATATCTGTGCTGTATGAAGATCTTTATGCAGACAGCATGCTGAGTGCTTTAAATTCCCCTGCTTAATGTAGTAGAGATTTTTTTTTTCAATTTCCTGCAAAATATTGAATCTTATTGTAATATTTTTTGAGAATCAAATAAAATTGCTTTCATCAACAAGTAAGTAGGCACACTTCATTAATAGTTACATTGAATAGAATAGAATTTGGTAGTAGTTTCTCTTTGATGATAGATATGTCTTAAAAGATAAAATATCTCAGAGAATTCTGAATGCTCAGCTGAATTTAGCAACAATAGCATCCATGAAAAGCTTTTGAAAGAGAGCACTGACCAAAACCATAGAATAATTTCACTTTAAAACTTATAAGGTACTTTTAAAACTTTGCCTGAACCCTACTAAGGTCAAAATGGGTTTTACTGTTAGTTCAAATGAAATCAGGAAGAGTGTAAAATATTTTATTTACCGAAAATTAAATGTCTGCTTGTAGTTTACATTAGGCAGTAGATGTAGTTGCGATGCTTGCTTGACAAATCTGAAACAGTTTTTTAGACAACTGGAAGGTTCATTGTCTTTATAGAATAACGCATTTTGCTCCCCCAACATGTTTATCATGTAAATTAAACCTCTGTATGACTATGAAATGTTATTAGTAGTCACACACAGATGACTTCTGAATTACAGGCCTTCTTTCAGCATATATCAATTAGAAGAATAATAATTTTAGAGGATACGGTAGGTACCGTCTGTCATAGACCTTCCACATAGAGATCAGTTACAAAAAAAGTAGGGCCATCTGAAAACAGGGCCATCTGAAAATATGTAGACCTTAATGCCACAAAGGAAGTCAGAAGGAAAGGAAAGAATGGAGAAGCAAGACACCCCTCACAACTGGACTTCATCATCTCATTCATTCTCCTGGAAAACAATAATACTAGATGAAATTTATCTCAACTTCAGCAGTCCAATTCTTGTTGCAGTCAATACAAGTTAGTGCTCTAGGTTCCTTCTCGTCTCAAACCATGCAGTAAATGGGCTTTCTCTGCATTAGCTGCCTCTTCCCACTAACTGTAGGAGGCACGAAGAAGACTAATTTAGACTATAAATGTAACACTGAGATGGCCAAAGATAGATGAAACAAATCCTCCTCCTTTGGATTCTGCAAACTGAAAATACTGGAGCTGCATTCATTAGAATATTTAACTATTTTCCTCCTTATCAGATTAAATGCTTACTAAAATCACTAGAAAAAATTTTAACAGTTGCAATGAGTGCCTATCCTGGCCCTTCATTTCTGCAGTCATGTACAGTTGCCAGTAATAGATTTCTTTTCTCTTATAGAAGGATATGATCACTGTTACAGCTCTGTTCATGGTGAAGTGCAGCCTTGAACGCATGACCCGGGAACACTCTTTTCATAAGATGACATCAGTTGCTTCTTTAGGCAATGCAGTAAGCAGACTAAAACCATAACATATGCATAAGCTTCTTTGAAAAGTGGGATCAGCTAAGGTCTTACCAATGCATAGTTTTAAATCCTTGTATGTGAAGAAATCAGCACAATATTCACACTGAATAGAAGCAGCCCTCCAACACTTAATAAACTGCTTCAACTTGTGCATTAACATTGTAAAAACAGCTGGTTTAGTAACATTGAACTACAAAACTTAATTTGTGAAGCATTAACAGGATAGATTTTTCTTTCTGTAATTCTTCACTAATCTTACAGCACATGAACTGATGGCTCAGCAGTAAGTAAATAAACATGTAATTTGGGGACAAACTATGTGAACCTATTGACAATCGTGTTCTATCGCTTGATGCAACTGAACACGTTAAGGAAAGCTATTTTAAAATAAGAATGGCATTTATTGTCAATCTGGTCACTAATTTTGCAGTATATTGGGTGACAGAAGATGGGTTGTACATGGTAAGAGACCAGAAACAATGACAAGAGCAAAATGCTGTCACATTTTGTGTCACTAAAGACAGGCTAAGACTTAACAGAAATTCCCAAAGCAACAGCATATCAGCAGGAACAATAAATAAAATATAATAGAGTCACTTCCAAATAAATTCTTCTCTAGGACACAACAAACACACACATCCTTGACAAACTAAATAACAAAAAAACAGACAGGGGAATGCAAGATGATAAATTACAATTTAAAAATAAGTCCCGTCTTGTAATTTGCTTTGTAATTAGCAAATAAGATACATAGTCATTAGCCAAGGTGAGCTGTATAGGGGACACAGCTTAAGAGACCAGCAACTGTGAAACTGGTAAAATATAGAACTTTCTAACCTGTCCAGATTAAGTTATTGCCTTCAATTCCACGTACGGTTTCTGCTATGTGTTCTGAAAGCCATCAGCTAAAAAGAAGTCTATATTATGTAGTCTACCTCTGTTAAGACGCATGTTTTATTTTGAGTAGAGCATAGTCTGTACTTGTGCAAGCTGGACTATAAGATTCAGGAGCTGAAGGAGCACTTTGCAGTGGCCAGCATTGTTCTGTAACATTTACAAAGAGATTTTTTATCAAACCACAGCCATATATGCTATTTTTCTAGATTAGGACCAGTCCAACCCATAGAGATAATGCTGCTTCAGTATGACTACTCGAGCTCTCATAATGATGGAGACTGTTTCTTCACTTAAAAGCTGTCTCCTATACACCCTGCATACTCCACTAATTATTTTTCTCTCTTTGGTGTAGGACTTCATTTCTTCCCTTCTGCCGTTCTTCACCAAGTCCCTGCAAGAAAATGAGGTTTGCCGAGACCACTAGAGCTGTGTTGCTGTACGCTATTTAGAGTGCATTGACTTGTGTTTCAGAAGCTGAACAGCCAAAGGATTTAATCTCACATTCTCGGGGTACATTTCAGAGTAAAAGTGGTGAAAACATGGTATTAAAGCAGTAAAGAAGGGGATCCAATTTAGAGGCAGGAAGCCAGATGTTAATTAATAAAACCAACATAGCAGGGCTGTTTGGCTTGCCGAGAACATTCTCTCAGCTGCCTGTTTGTAGGCTGTTCCCCAGTTAATCAGTTCTGCTGCATTAAATTTCTTTAAAAGAAATTTTCTTCACTGGTTGCTTAGAGCCTTGTTGAATCAAACTGAAAGCTCTGTGAGGGGTGGTTAGCCAGGCCAGAGAAAGTAATTTATAGGATGTTACAACTCTACTACTACCTTCAGCACAGTTCAATTTACATCTGCACATGTCCCTGCCTGTTCCACACAGACAATTAGCCTCATTCTGCGTGTAGTGCTCGCTCAGATGGCTTTACTGTGGGAGCAGTGTGAGTTTTCACTTGTCAGGCTGAAGTGGTACAACCCCTGGAGCAAGGACACAATAGTACCGATATGACTGTGTTGCTTCTCTGTAGCTTCTTACATATATTGGGCATTATTTTGCTGCAAGTGTAAGTGACCATTTGAAGCAATATGCCTTAAAATTATTGAACTGCCCTTAAGTTCCTGTCATTTAAATCTCCCGGGAACAGATTTCACACAGTATTTTATGTCAGTGAGAATAATGCATTGTTTTCATCTGTTCACTGAAGAGAAGTTAGGACCAGCAAAGGAGAATGTAAAAGTTTATTCATCAATAAAATCTTCATTAAGCAATTTAAGTGGGTTACTTCTTTATCAAATATACTTTAAGTAATGCTTATATTAGGCTAGTGCCCAGAGACTCCTCCAGCTGTTGTCTTAGAATAAGTGAACATTGGTATCAAGGACATATACTGCTCCAGAGGTTACAGTTTTAGTTTATGTTTGTTTAAATATACAGGCTACCTGAATGTGGTGAATAATGTGTGTATTCTTTCAGAATGACATTTATGATATTGGAATGAAGTAGACGCTCTATAATCCTTCAAGTAATAATTTAAGACTGTTTTGCAGATATGTAAGTGAAACGTAACCTAATGGGAAGTGATATATTCTGAAGTATTCAGAGGATTATAGGCAAGAATAATTGCCATTGGATATGATTCATGGGTCAGCAAAGTGTAGGGCTTCAGCAACTGTATGGAATTAAAAGTCTCAAGTTATCCATTTCAAATTTAGGAGAGAGGATGCCTCACACAGGGAAAATAGAGCATATTAGACTTTCAGACACAGGTTAGATAACAATAAAAGTGGAAACTGGGGACACACGAGTGCCCCCCAAACAGTGGGATTTAAGACACATGTCTTCATCCTCAGGATTTCATACTGGTTATCTTGGGCAGCTGCTTGCTTGAGCTGAACCTCAGCCTGAAGTACTCCAGTCTCCCTGTAAGTTATCTATGGTTCCTCCATAATCACACTTAATTTTGGACTGTGGATTTCATAAATTGTGCAAGGCATTTATGGCCCTTTGTAGGACTGGAGCCAGGCTGTTCACTCAGATTTTGATCCCTAGGATGACATTGTCCTTACTGGGGCAACTTAGCTGATAAACTTTCTGATATTTTATCAACTTGGTGCCTTTGCATAAATAAAGTTTTTGTCTTTCCGAAGTTGAAATATGGCAATGATAAAGGAAACTCCTTCTGTTTTTTAAAAAATGGAATAAAACGCATTTGAAGCTTTACACAGATGCTGGGAAGTCAGAAATCTCAGTAGAAAGCTCTGGTTTGTGTCACACAGGGGAAAAAGAATGACAGCAAAATCCAGTGAGCCTTGATTTGGGAGAGGAAAACCTTTTATTTTCCCTTTAATGATTTCAGATCCTTTGGGGAAAGAACTGTGAGGGTGGAGGAGGAGAAAAGAAGAGTTCAACGCCTTTGAGCAATAAGATAACATTTGTATGGGGGCTGGCAGGGGGAAAGAGGAGCACGAAAAAAGAGAGTAAACAGTGATATTTATTTTAAAAAGGAAAGAAAAATTGCAGAAGTGATTATTTAATACAACAGAAGCTGAGCAGAAAGCCTAATGCATGCTCCTTTGAGCAGGTTCAAGATATGGTTGCAGCAATACTAGAAGCGGTTCTGATCCAAAATAATAAAATCCAAGGAAATGTCCCCATTAATTCTAACAAGCTTTGGATCAAACCCCTGATGAATTGTGCTGCTCACTGGCTTATAGCTGAGCTACACTAGCTGTCAAACAACCAAAAAGTCTCTCCCCTGGGTAGCTTGGCATATAACCCTTAGGTATCCTTACAAATCAACATGGGGAATGACATGCAAAGAAAGGAAAATGGGCATTTCTGATGTCAGACACCATCCGTCTTCAATTAAGTTAGCTTCCGAAATGTTTCAAGTATCCAAGCTCTTTTTGAAAGCCCAATTGACCCAGAAGTATCTAACAAAGCAATCCTTAAAACCAGCCACATCGTTAGTTTGTTTGCCTGATGGGGGGTTCTTAATGCCATAAACCCCAGTGCAGGAGTTAATAATTTCATACATTATCACTTTGAATATGCAATAGAAAACTCAAGGCAGCTGTTTGAACTTCCCTTTAAAAGAGGACAGATTGCCTTTATTGTGTGCACTACTTCATGGCTTGTTTGAGGCCAGGGCAATTATGGGATGAATGACTTCCCTTTAGCTGTTGATGTGTAGGCTTGTTGTTGTGTGTGTATTGTTTTGGGCTTTTTGTTGTTGGTTTTCTTTGTTTGGTTTTGTTTTGTTTTTAATGAAACAGGAGCCCATGTGATAAAGCAACAAAAAGCTGACAGGTAATGATCAAAAAAGGAAATGGCCACTGCTGACTTGGCATTTTATTGTCTTGTAAATGTAGAATTAAAATAACAATTACATTTCTGTGGAAGCCATTCCTACTCCTTTACCACTTTAAACACCACAGATAAAAAGGCAGAAAGCTTGTCAAATTATCCTTCTTTTTTTTTTTTTTTTTTTTTTTGGGGGGGGGGGAATGTAATGGTTTTACTGTGGGACAATTTGTTAGTTAATTAAAAAGGTATTATTTTTTACTTGTGCTGCCAATGGTCTCACCAACTGTTTATAATTGGGTTTGTCATTTTATTTGTGAACAGGCTAGTTCATGAAGACTTCATCTACTTCCTTCTAAATAACATTTTTTTTTTCTGTTATTGGAAATTAGACATTGTTCTAGTTAGAAGATTATCCTGAAAGTAGAATTATATATGTAGAAGAAAGGAAATTTCTGTAGTGTGTAACTGGCTACTTTGGAGGGATTTTTCCATAACCTGTTCTGTATGTAGTTGCTAATTATTAAAGAAACAAAATTCAGAAGACCAAACCTATAATGAAGCATTGAAAACTGATAATACTTTAAGGAAATGGTGCAATGAAAATAAAAGTATTTTTTATTCTAGGAGATAGTTAGATAGATAGACCACTTCACAGTGGCTACTGTGGGTTTGTTTTCTGACTTCTGATAAAGCTCTTCTAGGCGGAATTAGGACTTATACAAAATATTCAAAAATAATAGTGCCACTAAATATTTTATGTTGGTTTATGACTGTGCTGTATGACAGATACAACTAAAATATAAAGGCAAAGTAAAAAATACATGCTTTGTCTTGAAACTTGGAACATTTCATGTTAGTATTACTGAGACTACATGTTGCACAGGTGCTGTTTGCACTTTATGTTACTTAATATAATGGTGAAAAAAAAAACCAGAAAACAAGATGTTAATGTATGTATCATACTTGTCTAGGAGACCATACTATTTAGGAAGGAATTAAGAATACTCTAACTCAATAACTTAAGGTTTATGATAGAAATGTGAGACAAGTTATTTACTCATCCCTGTGTTCCTTTTTACATGATGATCATCATACACAGAATAAAAGTGAGAAATCATGTTTCCATTAGTAAGCCTCAGTGTTATTGCTGAGGGTTCAAATGATGCCTTTGTGGCTTCCAGAATTTCAGGGCTGTTCATATTTGTTTAGTTCCTTCAGTGATACAATACTTTCTGATCACAAATTAAAAGTCTGGTTATTAATTCTATTTTAGGTCCTTTAAGTTAATTTCCAAGTTTCCAGCCTGAGCTTTACTTCTCACAGACAAGAGCCTTCCTCACTGTCTGTGGCAGGGAGAGACTAAAGGCTCCAGGCTGCTTCCACAGTGCTGGGGTGGCTGCTGTTGTCATCTCAGTACAAGTATGAGCTACTCTGAATACGTTTGCTGCAGGGATGATTCCTCCCTTTCAAGCATTTTCCTTAGGAAGATTTTGAAATTTAAACGTTAATTTTTCCAACAAGCTGCTCTACAGTGTTTAGTGATAGCAATAACAAGGTGTTGTACTGGATGTGTTGAGAGGCTTTGGTAGCAGGGTGGGGCTGCAGGGGTGGCTTCTGTGAGAAGCTGCTAGAAGCCTCCCCCATGTCCAACAGAGCCAAGGCCAGCTGGCTCCAAGGCAGACCTGCCGCTGGCCAAGGCTGAGCCCATCAGCGACACTGGTAGTGCCTCTGTGACAACGTATTTAAGAAGGGAGAAAAACCCCTGCACAACAGCAGCCAGGAGAGAGGAGTGAGAACATGCAAGAGAAACAACTGTGCAGACACCCAGGCCAGTGCAGAAGGAGGGGCAGGAGGTGCTCCAGGCCCGGAGCAGAGATTCCCCCACACCCGTGGTGCAGCCCATGGGGAGGCAGCTGTGCCCTGCGCCCAGGGAGGGGCACGGTGGGGCAGACACACACCTGCAGCCCGTGGGGGACCCCACGCCGGAGCGGGCGGATGCCCAAAGGAGGCTGTGACCCTGCAGAAAGCCTGAGCTGGGGCAGGCTCCTGGCAGGACCTGTGGCCCCATGGAGAGAGGAGCCCCCGCTGGAGCAGGTTTGCTGTCAGGACTTGTGACCCCGTGGGGGACCCGCGCTGGGGCAGCCTGTGCCTGAAGGGCTGCACCCCCCGGGAGGGACCCGCGCTGGGGCAGTTTGTGAAGAGCTGCAGCCCATGGGAAGGACTCACGTTGGGTAAGTTCATGGAGGACTGTCTCCTGTGGGAGGGACCCACGCTGGGGCAGGGGAAGAGTGTGACGAGTCCTCCCCTAGGAGGAAGGAGCAGCAGAGACAGTGGGTGATGAAGTGACAGTAACCCCCATTCCCCATCCCTCTGCACTGCTAGTGGGGAGGAGGAAGAGAAAATCAGGAGTCAAGTTGAGGCCGGGATGAAGGGAGGGGTCGGGATTGGGGTTGTCAAATCAGCCCCTACCTCACATCCTTCACTTGTGGACAGTCCCGGCTCCCATGCTGGCAGTCAGCAATGTTGAGGACAAGTACCGTGGCTTAACTACAGTGTGGATAAATGCTTTTGCTGTGTGCTCTGAATGTGCAAGGCATAAATAAGAGAAGAGGAATTAAATGTGATCTATCAAGATGCATAATTATTTACTGTGAGTCATTTCAGTGAAAATATTGCCCTTTTCCTTAGTCTATTTCTCTTACACAGTTTCAGAGAACTCAAGTATAAAGAAACATGCATGGTATCTTCCCACAAATGTACAGGTACATATAGCTGGACAACAAATAATAATTTCTGGCTTTTTAAAGTTACTCTTCTCACTCTAAAGCTACTGTTTTCTCTCTGAACTTCCCTCTATTACTGCTGCCATCTAGGATCCAAGCTCCTGTACAGTCTTGTACAAGCTGCTCAGAAGACCATCATGCTGATGCTTTGTTAATACTAGGCCTCACTGAAGATGCTGTATTCTATTATACTTCTCAATTTTAATATAATTTTCTACTACATGTTATAGTAGGAACACTGAGCAACCTGATGCACCTTGCCCATCCTATGTACAGGCTGTTAGGAGCTACTTAATTAATTAAAGCTACCAGTAAGCTTTATTTCAATGACCTTAGATAGTTTATGAAGTAAATTATTAATGCACCACAGTGTTACATACCCTGTTGAACCTCTGGCATAGAAAATATGTTTTTAGTTCTTTGGCAATTACATGGAAAAAGTAAACTGAACCATGTTGAAATTATTATTAGAATTTTTTTTTCAGAATTTTTTGAGAACCAGAGAAATGAACAGAAATGTTTGGGACCATGTAGCACAACTTCTGCTTTAGTTTGAGTTTTCTCAAATTTTTAAATTCAACCAAAATAAATTATGTCAATTATATCAAATAAGAAAGTATTACATTCAGAACATACACAGAAAGAACACTTAGAACTATACATGAACATATTTTTATTCTCTACAAGTTACTTTTTGATTGAATATATTTGCTGAGATTGACAATGTTTCATGGAAGTTTTGTTTCGTTGCCTGCATTTTCAGAGTAGTTTGATTAAAACTTCTGATCTTTATTTCCGATATTTCCTATCTGACCATGAAATTTAACTTGAAGTTAAGTTTTATTTTATTTATTTATTCTATGTGTCTGTCTACTGTGTAGAGTGTAAAATATATAATCAGTAATATCTTGAGTTAGTATTCCAAGGAAATATTTTGGTTTTCTATGTCGGAGAAAAAATGAGTTATTATCTTGTTAGCATGACAATATATATGCTGGATTATTCCAAAGTTCTATCTTTAATGCAAAGATAGTAATTAAAATATGCTCATTAAAAACTGTAACGAAATCTTGGAAAGACCTTAAAAAGCGTTTTGAGGTTTATTTGCATAATTCATTTTTAGAACTTTAATTAACAAGGATCTGTAATTGTTCTTCTTCTCACTTGTGTTGCAATTTCTCATGCAAATACAAATTAGGAAATGTTATTTTTATTCTACCAGAAGGATGGTGTATGCAGATAGCACTTAAAACTAATTGTTATAATATAAAGTTTTATCTTCTGGACATTTCTGATACTATGATTTTTGTTCACTCTTCAGGGCTAAAATATGTTTTGCTTGTTAGAAAATACTGTGATGAGTACAAAATGAGCCTTACTTAAATCAGGAAGAAATTTTCCACTGGTGATGGAAGGGACCAAAGTCTCGCGCTTGGACACCTGCAAATACCGAAACTGCTAGTGCTGGTTCCTCAGTGATTAACACGAAGCAGGTGAGTATATGAGGGTGAAACAATGATCTTTGATATGGGTGCAGAAAATAACCCAGTTCTTTTGGCAATGCCTTCAAGTAAATACATAAAAATTATATTTTGTTCTCTTTTTACAACTTACAGTGACAAGTTAACAATATAAGAACTCTTAGGGAGTTGCTCCCCAACTACTTCTTTTTTTTAACTCCCCAGTAGACTTGTAGGTCTGTACTTTCAGCTGTTGTAAATTAATGTTACGCCTTTTGTTCATAATTCAAATGGGAGAATAAGAGAGTGAAACCTAAACAGCTGGAGTAGATATTAATTTGAATCTTCCTTTGTTATTTTTGTTGGTGTTTACCTATATTTCACTCCAACTCTTGGCAACTGCCTCAAATCCGTCTTGCCTTGTAAAACATTCTACATTTCTTTGACCTTCATGCTTTCACTTTGACTTTCTTCTTTCTTCACTGTGAAGTTTTTTTCTCCTGCTCTTTCTGTTTTTGCCATAAATGTACTCTTCAGAAACTGTCAGAAAACATCTCTCATATGTGGGTAGCTCTTCAAAAAAGTGGCATCTTTGGCACATATCTTGCATATAAGTATAGGGTTAAATGACCTACTTCATCTGTTGAGCTACAGAACTAAAGAAATACAGTTAGTTCATTTATACTACTAAAAATAATTGTTACTGACAAATCTTAAAATAAGAAAAAGCTGAAGGAGGTTAAAACAATGGTTCTACTCTTTTCCATGGAGGATGGATATTTGTTTCTGTAGCCTCAGTCCTCAAGAAGTGGTAAAAATTGTCCCTTATAGAAAATTTAATCTTTAAAATTAAATCTTTAATACTGTCTATAACAAAGGCAAAATTCCTGCTATTGCAAGATCCAGATACATATCTTTAAATTTACTAGTTTTAATTTATTTCATGTTTTTGTTTCCTTTGTCTGCTATTTTTCTTTATCTGCACTTAATATCCTCTTCATCTTGCACAAAGTGACACTTTGTTGTCTCCCACTTTACTCTTAGCTTCCTAAAACCCAAGGAATTATTAGTCTTGTACGATGAATACTAAACCATTGTCATATATTTGAAGCTCTTTTTTTGCTTGAATACAACAATATCACTAAATAATAATATAGGCTGAATAATGTCAACCTTTATAAAGTTGTCTTCATTCGTTCATCAAACCAAGTTTATTCATTATATTTGCCATCTGATATTTGACATACATTGGGGTTCATAGGAATCACTTTTTAAAGAGAAAATTGAGACTCAAAGAAGAGTGCACCCAGTAGTGCTGTCCTGATACAGCTATACTGCACCATCCCACAAGTTTTCTACACAAAAGCCTCCTCATGATATTTACAGAACTTTGAGCAGAGATATCTGACAAACTTTTACCTTTTTTAACCACAAATCTCCTTTGATACAGAATATGCAAACATTTTGTTGAACATCTGTTATATTCTATAAAGTTACGCCAGGCAATCCCAATTTCAATACTCTGATTAAAACCAGAATTTACATGTAGCTAAATCAGAGTATTGTTTTTCTGGTGGGTTTTATCCTAACAAATGGTATAAAACAGACTTACACTTTTAATGTAAATTTGGTGGAAATGGAAATACTGATTTGACAGCTATTAATAACAAAGAGTTTGATTTATCCATGGTTTGAAGGAATATGAAAAGGTCAGGATTAAACTTCCCTCTTCCCTCCCAAGATCAGCCTAATGATACACAATACACTGTAAGACAGCTTCTTTGTTATGATCTAAAAAAATAGAATAAAATGGGAAAGTTTGTATTGCACAATGTTTAATTCATTAAATACTCAAATAAATATGCAAATTGAAGACTCTTTCTATATTAGATGCCATAAATACACTTCAGCTATATTCAGTGCTCCTAATCAATGCATATAGCTTTATGTTTAGTTAACAAGAACAGTGGAGTTTTGGATTAAATAATGTACCTTTAAATGAAACTTAATTATAATTATTAAAAAATACTAACACTAGTTCCTTTGTGCAGTTGTGAAAATCTGTTTCTACTAATGTGTTTCTACTATGAAGTGATCTGTTTCTACTATGAAGTGACACTTAATAACCTTACATGTGTGACGTCCTTTGCCCTGTATGTTCTAAACAATCTTTTCCACTCAATTCCAGCAATACGTTATTGAAAACAGAAGACTTTATGTTCAGAGCTAATTAGTTTTAATTTCTAGTTTGTCCTCAAGTATTTGCACTTCCTAAATACAACCAAAATGTGGAGGTAAATTATCTCTTTTTCATTCTTCTGACTTAAAAGCTCAGATAAGGAAGAATACAACATAGGGTGCTTGTTAGTGGTTTCCACTTTTTTTAAATTTCAACTGGATATTTGCAAACTGGAACAAAAAATTATGAACCTAGATTCCTGGGTAGCCTTTAGGACCTTCTAAATCTACCACAAAAAATAAATACACCCACCTGTTTTCCCTACATTATTTATTATTTGTTATTAATACTAACATTAAATCATAGAATAATAGAATGGTTTGGGTTGGAAGGGATCTTAAAGATCATCTAAATCAACCCCCCTGCCATGGGCAGGGACACCTTCCACTAGCCCAGGCTGCTCAAAGCCCCCTCCAATCTGGCCTGGAACACTTCCAAGGAGGGGACATCCACAACATTTCTGGGCAACCTGTTCCAGTGTCTCACCACCCTCACAGTAAAGAATTTCTTCCTTACATCTAATCTAAATCTACCCTCTTTCAGTTTAAAACTGTTATCCCTCATCCTATCCCTACACTCCCTGATAAAGGGTCCCCCGTCATCTTTCCTGTAGCCACCTTTATGTACTGGAAGGCTGCTATAAGGTCTCCCTGAAGCATTCTCTCCTCCAGGCTGACAACCTCAACTCTCTCAGCCCGATATAATAAACAATGGTGTCCTGGTTTCATGTGGGGTAGAGTTAATTTTCTCCCTAGTAGCTGGTACGGTACTATGTTTTAGATTTAGTATGAGAATAATGATGATATCACACTGATGTTTTAGTTGTTGCTAAGTAATGCCTATCCTAAGTCAAGGATTTTTCAGTTTCCCATGCTCCTCCAGTGAGAAGGTGCACAAGAAGCTGTGTGGGAGCATAGCCAGGACAGCTGATACAAACTAAACAAAGGGATATTCCATACCCTAGGCCATCATGTTCAGTATATAAACCAGGGGGACTGGCTGGGCATTGGTCAGTGGGTGGTGGGCAATTACATCGTGCATCACCTGTCTTTTCTCGGGTTTTATTTATCTCTCTTTTTTTAATATCTTCATTTTCACTACTATTATTTTATTTTATTTGAATTACTAAACTGTTCTTATCTCAACCCACGATTTTCACTTTTTGCTCTGATTCTCCTCCCCATCCCACTGCAGGGCGGGGAGGAGTGAGCAAGCAGCTGTGTGGTGCTTAGTTGCCAGCTGGGGTTAAACCATGACAAGTGAATATAATAGAAAATATTTTCAATAATTCACTGCTCGAGTTATTACTATGCCTACAGGCAAAGGAGGAATTTCAATACACCTCAGCAGCTGACAGACAGACTGTGGAAAAAGTTCAAAAAGAGATGTGAATGAAACCCATATTTCTCAAGCAATTGTGAACCACCCCTTGTTCCTCAAGCCAGGAAGCCTAATAAATAACTTAATAAATAAATTAAAGTCTGAGCAACCTGGTCTGACCTTGTAGCTGACCCTTCTTTGAGCAGGAGGTTGGACTAAAGACCTCTTGAGGTTCCTTCCAACCTGAATTATCTTGTATCCTGTGATGTGTGTGTGTTTCTATGAATATGTTTTAAGATGTTCATATGCTTCTGCCATGCTCCAGTGTTGTTGAAAACCCTGCAAAGAAAAAACCAACCATCTAATTATAAATAAGGATGATAAATAAGTAATGATCAAGATTCAATTACTTAGTTCTAAAATCAATGTTACTCCTGCAAAATTTCAGCAGACATTTTTTGAAGCAGACCAGGTGTTCTACAGCAGCTACCATGTGTGGAACTTACAGCAGTTTCTATATAATGATAAATGGAACTCTTACAGCTGTCTTGAAGGAGCACAGAAATACCATAACATTAAGTGCTAAATGTCTTGTCAGTGTTATACAGTTTTAATATCAGAAAGGGAATCCTGATTTATCAGCTCCATTTCACACAGTGATAGAAAGCAAACAAACCAACATTCACCTTCATGTCAATCTAAGAATTACTACAAAACTGTGTTGACATTATTAACACTAACGATGATAAAAGTTTTGTAGGGCCATCTATTCTTAAAGGCAACAACACATTGGGGTTATTATTATTATTACTACAATTATTACTATTGTTACTCTTTTTAAAATGCTGCCTTGCTGATGCAGAAGTGCCGGACACAGCTTTACCTTGGAGAAGTGTGCCAAAATTTAAGCTGGAAAAACAAATCATTTGCCCAACTATATGAAACATGTAGCATATAGTAAAACCATATTGATTACTACAGTCCGCAACCAACAGCAATGTCTGGCATCTACTTCTAATATTATTTTTTTTAAATTATTGCGTCGTAAGTTCATAAATGCTGAGGTCAGAACGGACTGTCAAGCATCATCTACATAACACAGTACTATGGCAATTTCTGTATGAAGATGACAACTCCTAGTAAAAGTAATCTTTTAGAAAATTGTTCACCCTTAATTAAAATGCCTAGAAAGTTTTAAACAGTGATACAGTGTACTTTCTGTTATTTTGAATGCATTTATTTATTTGACTTCTGGTAGATATTTACATCGCAGCTAATTTTCTACCCTTTTTTAAATAAACTGAGAGAAATAGACACTTATATATTACAATCCATTACCTGAAATAGATGTTTAAACTAGGTTGGATCAATATTTTCTTAAAAATTGACCATGTGACAAGCACAGGTACAGACATCTACTCTGTAGACATTCAACAAACTGAAGGCTTCCCCAGTAGTTTTTTCAGTAACTTAGCCTGGTTGTTTAAAATTGCTAGCATTTATTCCTCTTGACCATAACATTCCCAGAGCAGCTAATTGAAGGCATGCACTCACAGCATAAATCCTGCTGAGTCAACTTGCTAATGGAAATAGGCCTCTCTCCTTCCAAGAATTTCCAATCCCAGATTTTAGCAGAGGGAATCCATGGTTTTGCCTACCCTGTAAGTTATGGAAAGGTCATGCCACTATATTTTGTAATAGTCTGATGGCTACAACATATTCCTTGAAAATGTAATTATTAGGATCTTGGCTGTCTTTAGTTTCTGGAATTTTGAGCTCATAATTCGAGAGACTGTACTGACCAGTATGATTTTAAGCATCCTGAACATGGACACGCTTCTGCTCTATTCCATCTTTCCTCTTGGACCTGGGCAATCAAGCAGCTAGTATTTGAAAAATCATTAAATAAAAGGACAGGAAAAAGGGAATCTGGTTGTAGTTTATCATTTAGAGTTGCCTCTTCAAATGTGAAATGTGCTTTTCCAACAGAAAAACTTCATTAAGGCCTGTTTCCCCACCCTGTGAAAGAACTCTAGCTACTACACCGTTAAAGAAACATGATGTTATAAAGAGAAGTTATAAAAGTATGATTATTATTTTCTTTAGTGAGTTATTCCATGAACAGATAGATACATAAATGTGAGGCTTATTGGAGAATATAACTGACAGCTCTGGCTGACATCCACAGGGAGAAAGGAGGAAGAAGTAGATGATGTGCAATTTGATAGAGAAAAAAGCAGTGAATATGCTGGATAAGAGTTTTGAAAGCTTTGAAAGTGGTGTTCTGGTATGCTGAAAAACAGGATGTGTTAGACCAGGGGATTTGAAATGTGCCTAGTCCTGGTTTGGAAGTAGCAGAGTAACTCTCAGTTAGTACTGGTATTGCAATGAGGGCACATAGTAATGTTTGTAATTGCTAGAGAGAATAACACATTACAAAATCTTGTCCTAAATATGCTTCAGCAAGAAACTCTTCTTCCATATTCAAAAGAAAGGCTAGGGTACACTTTTGCATAGATCGATCTAGTAATTTATTCAGTATATGTCATGCAACAAAGCTACAGGTAGTGCAAATGATGAAAGAGGGGATGAAAGAACTTACGCAGTTAAGAATGTTCATAACATCAATGACACCTCACCTTCCTTCTCTGAAATAATATATACAAAATAGTTTAATGCAGTGACTGTGAATTACATTCAGTTTACTGAGCAATTGTTTTCACATTGGCTTGTAGATAAGATAACCAGGGCTGCCAAAGTGACAGCAATGTCCCTGTGAACCGATTATAACTTTATTATAAATACATTTTTTCCTAATGCACAGTTCACAGGGGCATTGTATTCCAGAACACATCTGCTGTCACAGGTAGTTTTGAACATTTGCATAGGAATTAACACAGGCTTTAAGAGAGGAAAAAAATGTCGTTCTCATTGTCTCAATTTTCTATATTGAAAGACTGTATTAAAACATTGCCTTTGATGGCTTTTATGCATCTATTGTCCTATGCCTTTAAAATGTAAATTATTTATTTGATGAATACATTTGCCAGAGGAGCTCAGCAATATTAGTAGACTGATTCTCTTTTGAGCATGAGCAGACTGAAAATGAAACCTCCCAAAGGCCTTAGTACTGATGTCTGTTGTCCCTTTGTAACACCAGATAATATTTTGGCATTATAAATTCCTCAATAATCTTGCAGTGACTTCTTGTTTTGAACCAATCAAGTTGCTTTTGAGTAAAGCTCATGACTCTATGATAATTAATAATCTATGATATTTTAAGGCCATTAAGTCAAAAAACTGTTTCCCATTAGTGACCTTTTAGAACCCATGTTTTGGCTAAATTATTCCTATTAGAGCATTTCTTTCAGCTGACAGGGAGACTGGAGTATGAAGGGAGTCAGTCAGTCAAGAATAACCTCTGCAACAAGGGACCTCCTTGATAATCTGACAGTACCCAGTACACCTGGGGAAATACCAGATTGAGGTGTATAGGTAAGACGCCACTTAGCCATGGTTTTTATTTAAGGGTTTAACTTTAATTTAAAGGCTTGAGAGAAATAGTGGTTTGATGCAACAACACCCATCTAAATAGTTTATCAAAAAGCAGCACATTTTGGAAAGATCTGAAGATAAACCAAACTGTAGACACTGTCTTTGCTCCATGCACAGGCTGAAATGGACCTCTGGTGTTGCTCAGTAACAAAGCATGATGGGTGTGTGATCAACATCTTCAAATATTTGATCCAAATTGATCTCAGGTGTCAACAAAATCAAATTTACATGAGGAATTAGTTAGTCCCCGGTGGGCTTCTGCTTGCCTTTCTCAGGTGAATGGATTCCAGGACATGGTCCTAAATAAACCATGAGGGGTAGAAAAATTTGGCTCTGAATAAAATTGCCTCTGCAGTAGCCTATAACTCTTGTAATGCTCCATAGCCTACAGTTTGAGCTTTTGTGTCAAATGCAGAATTAACTTCCTCATGGGTAATTTTTATACAAGCCTGTAACATAATAAAAACCTTACAGGAGCTGACAGAGCTACCTGTTCACCTCATTCAGGTTAGGTCAACATTATAGAAAAGCCATGCCCTGGAACTACTGTAATTTAATGTCTGCTGATCTGCTCTTTGATTTTAACAGCATCTATAACTTGACATGAATTTGTAATATGAACATAAATTATAAATTTACAGTAAAGTTATCCAGCAATTCTATCATGAAAATGACTTTATATTAACAATCAACATTCATAGAAGGGAACTGCATTTGTAGATTGCCTTGTGAAATGATTTATGGATATGAATTTAAGCCATGAACTTCCAAGTCTCCATCTTCCACAGAGCCTTTTTTTCTTTAAGGAAAACAGATTTGGGGATGAGGGGTCTGATTCTCAGTGTTAAATAAATGAATTTCTCATTATTTTCATACCTACAGATACATCAGCTTATACAAAATTAAATATGGGTATATAGATATGCTACATAACCTAGACACAGTCTGAATTTTAGACATTGGCAGTCTGTAGGCACCTGCCCTTCTATTTCTGTCTGAAAGATTTTTTAGCAGTTTTGAGGTTTTTTTGAATTTAAAGTTTGTCAGGATTCACAGGTAAGCTAATCCTCTACCTGTCTCATCAGTAAGTTGTTTCTCTATATGCCTTTCCTGTCCAGCTATGATGAGCACCCTGAGGATGCTTAGGATGCTGGGGTTGCTCTCAGAGCCTGTCAACTGAACCAGACTGCACAAAACAGGAGAAGCCCAACCTTTAGTCCATACCCAATGGTCAGTACACTGATACTGGATGTGGGAGATTTGTGTTCAGTTCCTTTCTCTACACAAATGAGATGAATTTCTTCGTTACATCCTCTTAAGAGAGGGTTGTCAACCCCAGACTACAGGACCCCAGAATACAGGTGGGGTGATGCTGAATGTGTTTTGGAAATGAAACGGGGCATTACAACAGCGTTAGCTTGGTACTCTCACTGCCATGCTTTGCTGCAGAACTTCCCCATCCACCAGGCACTTCACTGATAGAGCTTAAGTGCATTAAATGTGAGACATGGTATGTGCTTTTAGAGAGAGATGTGGACAAACTGTAGAATCCAGAGGGGAGAAGTGAAATCAGGAAAAACATTGCCTATGAGAAAAGTCTGAAAATAATGGAATTATTTAGTATAAAGAAATGGAGACTGAAGAGTTTGTATATGTTAAAGGTAGCCAGTAGCAAAAAAACCCCCAACGTATATTTTTCACTACATCTATTATAAACAATATGAAAATGCAGCAAGGAAGATTTAGCCTGGGAAGAGTTTACTTAAAGATAAGATTTTTAAGCACTGAAACAGGATTTGTCAGAAGCTGCGGTAGCTTTAAAGAACTGGTTAGACAGATATCTGTTGGGAATAGTCTTAGGTGTTGCTGTAGTAGGACAGTACTTTTCTTATGCTATGTATATTATATGATCTCTGAATGACCCTCCAACCCCATCTGTCTATGGTCTGTGGAATCCTTGGGCTATGAGTTAGTTTGAATTCAGGCTTCGATGTATGCTGTGATTCTGAAGTCTCCTTTACAGATCTGTTCCTCTCTGACTTCCCACCAGTAACCAGATAATGAAAGGAAAATATACTAAAGACTATGCACAGTGCTAATGCTATGTGTCTGGTGCATCAGTTTTTGGATCCCTTAGCATAAGACCAAGATGGGCTTTTTCAGTCACAACTTCCAAATACAGCCCTGTAAAGCTTCCAAAATACTATGAGATTAATAACATCTAAAATATGTAATTAAAATAGGTGTATTGGTGCCTCAAACATCAATTAGGTTACCCTCATGAGCCCTTTATTGGATATCTGTGTTACCTCTCGTTCCTGAGTAGTGAGCTAAGGACAAAGATGAAATTACTTTCTCAGAGTTGCACAGGAAGCTTGTGGCCCAGCTCGGGAGCTGAAAATAGTGACTAAGCCACAAGCTTCTCACTTCCTCTCTAAATTATTTCTAATAATAAGCATAAAGCAACAGGAGTTGTTCTGATGAGAGAGATGTTTTGTTGTTGAAATGCTCTTGGGATGCACAAGGTAGCAAGATTGTCTCAGTTGTGTTATTTGGAATTGGAGCAAGATTTCTTCTTAGGAATAAAGATACCATTACTAGATTTACAGGTATTTATTAAAAACAGGCCTAAAACCAAAGTTAAAATAAAGTTTGCAGCTGAGAAGCCCAAAATCAAGTACATGCTTAATCAAGTGTAATAAGATGAACTCTGAATTATAATTGCAGGTGGAATTCAAAGGTTAGAAGTTGAGATAAACAACTCAGGATTATTGGAACAACCTGTCTTTAGTGAAGACTGGCATGTTTACATGCAGAGTGTGCAACCCAATGACTTTAGTAAGCAGCAAACAACTGCCACCATAATTTATATGCATTTGAGGCCCTTCTTCAGAAAAGAGATCACTTGTAATTCAAAGAGGAAATAGCAAGCATTTGCAGGGCAAGAGGAAAAGGATCAAACTATACTCATGTTTCCTGTACATCTGACCAACTGAAAACATTTACCAAAACACAATACAAATTACTTTCTCATAGTTAAGACTTCCTACAAATTGAGAACAATCTAAAGTTTGTTCTAGAATAAATGAGCTCCAGAATAAATGAATGCATTACAGCACAATGAGAACAGGCTAAACAAGTAATTTTTGTACTCATCCAGAACACAAGATAGAGGTCACCTGAATTGTTAGCTGGTAGTGTGTATAGGATGAAGAGAAAAAGGTGCAAAGGTTTTGTTTTACTTAAGCAAATTATGAATGGAATAAAGCATCAAGTCTTGCTAATCCCTTAGGTAAAAGAAAAAACCTTCTTAAACATTACTTATCAAATACATCACAATGAACTGACAGTAATGATTCTTTCACACACACACACATATCTATCTATATTTAATATGTTACATACATTTATATGGATGCTTCCAGATTACTGTGATTTTCATATGCTTTGTTTAATAACTGAAGTCTTAGCTTCTTTACTTAAACAACACAAAGACAAGCTGCTGTTGTTTTAGGAATAATGAGAATAAAACATAAAATGAACATTTTAAAAGAAAAAATAACAGGGCCTACCAAAAGCCACAGGCTCTTGTTAAACATCCAGTTCAAAGCAACAGCAATTAACATCAACCAAATTTGAAGGGTTGGGTTACAGAAAGCAAACTGGAAAATGTTCCTACAAAGGAATAGACCTGGATTTGTAAAAGTCAGAATGGCCTAGGTTCTCAGAGTAACATACGTCATCAGAAATGCTCATGTGTCATTTGTCACATGAAACTTGTACAAAACAGAACTTGTTTGAGACTACTAATTGTATAAACTTCATTGAAAAAAAGGTGTTATGTCATACTGTACAAAACTATCTGTTTACACTTGATCCATTTATGTCCTTTCTAGTGATGGAAATTAATCCAGTCTATATAAAATCAGTTTGTATGATCTTATCTGCTCTTCCCAATACATATAAAATATTTTATAGGTCTTTCATGGCATGGTACTGAAATATGCTCCACAGATTTCATTTAATCTGTGATCTATGTTGACCATTTCAACCATCATGAAAAGGCAAGGCATTCAGAAAAAAATTAGATGACTGGTAATAATAAAAAGTAGAAAGGGTATTGTAGATAGCAAAAAGTTATTCACTCAAGATTAAGCTTGTGTCATAACAGCTGCAGGATTCTTACTCTCATGGGAAATATTATCTATCTATCTATCTATCTATCTATCTATCTATCAGTTAAATGTTTTGAATATTTTTAAGTGTACACTACTGTTTATATATGGATGGTCACATGTAAAAAAATGAAGCATCTTTTCTAGAAATTCAGCTATTAAAACAAATCAATTGTGGGAAGAAGGTCTACAACACAGACAAATTCTTTAGTATGTGCAAAAATAACAGCAACATTTTATGGTTATTTGCCAAAAAGACTTAAATAACACTTTGATATCAAACGTTCACAGAAGTACACGTGCATTAACTAGTTGGTCTACGTATTTCTGCTTTGCTGTACAATATGTAGATACATTTACATTACCTGCTCAATTGATATTTTTATTTCTCTGACAAAGAGTGTTTTGGACCAGTAGTTAGGTCATAGCAAAGTAAAGAGAACAAGTAGAAAACATAAAAAAGATACTAAAATTACTGGCTTTGAGAACTGGATAAATTTATGCATGTGGATTTAGGATCTAAATGATCCACAGAGTTGTACAAATCCATCAACTATTACCTTATTTTCAGTAGAGTTCAAGCTTTTTAATATCAGACTTAGTCTCTCTTTTCCTCAGGAAGTATGATGCAGGGATGTTTTAGTGTTATACATACCAAAACTGCAGTATTGGGAATGTATATACTAAATATACACCTAAGTCAGAGAAATGTGGGTGCAGAATTCTGAAAAAAGGTACAAGAATTCAGACCAAAGGAAGACAGGAGTTATCATACTTTAGTAGAGCTGGCTGGAAAATAAAAATTATGCTTCTGAAAAATGTCTGGTATTTGTTTCTATCCTAGTACAGAAAACAAGAAGAGATTATCCAAGAGAGTTCAACAACTGAGCAACTTGCCTTGGGGTAGGAGAAGGCGAAAATACAGTTTTACTTTCTCTCCAAACTACTCTGTAACAAAATCTTGAAACCTCCACATTCTAGATGAATTGGCCTGATCACCAAATTACAGCATCAGGGCACTGCAATGAAAAGTTGTTGCTAATTAGACACCATACTCTCTTTAAACAAGCTAGTTTGAGTATTCTGTCACCCCAGGAAAATAAGCTCATGATCTGGGGTAAATACATGGGTGTCATTTTCATTCTGCTGCAATTACGGAACTAGCTGCAGCCCTCACTTTGTACATAGACATGCCTCAACATCTGCTTTGCACCAGGATTTCTCCCAAGGCCAGTGGAAGACTTTCCTATGTAATGTTCATTATAATTAACATTTTCCCATACTCTTGAGAACATTGCAGGCACGTGGACTTCTACTGGTTCACATTGCAGTCTTTCAGGTCAGATAATGCTTCAGTTTTCTTTGAGCCATAAACAGGTAGATATCACAAATAACAGATATCTGTCCAAAACATCTTTCAGAAACTGTTGCAGAATCCTTTTCTTGAAGACTTTGTAAGAGCAGGTTAGACAAACATCTGTCAATGATGGACCAGATATTTGACCCTGCTATTTTTGATTTGTGGGCTCCTAAAGCATTCCATTGAACAGGCAAAAATTTCACACACTTAAGCTGACGTATAGTATACAGGAGCTTGGTCTTCTTAGTTACTTTTTACAGACCCCTTCAAAACAGTTAGTAGACCTTTGTGTCTGACTCCAGATTAAAAAGTGCTAGACTGTGACAAGGTCTTTTTTAGACCTGTGTATCAGTGATTCTGTAATATGCCTATACTTTGCTGGGTTTTTAATTTTTTTTTTTTTTTTTAAATTTTTGCTTAACCCACATGACAGTCCTGGTGCCATGGGTCCACAACTTTTTTCAGGGCAGGACCTTTTCCTAAAGTTTCTCCTGCCACTAGTTACTCTAATAACTTTCTCCCTGAATTTAATAACAGGGAGAAGCTGGCATTGAGGAAACTATTGCAAACTTTCCATCCCCCTGAGAAGAGAGATTTTATTAATTTTGAAAGCAGATACCTAGGTAATGCCATCAAGTATCTGCCTATAGTTCTCTGCTGCAGCTATGCATTTCTTTAATGTTGTTTGTTTTTGTTTTCCCAGTAGTCACTGTAATGTAGTCACTTTAATAAACAGCTATAAGAACTATTAACTTACTGCTACAATTCATCATACCACAAATCTAGTTAAAGCCTGCATGAACAATTGCTTTTCCTGCATGTGGCATCTTGTCTATACCCTGTAACATTTTGTTAACTGATCATTTTGACTGGGTTGTTTAGTTTTGGTTTTAATGATGCCTAAAAAGAGGAATAGTCTATATTATGGACTAAATGACTGTAAAAATGTATCCATAAAAATAAACCAATTCTTTCTTACTGAAGCATGAGGAACAGGGACGGAACTGCTAAAATCAATTGTCACTATAATTTAGCTGAAAAATGTATGTAAGAACCCATATTCTGGGAAATTACTAACTTTGAAAAGTTCAAGACTAAACTTGTAGTCTTAATAAGTGTTTGTTAGCCTGCATTTTTTTCCAGTGTATGAAACAAAATGCATAGCTGTAAAAATTCTCATTCAATTATCATTTCTATTCTTCTGAGGTTTGAAATTTCTGTCTTTTTTTTTTTTTTTTTATAATTACCTTTAAAAGATGTAGTCAGGCATACAGTCCTACAGCTTAATACATATTATTATAGTTGTGGACTCTGAGAGACATGGTGTATGGAAGAGCTTTTAAAATGGATTCGGGGAAGAACATAAAGCAACAAAAAGAGAGGAGAATGCAAGCAAGAGCAGAGACACACAACAGAAGAGTCAAACAGTAGAGACTAACAGCAACAGAGTAAGTAGTAAGTTAACATGACCACTTGTAGCCATACTGCTCAGCAGTTAAGTATTCTTCTTTGTATTAGTAGTTCAGTTTCAGGCCATTTACTACAAAAGTAAAGGTGTCATACTTGTAAAACACATGGGGGTGAACCATATAAAGTAACTTTTTCCAGAACAAAGTTGTCCAAAACATTCTGAAGAGGTAATAGTCACCAAAGGAAGTTGATGCTGCACTATTGATCAACAGAGAGAGGTTTCCGTTTGCCTTCAGACAGGCAACTTGTGTTTTTTGCTGAAACTTGAGAACTGGTTAGGAAGAGGCAAGCTAGTCAGGACTGTCAATGAAGGCTGGAGATTTCATGGGACCAGGTGTCACGGGGGGTTGCCAAGCTACAAGGATGGAATAAAAATTCAGTGAGTTTAGCGGATCCAGCATGTGGGATACTGGCTTGCTGGCATGTCTTGGGCCATGAAGAAGATGTGAAATCCTGCACTGGAAAACTGAGTTGGTATACAGTGGTTTATAGCATGATGGAGAACAATCAGTTCCTGTTGATACAGAAGTGGGACAGGGTGAGGAAAAGTAGAAACAGAGATGAGTGTCCTGTCACTAATCATCTGAGAAAGCCCAAGAGAGCAGTAGATACTATGACTCATGTGTCTTGTTGACAGTGTGGGAAGGGAATTCTCAAAAAACACATGGTGCTACAGAATCTGCTTTTTGTCTACCAGCTTCCTAACTGATCACTGGCAAAACAATAGGGTGTTAAGATTGTTATCTTCAGTTTAAGCATAAGTGTTCACACCTCAGTATGCAGTCACACTTCCATATTTACCTTCTTTACCAAGGCATGAATTATTTTTTTACGTGTCCTTTAAAATTTACCAACCACATAGAGTTTGTAAGACATGCACATTTGGCTTACTCTTGAGATGTCCTCTAGACTTGAAAAAGCTCCGATGTTGGACAAGTTAAACAATATTCTCCAGTGCACCCATGGTGCTTCCATTTCTCCTGATGTCATCTGAGCACATCCTTTATTGTACTTCCACATCCTCAGAGTGTAAGAGACACTATACTATTGCTGGCATGCAGTCATATTAGTATGAAGTGACTAGCTAGAAAGAACTTGCTGATTGTTCTGCATACAGACTGAGAAGAACCACATTGACTTGGCTTGACAGCCTTTCTCTCAGCATCAGTTTTACTTACTCAGCAGTTCTCAGAAAATAGAAGGCAATATCAAAAGCAAGAATATTGACTATCACTAACCTGTTGACATTTCTATCTCAGAGACAGAAGTTGTCATAACAAAGATCTCCTAGTATGTTAACGCTTTTTTTAACTTACACCTCTATGGACAAAATTCTTTATGCTTATGCAGTAGTTTACCTAAGAAAAACAGGTAGCTGTTAGATTGCTTACAGTTCATGAACATACTGCTTATTCCTTCAAGATAGAAATATTTGAAAATAAGTATAACTGCAGGTGATCTAATTTTTCATATCTACAACCTCTGCTCTTTAATCTTAATGCTTATCTTACACTTATACTTCACAAACAGTGTACTTCAGTCCTTAACTGGCTAATTATTCTTTATATAATGTTATTTTATCATGTGACTAAGGATAAGGGATCTGGTTTTATGCTACCTACAGTCTGCTAGCAGAAAAATTGAAGACAATTTGTGTCAGATCCATAGTTTATTTTTCTCTGCTGAGTCCATTTATTTAACATTCTTAAACCTACACCTCGGATTAATTTAGCCCTATATTTTTTACACTGATTTTTACAAGTATTTCCAGACTTCAGGCACAGTCTAACAAGATGATGATGTTCATTGCTAAGGATGTTTCTTCTCAGCTCATTCAGCTGGGACTCAAGTAAATTGTGTAAACATTTCCCATGGCAGCTCCCCAAGGTGTACACAAATGCTAATCTGGAGTGGTATTTTTCAATTTTTTTTTTTTATCTGAGCCTTTTTTCATGAAAGTAATTTAATCAATTTGGAAAGAAGTTGCCTTTAAAACAGGGGAAATTGTGGGTGCTTTCAAGTGTCTATTTTTGGATCACATATGAAAGAGGAAAATAAACAAAGTATTATGTTTATGTTTAAGACTAATTTAGAAATGACTTATAATGGCATATGTTAAAGATGATGAATAATTAAGAAAACTGGTCATGTAATTATTAGAAGAAACCACACATTGTCTCAGAGAATGTAAATCAACAAATTCAAGTCAGCCACAGTCAGACTACTTGGGGGATTTACTCTGTTGCTCTGACAAGACCTCTGTTCAGCTGCAGTGCTGCTACTGCTGTCTGGTTCCAGGGCAGCACACACTCACTGCCAACTGGCCCCTGGGCTTAGTCCTGTCCTACATACTATTTACGAATGCAGTCCAGCATTTTTTTGCTAGCCTCCAAGAAAACCATAGCTTTTCTGTTTCAAAAGGTGACTTGAAATAATATGTTGTGAAAGTTGGAAAAAATCCCCATAAGGTCTTTTGAGAGGACAGGAGTTAAAAATATCTTTCAAACAGCAGTAGCATTTTATGATAATGAAATAGGCAGCTCTTCTTTGTTCTTTGAACTGCATATTCCATGTGAATTACTGGGAAAAAGCAAGGTTGTGGATACATTTTTAGAAAACATGTAGTAATCTTCCTTTTAAACTTGCGAACAATGAGACAGGAGAAGCAAATAGGCACTGATTGATGGCACACATTTTACAGATATATCTGAGATTGTGTCTTTAACTAGAAACATAATTCCTGTCAATAATATTAAACTTCCTCTTGGGTTTGCTTGTTGAAAACATATAATGGTGGTATTTGGTTGGACAGAACATCAAATAAATAGAATATAAATTCAGATATCCACTATCATTTAAGGTTTCTTCCAAAATTATCCTTTCTACCATCCCATCCACAGTTCATGGATGCCCTAACCACTACCAGTAAAAAAATTCATACTGAATGTTAGAACTCTCACAGTAACTTTTTGGGACAATGAATAAAGGAATCTCTTTTAACTTTGAGAGGAGAAGGATTAAGGGTTAAACTGATGATGGAGAACTTTATTTTGTCCACAAATAATTTTATTGACATGACTGCCATAAATAGTTGGCCTGTGTGACTGGCACGATCAGGAATGGGATAAATATATATATTGTATGTTTTGAATTAGCTGAGTTTACAATGACAAAATCTGATGATATTGAAGGCTACAGCCATTCCAAACCATGGAATAAACATGCGAAGTCAAACCCTGACTGTTGCTTAATTACTTTGAGTTATGCTTCAGTGGTACAGTGGAATGAAGGTTCTCCACCTGTTGCTTTCTTTATTGTACAGTTTGAAACAGTGGCTAAGAGTAAAAGTCCCACCTTCCTTTCCCCTGTGAATCTCTGACTGCAGGAGGAAACATTGCTGTTTTACAATGGAAGGCAAATCTGTCTAAAGTTCAGGTCACTTTGTGTCTTTGCTAACTCATTCAGCAAGCTACAGAATTAAGACTGAAGATTTGTTGTGTCTTCCTGAGCATCCTGGCCAATGAACACACTCTTCTTAAGCATTATTTATAATGCTATTGTACCACAGTCAATTATCCATGGCTGTGCTGACCCCCTTTGTTCATTTTAAAATTCACTTCTGTGGTAATGCAAAGTGATGCCAAGCTAGCCACAACTTCTGACTGCCCCCAGAATAGCTATAGTGCTGACAATTTACAGTAATCTATACTGAAACTACCCAAGGCATTAATTCTTCAAACTTTCTGGCTATGTCAATATAAATTAACACAGGAATGGTTGAAAGACAACAAATTGGGTCCAAATGCTGAATTTTATCCATGCATTTCTTCACTGAAAGGCAAGACGACTTCAATTTTCCTCTAACTTGTGGAGGTTTGGAATTCAGTGTTACTTTAGCAAGAGGGTTCACTGTTTTACAGTGTTTCTAGGAAAAGTTAGGCTTACTAATTCCAAGATTTTCTTAGGAAAAGGCTAGTCCTAGACTACAGGAAGATACACTGCTAAAGGGTAGGTGACCATGAAAGGACAGAGCTGAAGAGTGAATAAGGAGAAGACATGTGAGCAAGGGGCAGTAAGATAAAAGATGACCAGGCAGGAAGAAACAGACTGTCTAGGAAAAGCCTTAATAGAAGTGTTGTTCTTAGGGAATATGGCATCCAGGAACAGAAAGAGGGAACATGGTGGGGTGTAAGGAGGAGAAAAGTATAGGGTAGCTTGATAAAAGTAAGGGCAAGAGTAACAGAGGACTGAACAGGTATGGGAGTATGGGTGTCAATGGCAGGAGATAACTAGAAGAATACTAAGTGTGAACACTTAGGCAAGAAGGAAACGGAAGACAAGGTTATGGTATTGCAAAGAGCCATAGAAAAGCATTTATCTGGGTAAGAAATACTCTTCATATCATAGTGAAGTTTAAAATTAGTCAGGGCTGTAGAATTTAATCATGCTCGCAGCAGAATCTTTTGCTCAGAGGAGGAAAAATAATTTCTTCAATTCCCTCTCAAATTCTTGCAGCCTCAAACAGAACAGTCAGGCATCTTTCCTTTCAAACTCGAGTATATTTCTTTTTATCTTGTAAACATAAATTAAGTGTTATGTCATCTTATACTGTTTATTTCCAGCTGTACTCCTGGTGCAAATGCTTTTATGTATTTGTTAATCCCAATGTGGCCTTCTGCACTGGCTCACAATTCTTCTTGGAATAAATCCAAGATACACTGTATTATATATGCCACTTGTAGAGAAAAACTCTTTACAGCTAGGAAAAAAAAAAAAAAAGATCACTTTCAATTTGTATTTGAATTCTTCTGTCTTAATTAACTTTGTTTTGTGGCTTAAGGAACCAGATTTTCCTACACATTAGCCAGGCAGACTGCCTTATCAGCATCATTCTTCTCTGTGTATACTTAAGTATTGCTGAGCTCTGCATTTTTATAATCTGCAAGCTTTCATTTGTTTTAAATTTTATTACAATTATAATATGTAAATTATTAGATGCAAATGTTGTTATATTATCCGATAAAAGTGCCAAAGTGAGCATAAAAATAAAACAAAATGTGAAAGGGCAAGGAGGAAGTGATAACAGGAAAATAAAACAAATTAAATAATGCCCTCAAAATACATATTTATGAATACTAATCCCTCTGGTTAACTTCTTTTACCCTAAAGACATTGCTGTATGAGAATAATGTAGTAAACTAACATGGATAATAAATGTAATTCTCTGTTTTATTCGGACATTATTTCTACAGGGTCGCCAACACTGTAGTTTTGAAGACAAATTAAACCACAGCTATAGACCAAAGATTTACAGTTTACAAGCCTTGCTTTTAAAACCATATATGTTTATATATAAACACCTAAAAAAAATCCACTAAGAGCCCTTTGTGGAAGGGTCTAAGTGCATAACTTTTATCAGAGGCAATGGGATTAGACAGGGCAAGAACTGTAAGGGGATTCACTAAAATTCGCAGCCCTGGGAATTCACAGCCTTGAATCTGACACCTAGACTATGCATGTGCTGGAAAATAAAATCGGCCAGGCATGGTCATACACTAGAGCGGCCAACTGGCATGGCATGGCCAGCACTCACATGGCTAGACACTCCCTTGCTCTAAAACAGGCTGGCCACATGCAAATACCTATTAGCAATGCGAATCCCTAGGCAGTACACATGAACTTTTTGACAAGGTGCTCTGAGCACTTTGTATGAGGGACAGGAATCAATAATAGGTGAACACTTCAGATGACAGTAGGAGGGGGGCACAGGAGCACACGATGTAGTTTGCTGCTCAGACATGGTCCTAAAGTCTCTGTGCAGTTAAACAGTTCTGACTGGAAACCATAAAAGACAACATACTCTGTGGGGAGCTGCCTAAGGTAATCAGGGGAAATGAGAAAGATAACCTCATGATGTTTGATTTATTTTGCTGTCACTGCTGCTCTTTGTATTACATTTTGTCAGTTCATTGCTTGGATCCCTGCTCCCATCAGCAATATGATAGCATTGTAATGAATTCATAGACTTCATTCTCCTCCACTCAACCATCTGTTTTGCACTCTGGAAGATGTTTCTCAGGCTATGGTCATACTAGTGTAGTTAAGTGTAACAGAGAACAGCCACTGTAACTCAATCACCCATGTCATTATATTGTTAGCGTGGACCTTGACATGCCAGCTAGTGGTCTCCCAGAGCAATCCTTGGCACAGCTCAGCAGCCAGCATAGACTAGGCACCATTTCTTATAGGCAATTTGAATGTGGTCACCGTGATTTGGAAACAAGTTTAATAGTATGGAAATGGAGAAAATAAGCCAGTCTTAAAAATCTTTGAGGGTCTGATGTTATTCTTTGACAATTCCTGCTATGGTAGTATAGTTCCAGATTTAGCATGAGATTCAGAGCTTTTTAATGTATTCCTTGCCACTGGTTCATCCGTGCCTTGTTGGGCTAAATCTTGGTAGCTCTAGTGTATTTGGAGGCATTAATCTGTGACTTTCTTTAAAGTTTCCAAGCAGTTTGTTCTCAGTTTACACAGATAAAGAATGAACTACATTCCTCCCAAAGCTGGAAACATCCACTCCATGGCCTACAACCAGCTGCTTCTCTGACTGTACCTACCTCCCTTCTATGGCTGCTAAAACTCTCCTATAGGATGCTGGTTTCTTATCAGTGTTTCCCAAATGTATCTTTCTAGGTGTTGGACTGTAGCACTGCTTGTTCTGTGGGCTTGTAATTCTTCCTACTCCACTTGAAGTTTCCAGATGGCTGCTAGGTCTGCACACAACCTAGAAAGAAAATTATCCATCCCTATACATAACTGAATTATTGTCATTTTCTAATAGTCAATGGGCTAATTTTCTTTTCCCTGCTGTGGGAGACTAGCTTCTGTTGACTGCAAGATGAAATGCAGGACAGATTGTGTCTATCTCGTTCCTAAAGGAAATTTGTGACATCATAGTAAAATACAGAAGACATTATTGCCACAAGTTCTAATACTGCATGTAAAATAGAAGACTTTCAAAGTAAAACTGTTAGCGACTTTCTTAGAAGAAAAATGTATGACAAATTTCTTCTGAGAAAAAATTTGCAACAAAATGGAACTTTTAAAATATATTTCATCCAAATATTTAATATTTAGAATTAAGAAACACTCAACAATTTCCCTGTATCAAAATTTGACTTGGACCAGTTATTTCATGTGTGCAAAAAAAGCAATACACTTTCATTCAATATCAAAGAACCATAGCAGAAATATGAACAAAACTTTTGTTTATTGCTTTCAGTATTTCCAAGCTATTAGTCCATTTAAATGTGATAATCAGTTTACATAATTCAACATGTGACAACTTTGTTAACCTCCTAGATATTGACTTATTTATCTTATAGTGCTGTCACTGGCAACAGAAGTCCCTTAGACCTTTTCGAGAATAGTAGTATCACCATGCTCATGAGGAGCCTGGCACAAAAAATAGAAGTACCAGGAAATTTATGGCATAATTTCTACAAACTTCTCCACCAAAAATTTTCATATTTGTGCTGAATATCTAAATGTTCAGTAAGACAATGACTGATGGCTTCAATCCTCTGGTTTTTAGTAGAGAGAGATATCGCAGTTGTGTTTTCACTCATGTGAAATCAAATATTCAACTGTTTGATTTGGAATTGGATTGTACTTGATTAATTTCTGGTTGACTGATTAGAAGAAATCATTCCTCTTAGTAAACTGTGGTCAGAAAAATCCATTCTAACTATCCACATCCAGAAGCCTGGCATACCAATATGGATATTTTTGTGGATATTCTCTCCTTCAAAGAACTTGACACTTAAGGATAGTTCCAGTATAACTTGAATAAAATTTATCACCTTGAATCATAAGAGCTAAACAAATGATCAAGGTGATAGAAAAGTGTCATCACTGTGGCTGATATTCAGCTTTCCATAAAAGAATGAGGAAAATGCTGTTAAATACCATGGGTTAAAATTAGATATGAATTTGAAATTCTGGCTCCAGATGAAAAACAGTGTTCATCATAATCACCATTAATATTAATCTAATGAGGAGTAACATACTGGAATATATTATTATGACTTTATTTGGTCTGAATCTGTTTAAACTGATTTGGATTGTCACATATATATGTTCATGTAATTCATGCATAGAACCATCACTCAGCTTTCCAAAACCTAGTTTAAATCACTCCTATATTAATAGCGAGCTGATCCTCAACCAAGACTAGACAAGGGAAAGGATGGTAGATCTTAGGAAAAAAAATCTCATTCTCTTTATAAACAGGCTAATTCAGATTACTGCCTTGATCAACAAGTTGGGATCAACAACCTACCCAAGAAGAGTCAGAATTTTCTAAACACCTCTCCAGAAGATTGAAAGTGCCTGATCCGGGCACAGTGGCTCGAGAATTCAGCCACATGCAGTGGGGAAGCTCCAGGTGGTCAAGCAGCTCACAGGTTGTCATGTCCACTGCACTCCAGCTATTTCTCTTTCTGCACTGTGATGAATAATATCCAAGCCAAGGTCACTGTTTTGTTAAATAAATCCATCCAAAAGCCAAAGCCATCCACCTAGTTAATGAAAGACAGCTTTTGCCTCTATGATTGACACCTACTGTGACACTATTCTTCCCCTTAAGATGGTGAAACACCTGCAAAATTGGAAGAAAGTCATTACTATGGGAGCTGGTTTTCCAAGAAGTTAATAAAATGACAGTGGAACTCCTCGCATGTAAATCAAAGCATAAAATTTTTCTGTGGTTTGGCTTCCTTGTGTGAACTCATAACCGACAGAAACTCATAGACAACGTTATGAAAGGTACTGGAAAAAAAAAGTGTTGGGAGTCTTTTTTTCCTGTATATTTCCTATGTCTTTGAACATGGGAGAAATACAGATAGCTATTACTAAGCATTAGAAGTGCAATATGCAAGCCTTTTACTGGTGTAAAACTCCAATCTTACTCAGGGAAAGTCTAAAAATCTTTTTTGATCAGAGATTTTTTTGAGCAGTTTAGGCAAATATATGTCAGGAAGATCTAGTATGAGATGTATTTGCCCTCCCTCAGTGCTCATTGGATGCTTTCTTGAAATTCTTTCTAACCCTTTCTTTTTTGGCAGACTCTTCAACAGCCACTCTCTGTCTCTCAGAAAGTTTTTCATTCACTGTTTCAGACAATGATGGACCTTTATCAAAGTGAAGAAATGGGTGGGATGGTCATTCATATTGGCTGGAACAAGCTGGCTCTACAAACCATTTTTGCACTGATGAGACTTCCTGCACACAGCTCCTGCAGTTTCTGGATTTGAAGCTGGCCTGTTTCAAGGTGTCAAAGAATGACAAAGCACACATGGAGAGGTAACTCTTTATGACTCAGGAAGACTATGGGCTGTATTTTCATCCTATGATAAGAACCAGTACAATCAGCTAAATTCCCTGGCGCTCAGTGTCCTGGTCCAGGCCTTCACCTGAACTCCCCCACACTGTTGTACTCTATTGTTGCAATTAGGAATAAATGTTAATCACTGTCCCAGACACCAGAATCTTTTATGTGTTGTATATACTATTGATACACATTGGATACAAAGATTTTGGAATGGTCATTTGCTGAGGTAGTGGGGTCAAGTCAGAGCTCAAGCCCCATTATTCCAAAATTGTGGCAATATTTAGAATGCTGTCTGATATAGCCATTTCTCACAGCCAGGGCTATGAACCAGCATTCAAAGGCTCTCTTGTGTCAGTGACATCAATCTGTCAGAGAGAACACATTATATTTCGATTCACATAATTTTGCATATCTTCAGGCTAAGGAATGTAATAAACAAAACAGAGTAATACAAATGTTTAAACGAGACATGTATCATAGCATAAAATTTCATGGAATTCCCTAGAGGGGAGGACCAAAGGTTACCATTATGGCTAAGGAAGACAGAAATGTCTTCAGATATGCAGAGACTACGATCTACCTAACTTCTAAAGATCTGCAATCCTGTCAGAAGTACCCAGTTTAAGACTTTTCTATCTTCTTCTTTTTCTCAGCATCCTACTTAGAGCTTAGCAAATAGAAGTAAAAAATCTATATGGTAAATGCAGTTTTAATATGTTCCATATAAAAAAAAAATGCAAATTATTCATTCTTAGTTTTCAAAGTGTTTAAATTCTCGTCTTTACCGGTTCAAAAGAAAAAAAAATATATTAAGATCAAACAGGCAGATGTTTCACTGGAAGTGGATTTAAGACTGGTTGTTCAATTATTGCTGAGGCAGTTACACACCTTTTCCATGTCAAGGCTTCATGGTCATAGGGACCCTACAGAGCTGGCAGCTTCCCTTGTGCCACACAACCTGGGGTCTGCAACACAAGGCAAAACATGCACAAAAACTTTGCAGGTAGGCAAAGAGACAGGGGAAATCATGGTCACCAAAATAGTCAGAAACTTTAGCAAGGGTTACCCTGGCTATATGCCTGAGTTGTACGTTGATTAAACCAATTGTTACTGATAATAACATAATTGGGAACATATCCCTTAACATAATTGATTACCAGATGGTACCTGGACCACAGCAACTATAAGCCTCATAGAGAAATGTAATGAACGTGGTAGCCTTAGAGATTTTGCACGTAGATGGATAAGAAAATGGTTTAATAACTCTGGGAAAAGTGCACATTTGGGTGATAAAAACTCATAATCTCTGTATAGCAGAAAGGATGGATGACTGATATAAAAACTGGAAAACCCCAACAGAATATTTTTATATAACAAAAAAAAAAATCCATACTGCTGGAGTTTGATTAAAATCAGATGAATTCTGATTAAAACTAGTCTAGACATATTTCATTATTCAGCCTAATGATAATGACTTGTAGGTGAAAAATAGATAAATAGTACAGTCTATAGACTAATAAATTCTTACAATGATATTGTTAAGTTTCTAAAGGTCTAAAATTATCAGCCAGATTTATTTTGAAGGCCAAAACCTTGCATGTTTCAAGATTTTTAACAACTGCATGAGTTACTTGCCTCACACATTTTATTCATACCAAATGATATGAGACACATTACAAAACAATTTATTTCAAAAACATTGAAAAAAAAGTGCAGCCTATTCCTAAACACTCTAAGCCATAAACTTTAATGAAAATTGCTGCATGGAAAAAGGCAATGCCGTTCGTCTGCAACTCAGGTGTGCTAGTGAAGCAGCTTGAATTTGCCAAAATATCACTTTGCTGTTTGATTTCAAACCCTCAGTGCTTATTTCTGAGAAATGATTGAGAAATTTCACGAATATAATGGGACATCTATCTATGTCAAATAAAAAGTATTAATACCGTAAATGAGACAGGTAAATAGTTCAGATGGAGTTAGCACAGCCTTCTGAGTTCTCAGCTAGAGCGCAAGGAAGTGATTTGATCAAACTTTAATCTTTTTTGTAACCTTCCAGCCAGCTTTGCTTTGAGAAGCACAGAATAACAAGCTCTTTCCTAAAATAAATAAATATATGTATATGTATTTATATATATAAAACTACTGTCATTCCAAGGATTTTTTTTTTGTTCGTTTTGTTTAAATAAACTTATATTAACAAAACAGACAGGCGTAATGGGCGGATGAGATGGACCTTTGAAATATTATCTTCTCAGACATTTCCTGAGCAATTGAGGGCATCTAAATTATTAATGTTATCAATCTCCTTCAGCAAAGGAGATTTATTTTGTAAATTCCAGCAATTCTAATCAGCTGAATTTTTAAATACCTGGTGTTTCTGTATTCCTTTACTGTTTGTTTTCAAGTGTTGATTTTTTTTTAAATACCACAAAAGAGGAAAACAAATCACATCATATATTAACCCATAACCTTTTAAGCTACAGAAACAGACAGGTCATTTTTTTTTTTTTTTTTAGTGTTGACATTCTGCATGTGTAAGAAAAACTTATGTATGTAGATTTCTCTCACAAGAGCTTCAGGGCATAACCCAGACAGAGAAGCCATCACTTTTCCATTCTGCACCGAAGCTGCTGACAAAAGAATTGTGCAAATGAGCCTTTAAATCCTTAAATAGTCACTACACAATGCATGAAAGAATGCAGCGCAGGACAAAGGGCAATATTCACAGTTTATCTCAGGGTGATGGATCTGAATCGACGCATGAACATGGGTTTGTTACGGGATGGAGTAGGCCGCAAACCCCTACTGAGAACCCAGTGGCCACAGTCTGTAATGCAAACAGTCAGGCTAAGTCCTTAACAATTAGGGTAAATTGAACTGGCCATTATCTGAACTTCAACTTGTTCTCATGATTGATATGGGAAATGAAAAGTTGTATATATCTCTACAAAGACCGCATGTTTTCTTCTCCTGACCAATGATAGGAATTGCTAGAATCATATTTTAATGCAGAAATTCCTATTCTATATTCCCATTTAATAAAAGTGCTAGGGCTTACATTCGCATTGCAATGAATGCTATAAATTTTGTTATTTTCCTATAATTTATCTATATATAAGACATAAAGATAAGCTCACAAAACTGAATTTGTACTAACTAAAACCAGATAATCTATACAGGCTAATAACCTATATGGACCTGTTCATCTGACATCCTCCACACCACCCATCTGTTGTCAGTCTGTGTAAATATTCACAGGTAACCAATAGTTATATGTCTTGGGACATCCAGTACCAGGAAAATCAGGGTCCTTTGAAGAATACGTATAATTTAGAGAATTTATGAGTATAAATAAATGCATTATACTTATACTGTCCATAACAGTTACTGAAATACTTTGTATGATTGTTTCAGGTTTCCTAAAATACAGGAAGTGTAAAATCAGTCTTGAGGGAATGCATTATAGAGTCAAATATTAACTTTTTAGTGCTCGAATGGGGAATGGAGGGTCTGCAGCAAGGGGATGCTGTGCCCTGTCCTCTGCATATTCTTTTTTTTTCAGCTTGAACAGTGACAAGGGGGAATATGACATAGCTACCTGTAAAATATGTGCCAGCCAAGCAGTCAGTGCATCCACAAAGCATCAGGTGTTCATATATACTTGTGGTGGTGAGGGAATTCTCATTAACTTGTTAAAAATATCTGATTGAAATAATATTGTGATTAATATCTCACCTGCTAATATTTAAGGCTGTATAAATTCAGGTAACATTCCAAGAAACATGATCTGTGAAAGGGCATATGATTTCACATAAAGACCTGCACGGAGGCCACCAGGACAGCCAATGAAACACAGAGACTTCAAGAAACTCTCTTCAAAGCAACCCTATGTATTCAAGTATACACTGCATTCAAGTTGGATGGATTTCCCTTTTGTCTATAGTCATCAGAGGCAAGTGACATCTTGAACGCCTCAAGAAGATTAAATAGCAAAGCTCAGTCGGAAGCTTAAAAAAAAGAGAGAGAAAAGAAAAGGGCCAACTTGGCCATTATGGAGCTGGTCCTTTCTTGTCTGTGAAAGAGCTTTCAAGGAGTACTATTGGAAGAAGAAGGCCCAGATAAAGAATACAATGATGTTAGAAAAGGAGAACTCCGAGTGGAACCAGAGGGTGTGGGTTGCGTTGAATGAAGGATTAGTGCAGCTTCACAGCAAAGAAAAGGGGAATCCTAGTCAAGATGAAAATGAGGAATTACTTTTTTTAGACTTCAGTTCACTGAGCAGCAACAATGCATGATGGGAGGTACTTGACATAACACTCTTCCAGGCCATGTTTGCTCTCCATGTGGGACCAAGAAAAAACAACAACAGTGGCACACCAAAACAAAACAGTTTTTAACCTAATAAACTTACTCAGAAATTCTTTTTGGCAAACCTTGGATTTTATTTACATCTGTATAAATACGTGAGTATTTGCACATTCAACCGATCACACATGGAAATTAACATGCCAGATTTGCAGACAACGTGTCTTTTAAGAAGTCTATATTTTGCAAAAGGTTCAAATCAATGCATTCTTATTGCACATTATAGGAAAAGAAGGTACTTAAATGTTGAATTCTTCACAGTCAGCAAAAATAGTTACCTTCTGGAACATCTTGGGGCAGATTAGAAGGCAAAATGATGTGGAAATAAAAGGCATTTTGGATTCTTAGCTTAAGATGTGTGCACAGCAGTCAGGCAGATTCTGAGTTAGGGAAAGGACAGTGCAAAAGCAAGAAGGCAGAATTTAATTGTTTCAAGAGATGGGCACGTATTTTGATTCAGGACTACTAATATTTTCCCATGTGTGAGGAATCTGTAGTCCCAGAATCACATTATGAGTTGTGACACAGCCAAGGTGGAAAAAAGGGCTGGAACACAGAGTCTCTGTGACAACTTGTTCATTAATATGATACAAACACATCAGGTTAGAGTGAGAAGCAGGAGGTTAGGAGCTCTCTGGAGATGCTGACACATCCACACCACATAGGGAAAGGAGCAAATCAGGAATTCCTTCACCTGCTGGCAAAATCATTATGGTAGTAGAGGGTAAAAGAAACAAGCTGGTCTACCTCATCTACTTCCCTAAAGCATCAGGAAAAACTCAAGCAGTTTAGGATATTATGAAGTATTAATCTCGCGCAGACACCCCTGTTGTCCTCATGGCAAGGGACCCTTTGCTGAAAAGCTTTCTTCATCGTTTGATGAAAGAGCTGAATAGGCCAAAAAAAAAAAAGACCCTGAGATCATTCAGTTTCCTTGGCTACCTCTCAGTCCAGGCAAGCACAAAGTTTTTTCAGGGATAGGGTAGAAGCACCACCTCCCTTCAGTACCACACCAGTTCATGAAGCTGTTAATGATGAAGTCAGAGATTGCACCTCAGGAGCAGCTGGAACAGAACAGATGTGATGACAGTAAAAAGGAGGCTTCTTCCTAAAATGTGTGAATTATTTGCACTTGTGATGAGGTGTTATTAAGATAATCAACAAAGAGAGAGAATGTGTCATGTTGGAACCATTTGGCTTCACAAGCTTAGCCAGAAGAAGGTGCAGAGGGGACATAACTACTCTCTAAAATGGCAAATACCATGGAGGCATTAAAAATAAAGGAAGGGCTGACACCTGAAAAAATAAGCTGTGGCCGTGAATACATTTAGGAAATCAGAAGGTGTCTTCCTGGTCTTTTGCCAAGAGTCTTCCAATAGCAACAAGATCAGAAAACGTAACTAGTTCAGAGGCTGAGCCATGTGTATTTATGGCATGACTGCTGCTGTTGTTAATAGTTGTCTGGATGTGATGACCTAAAGCTGAGGGAACTGAACTGTGGCTTTTGAGCATGCATAATTCTTACAATTTCTGGAATTGTCCAGCATATAGTGTGACATGGAGATTCTGGCATGCAGCCTGCCAGTCTGGTCCCTTTCTACCATACTCCCTATGATTGTTCCCTTTTCTTCTTGCATAATCTTTTATTTCTTTCTACTCACTGACCACTCACTTCCAAGGGATAGACCACAGAAGCTGGATGGTGACTGGTCTCCATGAAAAATGCTGAGAAACCAAAAATGTAATAGTCTACATGACTATGCAGGGGTAGTCATTGCCTCTTCTGCTTCCTTGCACGTGTGTGTGGTTGTGTGACATTGAAAGCACACTATATATACCTCTGATTTCCAGTGTAAAACCCTGTTTTGTCCTGTTTAACATATCCAGCCTTTTTTTTTCCTACCTTATTAATAGGAACAGCCTTGCAGTCACCTGGGTATGCATAACAACAGAGGAATCACCTGAGTATTTCACATGGTGACTGTGTTCAGGACTCAGAGCTTCCCCCTCATGCAATAATCAATTTGGAGGCTGATTTCATCAGGTGATGCATCACTGGAAAGAGATTTTTGACCTTTTGCCAAGCTTAGGAATTTTATGATTTCACAGTGTCTGCACATACACACTAGTAGACATGTAAGTATATTTGTGGGGCATTGCTATTGGACATGCAATAGTTCAGCCAGATGGGCATTGCTGGATGAGAAATTTTTCTTTCCTTTCATTATGAAGATGTAATGTCTTTATTGTTACTCTGATTGGTATTACTCTTCAGAATTGAAAAAGCTATTTCCACTACTTGTTTTTGAAAAAAGAACATTGGATGCTCAGCTCCCATAAATGACTGTGTCTACACAAGGTGCAGTAACTATAACTTGTACCTGAATGAGCAATCTGTTTTATTGTACTTAGAAATAAATCCATTTTCTGCCAATACCTTTTGTGATGATAGCATGAATCTGTGAAGCTGCAGGCAAGAGATCTGTGTGAGCACGTGCATGCATGCAGGAGTGCACTTTGAGGATCTTGTATCCTTACACCACTGAAGCCATTTATTTGTTTGTTGTTGGATAATCTGCCAGCTTTAAAAACCTTTTTATTAAATACCTTTTTCCATGAAAGTACTGTAAATTTTGCTCTGGAAGTGATACTTCATGTAATTAAAGAGGTATAAAATAAAATTATACGGAAGCTAATCTGAAGAGATAATAGGGATAAGTAGTGTAAACAAATAGTATTACCAGCGGAGTTCCAAGAATTGAGTGGAGCTACTTTGGTTTACAAGCAAAAGACTCACTCTGCACTGCAGAAAAGGAGCAGGTCTATGGAGTCCTGAAATACTCAGGGGAAGCTGAAGGGTCAGTGAAATCCCAGTCCTCAATTTTGTACCCTGGTTTAAATATGTAAAAGAAAGATTACTGTTATCTTGTAAATCCAGATAATTTTTCACTAAAGGTTCTTATCTGACAGTCTTGCCTGAATGCAATGACCCTTTGTTTTACTACTCTGCATGTTGTTACCTGTGTTTAAGATTCACCCTACTTTTGTACCCTTGCTGGCATAGAGCCAAAACTGCAATGTTGGCTGATTCACTGTGTTCCCCCTATGCAATCTGGTGCCCAGATACTCTGACCGTCCCAGGCTTCTGCTTTTAAGGTAAAGATGAGTTCAAGAAACACCTGACTTTCATGACCTAAGAAAGCATTTTTCACAAAGATAGCCCAAGATTTCTTTTCCTAATTAGAATGCAACAAAATACATCTTTATTCTTTACAGCAAACAGCATCAAGTCAGGACATGGCTGACTTGATTCCAATTACTGCTGTTATAACCCATGAAACCATAATAATGCATGTGGGGCAGTAATTGCTCCTTTTTCTCATCTCTTTTTTTTTAATCTCTGTTTCTGTGTCATAGCTTTCAAGACAATATAACAGCTGGTGACAAAGTAGTGAAAAGTAAAGAGCACCTGGTAAATAGTCAGAATGATTTTCACACCGTCTTCATTAACATTATTCTTACACTCACTCCACAATGCTGAGTAGGGAAATGAGGTTAATTGTGCAAGAGAAGTCTTACACTTTTAATCAGGTGTATCAAATGTCAAGTGTTTTCCTTTGTAGTTTGGTGGTTTGGGTGATCCTGCATGATGTAGTGAAGGCAATTTCTCTTTGATGAAAGGAAAAGCAAAGTCTGTAGAGGACAGAGAGTTTCCATACATGTCTTTCCTGAAGTTTGCCCTCTCCTCCAGTGTAAGAAACATCTTGAACAGGAATGTAACAGATCAATAATTTGAAATTGCATTGTATTTTCTTTAAATGTTCAGAGTATAACATGAAGTGATGTATAGTGCAGTTATTTTAATAAAAATGAAAATGAAAAATTCCTTACTATGTCATAGCTAACAAACAGCGGAATCAGACTGAAGAACTGGAATTTTTGTGACCTTTTTTTGGTTTTGGCATTTTTAAAGGTGGGGCAATTCAGATTAGAGGTGACCTGAGGAGGTCCAGTCCAGCTTCCTTCTCAAAGGAGAATCAGGTATAAGGTCAGATAATACCTTCAGTTTCCTTCAAAACAACCAGAATTTCTTCTTGTTCTACTTTCACCTAATTTTCTTCCTTTTCCTTTACTACTTCTACTATCAGAACCAGAAATCCGTATTATTTTATTATATTCACACCTAAGCAATTCCATCTACATTGGGGTAATCAAAATCTTTTGTTCAGATAGCTCAAATTAGTCTGCAGAGCAGCATGACAGAAGTTACATGACTATTCTGACTTCTATTTGTAAGCACAGATAGCAACACAATTGCCAATTAAAATAGAACATATTCAAATTGGAATCATTTTATGGTTGATTAAGCTGCATGATATAACAAGCCATGTGTTGTTATGGATATTACCCTAGAGTTTACAGGGTTCCTCTAATAGTCCAAAGAGTGTCTGTGTGGATAAGGACTCATGCACTGGAAATATATTCTTTATTATTTTAAGGTAGAATGTCTTCAGGGAAGCTGGTGTTAAATATTTTCATAAGGTTTATCTATTCAGAAAGAAGCTTAAAAAGCATTTTTCAAATGGTAGATTTATTTCATTCCTGTATGTACAGGTGATATATCTGTGGCAGTGGGAAGGTGCAGTAACCTCTGTGATGTCTTTCATACAGGTTACAGTAGTGGATTTTACCTCATGGTTACCTTAGTGGATCTAAACAAGACACCCTGTAGTGCTTCCCCAAGGTCCTGGCCACAGATCCTCCCTGTCCATCTTCACCTCTACAAAAGAATTAGATCAAGTGGTTTGTGCTGTTCTAACTCTTCTCCAATTTTCTGTTAGTATGGACATGAAACCTGACTTCTACTGCTATCACTGCAATAGAAATCTGATGTTACAAAGCAGATGTCTTCATTTATGTTTGCTTCAGTTTGGTGTGGGTAAAAGTAAAGCAGGGCATGATTTCAAAGAGATATCTTGGAATTATCCTTTTAAGTGACTTTTGATGGAAAGTATTAGTGTAACTTCAAAAGGGCTAAGAAACAGTGAATCAGCTGCTTTGCTTCCCAACTTGCTGAGTGAGCTCCACTTTAAAAACTAGAACCAAATTTCAATTTTTGATCCGAAGTTTTATTTTACTCTGTCTCCAAAATTTTACCATGCTGTTGCTACAGCTGTCCTTCCTCTGACAGGCTACAACCAGTAAATGTGTCGTTTCCTCTGTCCATAAAATCAACAGGCAGAGGAAACTCTTGCCAGAGGGGAAGAGCTTTGTTAAAGCTTAATAAAAACTGTTGATGTTCCCTGCATGCACTAGCATGTCTGATCTAAAAATATGTATTTGAAGCCTGATTCTCTAAGCAACAAGTTACCTTTGTGAAAATGTTTCAGAAAAACATACAAAAGGTACTAAAAGCATCTACATGACTGCAATTGCTTGACATTAACTCTATGACTGTGGCAATTAAACAGAAATGCTTAGAATGTTCTCACTAAAGAGTAACATTTTGAAATGTCATTGACTCGTATGCCTTAGAATCACTTCCTTCAGCATAATCTCTATATAGTATATTACCATACATGACATGATATTTAACAGCATGCTGACGCTACTCATCAGCATAAGCATTTTCCCCCCTTGAACATTAGCTGCCTTACACTTTTACTGACATTACCTATCAGGAACTTCTAATTCAACCCAACCAACCCAAATAGGATTTCAGAAGCCTCTTTACCTTCTGCAGAAGATCCAGAGAAAGAAGATAAATTCTGGGGAGAAAATGATTCTCCCTTCCAAAGCAATAGCTCAGGATATTCAAAATAACAGCAACAGTACTATGGTGTTTTTAGTCTTTGTGCAGCTCACAGACCTTTTCAAAGCCATAAAGGTAGCCATTTCACAGCACAGAAGCTGAAGAATATGTCTCCATCACAGCTGACAGGCTCCAGGACACATGGAATAAGCACATCACGCTGTGTGACTTTTCAAGTACATGTAACGATTACAAGAACTTGCTTAAACTGCCTGGTGGTATATCAGGTGTGCCAGGCCCTGCGTATGCCAGGGCACATGTATGCAGAATGCATCTTCTGGCCAGGGCCAGTCAACATTTGCAAGTTTTATGAAAAACTTTGATCTTCAGAGTGTCCCTCAAGAAGCTATCTCAACACATCTGGCATGTTTGGTGCTGAAATGAGTTGACACTGCTTTTGTGTAAAAAGCTGAATTTCAACTCCTAGCTCTAGGCTCACAAGTACAAACTCTATAACTATGACAGTCTTATGTTGTTTTGCCAAAAAAGACTTTTAAATACTTCACATTTCTTGTATTTTGTGCATTCTTTGTCTCCTTTGCTGGAAGTAAAACTAATTATGAGGTACAAGCCTGAAACAGTGCTGAAATAAAATAAACTGAAAATCTAAAGAATATTTTTTATTTATTTACTTTATGAATTTTTAGACACATTCATCACCTAATGTAATTGTCCTGTGTCTCACTTCTTTCACTGAGGTATTCACACTTGAAAGTGATTTGTGATGAGAACATGTCCAGATGAATAACTCTTAACTAATGGACAAACAAAAATTCATTTTCAGTCATATTTAAATAGGTTAAAAAAATAATTTCAATTCATAGTTTTCCCAGATGAAAAGAGACAAAGATGACAAATAGATATTGAAAGCATTCAGTCTGAGTAAATCTCTGTATTCAGGACAAAGCTTTGAAGCACAGGAAAAAATTCAGACTGTCAGTTACTTTCCAGTAGGTTGTGAAAAACAATACTCAGAATACAGATGCAACCCTCCCACTCCAGCATATATGGACGGAAAGAAATGGATTAACATTTGCATTAATTGGAGGCATTCATGTCTCAGAAATGCTTACAAAAAATGGGCATTATCCATAGCTAGCTGTGGTTGGAGCTGACAGTTTGCACAAGCTGATGATAGCTTCATGAGTCTCTGAATCTTTCTGTAGGATTTCTCACGTGCAAGACATGTTTGGAAAAAAATTAAAGATAATCCTTTTACTAATTCCAACATCAGAGGTCTTACAGGAGAAAATCCAATCACCTCTTGCTCAGATCCTGTCAGAAAAAGCAAAGTTGCAGAGTGTCAGATCTGTGTCTTAGGTTTTCCTATCTTTAGGGACAGTGACAGAGGTCTGAGTACAAATATATCTTTGCTATTATATAAAGAACAGTTCAGACTGGAGAGACAGATGAGATTCTAGATGCCTGGAGGCCATTGGAGTTATGGAATTCTGGAGGGTGGTAGTGTAGCCACAGCAGCAGGAACAGTTGCCTGACTTCGCTGAGCATGGATTGGCCCAAGCAATTTAAATATTATTAGAAACTGAGTCTTCCCTTTGAGAACATGGGTCCGTATCTCTGACACACACACACACACACATACATGCAGTCTAGTCTTTCGGAGGCACAGACGTGTAATGGAGCAAATCAGCTTTTGGCTTACCCAGCTCCTGAAAACTACCATAAACCCAATAAACTTTTTAATATGAACTCAGTAAATTCAACATAGGAGACAAGGAGTTCACAGCTGAAACAGCTGGGGAACAAAGAGCATGCAGGAAGATCTCAGTTTAGTCCCCAAATGCCTACTATTCTTACTAATAGTCCACCAACTCTGAATGATGTATTTCTATTCAAATGCAGCACAAGGCAATTTCCTTGAATTAGGAATTACAGACAGATACTTCTAGAGCATTACAGATGGATGTCCCTTCTGGCTTTCAGCTGTGGGGTCAATGGTACTGCTTTGTTCTTGTGATTCCCTCAGTTTACAGGGAAAGGATGACATTACCATTCTTTTTTTAGAGTTAAAACTGAGACGTTTTGTATCTGAAAAGCCATTTTGCAGGAACTATACTTGAAGGATGACACTACAAAAGGGAGGAATAAAATGTAAGATAACTTCCATATATCTATGCTTTTGTCAGTTTTGAAAGTGTTTCCTGGAAAATGTAAGCATTTGACTTGAGAAATATTGTAGAAAAACACTGTGAAAGAAAATATTAAAGAAATTGTAAATACTCACTCAAACTGACCCTTTAAGACTATACATTTTTCTTTAGGCAATATTTTGACGGCAGCAGGGCTAAAACCATGCAGACTACTTACTATGGCCATGGTATATTTGTTCAAATTGAAAAATCTCTCATAGTTCCTTCAGGTGTTTCATAATTTCTTAAAAGCTTATTAGGTTTATTTCCCATTAAAGAGAAACAAACAAACAAACAAAAAAAAAACAACAAACAAAAGCACGTGTGAAAACACCACAGAATAGTTATTAATTCGAGTGGGTCTAAGTAGTGTCCATAGTATCTTTTATCCTTATAAACACTATCAGTAAGTAGGTTTGTGTAGTGAATCAGATTCTTTAAATGAGTGTTAGGTAGTATGATAGAAATCTGAAATGAAAATGGCCAGAAACTTTCACAATTATTTCATTTACAACTGTAAAAATCTGAAGTTACCATGGCTCATTGGGCCAGCTTTGACCTGAAGCTCTGCAGAATTATATGCAAGTTATAAAGAAGTTCAGCTTCAGTGAAAACTGCTGGCTTTCCAGGTAGACCTCCGCATTCACTTGGAAGAGGGAGTCAGTAAGTTATATACTTCCTCGAGACAGACTGATCTCATTTGAGCCTGCATTTAGTGTTAAGACATGCCAATTCTTTGGAGTCTGATAGGTCCTGCACATTATCAAAGGTTATCAAAGAGGTTTTCTGAATGCCAGAGAGGAATGGGTTTACACCAGTTAATTGAAGGTCAGTCAAGCACTACATCCTTTCTGACATAAAAACTTCCCAAATTACTTCAAGTTAAAGAAAACAAAAGGTTCTACCTGCTAAATATTGTTGTTAAAATGTAACAAAAGAGAGCTAATGCCCCCTCCCAAAGAAAAGGATTTCTACATACTTGAAGAAAGCCACATTTCTGAACATTTTTCCACAAACACCTTGCTGGTGGGAATCCACTGGCCAGTTCAGAGAACCACTTCAGATTATTTATCAGATTGTGATGCAGACAGATGTTCCACCAAATCCCTGAATACATCTATTGCTCCAGAAGTCAATTCCCCATGCCATAGTACTTCGGAAGGTAATAGCATAGGTAATGAATGACAAACCAGGCACTTTGCTTTTGATATGTCCCCACTGGCTATTCACTTCTTGGTTCCCTTCTGTCCTCAGGCTCCTGGATACCTTACATGAATGATCCAACTGATGTCACTTAAAGGGCAAAGAGATAAACCATATGTGAAAAAGAATAAAATAATGTGTCTTTGTCCCTTTTAAACAAAGGAAATTGATATACAACAAACCAAAAAGAAGTGGGCTTGTGAATGAGATGCCTGATTCTCATTTACATTGCCTTACATCTTCCCGACAACAAAATAAATCTTGACAGGGATACTAAAATATTTCTCTTTTTAAGTGTACTTCCACAAAAATGTTATCTTCTTAAATGCTTTCAAAAGGTCTTTAACCAGCTAACAGGTTAAGAATTTATTTCCTAATTAAAAAAAAATAAAATGTAAAGCAATTACTAAATAATGTTAATAGTAAAATGCTAAGTGACAGAAGAAGAGTGTGAACTTACCGGTATCAGAACAGTTGTGATATAACCTGACCTGTAAATACACTTGTACTCGTGGAAGCCAAATTCCACTCCTGACATTGTAGCCATGCCACAATTTAAAGGTACAAAAAAATCCCACCAAATCAGCTTAAAAGTAATTCTAGGTTGTCCCAGATGGGAAATAAGAAATCAGAGGGATGAGAACAGTGAAAGAAATTAATGCCATTGCCATAGTTTTTATTATCACCTGGTTTAGCATTTTCAAAGCAGACGTTCACATGCATAGCTAGACTACACTGTGACATCCTGTATTGATCTCACCCACTAAAGCTTTCAAGCAGCCTGGAATCTTGTCTAACCTTCTGCAAATATATGCATTTAAAGGTCACACACATGATGTGAGATTTGCTTGCCAAACGCATTCTGTGTGCTCATTCTACAATGTAACCTGACAGTTAACTTCAGCCTGCTTGGTGCTGGTTTACACTGGGTAAAGCAATGCAGCCTGAAGTTTTAATGTTAAACACAGAATTTTCCAAGCTGTTATAACCACACAATCTATAGCATTCCTCAGATAACCACAATGATGTGATGGGCCAGCTGAAGGAAGATAAAACAGCTGGTATGCTTAACACGTTTAATAGTTTGCTGCTGTTATTTTGTAATTGGAAATGCCTTTTTGCCTCAAAAATAGTCTGTTATTGAAAGCTACTAAAAATGTTACTTTTTCATATAGTTCCTGCATCTCTTAATATACTTAGGCCATCACAGTTCCTACCGTTTGGTGCTTTTACAGTGATCTAGTATACATATTAGCTGTGGAGGTGCATGGCTTTTGTTCAGATATCCTTTGAAAAACAGATTCAACAAGATTAACTACAAGAGCCATCGAAGATCTAACTACTTGCAAATTTCTGTCACTAAAATGGGTAAACAACAGGAATAATGGCAGAAAAAATTAAATTAAACAGCCTCATGCAAAATACTGCCAACTGCACTCCTTTTTCTTGCAGGCAGCGCTAAGACAAAAGCAGAGCTGCTCTACCTTGTGGCAGTTAGCAACTGATCCTTCTACACGTTCTATAAAAAAAATTCCATCCTTAAAAAGTATTAGATAATTTTAAGCTGGTTTATCCCTCAATATTATATAAGAGCAATTTTAATTAATTCTTAAGAGTTTAAAAAAAAAAAAAAAGGAAGAAAGAAATGAAGATTTGTGTTTCTTAGGAATGCTAAGCTGTACAAAAGCTCTGGGCTTTGTTTTTGGCCTGTCATTCTAAAGGAGGTGAGGACGGATTATAATTGCACTGTGGGGCCTGAACAGAGGACCCCTGTAGGTAGAGCAGGCCTTTCAATCTTCTGATCAACGGAGCTGAAACAAAAATGCAGGAGGGCTGTGTTCCCACGTTCTTTGACAGTTTCCTGCTGCAGATAGCGTCCTTTTAAACCTCCCTTATGCTTTCATTATGCTGGTGAAATAATGAATAATTTGCCTCCTCCACTCTTTGATATGCATGGTCAGATATTATTGGGTAAGAAGCAAGAGGGACCTTCCTATAACCTTAATCCAGTTCACACTAATAAAATGATTTAGCTGAGCATTCTTGGGAAGCAATTATTTTTCTTGAAGACAATGACTATCAAAAAGTCCCTAATGGGCAGAGGCAGATCAGGTCACCTCAGCTTTCCATTTTCTTCAACACAGGCTGTGTTTGGACCCTTAAAGTATGAGCTCCCTTCTGCAGTTTTGTCACAAATACTCAATCATTACTGTTGCTGAGTATAGGGTTAAAAATGAATTAGGCTTAATTTTGATTTATTTGAATGTGCAGTTATAGATAGTGAGAGGTTAACTGTACTCCGAGTTCTGTGAGAGAAAATCATCAAAGGAAGAAATATGCTAGAGAAATGTGGAAAGGTACTTCTGTTTCTTAATAGTAGTGGTGAGCAAACATATTTCAGTTCTCATTCTACTTTTTGTCATTAAATTATGCAGCTGGCATTCTTAAATAAAAGAACCCCAGGATTTTTTTTTCCCCTAAATTAATACAGTATTAATGAAAGACAGATTTATTAATTTAAAACATTACTCTTTTTTTGGCAAGATTAATGTTAGTTTAAGAAGATTAATATTCTGTTCATTTACATCTTAAAAATCATCAACAATTACAAAATACATTGACTGTCAAACACTACTAATATTATATAATCTGGACGGATCCAAGAGCCTTTTCAGACATAAATTGAACTGTCCTCACACTCCTTTTGACACAAAGATCATGTGCATATCCTTATTACTTGTGAGTTATTGTGACTGTTGTTAACATTAGCACTTAATATTGTTGTTAATATTATTAACAAAAAACATCAAGGTGATTGCATCTTTTAAAGACATGTAGATATGTGTTGAGTTTTCTAAAGACATGTAGAGGCCTTTTGTTCACACCTTCTATTATTGTAATGATATAATTAAAATGAGTAGAAGATAACGGTCATCGATTCATTTGCATATCTAAAGTGTAGCCTGATCCTGAAAAAGCTAACACTCTCATCTTAGGTGTAATGCAACCTTATATTTTTTGACAAGAAACTTCTAAATAAATAAATTAGTGAAAGAATTTTAACCAAGTTTTCCCATTATTTTCCTTGGCAATAATATTAATGATCTCATTGAATATTTTTGGTGATAAATTTGGCACAAAATAGAGGAGTTGTGCTAGTTTAACTCGTTGACTCAAAACCAGATGAATTATAAATTCAGATTCAGTTTGCTGAATTTCAGACATCTAGTTGAGGCTCAGAGAGGAGGAACAATCATCCACCTTACATCTGAATCAGCCCCACCATTGTTTATTTAAGGATAATATTATGACTGCTCCTAATTTACATGTCTGTAAGCCTAATTTCTGCTGTGATGAATCTGACTTTAAAACTGATAAGACTTAAAGACTGATACTGTGAGTTGAAAGAAAGTCATAGTTATGAATCATCCTACTAAAGGGTTTTTTCAGTACAGAATTGAAATTATGTCAGTTTAGAATGTGGTAGTAAAATATCACTTGGAATATTCCATGTAGCTCTGGCTATCCAAAGTCACAAAGACAAAATAGAATTAGTATAAGTGCAGACTATCTTCTTTTCTTCTGAGAGAAGCCTGAAAGACAAAAGCCAAGGTAATTCCAATTATTCTGTAACTACACTAGGGAGAGGAAAATTTAACTGTAGGCTGGTGAGAACTGAAACCTTCAACTTGTTTAAAACTTGACTATTAGTATCCATGGACAGTTTAGAGATTACATTAATTTATCTTCCTTGTCTCTAAGGTATTCTCACTCTCTAACTAAGGGTACACCATGAAATGGGAAGAAAGAAGAAATCCCTGAAGTTTGGAACCAGTAAGTCCATATGGTGTGGTGCACCACTAACAGAATATATCAACATCTCTTAGATGTGATGTGAGACACCCAAGTTAAAAAACCCTCATGTGACATGTTGCCCACATGGATATCTTTGCATCACACTCCCCTATCTTTTCGTACCTAAGATTAGCTTGGATGCAGCCAGTTTGTTTCCCTACCTGATGCTCCTAGTGTCTCAGTTCTTCACCCTGCCTCCCTCCTTTCACAGATGTCTTCCTACAGTGGACCATTACTGAACTGAACTATGAGGATGCCAATTAATAAATGTAAGGCAATGACAGGCACTATAAAATGCGTATTTTTGATACTCTCTTCACATACAGCTACCATTGTCTGGAGTTAAGAAAAAAATTACAGGTGAAAAAGGTATCCCAGAGAGAGAGAGAGAGGAAGGACATACTAGAGACAGTTGATTACAGATGGTCAGGCTCCACCAGTGCAGCAGGGAATGAGAAACAACAACCAGTCACAGGCATGTCCAATCTTTCACTACTGTGGTTACTTGAATTAACAACACTGAAGATTGTACAGTTAAATTAATTTGTCTTGTGGTTAAAGAGAGGTTTAAAGCCTACCATGGTAAAACTAATTATACCGTGATATTTAAATGACCAGATATAAATAATCAAAACATATCAGGGTTCTAATTATAGATTTCTGTGGCAAACTTTCACAATCAAATATTTAATAATTGAAAAAAATAGTAATTGATCAGTGAATGTGGTACAAAAATAAATAGATTCCTGTATCACAAATTCCTACCGATTTTTTTACCTAGCTTTGAGTGAACTATTTGCAGAGATCAGCAGCAACACAGACTGCATAAATTCAAGAATCCACCAAACCCCACCTTCTGTTTTGGAGAAGTGACCAGGAGAGCAGTACATGGTTGGTATTGAGCACTAATTAACCAACATTTTCATTCTCATTTGTTCAAGGCTAGAAAGTGATTCCTGTTCACTTACTTCCCAGAAATGAAAAGTGGAGTCATAATCATGAGAACTCTCTAGTCTGTTGTCATCACTTAAATTAGCATCTTCCAGGATCCTAGCAGAACATTAATATGACTTGTAGTCAAATAAATATTTAAAACCTCGAAACCAAGATGATTCATCTCTTGAAAAAATAAACAAAAATTTCAGACAGACACTTGGAGTCACTAAATGTATAAACTAGGAAATGGTCACTGCTCATATTTTACTTTAATATGAACTGAGAAACCAATTAACTACACTTTTCTCAGGAAAAATTATTGTTAAGAATCATTAAAGGAGTTGTTGGACATCTGAAAACTCCATTTCTTTATATTTGCATTGGATAAGGGATTGAGTGATTTTAAGAAAATAAGTTTCTTTGAAAAATGCTTTCATATGGAAGGATTTTTTTAAAATCAGTCCATAAAGTTCCTCCCACAATGTTATATCTCTAGACAGACAAAGTTATATTGATACCAGGTACCTTTAAAAATCTGTAAAAATGTCCTGTACTGCCTGATCTCACTTCCATCAAAGCACATCAACTTCAGTAGTACAGTATTTTGAATATCCATAACATCTGTTTAATTTGGTCAGAATCAGATTAAATTTTATCTGAGCTAAAAGGTAAGGAAAAGCTACATTCAATAGATAAGAAAAAAGATATAATAAATATTCTGATTCAGGCAGACCTTCTTTCAGCTACTACTGAAGAGTTCAAGAATACTAGAAATAAAGAGAGAAAATGAATACAGCACTCATGTTTTCTTCCGGTTTTCTCCACATATCTGTTCCAAAATTATTAATTATGAGTTTCCATAGCTCCAAAAGTTAAAGTCTTTCTTGATTGTTTCCCACATGAGAAGTTATTCTGATCCTAACATTCTTCCAAAAATTATTTCTAATATTACTGAGGACCAGGAACTTTTACTTCCAGAGTAAGAACAGATTTCTTCCCTGCAGACTGGCAGCCTCCATTGTCAGGTATTAGATGTATTTTTCCCTGATTTGTCTTAAGAGGAGTGGCTAAGGACTCTGGGTTTGTCTAGTTTGGACAAAATGAGGCTGAGGGGCAACCTCATTGCTCTCTACATCTTCCTGAGGAGGGAATGTGAAGAGGGAGGTGCTGATGTCCCTGGTATCCAGTCACAGGACATGTGGGAACGGTTCAAAGCTGCGCCAGGGGAGTCTTAGACTGGACATTAGGAAGCATTTCTTTATCAAGAGGGTGGTCAAACACTGCAACAGGCTTCCTACACAGGTGGTTGACACCCCAGGCTTGTCCATGTTTAAGAGGCATTTGTACAATGCCCTTAATAATATGCTTTAACTTTTCATCAGCCCTGCAGCAGTCAGGCAGTTGGACTAGATGACTGTAGATCCCTTCCAATTGAAATAGTGTTCTGTTCTATTCTATTCTATTCTATTCTATTCTATTCTATTCTATTCTATTCTATTCTATTGGCTTGGAAGAAGTACTCTGTGCAGGTAGGATACTGAGACTTCTCTTTTTGACATAGGAATCAAAAGTGCCTTCCAAGGGAGCACAGACAAGGTAAGAGTAATGATCTTTCACTGTCTACGTCTAGCACCAGGATCCTGATATTTATTGCTGTCCTTGAGCTGGCAGCAGAACAGCTCTGGAGGAGCTTGCCCTGGGCATGTCCACATACAGAGGAGGCTGAGGCTTAGCTCCTGTCCTGCATTTCTTTCTGTCCTTGATGAGGACATCAGTTACACTAGAACTTTCTTTTCTTTCTCTGCAGCCAGACCAGCCTGAATAAGGCTGTAATGAAAGTCATTACTCTTCATATCGTCTTGTATGGACATATAAACCAAAGTGTTCTTTAAAGTATAGGTGGAAGAGTTTGGGTGGTTAAATTTGTCAGAATGACCACTCTGAGTATGAGATATACACCTCTTCAGTAAGCAGAACATTGCAAACAATAGTCTTCTAACTGCTCTTATTTATTATCCAGCTGAATAATTTTATCATTCTTTTGCTGCTCAAACATGCAAAACCAGCTCTTGCCACAGTCAAAACTAATTTATGTTTGAAATATTTTTCTAAAACATTTTATAGATTAATAAAATATTCTTGGGAGGAATAGAAAAGTTTCATTTCTTGATGATTAACTGCAAATGTCTATATAACACGAATATAGTCTATTTCTTGGCTTAAAATACAATTCAACTAAGAAAAGATATTATTATTTAGGAACAGTGACTCCAGGCAAGATTTGTTAAAAGAGTGATGTGATGCTGTTAAAAAACCAAAATCATCTTTGGTCCGTAGCAGAGCAAGAGCTGTTATATGTAATTGCAGCAGAGAAATAGTAAATAAATACAGACTATTAGTTCCATACAGTGGTGCAAATTCTTGACAAGTACACCATTCAGCTGAATTCATACTAGTAACAAGGTGCCCAGGGGAAAAAAAAAAAAAAAAGAAAAAAAAAAAGAAAAAGGATAAAAGAATGAGATGATTTAGACAGAATCAGGTACCTCAGATATAGCAATGTTGTAATCTACCCTCACTGAATATTTATCATGTCACTATTCACTTGACATTGATTAAAAAAGATAAAGGCAAAAACCAGCACAAAATCTTTTGAAGGAAAATATAGTATATGCACACTAGATAATGTTATAAATATTAAGTAATACCCTTTGCTTTACAATTGTGAATAAGGTTACATCATTTAGTATTGAAAAGGAAAAGTGTCTGTGTGTTAGGCACTGATGATGTGTGAGTACTAGGGATGAAATTTCTCTTAGGTGACCCAAAGATGCCACAGAATAACTGTCTATAAAATCATTATATGCTTTGCATTTGTCTCTTAGGAGAACTCCTACGATTCCTTTGTTTTGCTGGCAGGTTGAATGTATCACACCAGTGGACACAGAAGACCACCCACTCACTGGACCCTGCCATCTCTGTGAATAACCTCATCTTTGGGGAATTCCACCTGTAGAACTCATGGTCTGGGTAAGGGATTTCAACTATTTGCCAAACAATTAGTATTGCATGAGCTTTACAGAAGCACAATATGTTAAGACAGCTGACTCCAGAGACCAGACCTTACCTAATGATAATGCAAACGTTTCATGACATTTGTTGCCACTCCTTGGGGTGAATAAGCCCCATGAACATTATGTAAATACACGTTACTCAAAGAAAATATTGAAGCTCTCATCACCAATGCCTGTTCCAGAAGAGGGTAACTGGTGGGACAGGGAGGTTAGTAACCTTTCAGCCAAGGAGAAAAAGAGTGATAAAAGACCAAATTCCCTTTAAAAGAGACTTTTGTGTAAATTTATGGAAGGAGTGCTATATGGCATTGACTTCGAGGTCTGAAAAAGATACACGTGAAATAGAAAACTTTATGTTTTATACGTCTTTTCCAAACACATATGTACATAGCCATGTACATACACATGCATGATCTTACAAGAGTTGTTTTGGGCCCTGGACCAAACTAAATATTCCGCATTCCCCCCTCCCCACCATCTCTCCTTGACACTCCCCCGTGCCCACACCTCCCCCAGCTTCTCTGCACTCAGCACCCTTTCTCCATGTTCTTTAAATCTGCCAAAAAGCACTAGAGGAAGGTTTTAACTTGTTTGTACATTTCTATGTATATCTACCTAATCTTTTTCCATATTCACATGCCTCAACTTCCTCCACAGCCATGTGTCACTGTCTCTGTTTCCTAAAGCTCCTTGGACTCACATATGCATCTGCTCTCACCCATATTTTTTCCAGAGATGACAGCAGAATACAATCAATAATTTGCCATTTGCTCACAGTGTTGTGAACTGAGAAAGGACAACCAGAGTGTGATTAGTTTTCTCAGCACACCTGGGCAGTCACTTGGAGTCACATCATCTCCTGCGTTCCCTTGCCCTGCAGATCACCTGCTAGTGTAAGTCAAACCAGGATTACCACACTTTATTTGGCTCAGTTGATCTGCCCAATCTGCGTTATTATAGATAACTGTGTTTTCAGCCTTATACTTATATCACTCTTATTTGGTAGGTAGTAGTGGTCTGTTTAAGGGAATAAAATCTTTCGTAAATAAGAAGATCCAGATTTTACATTCTCATTTTCCTCAAATCAGTGGCAAACTTCTGCTGAGTTCAGGCAATCCAGATATGCAGCTGGCCTAAATGAGAAGATTACCATTGATAACAGGAATGTTATTTTAATTTAGCAAAGTGAGGATCTGGGCCCAAGGTTGTTTATTAATTGAATATGGAAGACACTGGAACAGTTTAAAGACTCTAATGACAATATGATTATCTGCAGGGGAAACATTTGTCAGTGTTTTCTTTTTCACCCTCTTTCAAGCCTGTGTGGGGGAGTGGATATGTTGCATTGGAAAGTATTCCCAATGACAGATACAGAAGAGCAAGGAGATGAAGCAATTACAGTAGATGGGAGCCTGATGGGTGGGAATGGGGGAGGGGATATTCATTCTGGGGCTACAGTTACTGTAAGAGTTTAGGACAGTTTTCACATATTTATCCAAGATGGCCTTTGAAGTGTCTTGTGGGTAACAGTTGGAGGTCTGCTGTCACTGAGAGTGTCAGGGGACCCTGAAGATTTACAGCACAGCTTTCCCAGCAGAGAGTAATTGCTGCTACAGGAGAGAGGCTGAAACAGCTCTTTAAACTTGGACCCAACTTTAGCTTTTGCAACACTGTCCTGAGAGCTGAAAGATGCAGCAGTTACTTGTACCCTGCACAGGCTGGTGGGGTCCATAAACTACGGTCCACCTTCTTCAATTGCAAGCCTCTGGGAAACAAAATATTCTATCAGTGTTCAAGAAACAGCAATCAGTTTTAGTATCTCCCATTCCTGGCTCTGCATTCTGAGACACTGCAAAGAGACATGAATTCAGGAATACCCTGAGCAGTCATTCTTTAAAAAACAGATTTACTTCAGATATCTACACTAGATTTAGCTCTTTTAACCTTGTTACATACACTAGTCCCAAGAGTGAACTCATGGCCAAAATTGTCCATGTGTTAAGTGCCTACAGGCGCACTCTCTGGGCCAGTTTAGAGGTGACTCAGATACTGGTGTTCGTACAGAAGTTAATACAATGTGCCATTTTCCCATCAACCCTTATGAGTATTTAGCACTTCAGACAGCACAAAGGCTCATTTTCCAAGCTTGCAGCAGCCATCCCAGAAGGACCACCATGGTGTTTTGTGAACACCTGTACTGAAACCCCTCTGGACAGTCAGTCCCAAGTGTGCCCAGTGGTCCCCCAGCTTTCCTCCCAGTGGATGTAGAGATGGCATGCAGCCTTACGGCATGCCACAGCTCCCTGTTAAAAACGGTGTGGGGTCAGGGGTGTGAGTAAAGTCCAGCATCCCTGACACTTCTGAGCTCATTCATGTTTCTTGCAGTGTATGGTAAAACTTTTCCAGACTTTTCTTACTGAATGATCTTCTTAAGCAAAATCAAGAAATCTGCTTCCACAGAGTAAGAGAGGGTCAAGCAGGCCTTGAATATCAGAGGACAAATTCTTCAGTTTGGTATGAGAGTAGACAGTGCATGAAAAAAGGTGACAAGGGGTCAGTAGGGGAACACACAGGATAAAATACTTTCATCTATTGTGCTGGGGTCAATAGGCTCCCATCAGGAAATCTTGAGCCTAAGATTAATTACTTGTTGCAGTAGGTATACCATTGTGCTCTGGAAGACACTGTGGTGACTTTAGGCATCTTGCAGATTTCTGGTTCACACAATGCAATCCCATATAAAAAAACAATAGTAGCTAAGAAAGTAGTAGTGGGTGGTGGTGAGATGCTTTTTAGCTCATTCTAATCAAACTCTTTTCAGAGATACCTCCAGCTTGGCTAGAAATGATGAGAAACTATTTGTTAAATATTATGAAAGAATTTCATAGTAATTCAGAATTACATGTCATGGCTATTAAGTTAGTGCACTTTGCAATTTATATGACAGAAAACCTTCTTTAAAAAAAAAATCCCAAATCTGTCTGTGTACATTCCATTGAAAATTTGTTTGAATTCCTTGAGTTGCTTATGTCATAAATTAAGGAGACACATATTTTAAAATTAAGCTTCATTCCTATTTTTTGTCAGGGTCCAAATATATGGTTCCCTTTAGAGCAATTAGACAGAGATTATTTTTTTTAAGTGACCGTTTAGAAAAAAAAATTGTAGCCCAAGCCTATAATCCTTGTTTTGGGTGAAGTTTCCAATGAAATTTATGATTATCAATACTTAATTCTTAATTTATTAAACAAAAGTAAAGTTCTAGTTGATTTAGATTATCAGGATTGGTACATGTATGTTTTAATAGGCACTTTACCCACATTTTAGGTGAAGAACTTTTGCATCAACTGATCCTCACTTCTTGTCCTGAACTGCAGAGCTATTATGCTGTGCTAGGTCCTGCACCATAGCTGATAAAATACCAACGACATGTAGATGCGGCGGGCGGAGGAAGCAAGCAGCCGATTCAATGTGAATGATAGAGCAAGCTTCAACTTTATTGACAGAAATCACACCTTATATAAGCACTCTACAATAATCATGCATACTACTCACAAATCTATTGGATACATGTAAAAAGCTACATTATAATATCCCAGCCCCCTGTGGCATCTCAGACATGTCACAACATCTTCCCTCTTCTGGCCTGCCTCCTTTCCCAAGGTTGTTTTTACCATCAAGGCCATTGTGTACCTCAGTTTCTCTCTTTGTTAACATAACAGTCTGTTGTTTGGCATAACTGTACCCTGGGTTTATTCCTTTGTTTACCTCAGATGGCTGCAATCAGCTTCTGCAGAGACCCATGGCCTTGCTCTCTGCAAGCCGTTCTCCAACAATTCCCCCTTTTTCTTTTTGTGCAGGCTGCACAAGCATAAATTTACTAATATTTGTCATTATACAACTATATGCTATTTTAATAATTACTACAATCAATAGTACTATTCCTAATCACCGCAATCCTTCTTGTAACAGACCTTGTAGCCATAGGGACAGACCAAAAACAGATTGTAACCATTTGTCTCAAGGATTGACAACCACTTGTGTTTTTTGTAAACGTTGCTTCATCCATTGTAATTGGTTTTGCATTAATTGACTGTGGTCGGATAGATTAAAACAACACATCCCATCAAAATCTTTTACATCCATGCCCCTGGGCAGGTAAAATAAAGTGTATGGCAGCTCGACTCTGTAATACAGCACACCTTAAACTGTCGAAGGTACCTTATCAAGTACAAAGCATCCCACATACTATCGAAGAGCAATCACATGAAAGCAAACAAACTAGGATTGGTTCTATACCACTGTCCACAAGCCTTCACGCCCTCTATGGTTGGTCCCGTTATGGTGTTCACACGTAGTTCTTCTGTTAGGCAAACATTTTATTTCCCACAGTCCAGCATCCTTATTTCTTTGCTACTCACGCAGTTTCTCATCCTCTTGGCCTTGCCGGTGTTCTTCCCAACAGCTACAGCCTGATTACAGTGATGCCACTCAGTCTGGATCACTCATAACATGTCCGCTGTTTCCCAGGCATTCCACAAATCCCCCTTTTTGTTTTTGAGTGATCCAGACCCCTTTTATTGTTCAGTCCATCGTTCTCATAAAACACTTCCACACACAGGTTAATATCATTAAAAGGATTACAATGAAAATTTAAACTGTTATTCCATGTAAAAACAAAAGAATTTTTTAACCATCTAATAATTGGTAACCTTTTAGTCAAATCATTATTAAACTTTCTTCCTTCTTCAAGATGTAAATTTATTGTATAAACATCACTACAAAACCTAGTGCTATTTACCGGTACTGCTGAAGGAGTCACATCTTGCCTTCTCAGCCAGACTGTCTGATTATACCAACCATAATGACTAATACAAATGGCATACCAAACCTGAGATGGGTCGGCAGCAGTTGCTAAGCCCAGGCAAAATGCCTACTGTCCTGATTGATCTTTCCCTGCCACCTTGGCACAACTCTGCAGTTTCTTATCTATCTTACGAGGCCTGTTCTTTATCAAAGCTTAGCTGTTTGTCAGAAGCTGTGTGAGGCCGATGCCTCCCAGCCCTCCCTTTTCTTTGTTTTGCTGTGGCACCTGCAAGACTTGTTTGAGAGCTGTATCAATTAAGAGTTAGACAAACTTCAAAACACAGCATACTTAGAATAGTTCTAATTAAAAAGAGTAGACTAATTTCACTATCCATATTTAAGGGATATGACTAAATAGTACAAAAATAAACAGTAAGGAAAATACGGTACTAACATTCAGATCCGCAATTGCTGGGGAACCCTGGATGCAGCGAGAATTTAGAGTGCCCTTCCTCACAAACTGGAAACCCTACGTGATGCGTCCATCCGTAGGTGAGACATCCAAAGTCGCTGCAAGCAGGTCCAGCCTTCAAAGTAACAGGCCAAAATAACTGGCAACTTCCTTTGAGCGGAAACATCTGATTTCATCCTCCTGTTGGGTTCCACCTGGAGCCTGGCCAGTACTCCAGGGGGAAAACCAAGGGAGTTTCTAAATAAGGTTAAATACTTGAGCTCTTAATTCTTAATATTACTAAACAAAGAAAGTGGAATACATATATTCTTACAGCATCTTATCCTTATTAATAACTATATTTTATCTAAACTACATTTTGCACAAGTGACTAGTAAGCCTATATATTTCATTAAGGAGTTACAATTACTGTTAGCATTTTCTCTTAAAAGAATTGGCAACTGTAGTGTAGTTTGTTCTGTTGCAGTAGCAAACATTGCTCAGACATTCTGCTTAAAAGATCAGTCGAAGAGACCGCAAACTGTCAGCACAGGGGCACTCACAGCACCCACAGCTGGATCCTGAGTGCTGGCTGCCTCTCACCCTCAGGTATGGTTGCACACACCTTGCTGGTGACCATTGGAGACTGAGACCTGTGGAGACACAAGCACAACCTCTTCCCCAGGTTATTAAAGAAAATGGTCCTTCCCAGTTACCCCTTTCTAGGTTTTTGTTAACACTTGAGCTTTGCTCTGGACTTCTTGTTGATCTGGTATCTGTGATGAAAAATGACACAATATTGGTGACACCTGTAACACAGGGGAGATATTTAAAAGGTTTGAAGAGATGGAGTCTTTCTGGTATTCAGGGCAAGTTGCAGTGATGTTTTTAGCTTGATACCTTGATAAAGAAAACTGTTTTTGTGTTGCTCTGACATTCTGGTGGAAGAAATGCATGCGTTTTACAGCAGAGCAAATGGTTGACCTGGAGCCAAGATCTCTCCCCCCTTTTGTTTTTGCAAAAGCACTTTCAAGGTCTGGTGCGCTCTTTCTACGATGGTTTGTCCTGTGGGGGAATGCAGTATACCTGCGATGCTTGTTAGCTATATGGTGAAGATCTTGTTTTGCTTTCTCTGTAAGTACTTTGGGTGATGTCAGTGAAGGATCTTTTCACAAAATATCAAATAAGCTATGCAGATCATAATGAGTTAGGCCCACAACGGCTGTATCTAATTTATGGTTCCTAACAGTGCCTGTAAATCTTTTAAAGTCTTAATAACAGTTTTAAGTTGTTGCAGGACAATACACACAGGTGATTCGGTTCACAAGGTTAGTGTCAGGGTGGGTTTCAGGGTGGGTTGTGCTACAGTGGTGATTAAGACAAATTTGATGCAATTTGAGTTCCTCATTGAGTCATACAGTTACGTCCCCAAAATGCAATAGGGGTTTTCCAATATAAATGGATTAATATTTGCTACCCAATTTTCTAGGCCTCTTACATGAATGAGATCCTTGCTTTAAATTGTTACAGCATGACACCAACCCTGAAAAGCATTTGAGGTACCAGGGCTAACAGCCAATCTGCTCACAGATATTATGGTCACATTTGCAGCAATATCTAAAATGCATGTCAGCTCGACAGATTTTTTAGCTTTAACGAGAGTACATTTTACCAGGAGTTAACCTTGTGTTACTGTTTTAGTCCAAAAATATTTAAGGGGTACCTGTTGATCCAAATCCTGAGTAATTGCAGCGTCTTTAACAAGCTGAACAATTTTTTACTTTTTTTTTTTTTTTCTTTTTTTTTGATACTGAACACAGGGGTACAGACCATAATTTTGATTTTTCTCTTCATAATCAGCATCTACAACCCCTGGTAAAACAAACAACCCGTGTAAGGTTGCAGATGACTTTTTAACAATATTTTCGTTAGGCAGATGGTACAAAGGTGCACTCTCCCCGCAGAGTATGCACCTAAATTCAAAACAACAATCAACACAGAATTACTGCCTCCTGCTAGAGGTATTTTACCTTGTAACAGTTAGAGCACTGAGCCCAAACAAACCGCAGCGCCGATGCCCCAGCGGGCGGGCACCAGGACCCTGCAGTTCCTGGCCGGCCGCTTCCCTGGCCGGAGAACTCCGCAGCTGCAGTGGGCCGCGTCTCACACACACACACACACACAGAAAGGAGCTCCTGACACTCATCACTCACAACATAAAATGACAAATATTACAAATACGAAGATTCCATTAAGAACATCTAAAGCCTGTGCTGCATAACCCTGCCGCTTTTGGCGGGGGGGTGCCGAGAGCGCAGTGCCGGGCTCAGCCGCAGGCGGCCGCTCCGCGGGGGGGTCGGGGAGGCCCCGGGCCGCCGCCGCCAGCTCCGAACGCTGAGCACGGAGATCCACACGCTCGTTGTTTCAGATAGAATACTGTCCCGGCGTGAATGCCGGTTTTTCTTCTTAAAAGTGTTAGCCAATTTCTAGGGGGCCAATCGATATCCCTGAGCCATCGCCTCCAGTACAGCTGGTGTAGTCTGAGGTTTTGCAGCCCGTTCTTATTAATGCTTACATCTTTAATAACAGAAAAATGCCGTTCTTCCCAACGTGGCTGATGACTCGGCTCATAGCTTACAGGAGTAAGAATTCTTCTTGCCGTGTCCATATTCCCTTGCACCAAAGTTATTTCGCCTCACTTTTATGATTTTTTCGCCTCAGTTTTATCTATGGATCATCCCCAATTAAAGGAGGATACAAACCAGACAGTCCAGACTCTTTTTCAGGATTTACAGCATCAGGGTCTAAAAGATTATCTCACCATTCTGCTTCTTCAAACAATAAATTTGGCTCTTTAAAGTGTCCCTTAGCCTTGCCCAGACCAATCAGCGCGGCTAAGTCTTTTTTAACGGACCTACTCCCCGCTTTTCTAAAAAGCGCTGTAAAAGTTGAATGGCTACCTCTCGTTCCATGTGGCTGCCCGGGCAGCAACTCCACAAATTCCACAAATTCCACACCCCTGGCGCAGCTGACGACCTTCCTTAAAGTCCGATCAAGTAGCCAAACACCAGGGAGGCTTTTCCTGGGTCTCACCCCTATTCAGCCTTAAATTCCTCTGGCCTTTCCTGGGTCTCACCCCTATTCGGCCTGGCCTTTCCTGGGTCTCACCCCTATTCGGCCAATAACGGGGTAGCCATCCACGGACACCAAAATCTCCTGAAGCCGGACCAGCTGCCTCGATGTCAGACTTACGAATCCCGACGCTTTAGGAGATGGCACACGTCTTACTGCCGTCAGCAGCGACTTTATCGCCTTCCAGCTCCGTAAAATCCGTTCCGCCGCTTCCCGGGTTCCGTCTGGTGGAAAAGCAGGGTTCGGGTAACCCTGTTCTGTGCGCCACTTGCGGCGGGCGGAGGAAGCAAGCAGCCGATTCAATGTGAATGATAGAGCAAGCTTCAACTTTATTGACAGAAATCACACCTTATATAAGCACTCTACAATAATCATGCATACTACTCACAAATCTATTGGATACATGTAAAAAGCTACATTATAATATCCCAGCCCCCTGTGGCATCTCAGACATGTCACAACATCTTCCCTCTTCTGGCCTGCCTCCTTTCCCAAGGTTGTTTTTACCATCAAGGCCATTGTGTACCTCAGTTTCTCTCTTTGTTAACATAACAGTCTGTTGTTTGGCATAACTGTACCCTGGGTTTATTCCTTTGTTTACCTCAGATGGCTGCAATCAGCTTCTGCAGAGACCCATGGCCTTGCTCTCTGCAAGCCGTTCTCCAACATGTAGAGACACCAAAAACCTTACTTTTGTCTTTGTGATTGTGATTCATTGTATTTGTAAAGAGTTTGTAAGCAGGAGCTACTTCACCATTTATTTTATTACTATCTTCCCTTGACATATTTAAATCTTTAAATACAATTTCCAGTAAGCATATTCTCTAGTGGTTAATCTACTTAGTCCATAACATGAACCAAGTAAAAATTTCAGTGAATCTCTCATAAAATATCAATAATTTACTAAAGGTGCACTTTAGAAAGCAACAAGAAAAAGATCATCAGGTAGTAAAGGGAAATGAAATTGCAAAAGATCAAAATCCAAGACACTATGCTGGTTATACTACAGCTCATCATTTGAACTCTTGAAGCTTAGGATGTCTTAAATAAAATTTAAATAAAATAATCTATGCTACATGTGACTGTGAACATGGTTTTGTTGATATGAAAAAGAAAACCAAACCAAACAACAAAACACAGATACCTCCAGAAACTACTTACTCATCTTGGCTGAAGAAGCATGGTGTCCTATGGGGTTTGTGTTTTATCATCCATTGCAATCTCTGATTGAAATTTCCCAGTGGCTGGACACTTGCAATTGGGTATCTGGTGTCTGCTGAATTATGAACTTCCGCTGCTGCTTCTTTTGCCATCAGGGAACTGAAAGGGCCTCTTTTTGACTCCGTTTTCACAAATGCTTTAAGAGCTTTGTAAAACTTCTATATTTCTGTCAGATTGATCGTCACTGTTCAGGATGTTCAAAAATTAATAGGAAAACCAAACAGAAACAAAGATAAATTATTTGCTTTCATTAACCTGTTTCTTTCTTGGTTTTCCAATAAATTTTATGCTTCCTTTCTGGTTTTTGCTTTTCCTGTCTGTTTTGTAGCGAAAACTAATTCTTGCTATTGTGCTTAGCCTAGCACAGGGATTAAATGAGGGTGTAAAATGCTGTCCCTATTAAATGACAGATGTTAGTTTGCTGAACTCTCAACCATGTTACTGAATCTGAGGCCCATCCTGACCTCTGTTTGCATACAGTGGTCCTACCGGACCATCTAAAGTAACAGGGATGTGGAATTGTATCACCTGAAATTGAGGAGCAGCAATGGAGAAAATCAGTGAGGACTTCATGGAGGTCTTAGTGATTCCAGGCATTCACACAGCCCGGCAGTAAAATGTACCTGATTATTTTCTGTGGCACAAATGTACCTTATGTGGATCCTGAACATATAATACAAGCATTTCAACATGTGTAAACAATTATTTCTTTCCCATTACTCTGCTTGTTTGTCTCATTAACATTAGCCATGCACCCTTTCTTCAGCTATTCTCCAGCTGTGCATTGATATGGATCTACAGGGGAGCCCGCCGGTTGACTTACAGCCAAGTTGAATTGTCCTGTTTTACCATACCTTTGCTGGTGATTGAGAAGCTGTTCCGGACTCTGAGTTCAGGGGATGGAATTCTATGGCCTTCAATATCCTTTAAATCATACTTTTTAAAGCTTTAGAGGCAAAGAGATATTATTAGATCAAAATGTTCTGTATCAAGTCAACATTTGCTAGCCTTTGTTTGCTGCATAATCAAAGTTGTGATTGATATATAGCTTAACCCTCCTTCTTTATAATTTTTAATCTTCTGTTATATATTAAATGTGTTCAAAGGAAAAAATCACATGCGTTTTTTGAACCACTGACTTTGATAACATTTTTTTTACTTACAAGCTGTTATTTAGCATCTGTTGTGGGAAAGAACACACACATTCCTAGATATTTTTCATGGTCTAAAGATTTTAAGATACAAGAAAGAGTGACTGTACTCATATTAATTTTTCTGTCGTAATGCAAATCAGGAATGATGTGTGCTGGCTGGAGCTGAACAAATAATCAGTAGAAAATAATATATTCAGTGAATTCTGCCTCTTTCTGTTTCATATTGTTCATGGCCATATCATGGCTCTTTTCTGATTCTGAAATAAATTAGTTATTCTGAATTATTTACTACAGTCTACATTAGGTAGATTTTTGGCTGCATTCCTCAAGATGCATATTTGCATATGTGACTGCAGAAGCTATAAACTGTACAGGAAGGCAGCCATGCCTTACAACAACTGTCATTAATGCTTATTTTATAATAGCAGGTCTGCCCAGGTTTGGATACTGCCACACAAAGCAGTGCAGCACCTAAACATTAGATAACCCTAGCGGGGGCAGAAAACACAGATCCAGATAAAATTCTTAAAAATCCTGGACAGAGTTAGGTGAACAATGGCATTAATGACAGGAGGACATGAACAGGGTGATGTCTAAGCCAGTCAGCAAAACGTGCTGAAGAAAATAAAAAATTTAAAAGCCCGGTTATCTGACACATTCCTTCAGCAAATGCCCTGAGGAGCTTTAAGATCCTCAGCTGGAGGGTTGTCTCACTATTCTCTGTTAAAATAGAGACAGAGGGAGAAGAAAAGGAGAGGAAAGGTAGCACATGCCCATTACAAACTAAAATATCTATAAAAATGGAAGGGCCTCTTTCAGCATTAGGGTTTCAAACCCATCTTTCCCTCTCATATACATACATAAGAGAAAAGAGGCTTTTTGCAGAAGGTGTCAGCTGCTGTGTTTTTATGGTGAAAGTAAATACCAGCTCTTTGAATATAATGTAAAGTGGAGAGTTTTAATAGAAAATATAATATCAGACATATATTTAAACACTGACTAAAGACTGACTAAGGCAATGGTTGTAGAATTATTCATATGTTTACAGTCCTATTTAAAAAACAAAAAAACCCTCTTCAAGATAAGAAAAGTCACATTTACATAAAAATCACTAACAGGTACTCAGTGACACAGAAACTGTCTTGCAACCTTATACCAGCCAAGCAAGCTGAGCTAACTTGGCAGCATAAGGGAAGGTATAAGTACTGTATAAGTCTGTGGGGGAAGCTAACAAAGAGAAAAAAAGGAAGTGTAGGAGGAGTTGAATCTGTCATTTCGCATTTGGTATGAAAAAGTTTTCTATTCTGTCACTGCCTGTTTAGTACTGTAGTAAGTGTTGAGCAGGGATTATTTCTCTCTGTCCATAGGCTGTTCTGAACAACAAATAATCCTGTGTTAAGTAGAGGCTGATTTCCCTTTCCACTGAGAACCTGTGAATCAGTCATCTGTGACAAAATGAAAACCTGTTTCCTCAGACTGACACTAGACCCTTTATATTTATTCAGCTGTCAGAATTTATCCTCATTCTTTAAAGAGGGAAAGGACCCTGGGAGCTTCTGAATTGTTAAAGCTGAGGGTCATGCTCTAAAGTCTTATGACTTTTATTATAAAGGGCGTTTTTTATATTTGAAAGAGATTGACCAAAATCTTACTAGGTTATGACACAGCTTGTATAAAGACTGTGAGGTCAACTTCTGCTCTGAGTTATGCCAGTGTAAATCTGGGATAATTTCATTACAATCAGTGGAGTCAATCCAGGAACATAATTATCCTGTTGTTTTGGGTCCTGTGATGCCTATGAAAAACAATGGGAATTATGTGCATAAACAACATGATGGCTGAGTTCTGAATAGGTGACTGTTACCAGGACTGATATTTAACCTGGCAAACATAAAAGACAGGTAATATCAATCAGACATAGATATAATGTTATAGAAAAATATGAATATATGTATATATATGTAGCATATGTCAGAAAATCAGACACTCAGCAAAGAGCCACCCAGACACATTTCTAGCCTGGGGTTTTTTCCCACCAAAACTCTCAACTCAGAATACAGCTGAAGCTACTGAAGACATTTAATTTCAAGTGTATTACAGGTCTAAAGTGAGAAAAACTTCGTTTCATTGTTTGTGGAAAAAATTATTATTTGCTTTCCTGAATTTGTGATACTGGGCTCTGGGAGTACTATTTTTAAAAAATATCACAATAGAAAAATGGGAGGACAGTCTTAAGCAACTAAAGCTATGATACCAGAATTTACCAGGTAGCTAATTGATAGAGGAGCTGAAGGGTGCTTTAGAGAATGTAAAAATACAAATGGCAAAGAAATTTTCGAAACTGTGGGGAGTCAGGGCAAGCGATCTGAACCCAGACTTCAGATTTGGTTACCAGAGGTTACCAGAGGGTTACCAGAAGAGGAGCTTACATCTTTGTTAACAAACAAAGCAGTGAACAATTAAATAAACATCAGGGTGTCCAGAACCCGACTGAAATTATTTGGTCATGTCTGTAGTATTAAGCAATTTTTGTCACTGTAAGTCCAAACTGTTTTGGGAATGGTTTCTGGCCTGTGATGAGTTTAGAACTATGCACTTAGAAAGTGTTTGTCTACCAAGGCCAACACCTTCCTGGGGACCATTCCACCAATTTAATTCTATAAACTATCAAGTTCTGATGCCTGGGCCCTGGCACCATCTCATTTACTGACAGAGCTGTAGCTGGCATGTCTGAAGGAAGTTTGTTATCTCCAATATCCTTATTGGTCTTAGCTCACCTCTCTGACTTTCAAGTCAGGAAGAGCTGATGTCTCTCACAGATACCTGCCTCATGAGATCACAGTTTTCATCTCTTGATCTTCACTGTACTTACTACTCAAGATCAATGCACGACCTGATTTTTGGCATCTGTGCTACTGGAAGATAACTATCCTCCTCTATAAAAGCTTACATTAGTCATACAATTTATTATGTTGTTCATTAATTTAATTCCTTTTTACAAAAATTCCAAACTTAACTAAGTAGTAATAACAAATAATGAGAACCTGGTTCATTCTGATCTCAAATATATGAACTACTACTACTATACAGCCAAGAACTGTAAAAGAAGTGAGTAAAAGGAAAAAGTACTCCTAGTAGGGCCAGAATTAAAATGCAAATTATTTCCTAATTCAATCAGGGTGGCTTGATCTTTAAAAAGAGATTAATGGTAATCATAAACTATGATTTAACAGTATGCTTATAGTCACACCAGGATATTTTTTTAATTTTGAAAGTAACAAAATCTTTCAACTCCAATTTTCCTTTCAAATCCAATGCTTCTTTCTTTTAGCCAAAATATATCCAACAAAGCCATTCAAGATTATTTTGGGTTTATGCTTTTTCAAACAATGTTAGAATATACTCATATAAATATATATATTTATATATATTTATATATCATATATATATATCATATACTAATATAAACAATGTTAGAATATACTCCTCCTCTTCAAAAAAGCATGTATGTCATATCTTAAACACACATATACCCTCCCATAGGGTTCCTTGCAGTCATAGATCTGTTTAAAAATACATGTTAAGTATTAAGAAGAACAATAGTTTTTGCTACCAAAACATTGGTTTGGGGAAAAAATTATTATTTGCTTTCCTGAATTTGTGATACTGGGCTCTGGGAGTGCTATTTTTAAAAAATATCACAATAGAAAAATGGGACATAAGACTTTGTGAGGAATAAGCTGTGGTAAGGGATCATACGTACAATGGGAATTAGAAGGTTTCCATACTATCCAGGACCTACACAGCTAGGAGAGGGAACAAATCAGGTTTGTACTTGTGAACTCCACTAATATTTTAAATACAAATACCAAAAGCCCTATTTTTCCTGTGGTGCAGCTTCTATCAGTCTTGCTGAATCTTTATCATCTGAAGCAGATGTAGAAAATGATCCCTTCTCTAACTCTTAAATCACAAAACAATCATTATCTGACACTTTTTTTCACACAGCATTGGACTGTGTTGGACTGGATCCGGTAAAAGTTTTATTCTCTATTTTTGCCTATATCCTCACATAGTACTAGCATTATACCATAGATGTAAAGAATATTTTCATTTGGAAGCAACCTCTGGAAGTATTTTGAACCAATACCCTGCAAGGCCAGCCTTGAAGTTACATTAGGTTGCTTAGGGTCTTTACCTATAATTTCCTTCTTGGCAAGGAAATAAGGTTTACTTTGTTGGCCTTGCCATACATTTCTCTGGTCCATGCTTCATCAGTTTGTAAATGAGGACATGACAGGACACAGTATTGAAAGCCTTACTACAGTTAGATAAACATCCATGGCTCTCCCCTCATCCAGCAGGCTACTCATCACAGAAAACTGTCAGTTTGGTCATGCAAGATTCTCCCTTTTTAAATCCATGATGACTAGTTTCAGGCATATTCTAGTCCTCCATAGGTTTGGAAATGGTTTTCAGAATTATTTACTCCCTCACCTTTCCATGGACTGAGGCAAAGTTGATCTGCTTGTTGGTCCCCAGATCATCCTTTTTGTCTTTCTAGAAGATAAGAGGGATATTTGTTTTCTTCCAGCCATCAAGAACCTCTCCAAAATGCCATGAACATCATTATTTCTTATGTAACTGTAGAATACAGCTGTAGAAATACAGATGTCAGTCAGAAAGGTATTACTGTATACTTAGAAGGATAAAAAGATATTGTGAAAGTGTCAGTATAGTCTGTGATCCCAGCTTAGACAGAGACCTCTTCCAGAAGGTCATTTCTGGCTTGGAACTAAGTCTGGACTCACTGGTTTTAAGCAAAAAATGTGCCCAAATTGACATGCTTGTTCCAGCCCTGAAACAATTTCTTTAGACTGTGGACCTACTTTAGATTGAGTCTTACAGTTTTTAAAGATGTAGGACAAGTCTGCTTCATTCAGTATGATTTTTAATCAAAGGAAGTGAGATGTAGAAGTAGAAACATCTGAGAGCTACCAGAGAGCCAAGGGATATGCTGCTTTACTAAATAATAGTATCAGTGCACAGCCTAAAGTCTTGGACTCTTAATACAATACTGCTTGACTGTTATTTGGCTCTGGTGTTGACTGATCCAAGTCTGCACAGGGTTGCAGAAATGTAAAGGACTCTTAAAAGGCAACATGTATGAACCTCAACCAGGTTTCACTCTTTCTTTATTTCAGAGTCATTCAGTATTTTCCCAGTAAGTTTTGCAATCTCAAAGCAATCTCAGTCATCTCCTACATGCTCTTGTATGTCACCCCAGCCAGTACAACACATATCCTAAGTTTCATGCCATGAAAACATCATTTTGGCAGCTGCTACACATCTTTCCCATTACTTTGTACATTTTGACCTAGAAAACACAGAACATTAGTATTTATGTTTTAGTATAAGAATCATCACATGAAGTCCAGAGGAAATACTAAGAGAAGTGTTATAGATGTGAAAGCTATTTCTAAGTGATGTAGACACAGAATGAACACAACACAGTCTTGCTATCGGGATTACTCCTGATTGCTTGTTTGTAGAACTAGCCAAAGACCATCCTGGGAACAGACTTTTTAATAGGGCCTGTTGTGATAGGACAAGGGGTAATGGTTTTAAAGTAAAAGAGGGTAGATTTAGACTAGATACAAGGAAGAAATTTTTTAGTGATCGTGATGAAACACTGGAAATGTTTCCCAGAGAGGTGGTAGATGTTCCATCCCTGAAAACACTCAAGTTCAGGTTGGACAGGGCTTTGAGCAACCTGATCTAGTTGAAGATGTCCCTGCTCATTGCAGGGGGGTTGGACAAGATGAACTTCAAAGGTCCCTTCCAACACAGACTATTCTATGATTCTATCCTTCTCATATCAAGTCATGTCATATCTTACAGCCTTACTGTTTTCGCTGTTGGAAAAAATACTGATGAATTAGCCCATTGTGCATTCAAGCTCCTAGGTCCTGACTCTCTATCCTTCATATATATGTGTACATATACATATATATATGTACATATATGTACACATACACACACACTCTTCCTACTTTAGATAACTTTAGCAGAACTATTTGTATGTATTAAACTGCTGTCTGACTATCACCAGTCCAATACTATCAAATTACATTCTATTAATATTTCTAGCCTTTTAATATGGTTCACTTCTGTGGAAGGTCTCAAAATAGGAAACGGGCCCGCCATTGACTTTTTATCGTTGGGCTCCACATAGTTTCCCTCTTTCCTAAATGTTTCAGACAATTTAAAATAACCAACAAGCAAAGAGCAGAAAAGCACTGGAATTAGCTTGAGAAATGTTCTTTGGGAGGAGGAGCAAGTCTTTGTTTCTCAGTTGCTTGGTAGTTTGTCTGGTTGTCGTTTGTAAGATCTGTGTTTAATTAAAGTTTATATCATCTATCGGGGGGGATGTGTGTGAAGCTGGTCAGAAAAGTTCCTGATGAAACAAAGTTTTATAGAAGTATGCTTGTTCACTGAACCTTAAGTGTTTATGTCAAAATATCTCAGGTTTGACAGATTTTCCTTCGATGCAAGGAAGGGTTCTCATTACTATAGTTATGCTGTAGGTTCCTGAGGTGGGATTTGAATGGGAACAGATTTATTACTATCAGAAAGATAAATATTGGTAAAAAGTAAGTCATTATGGTATTTTACTTCACAAATAAAGGTGTATTATTCTACAAATAATAGTATAGTCACAACAGCCAACACAACACTTTGCCAAAGTGTAACGGAACCTTGAAAAAGATTGTATTACCTCACCGTTAGTAGTAGTCCGATAGCTGTAGAAAATAAAACTAGGTAAAGTCATCATGGACTTATTCAATTTAAATTACATTAACAGATAAAAGTAAGTCAGTAACTAACATTTTCAGTTTTAGAATAGAAAACTCATGAATAAAGCTTAGAACATAAAACTTACTACTAAATTTCATAACTCGGAGACTGAAATGTGTAGAAAGGGTCAGATTACCTTAAAGGCTCAGAAACTACCTTAATGTTTTATCCCAAGCAAAAGAAATAGCTTTCAAAGAAAAACTTACTAATCAATGGATGAATGAATAAGGTCTTCCAAAAAGAATATGAGCTAGAGAAACCACAAAGAATAAAAAACTGAGCAAATAAACAAACCAAGATTATGACTTAGAAATATTTTAAAGCAAGAGATTTGGCTAAAAAGATGAGTTAAACCTTGTGGATACTGAAATAATTATTCAGCTGTAGAAGTACCTTAGAAAGAAGAAACAAAACTTCTGCTACTGAGGAAGAGAGTGTGACTAAAGATAATAAAGTATTGTTCAAAATAACGTGATTTTTTTTTGCCTCAGGTCTCAAAAATCATGAAGTTGAACATGGGGCAAAGGCCCTGATCTAATGCAAACAAGATGGAAACAATCACACCTCAGACGTGAGAAAAACTCAAAGATCTCATTATGTTCAAATAAAGGAACAGAATAAGTGCCAGGATAACCTCCAGACTCCATGTGATGTCTCTGTAGAAAAGACAAATGACAACAGATGCATCTGATGGCTTATTTCCAGCTGAAATAAATAATAAGCTGAAATAATTTTGCAAGGAATTAGAGACATTTTTGAAAACTGTTTTCAAGAAAGGCTGATTTAAACTGGAACAGGCACATAGAAGGTAGACTAGACACAGGTAGTAGAGTAGAAAACCTTCACTGGTATAACTCACTGAAGTGAAGACTGAGGGAAGATACAATTTTTCTCCATAAGGATGCCATGAATGCAAACAGCAGGGAAATAAAATTACTATTTAGGATAAATGGCGAACTTGGCACGAGAACAAGTAAAGACAGACTAGTCAAGCATAAATTTAGGCTGGAAGTTGGAAGAAGCTTTGTAAGAACTGGAGAAGTGAAGTTATTTGACTCAGTCATTCAGTAAGAGTACAGGAACAAATATCTACTCATACAGATAAATATTTAAAAAGGGATTTTGTAATGTCTGTGATTTGCCTGTACTGGAGGGTACTGATCTTAGTATCATGAAAGTGTTCTTCTTATCTTATGTTCCTACTTTTCTACTCTAGCTTGTTATCATGCAAGTTCTTCTACCATGTATGTATTTCATACCACAGTTGCAAGAATAACACCTTGTTTCAGATTCCTGAAAAATCTGTACTGTACACGTAAATAAGCACAAACTGATTGATACAGAATCCGATATGATATCTGAAAACTAGGAGTGAATCTGGATTCTGTGCCTGAAAGAAGCCGCTATCCAAGTTGATAGCCTCATAAAAGTAAAGATGTTTGCTGGCTGTGCATTATCACTAACTAGTTACTCTAAACATATAAGGGAGATTTATCCCATTAAATGTCTGTAATGTTCTCTTCTATATCTTAGTAACTCTCTCTAGGTTCACTTTACAGACAATGAAAAGGAATAGCCACCTTTAGGGCTTGATTCGTTCAACCTGTTTTACATGACTGTATTCAAAAGTGTAGGATGAATTGCATCCTAAACAAGACTATTTCCTCTTCTTTGTAAAGAAATAGCATATAAGCTGCACACCTACTGGGCTACATCTACACTCATAAATTAATCATGGTCAAGGAATGTTCTGGGTTACTGGTACTCAGTGATCTAGACTGTGAAATTGTCAGAATGGTCCCTGGCATGATTTTTGAGCTCAGCCAGCTAGCACTCTCCCCGAAAATTCCTGAGCACGGTTTGAGATTTAATATGGGCAGGAACTGTTCCCAATGGGCAGTTTGGCTGCTAGTAGAATTTATTGCTATGTACACAGACTGCTCCATGCCAGTTGGCCTCCAGAACTAAGAACAGCCCTGGGTACATTTTGTTTGGTAGGATGGTGTGGCTGTATTACATAGATACCTATCTGTAGTGTCCCCTCTTTAGAAAATCAGTGCAGTGTCAGGTGGTATAATTTTGGGAACTATATTCATCGTGCTTACTTAAACAATTCGTATTTCTCTGACTTCAAGCAATCTCAGTAAAGCTAACCAACACATGAAGACAAAGTAGGATACACTGCTCAAAGGTAAGAGAAAGTTACAGTTCAATAAAGTGAGGCTGTACTGAAGCTGACATTCTTTGACCTTAACATTCTGCAGTTTTAAAAATAAGTTTTAATACATTTCAGGTTAAAAATAGCTCATGCTGCTAATCTAAATTTTCTTTAGCTATTTATTCTCCAGGTCATATAACACAGCTACAAATTGTAGCATTTTTTTTCCTTACCTAGTTTTGCAGAGTCAAACATTTAGAACAGACAGCTTTAATATCCTCCCACAGGAAGAGTAGATTTGATGTTTGTGAACTGCTGCCTTCATATGTCTTTAGAATCAAAAGCAGAGAAAAATTTTAGTGATGTCACAAGCTCAGTCTTCTCATTTCAGACACCTGATGCCATTTTGTCTGCCCATCACCACTCACTCTTAATTAGTTGGAATGAACAGAGCTACAAAGACACTCAAAGCTCAAGCAGAAGAAAAAGTTGAACGTATTACTAAACATCAGAAGCCTTGTCCCCCCACTTTGAACAGAACTATTTGTATTACAGTTGTGACTCCTGATGCAGAGGTTATGACTACTGGCAGTTTTGACATTAATCATATGCCTGAATTAAATAATTTCTTTATATTTGAGGGGGGGAGTGGGGTGGGTGGGGGTGTGGTTGCAGCAGGGAAACAATATGCACAGTCCTGACCAGAAGTAGAACTTAAACTAGAAAAGCTGATTTGAAGTCACCAAGTTTAAGACTAGTTTTATTAGAAATTGTGCAAATATTTTCTAGAAAACAGCATCTGCACCAACCTTCCCTCTTCAAAGGTAGTTTACAAAGAAGAAACAGAGGGAAATCTTAAGATCACAGATAAGTAAAAAAGAATGCAAATAAATTCCATCTCTCCTGACTCTCAGCCCAGTAGTGAATGGATATATTTCTTTAGATTTCTTAGGAAACCAAAGCTACAAGCGCTCTAAAGGCACAGTATTAGGTTATATAGATGTACAAGGTACATAATCACTGCAGGTCATGTAGATATACCTTATTAAGGTTTTAATTATCTACTTTGGGTCATGCTAGCAGTCTGGCTGTAATAACACAGAACTTCATACAGCTGAAAAATTTACTTGAGAAATTGGGTGAAAAGTTAGGCATTTCATTCCTACTAAGATTTACATTGCTGTTACTACTCAGTGGTTATACCTGAACTAGCTCAGCTACATCTGTGAAAGCTGTGGTATCTTTAGTATAGGCAGACCTAGAAAAAGTGGACTCTAGTTAAGAGGTTCTTATTGTATAAAATTTTAAAAAATCCTCAGCACTTCAGTTCATTAATATACATTTTAATTTCTCCCCTTCTTCCCCCATCACAGACTGGAGAATCACTGTTGATAACAGCATCGTGCATGGTAGATGAAGTCATGCACTATGACACCTTTGTTAGGATTTCTAGAGAACTATTTACAGTCCCTGTAACTGCATTTCCTTCTGCTCTTGTCCTCTGTGCTCTCAGAGAAGTAACTTACCAGCCCAATAAAAGGATGATTGCTGGAAACAGGCCATCTGTGGTTTCTCTTGAGAACTTTATAACAGTCAGGATGGAAGAGGAACTCTGTTAGATTCCCCTAGTCCTGCTGCAGTCAGGAAAGCCTAAGGGCATACATCACCTCATGTGTGTCTTGTTCTGTTTACTTTTACACTTGGCAGGCTCCTAAGACTCAGGAATGCACATCCTTGAATAAAAACTATCTATACAGTGTGAGCAATCGTTACATCTGATTAGGAAGCATGAAAAGAAACACACATGTGGTTGACTCTGCTCCTCTGATGTCTGTGGCTTTTTGCTGACAGGAAGGAAATCCTTTTTAAAACTTATTTTTTTAAGAGTTCAAATAGATTTCAAACTATGTGAGCCAAAACTTGCTCTCAGTTACACCCATGCACTCCTACTGACTAGGCCATGAGAGTGCAGGCACCTCTCCAGAGAGAACCAGTTTTGCTTTGCTTTTCTGATGCATTTCTTAATCTACATCAAATTTACAATAAAATGTCCAGACTAACTTTCTACACACAACTGCTCTCTCCTCCCTCCTCCCCCAGGTCTTTGTTAAGTATGAATTCCAACTGGATGAGCTGTACAAGGATGCCCACAAATATAAGGCTCACGGGACTATCATCATCTTTCCTGTAGAGTGGATTTGTCTTGACTATTCTTCTGTTGGCCCAGCTCTCAAGCTGTTAAGTACGTCTCTATCAGGTAGGAAAGGGTAAAAGACACACCTGGGAAAGAACCTCCCCAGCGTTATCTATAATTTACAAGGTGCAGAAAAGTGCCACCTATTGGTAAGGCTATGCAGCTTCAGCTCGCCATCTCAGCACTGCAGCATCGCAACCTTATGGTTTCTAATTCCAGAGTTGGCTTATTGTCTTCTGTCACTAAAACCGCTTTGCAGTCACAGGCATGAGGTAAACATGTCTAATGTCTTGAAAATGCCTGCTCTGTCTCCTCTATGGGATCTGAACAAGTTTAGGTAGAATGCTGGCACGTGAGTTCAGAAGTATAGTCAGAAGTACACCTAAATAACTTAGGCAACTAATAAGTCCACAGGCTTTCTAAAAATCATTTTCCATAGCCACTTATATCTGATCCATTCCATGCAAATTTAGGCACTTTATTGAGATAGCTATCTCCAAAGTATGATCAAAATATTTTCTGTTCTTCAGGAAGTGCTGATTTCTCTCCATTAGCTACAGAGGAAGTGGATGGTGATTTCGCTCCTGGGTCAGGTGTTTCAGTGAAGTGCTTAGATTTAGAGCTGAGGCCAAAGTTGGATCTGGCCCTTTTTCTTCCCTTTTAAACTCCCTCCAAAATCCAGTTTTGGTGCTGAAAGTCTCTTACAAAAAAATTATGACTTGACCAGTGATAGATTGCATCCTTTTCTACAGACTGGAACATTATCTATTAAATATTCCCTAGCCTGTATTTAAGCAGTTGATTATTTCCCTGTATGTCATCTTGCACTTGTCTCTGGTAGGTAGCACCCTGGGTTTTATCCAGGTTAACCTGCTTGGGAGTGTTGGTAATTTTCCATTAAACATTTCATAGTGTTTTTAATGGCATGAACATCTGTCTTGGGTTAGAGCTAGAAATGACAAAATAGATGAGAGGTTCTTTTTGTGCTAGTTTTCTATTTAATTCAGGAATTGCATCAAGTTTTCTCCATTGATTGTGTCAAGATTTGGTTGCATGAATAGCATTAAATTGTTCATTAATGTTTAGGTTCAGTAGCCATAATTAGCAAGTCTGGCACTTATATAAGGTGATATGATTACAACTAGAACTACCCTGCTGAAGTCAGGAAAGGAATCCAGATATTAGCAAAACAATGCTTCATCTATCTTTTCATTTTATCCAATTGTTACAATCAATAAACATGTTTGTGATGTCTTAAACTTTGTCTCAACATAGGCAATATCAAATTTTTTTCCTAATCATACTGCATAGTCATTTAACAGTTATGTAATCTGACAGGTAAATTGTCAGAATTTAAACAGAACTCCCTAAATTAAATCCTTATATTGCAGACAGTGTTATCATAGTACACATATATACCATATCCTGGTCTAATATAAGTGGAAACTTCTTCCAGTACAGAAGAAAAGGCAACCAGAACTGTTAACACATTATCTGACTATCTGAGAATTTCACACACAGATCTACATTTTTTCAGGATTACTCATTCTGTCAAACACACTAAGTACTTTAAGGAAATGTCCATTTTAGCACTAAGAAGATGTGAAGTCCCTGGGTATTTGTGATTTTCATTTGAAAACCATTACCTTTTATAAAAAGGTCTATATTCCTTCACTTGTAAATAGATTGTGGTTTTCTTCCTAATTTTCTCACTTTCACTAGCAAGACCGTCTTTGCTTTAAAACAAACATCTCTAAGTAAAAATTTTCATGAAATTATATCCATTTTGGGGTTCATAATGAGATCCCAAAAGCTGTGTGGTTTGAGTTGTTTTTCGTGTTGCTGCAAACATTTTGCACCTGACTTACCTTCTCTCACAGTAGTGTTGTTATTCGATTTCTAAGGAAAGAGAAGAATTATGAATGACACACAACAGCCTGATGGCCCCTGTGTCACATTATCCACCTAAGAGCTTAGTTCAGGCACACAATAAAAAAGGCACCATACGCTGTGACTAGTCAGTAAGTATTTGTGACAGAGCAAACTGATGATGCATTTCCTACCCTCACCACAATTTTACTGGCCTTGATGACTATGTAGTCCTTATTATTAACATATCATACCCTACACACTGTTGAGTCTCAGAAAGATGCTAAGCAGCTGGAAGCTTGTGCTGAGTGCCAGAAGGGAAACAGGCTCCCACACACAGAGCTTAATGTAACAACAATCCTTACTTATTGGCAAGAAAGGGGGGGGGGGGGGTGTGTGACAGCGGTTTAAGAAACTATAAATCTTTCTCATCTTGTGTCAAAAATGTCACTAAGGCTGAAGGCAAAGAGGTAGTTCCAGTGCCAGTCCCTGACTTCTGGGGACTTGATTGGCGAAAGGACCACACTCTTTGCATGTCCTTTCTCTCCTTCTTCATGCTGTGCATCATTTCAGCTGACAGATTTACACAGGAAACCTGGCTCAGCAAGGCCTGCCGTAGTTGGTGGCAAACAAGAATATGAGGGAATTAACTTCTGGCCTGCTGACAGTGGCTAAATCTGCCAAAGCAGAGCTGGGTAATTTGGTTTCTTTCTTTTGTTGATTTTGTGCCAGCCCACAAGAGAGGATTAAGCAGCTAAATTCTGCATGGAGAACTCTACCCCTTTCGCTCAAATCCTATTGTCTTGATAGAATGACAGTAGCTAGTTGTGCCAATCTTTAACATCTTGCTGGCATTTCCCCAGAACATATCAGCTTTTGGTCCCTGAAAAGAGGGATTTGTTAAAGAACTAACATTAAAAAGAAATAAAAAAAAAAAAGGACAGAAGAGGATGAGAAGCCATGAAGTAAAAGTTTTGCCTTGTATTAATTAAAGGAACAAAGTTCTCTAATCCTGATGACTCCACAATGAAACATGGGTAAATCTCTAGCTCTCCTGTCGTTGTAGCACATTAAGAGTGCTCCTTCCCTGTTATCCACAGTATTTGTTTAATCCAGGAGGTATTCCCTATTGAGTTCTGAGAAGCTCTGCATTCATTTCACCCATTAACTCTGTGTAGAGAAACCCCCAAAACAAGGTTTTCATTTCACTATTGGTATATTTATGTCACAAATAAACTAAGGATAAGCATTTTCTTTTCTAAAGCATCAGATCTTCTCTGAAAGATAAGCTTAAGGGCTAAAGAGAGTGGGTGGCACGGACAGTGAGGTTTTTGATTTTCCATCTCAAAGCCAACATTCTTAAAAAAACTTAAGTCTATCATGCTTCCAGACTTAAACCATCATGACTGTTAAGACCAGCTCATCTGACTTCCTGTGTAGCACAGGCCTGAGGACTTCATCCGGTGACTCCTGCCAAAGGCCTTTCAGGCTGTAGAGAAAACCTTCCAGAAAGACAGGCGGCCTCAGGATGTGGTCTTCAGTGGACACAGGAGTCTTGCCATCAGGATTAGATACCCTTCTGAAGGGTAGGAATGACTGGATTTATTCATATCACAGTCCAGCAATTTGTACATTTGAACACAAAGATGTTTGAAAATTTATTTAGATACTAACCTTAATGTAAAACTCCAATGTTTTTGCAGCTTACTTTTTAAAGTCCCACATAGCTTCTGAATGAAAACTCCAGTGTAAGAAGTAAGAAAGCTAATGATATTTTCCTTTAGACTAAGTAACACCCATGTTAACCAAAAAAAAAACCCCAACCTGCAGTGTTTCTTCCCAAATCATTTTCAGTGTGCCTTCTACAAGGCATCAAGATTCCACAAAGTTTAGTCTCATATTTCCCTGGCTGCACTAAAAAACTAGGAAAATGATGGGATAACTTCCAGAGTAGCTCTTTAACTGCATACTAATTTTAAGGTGAAACTACTGTAAACCAGACAATTATCTTTAGGAAAGAAAAAGCCAATCTGACATCGAGACAAGAAAATGCTCTTTGATTAAAGCAAGCAAATAAAGCCAATTCATAGGTCTTTAAAGCTGATATTTTTCTCTATTTAATTTCCTGTTCTTATTTAATGTTGTTAGTTGCTTATTAATTTTAATACAAAAATTTGGAATAAGCCAAAGAAAGCAGATCTAAATCTAGATTTTGCTGGTTTGAAACAAACTTGGCTTTCTCCATTTTATAAATGTATGTCTTTTTCTATATTGTTATGTATGTACACACACGTATTTTTATATCATTCAGATTTCTAATATGGATGTTTAAGAAGTGCTCATACAGGATTTTGAGTTATGCTTTTGCCTTTGCTTTTGCCTTCGCTTTTGTTATTGGAACAGTTCAAGCTGTATTTTTCTGAAAGGAGAAAGAAAGTCGTTTTAGGAGGTTGGAGCAAGGCAGTAAATGGCGGAAACTAATGCATCACTGAGAAAATCCCAACTTGATTAAAGTCACAATTCACGTCTTCAGTTTGGTCACTGTTTCTCAGCAGTTTTGGTATATATTTCCTTTCTTTTCAAGTTATATTATTTTTCAATATTAACCAATACCAGACCCTCAGGGAATGATGCTCCACAACAGGAAAAGACCATGGCAAACCAGACTGTTGATACAGTAATCAAATCTTGTTTGTTGAAATCTGAACATTTTTACCTATCTTTTCCCTCATTGGTATCTCAGGAGAAGGATATACAGCATACTTTGGTCATGATGACACTTTGATATGTTTTCAAGGTGTTAATCTGGGTCTGACCTGTTATTTTTACTGAAATCAACAAGTTACATGATGAATAATGTTCTGCTGAGCCTTCACTGAGGTGTGAAGGGTGCCTTTCTGACCAGATTTCAAAAATAATTTGACTGTTATGTACAAAGCTTAAAAACATTTTTTAAAACCTTCTCATACATATTGACTTGAAAGTAACTCTATTTTTAATTTCACCACTGTCAACTTTTAAGTATAATGTAATTTTTTTTCCGGCAAATAAGATCATTCCTCTTAGTATATCTTCATCTGGGAAAGATATTTTATATTCATGGACTGCTATTACATTACTGGTGTGAATTAGATCAGGCATTATAACAATTTAAAAATATGTAACAACATATGTAAGATAATATATTTCAGTATTTTCAAAGTTATTGCACACAATCTTATAATTTTGTGCTGACTGATAGAATGGAGTGAATATTTATTAACTATATTTCAGCTGAAGGTCATTTACACAAAAGCATTCATTATAAGCCTAGGAGGTAAAAGTCTTACATAAAAAAAAAAGAGTCTTTCTGCTTCCACATAGGAAAACTTCATTCTGGCAGGTCTATCTGCAATTATTGCAATTGTACCAACTCTGCTCAATGTGATATTTTATGTTAAACCTCTTTGAAATTGTCTGTCATCAATTTTTGGAAACTATATTCACCTGGTCCTGTACTCGAACATAAATAAATGAAAATAATTGTGAAATAAATATCACAGCCTACAGGAAGCAGGTTATCCTGACACACAATAGATGCAAATCCACCAGAAATAGGACTATGTGGGAACTACAAATTGACAGAAGACTAGAGAACATGATCTGGAACTCTTGTTTTACTCTTTTTTTAGTAGTTCTTAATCTGGTAGGTTTGATTTCATGGAAGCTAACCTGTCTTAAATAGAGTAAACTAATCAAGGCAGCTGCAGGGAAGCAACAGACTGACTTCACAAGGATGGTATGAGCATCAGTGGAATTTGTGAAGTGGTTTAGAAAGAAGTAGAAGAAGGCAGCAGTAGGCTCAGGATCCTTTACCTTGCAGACAAACAGTGGAAGATCTGAGAGATCCTGGGTATAGCAAACACCACAGGATGAAGGTAATGAGATTAATTTACCAGACTCACTATCACTGAGTTGAACATACGTTCTAAGATTTAGAAACAGCTGGTGATTTGCTATGTTGGTCTTTATGTCTTATGCCACAATGAATTTATAGTTTTGAGCCTTACTATCTTGAGACAATTAAAAAAACCAACCAAACAAAAAAAGTCAAATCCATAATCCCTACCATTTTAGATGTTATTTGATTCTGAAAACACGAGGGCAAAAATCTTGTGTAATTTTTTGCTCTTAGCTCAATCTGTGTTGGAGAAATTAGACTGTGGAAAACTTATCTTGACATAAAAAAATTCTGGCAAGCCTACTGTGGTATATCACCTTATCAGGATATGGGTGGAAATTCAATTGCTTTGAAGAATTAAATGGTCCATTAAACTATGCGTTATGGAGACATGGATGGATTGACACTCTGCAATGGCATTTGAATTACCTACTTTACTGTTTCTGGCAAATGTTTCCAATTTTTTTTTTTTTTCCTGACCTAGCCTTAGGCTGATAAGAAAAGATAACATGAACTTAAGAGCCATGGCAAATTAATTTATCATCATCACTACTAACACTACCCTCAAACAGTCCAGGAAGCCTTCCAGCAAGGATTAACAGTATAATAAAGTTGCATCTAACATTTCTTGTGTTCATTTATCTAAAATGTTTGCTGGCGATGTTGAGTGTATTTTATTAAAGGTATCTGCACAATTACCTTGAAGGAATAAAGTTTAAGCTTATTAAATTACTAAACATCCAAGTTCCATAGTGAACTTAAGAGGCATGTTTCTGTTTGGAGGGATATGGGCATGGATTACTAGCTGCGTAAGTTATAAACTCACTATTGCTCATTCATGCAAACTCTGGTTTGAATAATCATGCCTAACTTCAAAACCTATCAGAAACTCCCTTTATCTGAAAATGTGAACAAGAAGCCTGTGAGAATGGTATCCAGAGGGCTTCCTGTCACAGCTGAACTAATAATACTGTAAGGAAAAGGAGTTTCATCATTCTGTTTCTTCATAGAATAGTAGTATTATACAACAAATTAAATCAGCTAGATTGGGATCGGGTTTGTGCAGTTGTTTCATCTCTTTATTAGCTTATATCTTCTATGATCCTCATATAGCTTTTTAGATACAGTTCTCTGAACACATACATACACTCAGCATCTGCATTTTACAGAAGGGGAATATGAGGTAGTGCTATCAAATGACGATTTCAAGGCATTTCAAGGAAATGCCAGAGACATGAGACTCTTGTTTAAGCTTTGTGCTTCTTTTCTTTTATTTACTGCAGCTGACCTCAGATTTATAGCATTACAAGCACAAATTTTTTTGCACAAAACATTTTCTTGTTCATGTTAAAAAACTTGCTAAAAGATTATTACTTTATCTAATGAAGGGTCTCTGGAAGATCCTGGAAGAGCTGAGATTTCTATTAACTGCTGATTTCAGTTCTCGGAATTAAGCCCTATTTCAGTAGAAGCAATATATAATTAATCTTTTGCCAACTCAAATCACAACCTCTCTTTTTCCATTCATCCTCTACCATTAACTGTCATGAAAAGTCCAAAGAAAATGTTTTGTTCATTCCTTAGGGGAAACAAAAACAATTTAAGAAGTATTAATAGCCAAGTAGACATAATTTAAAGCGGTATTAAGAGAGAAACAGTGGAGCCAGTAATAACATCATAGAAAGCTGGTATCTCTGTACTATTTATGATCAGAGAGGGAAATATGGTCTGTTTCTGAGTCAGTAATTCATATGAAAACTCAATGAAAAGACACTGTTGCCTATAGAAAATGTAAAATCCTCAACAAGAAAAGGAGACTGGCCTTTCCAGTGTTCATGTGTTGGTCACAGAGGAGATGGCACTCCAGTCATGCTGCTTTCCCCAGGAAAGTGTGAGTGGCCCCCAGGCAGTCAGTTTCTATTCCCTGCTCCCACTACTCATGCTTTGGCCATCATGCGTTGACAAATCTCAGTGGATTAACAGGCCTGTTGGCAAAGGTGCCCTTGCTCTCTTTTGTCTGATGGAGCCACTTTTTCTCTCTTGCAGTCCTCAATTCTCAAAGAGGATACATTTCAAGTTTGATAGGGCTCAGGTCAGATGGATAAACTATATGTTCTCTAGTCTGGCAATTTTTTTGATAGTTCTAAAATTAACACCTTATTTAACTATTCAATTCTCTTTGGGGTTTTAGCTTTAACGATTATCTGAACAGAGTATCTTCATTCTTATGAAATAAAAGATAATTTTAAATATGTTATTACTATTTACAGCCATTGATACAGCGGAAAACTTTCCATCTTACCATCCTCAATATTAGATGCTATAAAACAAACTAATATTTTTTCTGCAGTTAATCCTGCTACCTTCAACACATACAATTATTAAAACAGAATAAGATTGGAATTTGTATGATATGGATTTCAGCATAGAATGGGACATGTTCTACAGACACATTTCTCCCTGCAGTTCCCAACAGCACATACCATATTCTCAAAGCTGATAGATACAAATACTTACTTAAATTCTGTGGTTTTCTTAGATTTCTAGGAAAATGCATCCAGACATCTTGCTAGTTATGCACTAGTCTTATAGCTGTGGAGTCTCCATGGAGTACTGCCCTTGAGTGCTCCATGCCCTCATGACTATTAGCATATCTTCAATTTATGAGTCAGGTCATATTGGTAAATGGAAGGCTCCTTCCTAAGAAATATTCAAAGGATATTTTGCATTTCTATTTCCACTTGGAAATGCTGGCATCTGAAAGTCTGGTCCATTTAGAATAATCTTTGGGAACTTCCTTTCCTTTTATGCAGGTAAATCAGGGGTAATTTAAAAGTAAAGTACCTTTAGAAAATGCAAGTCAGATGCTTTCATCTTCATGACCTCATAATTAACTTTCCATTGTGAGATCTCCTTGGGTTATAGCTACTGATTAAAAGGTGAAAGGTTGAGGAGAAAGTGAAGGGCAGGGAATTACATGCTCCCTTTCCTTTTAAAGGCACTTCCTTTACAGCAGGTATGATAAATACCAACCTTTATTCATGTTACAGGTCTGAATTGGTGCCATATGATGATGAATTCCTATACAAAGACAAGGCAGGACCTGATTAAGAGTTAAAAAAAGTATGAACACAGATGGAGAGAGAGAACTTGAAATTGGAAGATGGCAGGGACAACTGACAGCATTATGTTTCCAATGAAGCGGGGGGAAAATTGTTGGGGGAAAAAAAAAAAAGAGAGAAAACTGTTCTTTTAGCCCCCTAACGCCCACATTTCAATCTGGAAAAAGATGAAAACTTGTTTTGATACAGTTCTGTGTAATGTAACAGAGATGGATGAATCACATACAGGAAGCTGTTTTGACTTCCAGCACATCAAAATAGATTTCATTCTTTCACTTTCCTTTGCAAAGGATATAATACTCTATGTATGTACATGTATCTCCTTCTAAAAATCTCTTATTCTATCAAACTCCTGTGAACCTGTATGAGAGCTTTCTTCGGTAAATTTTAGCAATTTGAACCTAGCATTTCCTGGCACCTACGTGAAATTGTTAAGAGACTCATATTTGCTCAAACACAAACCTAAGCAAGGAATACTCTAGAAATTCTCCTAGTCCAAAGGTAATCTGAAGACTCATCCTTGCAACCCAGCTTTTTTCCTGTTTGTTTTTCTTGTTGCTATCATTTATTTCTGTCCCTGAGAATACTATTGCAATGTTGCTAGAAGAAGAAAACTAAAATTTCTGTTATGTTCTCAAGATTGTCTCCTTACTGGACAGTAAGAAGCTGGATCAAAAGGTCTCCTCAAGAACTAAAACAAAGGAGTTAACTGGAAAAAAAAGGAGTTAAAACAGTAAATGAACATGTGTACATCTTCTACCTTTATGAATCTAGGTCCAGAGTCAGGATAATCTCTACATAGTAACTCAGGAATTGTTCAGGTGACGTGCAACCATGTGGTTCTAGTCAGATGGGCAGTCTACTGAAGGATTTCAGACATGATAAGTAATTATGTTTAAAAATAAACAAGGAAGTATTTGGGCATCTTAACAGTTTGGTGACAGAAAAAAGTGGAGCAGATGCCATCCTTCAATTATGTCGATTAACCACATTCAACCTTTCAGTTACTATCTGCTATTTATTTTCCATGGTTAAGAAAAGTCATCATGTATATGAATTTTCACCAAAATGTAATTAAATTTGACTTTACTGAAATATATTGTATATAAAAGTTTTCCAGGGCCTCTAGACAAATAATTGAATTGCCTGCAATTCCTGGTGCATCAAAATTCTTCACAGATAGCATTTTGGAAGAATTATTGAATTTCAGAGGTTTCTTGGTTTTGTTTGGTTGTTTTTTTTTTCCAATAGTCCTCTGTCATTTCATTCCCTGCTGTTTTATACTGTGGTACTGTAATCAATAGACATGAATAAAAGAACAACCATAAAGATGATTAAAGCTATTGATTCAGGGACTGAATATGCAGCTGATGACAATATTAATAGGGCTGGAACACTGATAGCAAACAGTAGGATTTACTAGTGGGGATACAAGACCGGTGACAAGACTATGGCATCCGTCATGAATGATAATCAAAAACCATACTTTAACAACAGTTCTGACAGTATGGGAGTTATTACAGTTGTTTTTTTTGTTATTATCCCAGTTTTGTGATATAGGTCTTTCATTTATGTCTTGTTTCTTGTATAACGCTTGTGCCCCAAAATGAATGCAACAGAGTATCTTTGAATGGATTTAAGAATGTATTATAAATATTAAATTATTATTTCTAAATTTTGCCTTGGTGTTCTAGGCCCTGGCTTTGAGGAAGTCTCTCAGCTTTACTGTAATTAGTGTGTTCTTAATTCAAACACATTTTAATTTATTTGGAAATAGTCCAATGAATTCACCACCAGTAGCTGGTGAATTAGGCTAGAGAATTAGGCACTTTCTGTCAACAGGAGTTGTTTCAGACTACTTTGCAATGCTGATAGTCTAAATCAACCCAGTGAATAAAATTAATCTGATTATGGTTTAGCATACAGTGATTGTTCTGCATCTATAACTTGTTTTTGCTGTAAAAATGGATCTTAAAATCCTGTTTTCTTTCTTAGCCCTGTGCACAGTCATGCACAGTTCATGGCTGCTGTCAGTCTGGGATGCCAGCATTGAGTTTCCATTGCCAGGGACAGCACCATCTCCTCATCTTTGTTGATTAACACAGAAGACACCATATGAAACAGGTTGTAGTTTAGGGGGAAATTGGAAATCTGAGTACTTTTTCACACTTCTGAATAAAGACGGAAAATGTGCAAGGGCTGTTGCTTCTATTAGCAATTGTTTGTGAGAATAAAGTGGGATAGCAGTTTAAAATAATGTCCCTTTTTTATTTCATCAACAATTTCACAATAAGAGCCAATTAATTTAAAAAATTCTAAGTTTTATACAAGTATGCCAAGGAAAAGCATAGCTAAATTATATTTTAGATTTGACATAATGTTTCTTGGGAAAGTTTATATATGCTCTCACAAAGAGCAAAGAATAGGAAAGTTAGGAAAAAAAGTATGTTTGTATATATATGTAAATAGATAGATAGATATGTCAGATTTCACAGGAACTGATTGTTGTATTATTTTGTAAAGGTTTATTTTAGACCTCTATGGAATGTCTCAATTAAACTTACTTGCACACTTATATACACCACACTGCCTGTTGCCTTACATGTTCTCAATGCAACTGTGCACTTAATAGTCTCATTTAAAACTTCTCTTGTGTCTTATTTAGAAGACAAAAAAAGCTCACATAGACTTTTTAAAAAAAAACCTCCACTGGAGTCCTAAGGTGGAGCTACAATTTTTTGAAGGCTGCAATGTCTAAATAGACTGTTCCAGGAATGAACGTTTTTTTGGCATCTACCTAATTAAGTTAAAAGTTAATAAATTCCCTTGGTTGCTCCTTTCTTCAGGAAGCATGCAAAAAATGCATTGAAGTAGGAAGTTCAAGGTTTCAGTATCTGCTGCCCTTGGTCTTTCTCAGGAATTCTTTAGCTGATTACATGCTTCTGCTTTCAACAACATAAGCTTTGTATCCCATGTATTGTAAAGGATCATTTCCCCAAGCACCCTCTCTAAGGCCACTCTTGGTCAGTTAGAAGAGTTTGCATCTGGATGTGAGTATTTATATCATATACATTTAAAATGCCCAAGGGATTGAATTTTCCTTTGATTTCTTTTTAACAAAAATAATCTTTATAGACATCCTTATGGTCTTACAAATGATTTTTCTATGTACAAGGTTTGAAATTCTTTCAGATTTCAGTGCTTCCTTTGTAATTTTTGCTTTACTTTCAGAAATAATCCATGTTTCCCTTTTTCTTAGCAATGACAGTCAATGAATAACAACCTTTTAACGTAACTGAACAATAGTTACCTATAAGATGGGTTTACTCTGGCATATTTAGAATGTTATACTTCATAATAAGATACAAGATACGGGTTTATCCTGTGTCAGCTCTACACTGGCGCAAATCCATTAATTTTGATTAAATTATGCCTTATGCCTAATTTATGTCAGTGTAATTGAGGAGGATTAAGGTTTAATTATAATTATACATAATTATCTGTGATTATAATAAATGCCAACATTAAGTCAAAATAGTAAGGCTAAACTGTTGGAGATCCAAACTGAGATGATGAGACGCAGTGCTTAGAGATGTCAAACACCTGCAACACATACTGAGCTAAGAATGAAAACCTAGACTTAAACGTTGCACTTTGGAATCCCAAAATTTAAAGTTCAAAACTGGCATAAGTTTTTGACTATGCAAAGACCAAAAAACTATTTACTGATTAATATTATGTGCACTCAGAAGGTACAAGGGCTCGGGTTAGGTTTGCGAAGCCCTGGAATAGTGGGAGCATTTATCAAATGCTAAACTCCTAAAGTGAAGCTTCTGAATATTATCCTACCATTTTTTCCTGTCCTTCCATTTTGTCTCATTTGAAAACTGTTCCAAAGATCTTTCCCATTTCGTCTGCCTAAGGATCATTATCTTGACTTGATACCAAACTTACAAATACTTAGTTTTTCTTCTATATTTTATATTCCTTATAGTTTCAAAAATAATAGGCCTTAGGCCTATTCAAATATCTAAAAATTGCTTCTTTGATTAAAGGACAGAATAATTAATTTCTTTTCACCACTATTTTATATTCTAAGAAGAATAATTAAAACCAAACCTGGCCTTAAAAATCAAGGTTTGTATTATAGTAAGAATTAAAGGACAAAGAGAAGTGAAGGTATATAGATTAAAGATGCAAGACAAGTCAATGGCACAACTAAAGTGCAATGATTCGTTACCATTTTCAGAAATATTCTCAACTTCCTTTCACCAGTGAGACAGGATATGTCACACAGAGACTTTGTCCCTGGAGATTTTCCGAGAAAAGATATCTTTTGGATTTAAGAATTCTTAATAACTTTATCAGTGTAAAGATCACATTTTTAGTACATTGAAAGTTCAATTATCGGTTTGGAACTGCCACTAAGGTTTTCTTGTTCTTTGGTGTTTTATGTCCTTGTTATCAGTTGCTTCACCTTAAGAGCTGGATTTGCCATGTAATCGCTGTTGGTTTGAATTCTCTTATTTTCACTTGCAGCTCTGCCTCACTGTATTTTACATGTGTTCATACGTTTTCATATATTCTGCATTGATCCATATATTTTGAGAAAGGCAAAATATACATATTTCTTCCCGTTTTCTGATTCAGGGTGCTTCCATCCCTCCCTTCCATCACCACAGTCTGTGCAGAGCTCACATTAATTAGGATATTAATGCCTAGACTGATCCTATGTGGCAGGAGATTTCAGGAGGGTCCCACTAATCACTGGGATGATCAGTGAACATTTGAGTAAAAGATGCCCTTTATACACAACCTTCATTTTCTCAATACAAGAAACCGTAATGCATTAGGGGGGTTTGCGGTATTCCTCTGTGTATGCTCTAGAACAGAAGTATAATACTATTTCCTTGTACGTGCTTCTAGGGGACAAATGATGGTGTCTGAGATCTAGGTGTTTAAGATCTTCCTTGAATTTAAGATGGGTGAACATGGAATGTACTCTCTGGACAAAAGCCACAAAAATAGCTTGCGATGAAGCAAGCACTCAACCTCAGTCTTCCAACTGATAGACAAAAGCCCTCATCTTTGGATTACCCATCCTGATTCAAACTTTTTTTCATTCTTACTCTTGGGATATAGAATATAGTTTAAAAGAAACCAACATCTGCACTTTGAATTTTTTTTCAACAAATTTACATGTTTGCCTTGATCCAAGAAGAAAGGAAAAAACTCATAAATGAGTTTTGATTCACTTATCTATAACTATTCTGTTTTGGGGTTTTTTTCTGAATTTTGTGATCATTTCAACCTGGAAAATTAATCTTTACATTAAAAAAAAATGAAATACAATGTTCTATACATTTAATGTTTGAAATTCATTTGGAGCAGGGTTTTATTTTAAAAGAAAATGATTTTTTTAACAGGAATATGTTCCATTGGAAAATTCCAGCTCAGCCCATCTTAAATATTTTCTTAATTAATATGTGACATTGACATTCCTTCCATGGCGTTAGAAGCTCTATCTCCATGAAATATTTTACCTATTTAATTTAAACCATTTTCATTTGAATGATGAATTTCCCTCTTTGGAGGGAAAAATGCTGCTGAATCGCTGATTATTTATTTATTTATTTATTTATTTTTTAATTTTACTGTATCACTTACTGTTACATAGCTGTATAAACAGTAATAAGCTTAATTTGTTACCATGGCCATTTCATAGAAAATTGTAGCTAGTTTCTAGCAGTAGTGAAAAGGTTAACCTTCTAGTAAATTAGATGGATAACAAGGGAAGCCGATTAGCAAAAAGAGGAGTTCAGTCACTGACCTTACAATGCTTCTTTATCTTTTACATTCATCTCTCAGGCTCAGTCCAACACTGCAACATAAAGCCGAAGCTATGGTACAAGTATTGTATTCCCAGAGGAACAGCGTATTACTTGTATATGCTTGGCTGCTTTTTTGCTGTGAGCTTCTGATTCATATAAGAACAAGTTTATTCATACATTTACCCCTTATTTAGCATGCTTATTGAATGGGCAGGAATCTTCTTAAAGGATGGAAGTATTAAGATGTAGCTGACACAGAAAACAGATTAAAATCTTAGTGTTATCATTTTCTAATGAAATAGTCAAACATATCTAATGACAAAAGAAAACAAGTGTAAAATGAACATTTTTATAGCTTTGAGAGTTGATACAGCATCATACAAATATTAAATATAGTATTCTTAAATAATCTGGTTTATACCAATACGACTTGGAAAGAAGACTTAATACTCTATAAGTGGAATGCTCAACTTATTACGAGAAAGTCACACCCTGATGAGATATTTGTCCTTTTCTCTTATCACCCTCATTTCTTCATATCTTTCTGAATGTATTGTCCTGAGACATGTAGTAAAGTCAGGTGGATTTTGAATCTACCACTTTGGAATGGAAAACTAGTTTTTAAGTGACAACAGTATTGCACACACCAGTTTGTTATACCTTTTTTTCTCCAGAAAAAAAAAAAAAAAAGGTTGCTTTGGTAGAGAGAATGAAGGAACTGTTGCCACTTCCTCTCTGCTCTATTCAGCTATAACCTGTGTTTGTTTTCTCCTTATGAAAAAGTATTGTATGGAATTGTTCTACTTATGATCTGATCATCTCCTCAGCTCTGTTTTTTGTGTCATTTACATTTTACTAACTCGTAGTTACGTCAGCGGGAAGCTAACAAGCCATCACAGTCATAAGCTGAACACTTTTTGCATGCTCAACAGTTGTGGATATCCTCCAGTTATTATTCTTTACTTAGGAGAAAACTGAAATAAAAAAGAGAAGTGGGAATATAAGAGAATATTTTGGGGAAAACCTGAGGTCAGCTTCTATTTTATAGTCTGTCTTCATGGTAGATGTCCCTTTTTTGCTTCTTGTTCCCTTGACTTAACTCCTATTAAAGTTCAGAGGTTGAGTTTTTTAAAAAAAAATCCTTCCGAATTTCTTCATTAACATTATTCTTCTCTTTCCCTCATCTCTTTTACTTTTCATTCTGCAATGCATAATCATTATTTAGATTTGTAATTTAGAACACAAAAGGACTGTTTCTTTATATGTATAGGATCCTATGCCTGAGTGGTGTCTTTGAGCAAAGCTGTAATAATAATTAGCAGTAATGAAAATCTGATAAACACAGTGAGGCTTAGTCAGCAGGAATTGCATTTGCCCAAAATACCAGGCCATTAATGAGCAGAATTTTCATAACGAAATGATCTCTGTTATATACCAAATCAAGGCATAAGTATAGGTCTATACAGAAACCCTAAACTATGAAATAGAATATGAAAATGAATGAAATAAAAATTATTCTTACTAGAATTACGGTGATTTTTCAGTTCCTCTGAAGTAACTAACATGCTGGCTTCCTATCGTATCTGGGCAACACTGACATGAGGTGATTTCAATATAACAATATTTGCCAAATATATGTTCAATCCAGATTTTGCACATGGTGTTCCCAGTGTGCATTTGACATAACCCGTGAAGACCTGGGCTAAAAACCAACCTTATCTCTGTATAGAGATCAGCACCAAGTTATTTTTTTAGAAGATATCTCAATCAGCAGGGGACTCTGCTAACATTTTTTTTTTTCCACAATGTACCCTCATTGCCTCTGTGTTTGAATAATCAGACATTTGAGTGATCCTTTCATCTCTTCCAGGGGTTTGCAGGGACCCTCTGAACTAGGATGACAGGATTTGGAACCTGAGAGTTGGAGCTCTTTGTTTGTTGTGGCCTATCATCAGTCAAATCCAGTGTGTAGGTTAATAAGGCTTAAACTTTAAGGGAATGGTGAGCACCTGATTGACAAGCCTGTGAATAAAAGTGCAGTGGGAAGTTTTGTGTTTGTGAAGTTAGTATGCACGGAGACACAACTGAAGTTTAGAATGAATTACAATCAGTTATATTAATGCAGGGAATCTCATCTGATGATTTAACATCACTTTGTGAACTTCAAATAAAATTTCAAATTATTTCATAGATTTAAAATAAAATTCTAAAGCATTTCTGGTTTGGATGTCTGTCTTTGCTTAATATTAGAACAACATATTTGTTTTTCTTGTTTGGGTTATTTCTGAGATACAAGTGCATAACAGATATCCAAAAGCCACCAAGAACAGCATATATCAGCATTGAAAGGTCTACTATCTATCAGGACAAAAAAAATAAGGTATTGTCCTACAGCTACTTAGAAGTTAAAGACTGTACAGTGCTTCAAGTTTTCTTAAACATGTGCCTTAGACACTTATTTTTAACAAGTCATAGTGAGTGTGTACTGTGCTTAAGACACTCTTTCAGGATTTTCAGAGGATCCGCTGGGAGTGTGGTACCAAATCATAGTAACTTTCAATAGGATCCATATGCTTTTCATTTCCACTAATGCTTTGAAATCACAGCCTCAGTTGTCTTTTCCTTTATATACAATTCTAGACTTGGTTAAAATTTTTTGAGCTAAGCTGACTTCCACCAGGAAATGTAGTTCCATTAAAACTAAAATATTTGTCAGGTATCTGGCAATGCTGGCATATATATATATATATATATATATATATATTTTAACAAAAGAAAGCCTCTTGGTTTTGATTTGATAATGTTAATAGTGTAACACAGGTATAAAATAAAATGTTTTGCATAAAGATAAGCATTAAATGTTTAACATTAAAGTAATTCAATATCATTGAAGTTACAAATTTGGTTGAATTTTTTCAGAATTTCTGCTCTGCAAAAGACTTGTTTTTTTTTTTTTTTTCTTTTGCATCAAAATTACAAAAAATACATGGAACAGCATGATTCCAGGAACATTTTCTCTTGAAAGGATATTCCTTCTGCAACTCAAAGTAATATCTATACTATTTGCACTGAAAAATCCAATGCTCCACACATTAGAGAATACAAAATAACTTTTTTAAGTAAGTAAAGGGGAATGGTTGGGGATTTCCTACTAATATGATTGTCAGAAAGTGAATTTTTATGCATGCCGTTTTGATAACACTTTCAACCAGGCAGGTTTCTCAGACTTGTAATGGCATTTATTGTCAAAACCAGAAGGAAAAAATCTACTCAGTGCATATGGAATACCAAGTTCCAGAGCCAAAAAAAGAGAAATGGGTCTGATTTCAAAGCATTTCCTTGTCTTTACTTACTATATGGTTTGTACAGAACTGCAGGACAAATGGGGACCTACTTCAGAACATTTAACAAGAACATTGTGTTCTCTATTCTTATTGAGCACCACTGAGCTCAAGAAAACCCACAGACAAACTGAGTTAGAAAACTAGAGTGCTGCAGCTGTTGTGGATAGCATCTTCTTGCATATGTTGTCTTCTGGGAGCGGGATGCAGGGGCAGAGGAGAACAGGACATTTTCTGCTCTTTGTGATTGGAGAGTCCATTAAATTCAGTGTCTCTGTAAACTCACTGATTTAATCCAGTGTGCAGAGATTTACTGAATTTTAGGGTTCTGTACAGACCATTTTAGTAATGATTTGGGTCAAGCTCTGTCTGTGCTGTAAAATGCATATGCATCCGTTTCTATCCGGTACACATTTAACAGAAATAAAGTAACAATAATCTTGAATTTAAGCCACCCCCATTGTGGCTTAATCTTAACAGAAGCCATGAAGACTGTCCAATCCAGAATATTACAGAGTTGCATTAAAGCATTTTTCTCTAATGTAGGAGTTATAGTTTCAAACTTCAGAATAGCATGGAGTCGTGTCTTCCTGAACAAGTAATATAAACAATTTGCCATTATGGAAAAGGTGAAGGAAAAACTAACATGAAGTCCTCGTCTTACTGTTTGGGATCAGCCATTTGAACCAGAGATTACTTGTGCTGTGGAATCGGGTGATCAGTTTTCCTGTGGGACTTCTCCATGCAGGGCTTGTTAGGAGAGGAAGACTTTTGTTTCAATAAGGTAGAGATCAGCTATTGCTATGAACCACTCAACATTTTATATATGAAATGCAAAGTTAAATTAAATAAGCTCCTTGTGTTTGTCCAAAGCTATGTTCATGCTCCTCTTCAGAATCACAAAAACGTTATGCAAAACTTGGGCTGTCACCTTGTCTCTTAGCTACCTTATTAAGGGAATGAGAAATGCTTTATTACATACCTCTGAGCAGGAGACTCCATGTTTCTTTCTGAGTGAACACAGAAACATAATTTTCAGCCTGATTCAGGAACTTCATCAACAGAGTGACAGAAGCTCAAGTGTGACCCAGTTTATAGAGTTTAATCTAATGCTGCCTCCAGCTCCATTCTGCATGTAGGCTATTTGATGATTTTTCATGGGTACCTCATTCTCTCCATTGCATGTAATGTTTTGCCTTAGATTGCCTAATCTAAGCAGTCTGAATCACCCTGATAGTGAGTGTCAAGTGTCAGGTGCTTACTACTGAGGACAGCACAGAATAATTCAACAGCCCTCATACTGGCCAAAGTCTGCTTCTGGTCACCTGCCACACTACTTGATCCACTTGCAAAACATGTGATTTGACTTTCACAGCTTCTTCTTCCAGTGTTGCTTACTCCAATCCCATTATGTTTTGAAAAAAAACACCCAAGGTAACATTGTTTTTCAGTAGAAAATGGTGAAAAAAAATGTTTGCTTTTTCTTATTTGGAAAATGAGACCACATCATTACCTTCATTTCTTCTTTTAATATCTATAAATTACAAGAAGACTCTTGGGGCTATGGGATACTTAAAACTGATTATGTTGTGCTTCTTTGAATCCACAGGATTAGTCTGGGGCATTCCTCTCACCCTAAATTGGCACGGGCTAAGTTATCTGCCCAAATGCTGGCACTTGTGCTCAAGAGTCAGCGCCTTTGATTCATGAAGCTTTGGCTTTGATACAAGCATCCCTGTTACCTCTTGCACTGGGGATCTGGCACAACCCCTGTTGGTACTTCCATGAGGACATACAATGTTCCAAGTCTCCCCCACTGTGTAGACAATTCCTTAGCGGGGCAGGCTTTCCAAACACATTGTTTCAAAGAAATGAATCACTCATTCGTGAAAAATGAAAAAAAAAGAGCACAAATACCATCAAAGCAAATTCGGGGGTTTGCCGCCCACATCACTGACATCATGCTGCCAGCTAGAGAGCACTGAATAGGACTCCTTACAGAGTCCATCAATGCCACTCTTTAAATGGCAATTGCCTGAAGGGGCTGCTGGTTTGTGATATGAGGTACTTCTTCCTTAGCAGGAGAAAGGCAGCAGAGGCTGGAATTTCAGTACAAGTCCCCTCAAATGGCAACAAAACACACGGTTGCTTGGCTTGCCAGGATGCCTCTTTTTCAAAGGACTCTGTTCTGGTTTTGGAAGGCAATTAATTTATACTAGGATGAAATATTTTTGTAAAAGGAAAAGACCTGTCTGATCATCAGAAAGAACTTCCTTTATGAAACTGGAGATTAGTTGGATAAGAGAAGCAATGGGTGCTTCTTACCATGTATGGACCAATTAAAACAGAACCAAGTGAGATCTGTCCAAGCTAATCGCCAGAGCTGGTGTGCTGAGGCGTGTGATACATGGATGCACTGAGCTGCCTGGACCAGAGCCAGTTCACATCTGATGCACTGTTCCCACATCAGACAGTGCTGTGCCCAAGCTAATAAGCTCTGCCAAGAAAATACAGTGACAGGTCACTCTAACATGGTGCTGTGTTACATATAGTCTGGACTGAATGGCATGAATTTCCACTAGTTGTGGGATTTCTACCACAGGTCCATTTTATGGCATAGACAAATTTCCAGTAATTCTGTACATTGAGGTCTTTTATGTTTCTGCATGTTTTTACACACTCTTCAGTCCTGTAACATTGCCTTTCTACTGCTTTTCCTGTGATACTCTGTCTTGTTCACTTCTCAGACAAATGACTCAAGTTTGTCCATGATGGCCCTTGTTTCTGGAACATCCCTCCTGTGTTTGTTCATGGGAAGCTGGTTCTCCACACCAGGTCTGCCGTGATGCTTGCGAAACTTCAGCTAGTTAAGGTGACCTGGTAAGCAAACCAACATAGTTGGGTTATAAGAAAAGAACAAAAAGTGAAGCAGCAAAGGTTAGGAATTTGTAGCCTTTACATTAAGTATGGCGTCACCTTAGCTTCAGTTCCTACTTGCCTCTGATTACATCTGCACATTAGCTGCTCTGCATTTTCAAAGCCAACACTTACCCTGATGTATAATGCATGGAACAAGGGGACACTGACCTGCCTGGGGATTTTGGGCACTACAGCAATGCAAATAATTAAAAAATAGAAATTGACACTGTCAGGAATGATCTTTTGCTGACCCAGAGTGGATGGATAAAATGATCAATGATGTCTTTCCCATCTGTAATGTCTGCCAGACACTCCAAATTTATAATCAGCATAGGAAAACGGCTGCATATCATAACCATATGGCACTGAGAATACACATTATTGTACAGTAGCACTGCACTAATTTAAGGTCTGTCACCACTTCCATTATGGGCCTCTGTTTCCAGCAATAAGAAACTCTCACACAAGCACTTATCCCAAGCTGAATATGATCTCTGCCTGTACAGGTCTTAGATCTATAGATGCTTTAAACAGTATTTTATTTAAATAGCTTGGCTATTTTGTCATTACATAAATTAAAGAAAGGTTTCAGTTTTCCACCTCATTGTTCAAAATTCATTTTATTTAAGACAATAAAACTCCATGGTTTTGGAAATGGTTAGGCATATTCCATCTGCTATGGGCTACTTTTCTGACTGAAAGCAGTCATTAAGCATCTGGTGAATTTAAAAGCTACTGTATAACTATGGGGATATATATAGTTATATTTACATTGAAAAAACATCACCAAAAATGAAGCCATATCTATTTCTACCAGAACTCAAAGTTTTCATGAAGTTATTCCACATAAGGCTGATCAGACCACAGGATTCTGTCATAGTAAAGGAAATACTATTTATTCTCCACCTGGATCAAGGTCTGTGTCCTTTTTGCACATGTCTTAGCTCCCTCAGTGAGTAGAACTGGTAGATTTCCACCAAACTGGAAACAGCTTTCTGGCACTGTAAATTTAGGCAAAAATCTGTGGTGGATCCACAGAGATCCTACAACCCGTCATAAACAATATGCACAGTGAAAAGGTGGCATCTCCTGTGAAGAAGGGCTTCTCTGATTTCCATTTTGGATAATCTATCTGTGGCTGATGTAAACATATCTCACACGCTGCACACTCACAGGTTCAGTGCAGATGTGAGAATAGCTGTTCCTCAGAAAGATTATGCCAAGGATAAATTAGCACCAATTAATAATGCATTGATGGAAAAATTTATCCTGAAAGTTCAGGGGACCAAATCTTCTTTTGATTCCCAGTGGCAGAGAGTCTGCTACAGCTGAACACAGGGGAGCTGCACAGGCACCTCCACCCAAAGCATCCAGAGAAGGAAGGTGTTCAGCCCTAAGCCCATCTCACGTAAAAGGGCTGCTGTTGCTCTCACGGAAGAGGACTCTTTTTCTGCCCCAGACCGGTCTGAGAACTGGTCAAAGCAGTGTCTAGAAAAGAATAAGAAGGCGGCAGGTCTATCTGCCCATCCCCCTCACTGTTCTCCCAGCCCCCAGCTACTTTCAGCCCAGTGGTTTCCTGAACTGGATGTATTTTTTACGTATTCATTAATTCTCAGTGGATTTTAGTTCCATGAACTTGCAATGTGTCTCCTTTAATCCATGCAAGATTTTAACATCCAGTCATTCCCTTGCTGTGGAATACATCATGTTTTCTTTAGTAGCTAGTAGAATTGGGTGCTGGCCCATGACTTCAATATGCCTCAGCAATGCAAACAACAACAATAATGGCATTACTTGGCAATAATTCTCCATGTCCCTAAGATTATTTGTGCTGATGGTCAGGGTCATTTTCCTCCCAGTCAAAACTTTATCCCCATGAGGCAACTGCCTGATTCTTACTGACTCTTTCCTCCCACCTCCCCAAAAACCATCACATTAAATTGGAATATTTTTCTCATCAGAGAAGACGATGGAATTGTCTGTATGACCCCAAAACTATGAAGAGATACCCATGGCTTATAGCCACATGAGCCAGTAAAGCAGATCAATAAGAGTGAATCTGTAAGAGGGAAACATTTGGTGCTGAGGCCCTACACACCAACCCTGCAGCACTTGGGAGAGGAAGGGAGGGAGGGATCCCATGTCCTGATTGCCCCTTGGAGCTGCAGTGCTCTGGGTGAGCTGCTGGAGCACGTCTGCCCATTTACTGTCATACAATACCTGCTCTCCAAGACTACTCCAAAATGCAGAGTAAGGCACAGAAAAGTGGGGGCAATCCAGATATTTTGTTCTAAAGCTCACTCATGGCCTTAAACAAAACATTAATGCAGACACATCCACGCAGATCAGGGGAGCAGCATGACTGAGGGAGCCTAACCAGGCAGACAAGGCACCCATGCAGCTTTACCTGAGCTATATCACTGGGATACAGCTCTCTGCCTCCACACAACATGGTTCTCACTGTGCAGATATACACAACGCGATAGTGGCTCTGCTCTCTCTCTTCTGCTGTTCAAGAAGATGATTGTACCACTTCAGCTGGCAAAACCTGGCAGTTTCACGTAAGTCAACAGGGTCTACCTGGGGCTGAATATTTGGGCTTTTATTCAACAAAAGGAAAAATCTGAAAGTTTCTGAGCAAAAATTATGTGAAATACTACAAGAAGAAAGATTTCTTAAAGGAAAAATTGCAGGAAGGTGGATAGGATTTTTCTGTTTTGTATTGTTGACTACCCTGATGAAACAGAAGAGTTAAGGAAGAGGACAGTTTAATATAATCAGCAATTAAGAAACAGAAAGATAACATAAAGTTTTCACCGAAAGATGTGACCTTAAATCACTACAACCATGGGATGTCAATATATCAGTAATTAAATTCTCCACTTAGTTTTACCTCTGCTGAACACTTCCCCACAGTGCAGTTGTGATGGTTTAATCTCTCCTTCTGCTTCGTTTTAAAATGTGAATCAAACAGCATAAGTTATCAAAGATGCAAACCTGACCCCCTGCGACTATATTACAATGTAGCACCACCTTCTGGCTACTGAGAAACTCTTAGTGGCTACTTTACCTTTTTCATTTTTAACAGTCATCTGTTTCTTAATTCCTTTGTTGCAATTTAAAATGAAAATATGGTGATTAGTTTTCATGGCTGCAGCTATCATAGCTATAGATGTGTTTAATAACAGCTGCTATTTTTCAAATAGAAGGGAGATTTCTAACATGGAGCAGTTGGAATTGTGCATCTCAGCCTTTATTGAAGGAGCAATGTGTATGTTCATTTTTTATGATCCGTAATCACATGCTGGTCCTGGGAAACATGCCACAAGGGCCCACATATGTAAGTAGTGGCAGCTGAAAGTGCATAATTCATGAGGAAAACATCAGGATCAGAGGAAATGGCATAAATAGCTGATTGACTTGACACATCTTATATTTTTTCCAGGATTTATTTCCTTTTAAAGATGTGAGTTGCTTTTTTTTAAAAAAGAAGTGTAGACTGCCAAGTCATAGGTCGCTTACTTGTTTCTCTGAAAGCAAAGGCATTCTTGTGTTTTCGTTCTGATTTAATTAGAATGGCTTTTTTACAGTATGTGGTCTTTGTTCTTCCAGGTCTCTACTCCTCCACAGTTTTATTCAACCCTATTGTAGGTCCACTTTGAAACAGAAAGGGCAGTCGAAACAACTTCATCTCAGAAGGAAATCCTATAAATACTGTAATTGCTGTGGAGTTTAATCTGGTTTCTTAACCTTTGATTCAGTTTGGATAGGTCTTAGAGTACAAAAGAAACAAATCGGCTATTTCAGCTAAAGGCTTCATTTGGCACAAATCTGGACAGGGCTTAATGATAAAAGAAATGTTTAAAATGGAGAGACATTAGATGCTGCCCAAATTTCAGCTTGAAGAAAGAAAAAAATCACTGCAATTATAAAGGCAAATTTAGTCACATCAAATCTCTAAGTACATTTTGTAGAAATATCACAAACAACAATGTTCTCAGGGTATTTCTACTGGAAATAATGTGAGAAAGAACATTCTCACATTACTTCCAGTCAAAATGCCATAAAAATGCACAGTTGATAGCAAGCATTCTCATAGCATGTTAACAGGAAAGACCTCAAGAAAGCATTTTCTCATGACATTTCCTCTGGAAGAGGGTGGAGCCGGAGAGCACTGCCCTCCTCCACTCCCACCAGCATGGGAATGTCTCAGGGGTGAGCTCTCCAGTGAGAGCTGCAGGCGAAGGATCGCAGAGGACATGGAGAGGCAGGAAATCTGACAGGGTTCCCTCCGCGATGAGAGCAGTTGCAAGGGAGGAAAGGCTCCTCCACCCAAAAGAAAGCGCTAGAAGGAAGCTCACAGATAATTCATAGCTCAGAGTAACTCCAGGATTAAATTATTTATACATCAGTATTTTCAGTATAATGCTCCCTATTAAAGTGTGCATATGAAATGGAAGGAGAGAGGGGGAAGAAAAGACTATTATTTTAAAGAGATTTTTTGTGCCGACTCTCTGTAGGGTTTTTTTCATGAAAATTTTAGGTGTAGAATCAAGTCCTCTGCACAAAGTCATACTGACAGTCTGAAAGAAATGAAATCTCAGCTTGCTCAGAGAAGAGAAAGAGCCATAGTCCCTACTAAGACAGTGGAATAAAGTTATAGGACACCCGAGCTAACTTGTCTGCTCTGATTTGCACTTCTTACATCACTCTGGGCAGAGGACTAAATCCTCAGTTCCCCCATTAAGGAGTCCTCTAGTTCTCTGGGGTTTTATACAGTCAGTGCTCTTCATTTCCAATGCCTCTGAGAGGTATTTCAGTAAGAACACGGGCAGCAATAATTCCAGCTTCTTTCTCCCATCCAGCTACTGTACTTCAGCTTCCAGATGGAAGCAGTGGCCCCAGGAAAGGGCAGGACAGCTTGGTCTTTCTGAACTTTTCATTCCATCTTCTGAGATTTACCTGTTAAAGATATAAGAACAGAAAAGGTTGCTTCCCCTGAAGGGCAATGGATGGAGGAACCATTACAAATAACTCCGAGAAGAATAATGTCATCAACTGAAAATCAGGATCCACCTTTCTTCATAGCCACAAGCATATGTATCCTTCCTAGGGTGAATGCTTGTTATTCTATTTCTACCTATCTTACCAAGAAGACCTGGTAGATTAATAAAATGTTAGATGAATTTAACCCTTTATGAATAATTTTCACAAAAATAAGAGTTTTTGCCAGACTTAAGTGCAACTGTGGAATAGCTAAAACTCTCTCCACATCATTTCTAATGCCACCATCCAACTGTCAATCCATCCAACCATCAAGAAAACTGTTTTCAGTCTATAGCTTCTCTCAGCTTCCAAAATCTGTGGTCTGATTGGCATGGCTATTCCTCCCGATTTTGGGACTCCGTTATCTCTCCTAGAGCAAGACAAATGCTTTTTTTTTTTCTTTTCTGTTTTTATTTTGCCTATCCTGCAGATTTTTCCTACACTTAATACTAAGCTGACTCTTTTATAGACCACACAAGAGAAAATAAAGATGAGACACTGCTCTGTGAATTTTCTCTAGCTATGTTTTACATCACATGTCCACAGTAAGTGCATCAAAGGTTCTCTTTTTAACTCAAGCTTTCCCATAGTTTCCATAGTTTCCATAAATTGCTTCTCTTCTTTCTTGTTTCACTTTTCTTAAACCACTGTGTGTGCAGTGAGGGCAGTGTCTGTTGCCTGGATGTGGGGTGTGGAGACGAAAACTTTCTGACCTTAGTAAATCCGTGTTGCCCTTGAACAGGAGCAGAACAAGCTGAGCTGGCTGAAGACTGACCCCTGTGAGTGTCAGAGCTGGTCACTGAGTGAAGCGTAGGAGAACATCATAAACTTATCTACTTATCCTGCTAGACAGTTTCTACATGCTTTAAGTCAATAGCAAAATACCTTTCCAACTTAAAATTCTCCCAATAGAACAAGACGGTAGATACATCTACTCGAGTATCCTAACACTGACATTAGCCACTGATGCATTCTTCGATGAAAGTAAGGAGCTTCTGTAACCAACGGACACAGATGATCTGCTCTGAGTAAAATCTTATCCTAATGTCTAAGATGAAAGATTGCTTGAAATAAAAGAACAGGAACTCTATGAACTAGATAGACCATTTTTCTGTCTGAAAATATGTTTGAGATGGAACATGAAAGATTTAATCATGCTATATATATACTGACACACATACATATATCAACTGATACTTATATTGATGTAACACTCTACTTTTTATGATTAATAAAATAATAATAGTAATTGAAAATATTGGTACGTGCTATATACATATTGTATCAATTTTCAGATTTGCATCTTAAAAGTAATTTGTTCATGTTGCAGGGAAAAAATTCAATGTAAAAATTTGCAGCTCTGTTTAACAGGCTACGCCGCAACTCTTTAAAGTTGAAATAAGTGACATTTAAAGTTATTAAAAACACAGAACTTCTTCATACCTAATGGATTCATCCATAGCCATGTAACTAGTAACCAAATCACTATCAGAAGTTACATTTCTTCATTTTAATATTTCAGATGTTCAACAGCTAGAAATTATTGCCTACCCCAAGTTCTTTTAGAAATAATAGTATTTATTTGTTGCATAAACAAAATTCAACTGAGAGTAGAAGTCCATCATGTTAATACTATGTATATTATGAGGTAGTCCCCGACTGCTCAAATTTAGAGTCTGTACTGTAAATAGTGACTACCAAATGAAACTGCATTGTTTTTGTTTTGTGGTTGGGAAAAAAAAAATAGACAATGACACAGAGATGAGGTGTCTTATTAAATCTAATGAAGATTCAGAGATCTGGAGTTTGTCCTGCAGAGCAGTGGGCTAAGAGTAGTCTTTCTTCCCAGTAAGTAGTTTCTTTCAGTATGTGTGACTTAAAAAAATGTGTGTAGGAGTATACATAGTATTCAATGACCTGAAGTGTTCTTTATCCAAACATATTTGAAGCCTCAGCAAAATTCTATACACAAACAAACAAACAAAACCCCTCTTGCCTCAATTGTCTCTCTGATTTAGCTGTTTCTTTCATACTCACATGTTCAAGTATGAACAAACTAAGGGGAACCTTTCTTTGTGCAAAGAGTATAGGAGGCAAATCTTTCCTAAGGTTTCAGAACTGTCTTTTGAAGTCTGAGTTATTTCATTTGCTTGTTTATTTTAAGCAAATCTTGCAATTCCATGCTGTTTTTTCCTGTTACATGAAGGGACAGATTTTTTTTTTTAAAAAAAAAAAAAAGTAATTCCTGACAGTTTTCCACCTTTGGTGCAGTAGCAGCCAGTGTGTCAGTTATACACAGCTTGGGGCACAATCCTTCAATTTATAGTTAGAGCTCATTTTGTACAGAGTAAAGTGGTGGTAGACAACAAAAGTAGATGTGTATACAGACATGAGTATATATCTTCTCTAGAGTGCTTCAACACAAAGTTCTCTGCTTTTGTAGTGAGGGTATAAAACCTATGGCCTTTCCAGACTCCCATTTGACTTTAGGGTACTTTGATACAGTGATATCTGCAAGGACTTTTAGAGATGAGGTCCTAAAATCACCTACAAGGTGTATGAGAAACTTGCACATCATTTTAAAAGGCTGACATCACTCCCATTCAATTCACCCACATATCATTAAAGGGAAACCACTTCCAGAAATGCCATTACTAAATATGAATCTAGTAATGCTCGACCAAATAATTCTTCAGTAACCCCTGCCCACATTTAAAGCCCCAGATCTAGCTTGATATTGTTGATACTAAATATTTGGAAGTCTGCAGAAGTTCTTGTTCGGTTTGACAGTGTAAGGGTAGTTCATGGAAGACTTTAGCCTTGTTCTATAATGCTAGTTTAGTGGCTTCACCACTGAATGACTGATAATTTGAAATCATTAAATAGCTGAGATAAAAAAACCCACCACATTTTGAGCACAACATAATCATATTAATAAGAAATAGAAAGACACGAGGAAGCTATTTGGAATTTAAACCAAAGTTCTTGAATGCTATTTCTGCAGTATCTGATGAGCTCTGATTAACGGTATAAAATTATCAAGTGGAAAAAATCCAGCTGGAAATGATGACTGCGGACTTAGTGATGAAACTCTCACAAATATGTAGTCTCCATCTTTTCAGGCATATCAAAGCTGTAAACTGTGCAGCCAGTGATCTCTCTATCTATCAGGGAATTCTTTACCTCTTGTTTAATTACCTAGATCATCTAGCCACACTATTTAATATTTAAATTGCTGCTCTTCATGTCTTTCTTTTGCGGTCCCTGAAAAACTGTTTTGTACAACATCCAACGTTCCTTTCCTGTTTGACTCATTACTGTAGTGAGGATAATTCTTCATGAAATTTTTGACAAGTCTAAATTTTCATTCACCCATTACCTCGCTGACAGCACAGGGACAGTTCATGGGAACGTTTTCTTAGCAGTGTGCGGGAAGGGTCTGTATCCTGGCAATGCAGATAGATAGCTTGTCAGGATGCGGCTGCTCTGACATGATTAATACAAGCTCATGTTGCTGAGCAACCTTAATGAAGCTAAGGATAATCAACCCACCACTTGCACACATCTCTGGACTTGTACTTCCCCATGTGTTTTCTGTCATCCAAATCCTACGCTGTATGAAGGTGCCTGAATTAGCCCAGGAATGTGACATGAAGGAGCCAACAGAGAAAGTTGGAGAAACTGATTAAAGGATTTTAAGATTTCAAAAGCCATGATCCATCTGCATTGGTTGTTGAAGAGGGTGAGGGTGTCCAGAGATGGCAAAAGAAGGATCCCCGACCCTCCTGACCTTTTAGTGAAAAGAAGGGATGAGAAGGCAAATGTTGTGTTCATGTGTTTATTTTTCTTTGTGTGATTTAGACAACGGGAAGGGAATAGAGCTCTCTGGGTGGTCCTGAAGCTAGTTTCCTCATGAAACTGGGAGAAGTTTCCCCTTTTAAGCATAGTTGTGAATGAGGGTTGGGGGGGGAGGATTAGAGAACAAAGTTTTTCTGCCTTTGTAAAATAAACATTTTCCTCTACCTTTCTTCCTGGATGTTCCATGAGTCTGCTAAAATATCTTCAGATAATTCAGGAATGGGCTTGCTGGAAAAAGCTCCCCCTTCCATGTTTGTCCAGGATCAGAGACCTATCACAAAAAGACAAGGAAGACTGTAATTGCTGGCCTTTCATCATTTTGCCAAGGTATGATTGTGGTGCAGTGATGCAATATCGTTGCAAACCTGCTAAAAATGTTTTAAATTTTATTGACTAACAACAACCAAAAAAAATCCACAGGTTTAATTTACTCTTCCTGGGATTTTTTTTTTTTTTTTCCATTCACAAAATGACTGCAGCATGCTTGTGCCTCACTCACCAGGGATGTTGTAGCGCCCCACTGTCCCATTCCTGCCCGGTATCCTTTCCAGACTCACCTCAGCTCTCTTTTTTCAGTGTTTCCCCCATTCCAGGGCTCTCAGGCAAATCAGGAGCTTCTTGCAACAGAGAGTGAGTCAGAATCTTCCCTGTCAAGAGCACTGATGAGAGCGTGGCAGTCCAGGGGGACAAGGACAGCCTGGTGGACACCCTACTCACTGTTGCATGCAGAAGGGATAGGACGAATGCCTACCTCCCACAGGTGAAGCCGACAACTCTGTATGTTAATGGGCTGGCAAGGACCAAATGAAGCATGCTCATCCCTGCGATTACTCAGTGAGTGAGTGCCCTGTAGTATGTAAATACTGCAGAGCCTGGCTCAGACCTGGCAGATTTTCAAGGGCAAAGATATTCCCCATTAAACCTGTGGGAAAATAGCCATGTGAATTAATGCTTTGATTCCCAGGGGTTCTCACTGTAAATATTCAAGCTCTTTGAGAAGGAGATTTTAGTCCAAATGTGGATGTGTGATAGATACAGCGGCATGTTTCCTTAGAAAGCTGAGCGCTGCCATCCCAAGGAGACAGCCAAGTGGCCCCATGTATTCCACTTCTTGGGCTTGGGCAGCTTCTCCTAAACACTGGGGAAAAAAACATTCTACATAACTTCAGCTCTCAAAGGTTTTGGTGTGGGAAACCACAATGTGCCATGAATTCTTTTTTGTATATGTACATATTATGTATCCTGGCACTCAGTGTTTGTATTGTGACATAGAACTTTTTGTAGCAAAACATGCTTGTTGAGATTTGAACCATGAAATCTGATGTCTCAAATCATCTTCTGAGGCATCCTTCAAAAACAATTTTGGATTATGCAGACTTCAGAACACTCATTGTGTGCCATGGTGGTAGTAGTCAGAGGCACATTAGGATACACTCGTAATTTATTTAATTCCATGTAAATCCAGTGACTTCAGTAAAATATTACCAATTTACAGAAGGAACAACTCTGACCAGCTGTGTTAAAAGAGTTACAAAATGGCAAGTAAATAATTTCATGAAGAGCCATTGTACTTGTGGTTGTATAAACACGTGATGTCTGTAAATCACTGTATGCTGTACAGTAAAGATCTTGAGCATATAGATCATTATGACACTCTGTGAAACAGCATAACCACTGTTGTGTTGGTAGATGAGTCAATGTTGAGTTGTTCACTCCCTCCTGCTGCTGGATAAAATCTTTTCCCAGGAATATAAATATCACATGGCTACGTGTGAAGATTATGAAATGAAAAAATTTGTGAGTTACTCTGTTTAACACAAAATAAATATTTTTAAACGCATCCATAAACCGTAAAGGACTTTATCACCGGTTTTGAATGAAATCATGCAAGTTGCTTCACTGGAAAATAAAGGTAAGTCTTTCATAATTCCTCCTCTCTGTATAGCAGAAACCAAACTTCTTGTTTAAGGTTAGAGAGTATGCCAACAGCAGAGCTGAGAAAGGAGTGCAGGTATCACAGTTTCCAGTCATCTCAGTAATCGATAGAGAGGGCAGCCTGTTGCACAGTGCTGCATAAAAACTGAGAACATATTTTTAAGTTCTGTTTAATTGCAACTCAGATGACTCATGGACACTTGGTCCTCACTTCCTAATTCTGAAAGCGAAAATAAACACTTATTTGAGTCCACCCTTTAAAAGTAGCCTCAGACATAGTAACCATAGCTAATTGTAAAATGACTCTTTTATTTATTGACAGTTTGCATAGTTCAGAGAAGAATTACTAATATCACAGACCTTTTAACCAGAAACAAGCATGCTCAAGGAAGACAGCTGTTTTCAGAGTGTCAGCTGGGAAAAATGCCCCAACCACTCTTATTTGATGAACAAACATACTTTCTTGATTGTCTACACTCATACCCATCTGTCAAGATGGCATGATGCCCAGGCAGAAGCTGGCCAAAACTTTTGCCTTGGGTATTGACACTGAGCAACAATAGGTTTAGATGGGCAGTATGCGTAACACTGCATATGAAATGTCTTAAGCTTCTTTTTTGTGCCAAACATGTCACAGAAGCTTGGAAACAAATGTCTCCTCATATATCATGTGGCATTACTGAGTCCCCAAAAGCAAATATTACCTACACAATCCGTGTTCTGGGATCCCTACTACATCACATACAAGTTGGTGTTGGGCTCAAAGTGATTACCTTGTTAGAGAATATTGTGGCTGAAGCACACTGTGTGACAAGATGGTCATAGCCACTACTTGCAAGGACAAATGCTAACAACACAGCAGGGAAATCCACTTTAGAAGCACTGAGGCAGCTGCTCTCTCAGGCAAATGGTCTTCATTTCCTGGAAAATGTGCAGTCTACAAAAGGATCAGAACCTGGTTAGTCAGAAGCTGAAGGGATGTGAAAATATGGAGAGACAGTAATGTAAAACTTTTAGAAATGCCACATTTGCATGAGAAATAACTAGAAAACAAAAGAAGAAGAGAACTTGTCCCACTGCATTGATTATCTTTGCAGATAGCTTTGATAGGAATGAGTTAAAAGCACTAATACAGTAAGAAAAGCACATGTAGACGTGATGCCAGCTTTTTTAAGATGGAACTACAAAGCCTTTTTCTCTTTCAACAAACCCATGGGGCAGAGCTATTAAATTTTAAAGCTTGTTTTATTTTAACAAAATCTAAAGGAGATGCTTTTGAAATAGAGAAATGGAGTAAGGCAGGGTGAGCTCTTGCCTGCAATCGTGTTCTCAGTCTACAGACATTTAACATTTTTCTGAGATACAGTAAACTCTACAGAGAGGAGCTTTAGCAGTCTCCTCCTTGCCATGATCTCCTCCATGCTTGGCTGTCTGCCCTTTGTTCTTCTCAGCGGTGTCTTAATCTCTCAAACTCTGACTTTTTGCAAGCTGTCACTGCCTTTATTCCTACCATCTCTTACTCTCTAGAAGTTTGTTCTAGATTTCACTAATAAAACCTAGCTTTAACAGTCTGTGCACACTCTATCACTCTTAAAGGAGACATAATCTTTTACTTCCTCCACAGAGTAGGAAAAGACCCTTTACAGCAGCCATAAAAAGAGTAATAATTAAGGACATATCAGAACACATTATAAGTAGTAAACAAATAAATTGAAGTCTAACATATTTACGGAGCTCTAAATAATTTAGTTATCAAGGTAGCTTTCTTAGTTCCTGTAGTTCTTACATCTGTTCAGTACATGTGAAGTGAAAGTTAATCTGTGACATATTTCCAGGAGAGACAGAATTAAAAATGCTTGAAATTTTCTAAAAGAAATAGTGCCGTGATTCTGAGTCCAAATTTGTTGGCTATATTTTTATTTAACTTCTTCAAGGTCTATGCATACTCATTCACTGCGTACATATCAAAATATCCCCGTTCTGAACTTCTAAAAGTCTCCAGCTTTTTCATATTTGAGAAACTGATCTGTCAAACTTATGTGAGAGAAAGCAAAATTTTGAATGTAAACTGTCAGATAGAAAAATAACATCCTTTTTACTGGAATTTTAGTTTTGAATATTTGTTTCAGAATATTTGTGTCAAAGTTCAGAAGTCTGAAGCCTCTTACCTAACGAAGAACATGTTCTTACATTTCTTCTTTGGAAAACCGATCAATAACACCAATGTTTCTAGAAGAAAAAAAATAATTCTTACTGTAACTACATGGTCAGTATGTTGAAATGCTTTGTGAATAATTATACCTTTTAAATTACTAGAAGTTTAGCTGTGGCTTTTATTGTGTTTCCATTATTTTTCTTTTCTGTGAATACCAGAAAACTGCTAACCTATTGCTATACTTAAGCATACTGTTTGTCTTTCAGTCCAAGAAACAGTAACCGAATCCAGGAGACTAGATTTTGTGTTGCTGCGATGTTTTACTGAAATCGGTGAGGACTGTCTGTGTGCAAATACATTTGGTTGCTAGGCTGGTCATCAACCTAAGCTGTTTGGAGAAATGTTAAGAAAGAGGAACACGTTCACCACACTGGTTTGCAAACAATTGTTTCAGCTTAGCTATATTTCTTGTGGATTTCTGGGATCCTGATCTTATACAGTGACAGGTACAACATAATGTTTTGAATACTATTTTAAGAAGCCGGTTAAGTATTCTACTTCATTATGTACACATTCTCATGTCACAGTTCAATTTCTATTGTGTCTGAGTGCCTCCTGTATGTACTGCATTACGCAATGTAATAGTGTTGGTCACCTGCAATTCTTTCATCCTGTGCCAAGGACTATCACATGCACAAACACTAATTTACTCTGATACATAATATTTTTTCTTGTATTTAGGTATAAATGTCTGTATAAGTCTATGAAGGTATATGAAAATGTTCTCTGGATTGTACAGAGAAGACTAGTTCAAATAAGTGATCTTTGCATTTGAAGGCACCTGTGAAATTAGCAGTGATCTGTAGTTCTGTGAGTTATACCAATTTTGTTTGTTTCATAGATTTGATTGAGCAAAATTTTATTTCTGTGGTTTCCATAGCAAAATGTTCTATAAAAAAAAAAAAAAAAAAAGGTTTGAGCAGCCTAGTGACAAAAATCATAGATGAGTAGTTTGGCTGCACCTTGGTAAGAAATCTCTGCTGACTCCTGTTAGACATGAGCGGTGCCGCTCTTGCAGAGCTGTAGGCAAGAAGATGAGCCCAGAACCTCTTGAACGGCTCAGCCTTGAACTTCAGCTGATACAAAACAGGAGCTGACTTTATAATGCAGTGCCTTCTGCAAATGTGGGCTTTTCTGAGCCTGGAGAGACAGCTCTGAATCTTTCAGAGGAGACTTGTTATGGACAGTCTCTGGGAGCAATTTGTGCACTGCCAGAGCGCTCAACTTGGTGAGAATGTTGGATGCTGAGAAAAACAAGTTCATTTTCTTTGGTGAAGACCTGATATAAAACAACCGGCTTGAGCCTAGAAGTTGTTGCTGAATTTTTGTATCCTGCAAATTTGAATAGTGAAGCCAAGTTCACTCTGATTCCAAGAAACTGCAATTTCTTGGAAGTCAGTAAATTTAGGCTTCGATCAAAGCTGAAATATGCATTTCTGCATACATATTCCTTATACATTTTCTGTCATTCCTGACTTCTACAATCAGTTAACTCATCTTTTGCCATTATGTAATAAAGATATCTGTAGAAGAGAGATAATTTCTATCTAGGCAAAGCCCATAATAGGTCTCACAAGCTTCTGTTAGGACAGGTGTCCTTTAACTTCATTCAGTCTCATCCTCGTGTGATAACCTAAGAAATTCTGCAGAGCTTTGACTTTGTTTTGGTTTTAGTTCTTTTTTTTTTTTTTTCTGTTCTTCCTCACTTTTAGTTTCTTTCTGGGTTTTTTTAGTTGTTTTTTTTGTCCACTTTACTAACTTTCTGGCTACCTGACAACACTTCTTTCTTATGATTCCTCACCTTCTTGAACTCTGGCACACATGAACAGTGAGTACAAACAAACAGCAGTATTTTTCACCCTTTATGCAGTGACCTCCTACCTAACTGATTAAGCACAGCATAACACAGTGGGGAAGCAGACCCAAGGAACACTATTAAGACATAAGTAAAGTCTTAAGCACTTATTGGCCTCCCTTACAGCTAAATGAATTGCATGGACACTTAGATTTGTTTATATGGAGAGGTACAAAGAAGACATTTCCAGCAGAATGTGGCTAAATTGGAGTATATCTTCAAAGTGCGTTTGGTTCCAGAATAGTTGGACAAAAAGATGAGTTAGTAGTGGCCAATCAGTACAGAAGACAATAGAATAATTTTGGTTGGATAATGTATTTATTAATATAGAAAAAAAATCTTGTACTGTAGCTGTAGAAACAAACAACAAAAAAGTGTAATCTCTTGAAATCAGGCTACTATCTAGTTTCCCTGCAGCAACAACAGCCTCATTTCAGAGGTTAAGAAGAGATGCTCATGAATCTCAGTGATTTATTGTATTTCTCATTACATACAGTCCTTTCCTTTTCTTAAAAAATGAATATGTGACACATAGATGCCAGCTGCAGCTCTGAATGGTGGATTTGGATCTGTGACTCTGAAAGCCAGATCCTACAGCCCCAGGCACCCTCACACCCCAGTCCAGGACCTTTCCTTTCCCTCCCTCTATGTAGCTCCAACTATGGTAATCAGTACTCAGCTTCGCTCTTTCAAGGCTCCACATGGTTTGTACCTGAAAGTAGACAGTCCAAATCACTTTTTGGAGGTTTTGAGTCTAGAATTATGCTTCTTGAGACTTAGATGGATTTTTGGAGTAAGAAGCTGATTTTTGAGTCTTGCACTGGACATAATCAAAGTACTATCATCATCCTTAACACAATTTAATTGCAAGAAAGACAGATATGAAATTTAAAACTACCATAGCACAAAGCCAGAGTGAGACAATTAAAGTAAAACATAAATGAAAACTGTAGCTGATAGCATTCTAATAAAATTAACCCAAGTACTCTTCAGCAATATGTGTATGAGTGTGTGTATGTGTGCTCACGCACAGAGATGATACCATACCTCACACAGGACTGTCATTGTCTATTCATTCATTAGAGGTAATTATTTTTAATTTTTGTCCCTACTGACCTGTAGGCAGATGGTTAGCATGAATACCATTTTTATCTGGACACCAGATCTGGCCAGACCGCAATCTGTTGGGTTTGATCACTAAACTGGCAGCTGCATTACAGACCTGCTCTTTTCTCTTTTTGTCTCTGGGGACTGCAGATTGGATGCACTGAATGTGAACTTCTGCAAAACATGGGGCTTTTTGTCATTTTCACTTTGCTTTCTTTTTATGACCATCCGGTAAATGTCAGTACAGTTAAAAGCTGATTGAATCAAACAGTACCAAAAAAGCAACTTTAGCTACATTTTTTTTCTCATATAAAAAGTAAGAAAGTAAATGAAGCTTTAAAGAGCATATATACAGGTTTATGCCAATATGAAAAGGTAATTTAATGAGTTCTAAATTGGAGTAAAAAAATCTGTATATGCACACTATTATTATCTGAAAAAACAGGACAGCGTTTTGTGGAACACATTTCTAAAAAGGACCAAAGGACACAGACATTTTTTTAATATTATGGTTTGCACATGGAAAATTTGTATGATCAGTAATACCAAGCATTTCTATATGACATAACTGGATGATAAACAAAAGTAGACAGAGATTTTTGTCTCGGCCTTATGTCCTTGCTCTCACAAAGACTTGAGAATGTGCACAACTTTAAACATGTGAGCAATATCCTATGTTAAACACATTGTATACACTACACATTACATTTTTTCTAAGTGTGTGTGCAAATCTCAGTTACATCAGAGTTAGTTTTGCCTTCTTTTGCTAATCCTTAGTTTGGCAAAATTATCTACAGCATAATGGAAGTTTTGCCTGAGTAAAAACTGAAATACATACTTTATCTGCTCTCTACTCTGATGAAATAAAAAAACCCAAAACATATTGATTACTACATTCCATTTAAAACTGTTAGAATAACTTAAATAATTTTTAGCTTAATGTAAAAGTCATCTATTGATCACAGTGAGCAGTTGTCCTCCCTTTATAAGATGCCGGTGATGTCAAATCCAGATTTGCTTTACTGCAGCTGTCTGATGTCTATCATAAGAGAGGGTTGCATGTAAATACTTCTCACAACACAGTGAATTTCACTTGTTAGCAGAGGACTGTGCCACAGGTAGAACTCAGAGACAACATCTATAATCTTAAAGTACAACTTCCCATTTTATTGGCAACCTTTAACTTTCATTAAACTGTCATTTACCTTACCTACTTTTAAAACTTATCTCTGGGTTCCAGTGTTGCATATGTACATAGGGAGACATGAATTAAGTAAAATTACATGTAGTTAAATGCTATCAGAATAACTTCCCAAATGCTTTTTTAAATTTCCATAGTGGTGAATATTTAACTGTCAGCCCAACAGACTATTATGGTTCTTCTAGTTCAACTGAGGAAAATAAGGTGGATTCTTGTCTTTCTCAAGAGACACTTTATGCATTTTCATCTTAATATCATAGACTAAAAAATATAAGCAGCATAAAGAAAGCACCCTATGAAGTCTTTTTTTGTGTGTAACAGTCAGATGCGCATTCACTTAGTGATTCCCCCTGATGCTTTTCTGGCCAGCTGTAAGCTTCAGTAGGAGGGGCAGAGAAGATGCCAAATCCAGATCTTGCACTTCCCAGGCAATCACTGTACTTCCTAGAGAAAAGATCATTTTTCCTCCTGTTAGACATCTGTCTCTGATGGGGAATCAATTTGATGTAGACTGGTGAGTAAATAGCTAACAATAAAACAGTGAGTTTAGGTACCTACCTAGTGAGTCTACCAATACAATTTTGTTCTCCTGTCTCTCTCTCAGTTTGTTATTTGTGTCATTTTTAGAAAAGTTAGTTACCAGAATGGCTTACATTATTGTAAATGGAAAGGAACTTATTTTTAGAAGTTGGTGTATATCCCTTAACTCTCCTCTCTGCAAATCCAGTTCTCTCTGGTCCTACACCATCTGAGAGAATTAAAGAATCAGCAGTGAGATTTCCCCATTCCCACTAACAATCCAGTGCATATTGCTGGATTGCATTGCAAAAGCGTGTGTGAAATATGATAGGCAAAAATAGATGGCACAAAGGAATTTAAGGCTTCATTAAGCATCATTGTGGTGATTACACAAGGGAACATGTGCGACAATGATTAATCTTAATGAAAATATTCTTTCCATGATTGTAGAAATGGATCCATATGAAAGGTTATTCACAGACCAGTCAAGAACACATACTCATTACGCCCTGGACGATTAAACTAGTCCTGTGCTTTCAAAGCTGTTTTTAAGGTCAGCAGTCAGCTTTAACAATGTATTTCAAGTGCTGGGAATATCTAAGAAGGACCTGTTATGAGAGCAGTATATTTTATGTTTCCCATGGATGGGCTTACATGCCAAGAGCTTGTGCAGGCCATGTCAGAGCAGTGTGGCTGGGCTTTCCCAGCCAGGTGAAGTAGTGCACACAGATTTAGCAGAAGATGCAAAGAAATGTACTGTCAAACACATTACAGTCACCCATATTCTGCTTACACCATTTGGCATTGAGAGTCAGCAATCTTTTCCAATGTTTCAGCAAATCTATCATGCCTGCCAACTTTTAAAATTCAGAAGTGGACCCTGCCTCTCCAGCTGCCATTTCCTACGCAAAAAGAAATATCTACCAACTCAGACACACACCCGAATCATGTTGGATTTGCTGTGCAAGGGCAGATAAACTGGCCAGTGTGCAAACTGCATAGTCAAATACACCCTGATGTATCAGAGCCACTGCACACATGAGACAGGATTGCTCTTTGCTTGCACACCTGCCTTACGCCCACGATTCAGTGTTCGGTAGGTAGGGAGAAAACATGCAAATGTGATACTGTTGGCAAGAATAAAACCATGTAGCAGATCACACACCAGAAGCTTTTAAGTATTTCTGGAAACAGGATTTTTTCTTTTCTTCTCCTTTTTCAGTGGAAGAAATGGCACTTTTTCAAAATAGAAAGTTTCATTGTCGTACAAGATTATAAATTCTTTGACTGTTTTTGACCCCCAATATGTCTAACAAAATGCAATTCACCTAAGACACAACCCTTGTCAGAAGGTTTTCAATCTGAGAAGCAATATTTTCACAAAGTTTGAAGTCATTTCAGGCAAAGGGAGAGAAGACAAAACGGTATCCACCCTGAGGTGTTGCAGCAATGATTGCTACTCCTGTATTGTAGTAATAAGCCTTCAGAAATAGACTATGACATAGCCTTCACCTCTTCTCATCTGTGCTCCTTTGCTGTTTGCAACCAAATGCCCTGAAGTCACACTTTCAAACACCAGAACCTGAACTATAATCTGTTTTTTTCTTAGCAGCTCTTTAACTCCTCTGGCACTGATAACTCTCACACCATGCTGATTATTGATCAATCACAAAGTGCCCTGCATTTGCTTGCGTTGCCCTCTGCAAGGCATCGTAACGCCCCCACTCCCCAACCCCTTCTTATTACTGGTCCTGGGACAACTCCTGAGATGCAAAAATATTGGTGGGACCTTTCCTCTCTGCTAAATCCCTGCTGGCATTGGGGGGCTCATGCCATTGGTACCATGCACCTCTGCAGGCTGACAGGCAGTGACTTCCCAGCAGAGATGTACAGAGGTGACAGACCTCACCTCCTGGCCCCCTCACTCGGACCCCACAGGCCACGACGGCCAGTCATTGCCCCTTCTGGCTTGACAAGCTTTAGCACAGCTCCTATTTTGCAACAGCTGGTAAAGTTCAACTTGCTGTCACATGAAAGGGAGCAAGCGGACGAGAGCAAGGGCAGCAAACTGATATGTGGGGGTGTTCAGGAAAAAGAGGGGAAAGAAAGAGGAAATTCATTAAATGAAAATCTGGCTGCTGCAAAATCTTTTAGTACATTAACCCAGCATGGGGTCTCAATCTATAGTGTAAGAGCCCAAGTGTGTCCTCTGTTGCTTCATTACTATTTTATTGATTTCAGAGGGGAATATAAATCCAGGGCAGCCTGCCTGACTTAGCAAAACACAGGGCTGCCAAAGTTAGTGTGCCAAAAGGAGGGAAATTTGGGAATCAAAACTGAGAGAAAATGAGTCAATAATGCACCGTAGTTTGTCTAAAAGAAAGAAAAAAAAAAAAAAAAAAAAAAAAAAGGATCATCTCCATTTTAAATTATGCCACACTATCATTTTCAACCTTTACTAAGAACCTGAAGAACATGGAAAACGCACAATACAAAACTTCCTTTAACAGAGAAAGCAACAACCTGAAACCAAAGTGGTTGCATAGTTTCTCTAAAAAACACAGTTTGTTACCTCTAAAATCATCTAGCACAGGGGTGTTTATTCTCACTACTGAAATCAAATACTGGTAGAGATCCAGCGCAGAAGTCCCCCGGATAAAAGGTATTAGAAATTGGTATGATAATTGGTGTTATATTATTAATTAGTATTATAATCGGGATTATTTCAGAATGCTCATTGCCCATTTCAGGGGCTTCAGTCAAAGCGAGGGTTTCTGCCAGTTTATCACCCTTGTACCCCTGAGACTGCTGACCTCTCACATCAGACGGAGAACTGAATTCCTCTACCACTCAGTAAGCAGTGCACCATCCTTGTAGCCACTCAGCCTGCTCCTAGACACAGAAAAAAATCTTAACATCCAGATAACTACAAAAAAATGAAGGAGGTCTGCCATTTCGACACCAAATGTTGACAGTTTTGCGAACATGTGTGTGCGTTTTTCTGTGGAAAAGAACACAGAATTAGAGGAGTCCTTGTGGCTACTGAACTGGAGGTAAGTACAGTATTTTCCACCAGTCGTTAACCTCTCTACCCTCTGCCTTTGCTCCAGATGTTTCCTTTCCTTCCTCAAACTTCTAAATGAAGTAGCAGCATGTGAGAAACCCTGCAACAGAGAAACCTGGAGGAATCCAACATACAAACAGCACTGTGTTATGTTGGAGCCAACACTCACATCTCAGCAAATACAAGTACATGAAATTTTATGTATTTATTTAGAAATGGAGCACAGGCACAGTGCCAGGCCCAGCTGGTTACAGCAGTGCACCTTTTTCCATCAGGACCAAAACGTTTGCTTCATTAGACCTAGCAATGTAAGCATACATGGAATAAACCAGCTCCAGAATACCTCAGTTAATCTTCTAACAAGTTTAAGACCTGAAAGTTTAAAAACCGTTTGGAAGTATTTCTTTTTCTTAACTGAGGTCCTGTCAGTTGTGTAAATGCACATCCATTTTTCAACCTGTCCAAAAGCTTGCTCTCATCTACTTCCTAAGTTCCACAGTTTAATCACAAAGCTGCACGGAAAAACATTTTGCTGTTTCTGTTTTGAATTTCCCATCTTTTATATCTCCTTGTTCTTATTCTAGGAAACACAGAAGAAAAGTGCCTATTCATCTTCCCTGGACTTTTTGTTTTCTGACCCCTCTGATTTTCAGTTTGCACCATTCCATCATGCTGTTCCTGATTTGTGTCTATTTAAAACACCTAACCTTTCAGCTATTTTTTGGGAGAAGTATTTCTTCAGGTTCTTGATGATTACTATTGATTTTCCTTAGAACCCCTTAATTTTGCAGTAATATTTTGGAGACAGAGGAGAAGGAGAGGAAGAGAAGAGAGCCTAGCTTTTGAATTACTCCCCAAAGGACCCTGTCTTTCTCCATCAACTATGTAGGAAACCATACTGACATCTTATGAGCTTTTTTCCCTATGGCTGTACGTGAGCAGAGGTTTGTATTGATCTGTGTAAAATGATGCCCAAAAAACCATAATGGCAGAATATAAAAAGCATAAAAGCTTTCCAAAAACGCCAGGCTGAATTAGCTAGGTCCTGCCAAGAGTTGTGCATCTATAAACTCCACTTAAAAGAAATGAAAAGTATGTATATAAATTTGTTATTTCATATTTTAACATATCATTATTAAGAGCAAATAAAAGAAAACCATGCAGAATATATGTATTAATAAAAGATAATTTAATTTTAAAAGTCTATAAAAATTAAACAAGCCTAAGTAGACTGTATTAAAATAAATGAAAATTACATAGCAAGTAGCAAAATAATTTAGCAAATAATTTTGTTCCATAGAAATCCCACATGAAATTGAAAATACAAACTAACATAACTCTGTAACTATTGTTCTGGTCCTCATTAATACATCATGTGATATGATGAAAGATAGAGAAATTCCATCGATGTCATCCACAAAACAGTATTTTATTTAATCCAGTTATTCTTGTGTTATCCATCAGTTTCCTCTATATCTACAGTATATCAAAATACATGTATGTAAACTTTTTAAAAGTTAAAAAAAGTTTAGAAGCTAAAAAGTGTAGAAAGATGTCCTCTGAATATGTCTTCCTATACTTTCTTTAAATCTTAGTCATTTTCTTATCCCACATTTTTTTTCTTTCCCCTAAATTCTAGGCACACAAGTTGTCTAGCTTGAGATTTTGTTACTTCAGGAAGTTCATGTAAGATGGGTTTTTCAAAGATGTTCACTGAAGAGACAGCTCTGCTATGAATGAAATAACTAAGTGGTTTTGAAAAATATCATTCTAAAAATAAGGTTGCAACCCTTGGATTTATTAATACATACACACATCTGAGTAAATAAAAAGTCACTAGAATCCCAATAGAATTTGGACACTGAATTTTATTCATGAGAAGCTGAATTGTCACTTTAGCTAAGTGGGGAAGTAGAAGTGTTTTCAATTTTTAATTTGTTTTTTAAATATGTATTTTACTTGTTTAAAACACAAGGGATTGTACCTATTCAGTTCTGATCTTTTTCCTATACATAAGAATATCGGCATTTATTATTGCTGTTGATAATAAAACCTCAGCGAGACCCCTAGAAAGGGTCAGCTGCAAGTAAAAAAATTCTGTTTTCAAAGGCTGTATGTGCCCAACTTCTATTTCCTGGCTAATTACATGAAAACTGCACACAATGGCGCTCTCCTGTGTAACTCGCACAACATTGCAATTCATCATCATGGACATTGACCATGCATTTGACACTTTCCAGTATAAACTGTGATATCCAAGACCTAAAAGAGGCAGAGACTGAACATGGAATTAAAACAAACCAAACTAAGCCCTCCCCAAAATTGCACCAAGCTGTGAATGCAGAGCAGACTACAATCAAATATTAAAAGTCAGTGCAATGAAGTGCATATGATCCCAATAAGGAAAAGGACATTTCTTATTTTTTCATAAGTTTCCTCTTTCTTTTCCACCGGGAATCTTCTCAGCAACTCAAGCCCTAGATTGAAGTCTATAAACCACGGGTGTTTAGTGACCATCTGCACCAGTAGTTCCATTATCTGAGGCTGGAGATTGATTTTCCTTTTTCTTGCATGTTAACTTACCCTAATGCCCCAGAGTCTGCAATGGAGCCAGCAGCACAGAGTGCAAAGACAGCTTTTAAGACATCAAAAGTGAAAGCATCAGGAGTATCATTATATTCTGAATCTTTTGTAGTGGCTTTTTCTCTAACCCTATTGTAACAGGAATCCACTGATGGTGGCTAGGCCCCTCCTTTACGAAGCTTAAATGCAGAGCTCGGAGGAGCTTTGCTTTTCTCAGAGAAAGGTGCATAGGTCCGCCCTATATAAGCAATGGCTCTGTACATTGATTTCATACAGGACCGGTAACTCAGACCAGCATCAGGGGATGCTCACTCAGATCTGGAGACTGGAAAACAACAGAAGGTTATCTAAAAGGCCTCAACAAATATTTTTAGTGGCATGAATAGTACGTTCGAAGTTGGATAAAGTAGTATCGTTATTCCTAAGCCTTTGCCAGTGATTACTGTAATTCCTCTGAGGAAATGTTTCTTTTTTCCCTCACTGAGGCATCAAAGGCCCATACAAATACCAGGGGAAATTAACTCATTGATTGGCCATACAAGAGAAGAGAAGAGAAGAGAAGAGAAGAGAAGAGAAGAGAAGAGAAGAGAAGAGAAGAGAAGAGAAGAGAAGAGAAGAGAAGAGAAGAGAAACTAGTCGGGCACAAAGGCCAGGTTCTGAAAAGCTCGGCATGCTCAGCATGCAGGGGTTGCCATTGTTCCCAGCAAACTGGTCTTAGTGGGACCAGCTGGATTCCAAGATTTTTAAGAATCTGGCCACTTATTTAGGTGGCTAGATGGGATCTGAATCCTGCAAATCTGTCTCTTTGTATCTAGTCAGTTTAACTATTTAGACATTTCCTCTTTCCCTCCCCAAGAAAACCTCAAAAAATAAAACCATGTGAATAGAGAAGTGCTTGGCCTTTTAAAATCTCAGACAATGCTCCCCTTAAGAGCTTAGAAAGAAAGTAAATCTCCCTCCCGTCAGTACCAGAGCAGAAGTAGAGAATAGTTTCTACAGACCTGAGACTCTCAAATTACTTTTGTTCTCACCACTTCTGAGACCATAAAAACATCTGTGTGCCTACAAAGACTATACATGTAAAAATACACAAGAAAACAGACACGGTTATTATGCCATATTTGGCCATATGCCATATTTGATCATATGTGAAGGGGAGTGACCAGTGGTGTTCCTCAGGGGTCAGTGTTGGGACCGGTGCTGTTTAACACCTTTGTTGGTGACATGAACAGTGGCATTGAGTGCACCCCCAGCATTTTGCTGGCGACACCAAGCTGTGTGGTGCAGCCAACATGCTGGAGGGAAGGGATGTCATCTAGAGGGACCTGGACAGGCTGGAGAGGTGGGTCTGTTCAAACGTCATGAAGTTCAACAAGGTCAAGTACAAGGTCCTGCACATGGGTCAGGGCAATCCCAAGTACAAACACAGGCTGGGGCATGAATGGATTGAAAGCAGCCTTGTGGAGAAGGACTTGGGGGAATTTCTGGATGGAAAACTGACTATGAGCCAGCAATGTGCGCTCACAGCCCAGAAAGCCAACTGTATCCTGGGCTGCATCAAGAGAAGTGTGGCCAGCACTTCGAGGGAGGGGATTCTCCCCCTCTACTTAACTCTCATGAGACCCCATCTGGAGTACTGTGTTCAGCTCTTGGCCCCCAACATAAGAAGGACATGGACCTGCTCGAGCAGGTCCAGAGGAGGCCACAAAGATGATCAGGGGCTGGAACACCTCCCTTATGAGGACAGGCTGAGAGATTTGGAGTTGTTCAGCCTGGAGAAGAGAAGGCTTCATGGAAACATTATAGCAGCCTTATAGTACTTAAAAGGGGCTACAGGAAAGATGGGGAGGGACTCTTTGTCAGGGAATGTAAGGATAGGATAAGGGGTAATGATTTTAAACTGGAAGAGAGTGGATTTAGATTAGATGTAAGGAGGAAATTCTTTACTGTGAGGGTGGTGAGACACTGGAACAGGTTGCCCAGAGAAGTTGTGGATGCCCCCTGCCTGGAAGTGTTCAAGGTCAGGTTGGACGGGGTTTTGAGCACCTGGTCTAGTGGAAGGTGCCCATGGCAGGGGGGTTGGAACTAGATGATGTCCCTTCCAACCCAAAACATTCTATGATTCTGTGTTATTGTGCATTCAAAATGCACTCTTCATCCATGGTATATTGCTCTATAAGAGAGTCATCCATTACAAATATACATTACTGTACCTGCATACCATCTCTATAAGGTAGACGTATGATAATATTTCCATTTAATGATGGAAATTATAAGTGTTAAGGGAAAACCAACAAATTTAGCTTTAGCTTTGTTCAACATGTAAAGTCTAAATAGGAGTTATGAATCTTAATGCATTCCAGGGTCTGGACCTTCATCCATAAAATTATGTAGGAACCCAAGTCATATTTAAATATTACTTTCTGCATTTGCATACCAAATATAGGCTCTCATAACACACTCTTTGAGGCTGCCCAATCAGTACAGTACTAAAGGACTGAAGGAACCTCCTTTTATTGAATTATCACCTGCCTCCTTTAAACATGGGTACCAAAGGACTCTGCTGTCTGCACCTGGAGTTCTTATAATTTGTCCAGACAGAAAAGGAGCGATCATAGTGTTCAAAACACCCCAAAAGTTAGTGGGAATTAGTGTTTTTGGTCTAGTGCATGGCTAAAGCCTCCTAAATCAGGAACAAGGGTGTAAACCAAATCCAGATCTACCACTACTGCCTCTGCCAGCATTGTATTTTCTCTGTGTTCTTTCCTACATCATAAGAACAAAAGGGGAATGCACTTAAATTGAAAGGCAACTTTTTTTTTTTTCTTGATAAAAAGGAAATATTTCATTTTTAGGAAATATGAGTTATCTGCGGAACTCATTGCCACAAGATGTCAGGACTGGGTACATAACAGGATTTTTAAGAAGATTAAACATCTGAATGGTGACTAAGAACATCACAAGTGCATCGGACAAGGTACGTAATACATAAGGGATGCAAAAGCACAAGCTACAGGCTGTTTGCTAACTACTAACTAATAAGAATTAGAGAAAAAAAATCTTTCACTTTGGAAAGGGTGTGGTGTAATTGAGCATTGATTTTCTTGTGCCTTTGTCTGAAATATTACGTATTTGTCACTATCAGAGAAGAGATGCTAGGTTAAGTAGACCTCAGTCAGTTTGACCATTACTTTGGCAATAAAATACAGTAAGTAGAGTAAAACAGATTTTTCTTTTCAAATAGATACTTCTATAGCAAAGAAAAACAGTAGCTACACAATGGCTATGTTAACAAAATGAAACTCCATAGTTTGTGAAAAACTATTTTGATTTTGCCATGAATTTTTTCTGACAAGTAAAGGCCGGAAATTGTTTTCATTTATTGAACTTCCAGCTTCTTCCCTGGTTTTGAAATGGAAGAAAATCAAGAACTTTCAAAGAGTGATGAGATTATTTAACCATCATTCAGAGCAGATATTTAAACCTAGATCCCCAATATCCTGTCTGAGTGCTTTAAGAACAATCCCAATTCCTTGTGTTAGAGCTCTTCTCCTTCTATAAATATTTAAATACTGGCATATACCAGTGAAATATTTATGATAAACTTTAGTGAAAAAAAACACATTAAAACCCCCTTTGATTAAATAATAAAGGATCATCTCTTTTTTATAAATAAATTTAGTGTCAATTATCTACTGATTAACAGTGAGTTTATTATTTTTTGTTTTAATCAAATTCCATGCTTTTCCTATTTTCTCCCTTTTTATATTTGTTGAAACTTGTACTATTCTACAGTGCAACATTTCTTGCAAAAACATTATATCCCTTTGGAAAATACCAAAATTGTATTGGTATTATCACACATCTTCATATACAGAATTCATATGTATAATTTAGTCTATGCAAGAGAAACAGGAATCTTTTCTTTCCTCTGTTCAAATCCTGATCTCATACATTCATTTATTTTAATAATATGAGGCAATCAAATGATCTAGTCAAATAATGTTTTCTAGTTATTACTGTAGAGACCAACAACTTGTATCTGAATAAAGCACATCTCTTGGCAAGGTTTACAGACCTTATTTGAAGAGCTCAGAAAACATGGAATTCACTAGCAGTTTGTTCCAAATGTTAACCATCCTGTCAGAAATGTGCCTTCTTTCTCATATGAAAAGTATTAACACATGCAGAAGAGCTGACATAGCCTATTATTATGGCAAATGCCAGTACTCATTGAGTTAGAAAATGGGTTTTTTAGGTGTGTAAAAAAATGAAACCTGAATTCTGTTGTCTTTACATGAGAACAAGTGGTGTAGAAAGGATTACTTTTGCCTATGAAACAGTATTTTACACTAGAAAATGATTAATGAATTAATAGCAAGAGAATGGATCATGTGGATAATGAGGTTTCGGAAATGCTAGTAACACCACCTGACATACATATCTATTGTCTACATTTTCAGCACTATAGACACTGATGAAGAGCAGGTATGAACTTACCTTATAGAGACCCCCACCCGTATGTAGGCTTTATAGACATTCATTAGCACAGGGAAAGTGTCACACACATTTCACATTGTATTCTTCCCTCAAACACAGGGCCCTGAGAAACTGAGGGTGTTTACACTAATCAGCCTACCAGAAGGATTTATCCTTTTGTCATTGCAAAAAAAGGAGTGGATGAGAAAACAATTAATTCTCCAGTAGTTACAGCAAGGATCTTAATACAATTGCTTGGGTCTTGTTCTCATTTATACCTCATAGTAAGAGGAAACATCAATTAGAGCAAGCTTAGTCATATTCACACTCAGGTCTCTCCCCCTTACCAGACCGAGGTGAAGTTGCCGTAGTGTAAATGTCAGCAGTGTGGTTTGATTTCATACCCTGCTGTCCACAGACAACCACATCAAACTAAATATGCATGCTATGGAGAATAGCACTCTGCCCTTTGTGAATTCCACAAATGCTGCTTGGCTGGTTTTCTAACCCTACGGCTGTATATTTTTTGCAGACTGGGAGGGAAATGTCCCTGAGCCTTTCATGGCTTTACCTTACATCTAACAGGCTGGGGACATCTTGACTCAATCATCCACTTAGATCATGGAGATCTCATGGTAAATTGGCAAGCTGTCCTTCAGCTCAGCAAATGACAGTGTGTAGTGCTCTTTCATTTCACAGCACCCTCGATTCTTCATTGTGAATGCCTTTGCTAGGCCCACTCTGATTTATAAAGTGGTATGCAAGCAGCTGTCTGTTTATATACCCATGGGCTAAAATTGATCCAGAACAACTTCCTATGTGCCTTGTGACTTTGGCCTCCAAACTGGAAGCAAACGTGGACAAGATACCGTGGCTACTCCTGTTGCCCAGAGAAGGATCATTCTACGTTGGGGTGGCAATAGCCAAGGCAGTCAGAAAATGGGATGTGTCCGAGCTGACAAAATGTCCCTCAGTACAATCCAGTAAGTAAACACAGGTTCAACATTACATGTGGATCATAATTATCTAAAACTTAGAGTCCATGCACCAAGTACTCCCACAGTTGTCCAGATGCAAAGCAAAGATCTTGTTAAGGCAAGACTAAAAATTTGCCTCTTCTACAGAATGTCTGTGAACCTAAAGAAGAGAAAGATTGCTTTTTCTTTTAAGACCATGTGTTTCTACAGCTTCTCTGAGGAACACACAGCTGTTTGGCTACATTACCGTTTTGCCTGATGAGCATTCAACTGCCTGGCAGAGCCTGTGGGCTGAGGCCAAACCCTGCTGCTTATGCTGATGTTTACTGCATCCTTTCTAAACTCCTTTCATGAACTATTTTTCTGTGCATGCAGTAATATTCTGTTTTGCTTGAAGGATTCCAGGAGCTTTCTTTTGCCTCCCTCTCCTCCTAATGTGAAGAATGCCAGTAGTAAAGGGCACTCAGCCTTTCCCCTTTAATCTCCAGTTAAATAAAATATAGGAAGAAACAGGAGAGGAAACAAGATGACAGAAAGGGAAAGATGCAAAGGACAAAAAAACCCCACAAAAACAAAACCAAGAAACCTGAAAGAAATAAATACAGAAAGGAAAGAAAGAAGGCAAAAGAAAAAAAATGGCAAAAAAATTTTAAATACAGTTTCTTGTCTGTTTAAATTCTAAAATTGCTCCACAGCCTCATAATAGGATTAATAGCTTTCAAAGAACCAATAATCACTAGTATGTCTGAATGCCTTTTAACTGACTCTGCTTAGTCAACCTAGGAGGACTTTCTGCTCCCCTGATTGCCATACACACGATCCCTTTCTTTGTGAGCTCTAACCTTTCATGGGTCATTTTTCTTCATGCCTTTCTCTTTGCTTTTCCTTCTCTGTACACTAAGGCTCCTCTTTTCTTTCTCTTCATGCTCTGAAGTCTCTTTCCCTTACTTTCTGCTTCAATTCCCCATTCTCTCTGGTACAGGGGCATGAACATGCTGTGCCTGAGCACTTTGCCGGGGTACTGCTGAGAACTTCCTTAAGGAGATGGCAGTATACTCCAACACAAAGAATAAACTCTGCTAGTGCCAAAACCAAACACTGCAATTTTCTCTGATGTAGCCCAGCTTTCTTCACCGAGGTGCTGGACTTTCATGCCACTGTTAGTCATTTGCCTTTAGCACAAATTTTAATTAGCTGGATGAAGCAGAGAAATTCCACTAGTACTCAAATCCCGCTGCCTCGCAATCAAATATGAGTTTTCATTAAATTCCTCTTACAACACTGGGTTTGGTAGCTTCCTTATCTCTAGTAACCAGGCATTTCTCATAGTTGTTATAAAGTTCACTTGGAACTGTTGGTAAGAAATCATGTAGTCAAATTGCACACTTTAAATACTAGAAATTGCATACTGAGTTCAGTTCTATCTGTGGGTAAATGTTGTACTCTTAAGCAAGCTTTGCCGATTGCACAAAATTCTTCCTTTTTCTGGCATTCACTGATTTTCAGAAAGCCTGAGCATGACAGAATGCTTGAAGACCAACCTGGACGGGCATGAAAATAACAGGTGCATGTGGCATCCACTTTCAGAACCAGAACTCAAAAGTGTGCATATCTTAACAGAAGGAGAAACAGATATAACCCACCATTTACTGCACTGCATCAGGTATCAGAACATTTTTGGTTTTCTTTCCCAACTCATCAAACTTTCAAAAATATTTGAATTTTGTAGGTGTGAGGCTTGGTTTTCCTAGTAACAAGCATTCGGATTCAGATAAAATAAGTCTTTGAGTGCTTGTACTTTTTTTGTTTGGTTTTTTGTTGATTTAATTCTTCGCGGTCTTCTCAGTCAATGAATTGATGCACAATTCTCCTTTTGCCAGTCTTAAGACTCCTTAAAAGCAAACTTATCAAGTTCATTGAGACTCCCCAGGAAGAAGGTAGCAAGTAGATTGTAGGTTCACATAGCAGTGATTCACAGAATTCTACTTCTCATGATGTGAAATTAAACACAGGACACTGACATTAACAATTCCCAGGGGTTCAGAGCTGAGCTGGACAGTTCTTCTTGTGAGAAATGAGCAGTTAGACGCACATCTCCAGCTCAGCAAAGCCATGAACTCAGGCTGTGGAGGCTGGGAGCATATGCAGATGACAAATTATGCTATGCTGCCTGGTCTTTATATTCTTCCTGTTGTAGCAGGTAGAGTACTGAGCTAAATAAACTTTTGACCTGAACGATTACAAACCCATTTATATTCTGAAGCTTTGAGCTATGCAGGACTCCTCTACACACTGGAAATCTTCATGTGTCTTTCAACCAGTTTCCAGCTGCTTTACATTGACAAGGACGTTCAGGGAGACTGGAAAGCATTTGAATTAGCTTCCTAGTGTTGATTCTCCCTATAGATCTATGTATAGATTTTAAATGGACTTTCTAAGAATATTTGTAAATAAGCACATTTGTTCATTGACTGAAATGCCATGAGACTGTCCTAGTAAACCTAGTAAAGTCATATATGTCTGAGCAATTAAGAGAGTGGAGATAGATGTCTCTGAGAATAATTCTGATGTACATTAGGGATCGTTTACACCAAACTGATTTCTTGACATTAGATGTTAGATGCTAATATAGCCTACCATAACAGTGGCCTGACAATATCTGTTCCTCAGTGTGTACCTGTTTTCCTTTCCCTGTGTAATAGAGTAGTACTCTCCCTTTTTTTTTAAAGAGCTTACAAATTTATGAGTTGATTTAAACTAGAGCAATTTCCTAGCTACTCAATAATTCTTTTTATGAGCAAACTAAGCAAAAAACCCTCAATCCCCTACATTGTTTTTAAGGACAGAGGTATTTCTATGCTTTTCTGTACTTTATCCCCATCCCAAGTCTAAACCCAAAAGGGCACTTCCGTATAAATGCACAGGCACCATTACAATATCAAGCTTTTTGTCACATATAGAAATGATAAATTCTATCCTAGAAGCAGTCAAAAGACTCAGAGATCACTGATAAAAAGAAGGCATTAAAGGCAGCACATCCTTACTATACACCAACAAGATTTTCCCTGCTGGGTGACCTACCTCAACTAACCGTCAAAAAGTATTAGTCTCAAGGGAATGTTTTGCTTATAGATTTATAAATGTTGACAATAATCCTAAATGGATGTTAGGGGAATTGACAAATCTCAGCATTTTTCTTGATGTATGTGTGCCTGGGGGAACTTTGGAGGCCCCAGCATTCATTAAAAAGAAGCAAGCCATTGACAGCTGACAGAGAAAGACAGGTAGCATAGCTAGAAAAGTAGAAGCTATTTGTTGACACAAATTGTGGAGTATAACCTAATAATCTAGTATTTTCTTGCACTGTTGTCTCCAGGCTCACTGAAAGCATACAGACCATACAGCATAGTGTGCTTAGTGCAACAATAAAACTGCTTACTCTGTACATTACTTTATTGTAGAAGATTGAATGCTCAGGAAAATAATGTGAGCCAGATTAAAACTGGAATTAGTGCTTTAGTAAGGGTCTGGGAGTAGCTGAGGGATGTATTTTTGTCTTTTCTGTGTGTGCATATGTGGGTTTTTTACCCTGGAGGTCAATGAACATGTTAAAACAGCATTCCTCTGGAAGAGTTCTGAGTTTAGCTCTGCCTTCTTATCTTGACATAAGTAAAAGAAGGGGAAAGACAACAAACAAGGAAGCTCAGAAGTTTGAATCTAACTTTATGTTTGATTGTGAGCTAAATCCTTGCCAGGTAATTCCACCTAGAAATCTGTAACAGAACCACTGACAGGAAAACTTGCAGGATTTATCCAAGAGTCTGAAAAGGACCTTTGATGAATTCTCCTTGATAGTGTATTCATTACAACTAGCTTTCTTACCTAGCAGCCTTCAGTTTAAATGTTATTTGATAGTAAGTGTAAACCAGAAAAATATGACAATCTGATCTGTCATTTATGGATTTCTTTTCATAGTGAAGTGAAAAAAATATTTTAAAAAAAGAATAGCAGCTATTTTTGTCCTATTAAGAAATAATACTTCTAAATTGCTTTAAAAACCACCTGCACAGATTGATTGGTAGCACTCTATCATCCAGATTACTGAGAGTGTACTTGTAAGTGTATGTTTAAAGAGTGAAAGACTCACGTGTTGTATGTATGTCATTGTATGACTTGTCTCCTATTTCCTATTGCTAGAGAGCTCTTAACAGGAAATTTTGCAGCATTTCATTGAGTTCAGTTGTAAACAAAGCTAGCAGCAAGTCCTCCAGCACCCCTGGGGACCACAAGAACACATTAATTTCCTCTGTCCTACATTCCCCCATGTCTTAGGCAAAGTGATTAAGTAGTAATATAATAGAAGTTACAGCAGTAGTATGGACCAGGTCCCATTATAGGAAGCGGTGTACTTAAAGGCTGGTGATACTTGTAATCTTAACAGCCAAAATAAAAGACAACAGCATACCTATTTAGAGGAATGAAGTTGAGAAAAACAAATTGGGTGATTCTGGCCAAGATCATATAGAAAGTCTAGGCTAATCTGGGAAACTCAGATCTCTGAATTTCTCCTTTGACACACTCTCCTTGCACTGCTTTTTTCTCTTTTGTCCTTTTACTACGCCCTATGTTGTATTTCCAACAAATATTAACAGAGTTTCTGCACTGGCTCCCCTATACCAGGGTTGACATTCTAATCAGGCTGACCAGATGCTTTGCAACTGATATTCAGTGGGGGTACCCTTTCACAGTTAATGTGCAGCTGAAAGAAACTACATATTGTGTTTCATTTTTTTTCTGATAGTTTCTCCTCTACCACAACCATTTCTATGCCTTTTCCTGCTTTTATCTGTTAACTATGTGTCAATAACTAAAAACAGTATTTCAGGAAAATTACCAAATTCTGACTTTTTTTTTTTTTGGTGAGGAAGTAACGTGTTTCTGAATGGAGCCCCAGACAGCTGTCTTTTTAGGATGCACTGTAAACTTATGTTTAATTTCCTGTCTACTACCAGCCTGAGTCCATCAGTACTGCCCTTACTTACACAGACTTCTATATACCATGGAATATTTGTGGTTTGGATTGTTTTCCCCAAGAAGTAATAGCATCTGTTTTACAAGCTGACACTCAACATACTGCGACATATATTTGTAACTTTTTACTTCTTTCTATGTTATTTTTCTCATTTCAGAAATGCTATTTCTTCTTTGTCATGGGTGTAAATATGATGACTGGCTGCAAAGAAATGGACATATGAGTAAAATCCCAAGTTCCTAGTAGGTGGGTGAAGTACTTTATTTCTGGCACTGCTGGAATATCCATCCCTATATACAGTTTTCAGAGATAGAGTTCAGAGACACTCAGGTACAATCTGGCTCAGCTGGCCATCCAGTTTAATGGAACTTAATGACTTCTCAAACTGATGCATTTTCATGAAACTCCTGACAACTGGAAAATGCAATTTTTAAGGAAATGAAAAAACATGGTGAAAAGTTTTAGTACGTGTATATATTGGGGAAGGATTCATAATGAGGCTTTATGCTTCACCTACCAAGTTGGTAAGCTCTCGCTGACTTGTGTTTTCTAATTACTGCATCTGACACATCTAATATTGCACTGCATAATACTGCACTGACACATCTAATTCATGAGAACTTACTATGCCTCTTCTATGTGATGAGATTCATCTCACCCTTCAAAATTAGGCCTCTAATTTAAGATAGTCATGTAAGCTTACTTTATAACTCATAAAGGACAAGAAATATCTCCATTTGAATTTGCCTTTAAAATTGGTGGAGTGAACTGTCTGGGATGTTCACCAACTCCCATTGATTGTAGGGGGGAGCTTGAACATTTCCTTCTCCACCAGAAGCCTAATTTAAAACGTCTGTAACAGTATGAGATACCTCCCACCAAAATCAGTGTTAGCTATTGTTGTTAAGCAAAACATTTTCTCTTTTCACCAAACTCTTTTTGCTTGGGTGCTGTTTTGGTATGTCCATGATAGCTAACAGCTGGTGTCCAGCCCCTGAAGCCCCATGGGAACTAGTGAGAAAACAGCTTCCTTACTCTCATGAAGTTCATTTCAGATTCGTGTAGTTAAATGACAAAGGAAATCTTCTTCATTATGGGTTAAATTCATTATGAGAAGACTAACAGAAGGATCTCTGTGTCCTTTCAAGTCTCATATGGGCCAATACGGCAGGACTTCACCTCTGGTGAAGAAATGTCTGAATACTTGTGTCAGACCAAGGCAGTCTCTGTGTACAAAGCAGTGAAACTGCAGCAGCCCCTAAGTCCCATGTATTTGAGATCTTACAGGTAGCACTTTGGCTCTGCTTTCACTGCAAGGAAAACTAGGGCACTTAGGCATGGAGTCCCATATTTAAAAAAAAAAAAGTTAATCAGTGGCAAAAGTACTATCTTAGAATACAGCAGCACATTACAGAGGACAAACATTTGCAGCTCTCTGATACAGCATTTAATTTCTTTCTCCTATTTCCTACTCACGATGTCTTGGCAAATCTTTCTGCTCCAGGACCTATGTTTTCTTCCCTCTCACACTACTGAAGGCCCTCAGAATTTTCTGCTAGGATATGAGCAGCAACTGTGTTCTGCCAGCTGCTGCAGGGCAGCTCTCTCCATGCCCTGCCTGGGAGAACCAGCACCCCTGGGCCTAGGAATGCATCTGAGATTTCCTGTTGATTACAAAAGGTGAGTGATGGAGATGAGGGAACATTAGAAATGATTGCAGGAAACAGATACCATTATCTTTCCTAGTTTCTCACAACAACAACAGTTACCTGGGGCACACCAGACATTTTACTTCTTGTAGCAGCTAATTAGCAGAGACCACTGGTACAAATTTCAGTGTTCCTGATACTGACAGCAGCTGCAGTTTATACAGAGATCAGCCCTGGCTTGTGTACTTCCCACCCACTAGCTCTCTTCAAGACCTGGTTTGTAATTCAGGTTATATCACTTCAAAGAGTTTGACCTTCCCCTGTGTCATCCAGCTGCAACATGCTGAAGCAAAGGAATGGATTTACATTGAGATGGAAGAGAAATCAGTTCAGAGATTTGAATGTTCAAAGGGAATAGTTTTTCCTTCTTAGAAAATCATTCCCTATCTGTTGCTGAGGGGTGCTGCCTGGAAGCACAGATGATTCATTTCTTCTACATACATAAAAGCAGGGTTTACAAGATGCACAATAGATGTCTTTCACACGTTCAGCAGAATTATTCTCAAGTGAACGTATTAGGCATCTATTGCTACCGAAACCTAAAAATAGCAGCGTTAGTGTTTCAGTTTTTAACTGATTCAAACACTGCACTAACAGAAACAGTGCTCTATGAATTCCTCATTTCTTCCCCATGCCTGGGAGTCATATGGTGCACAACTTGCATGAAAGCTTGAAGCAGCAACGCAATCTGCAGAAAAAAGCACAACAGAGAGATCACAAAAACACCTTGTGGGAGAGCAGGGAGGATGAATGCTGCAGTATCACTGTCACCCTTAATAAAGAAATTTATTTTATTTTACCATCAGTTTTCTCATTATATAACCCAGTACATAAATGACACACTACTACATGAGGCTTCCCAACATCTCCTGCTGAGCTGCCAAAATCTGCCAATACCCTCCTGAATGCTGTCACGGAAGACTGAATCTTTCTTTAGCGTGCAATTCCTGCACGCAGAAAGGGGAGTATTGACGGGCGTCTTGAAAGGGCTCCGCGCTGCTAATAAAGAATACCTGCTTAACAGTAAAAAAACAAAAAAAACCCACAAAACCCAATAACAAAACAAAAACCAACCAACCAAAAACCCCCATGACTTTACTGTTGAGTCAGTTTTTTTGTTTCAGTCTAATGCAGAGGCTCTCAAACTGCTGCCTGTGGGCTGGTGGTGATCCACAACATCACCCCTGGTCTGCAGACCCACCCCACATACCCGGTGCTTCAGCTGAATGCTAAGGGTGCACAGTGATTTGTGCTGATAACCGACAGCGGTGCAGAGTCCTAACGATTTGCGAATAACTGTTTGAGAGCTGCCACTGATCAGCTGTGAGCAAGATGCTTCACCTCTGTGTGTCTTTGTTTCTCTTCCAGCACCATCTGTTTTGCTTAATTAAAGAGAAAGCTTTTCACTGTAAAGACCTTCCCTTCACAGGCATTTGTGAAATGCTTTTCACAGTGCACCTCTGAATTCATTCAGGACACAGAGCTGCCAAACCAACATTGATTACTGCTATCAACAATATCTGTTTTAACTTGTCAGCTACGATAACACTATTACTAACAACATAGGAAACGAGAATCCTAAGAAGCAAAAAAACAAACAAAATTTAATACGAAAAAACAAAGGACTCTATATGCTGTTTGGGGTATTGCTCTTTCAATCAAGTATGAAAACAGTACTTGCATCCAAAAATGTATGCTAAACTCTCCAGATTGCTATGGAGTATAGCAACTTCTGGGCGTGTAGGATACTTCAAAGCACTTTGCTTCTCAAAGCGTCATTTTTCATACAGTCATCTGCATGCAGTTTTGCAGGCTTGTTTTTAATGGATTATTCAAAATGCTAATTTTTGCCTACTCTGCTATAATCTACTTAGAGTTTGGGTGGGATATTACACAAGGGATGCAAGGGATATGCAAGGGATATACAAGGGATAGTATCAGGAAGAAATCAAAGGCAAAGGCTGTTGCCTTTGAGTTTTAGCTGCAGAAATAAAGCTGTGTTTCAACGCAACCCTAATTACAGTTTTGTGGTGCTTCGTCGAGCCCTGCTGATAAGTTTCTCTGGTAAACAGCTCTTTATTGTTCTTTCACATTCAGTCGCCATGGCAACTAGCATTTTAGGGTTTGATCCTGAGAGATGCCAAGCACCTGCTTCTGTGGCAGTATGTATGGGAGAGGAGGATTCAAGACATCTTACAAGATCAGTCCTTTCAATGACAACAGATTTGCTAAAGAAAAAGGAAAAAAAAAAAAAAAAAAAAAGCTTTTGATGTGCTTATTTGGAAGGAACTGTGAAAAAAAATTCTCAGGTGAAACCTGGCCCCAGTTATACTTTACAAACATACACAGTATCTGACACCGCTTGCTCATGGGTGTAGTGCAATACAAAATAATAAAAAACAAAACAAAAAACCCCCACCCCACCAAAAAAACCCAACCCCAAAACCCCCAAACAAACCAATACCGAAAACAACGAGCCTAAGGATCTAAATCCAAAGGAAATGCAAGTCAGAAACAGAGCCTCAGAGTGTCACTCACAAAATGTTGGGAAGATTAATTCTCTTTAATTCACTGCCAAATCCTTCATTGCCTTTTTATTGTAAAAAGAGAAAAAAAATTGCTTGGGAGGTCAAATCCAGGTGATAAACAGCTGAGAAATTTTTTATTTTAGCTTCTGAATAATCCCTGAGGGACTCTCTTTTGTCTTTCCTGCTTACGTTGACCTCAAACTGTTGGTCAGAGCCTAGAGAAAGCACTCAATTTAGCAGAGTAGCTTTTTTGTTCCTGTACAACTCCATTTCCTCTGAATTTATCTTGGTGTCTCAGTAGGAAGATAGAAGCTTTGTGTCAGCAGTTAGCAGATAGTTTGAATGTAAGCAGGTGTGAACATACCGATTGCTTCCTTATCTGATGCTGCCTGAACATGTTGGACCTGAGCAGAGAATTGCTTTCCTACCCTCTAGTAAATCGACAGCTGCCTCCTCTGACAAACTCCTTTACCTGCCAAGTCTGCAAAAGTCAGCTATTGTACGATCCACCTAGCCCAGTTCTGCTATCATGTGCAGCACTGTTAACCAGGGTGATGTCAGCAGCTTGAGGGAGTTGATTTTATTTTCTCTGCTTCAAAACACTGGCCCGGGGTTATTCTGTGTAAATGCGGACACCCATCTGAAGGGCACAGTCCCCTCCATCTGCTTTAGCATGGTAGAAGCAAGCTAGCACTTCTAAAGGGCCGTTGACATCTGAAGTGGGGTGAATCACTTTCTATGGGTTTTCACTTTTTTCTTGTAAAATACAGAGGAAGCAAGCTATATCTATATTTGCTAGTCAGGCACCTCAACCAGTGGCGCAGCTAATTAGAAGGAATCCAGTTCCTGGTGGCTGAAGTCGTCTGTATACATGTCTGCACAACATTGCGAATTTAGGCATTTTGTCTTCTATTAGCCCTCGGACCAAAAAAATGTTATTCAGGTCATGCTGTGTAGAAAGTAGCTGATTACAAGCAGACTTCTTGCTCATCTCTGAAACTATGCAAGAGAGAAGAAATCAGGTCTTCAGATGACAGTTTGGGGACATCTTATCTTTACTCTTGGTGTTGCTATTAGTAGTTAGATTATGGTCAAGCTCAAGCTTTCTATTACATGGACTTTAATAGATCTATCTCAGTACATTACGATGGGGGGATTTTTATTTCTTCTTGTTTCCATAGCCCAGGAAGCGATTGAGAGGAAAATAAAGATTAGGTAATAGCAAAATTGAAATGAGCCAATATGGGTCACACTCCTTCTGATCTGTACCTACCGGCAATTAACATTAGAAAATGTATCATCCTTAAAAGTGAGTACTTTCACATAAAGGAAAGCAGCTACCTACTAGTCTACAGGGTTGTAGAAGTTTATGAAGAAACAATATCTTCACATTTATAGTTCAGGCACAGATAGCTCTTAGTCCCATAAAAGGAACAATATACAAAAGACTAGCAAAGAATATATAACGGAATATCTATAATCATCCAGGGTTACCATTAGAGGACTGAGTTAGGGTTGTTTCAAATATATGGAAAGACTGGTTTCTTGCCCTTTGGATCAGGACAATTTTATAGGAAATTAGCTGGCAAAAGAATCAAATGATCTGGAGTGGATGTCCTTTTTTGTCACCTACTTGACAACAACATAGTATGTGTCACTGTTTAAAGAGTTTTTGCAAAGTGCAACGCTGAAAGCAACAAAATCCAGTGTTAAAGATGATGATTAAATTAGATGCAATTTAGAGCAGGAAGGGCAGGGTGGTAATAAAAAGCCTGTACTATTTTAAATGTCACTAGCTCACAGGTGAGCTGATGATGGTCAGGTTATTCCCTCCTTGTCAAGCCCATTACAGACTGAAGTATTTGTGTGTTGTGATGTGTCAATTCAAAGACTGGAAAAGCTAGCTATACAATGCATGCAGAGCAAAATCACACATTAGTCTGTTACTATTAAATACAAAATAAGATGTGGCTTAAAATAACTTTTAGCTCATCTTCAAGTAAAGTAATCCATCTATTTGCAAAGACATGTATTCATCCTCCACAGAGTAGGATCACCTACATTATTAATACTCATACAGTAATGCAACTCTCTTAGAGAGTATGTCACCGGAGACATTAATTCAGCTGCAGCACTCTTCTAGGAACACAGGGGTAGGGATTCATCCATCTACACACAAGGCAGTCACCCCAGGCTCCCTCTCTATCAATGAAGAGAAATTGGTACTTCTAGGGTGCAATCCATCTTATCTTTAAGTAGACATCTAAAACAGGCCTGAGAAATGCCCAGAAGTGCCCATCTGATTCAAACAGGAGCCTAGGAGAATGAGAAATTTATGCCATAAAGTTAGGTGAAATGGTTTTTACCCTGAATGTCTGGCCAAGACTACCTACAGTTTGGAAGTAAAATTTTCCTTCCATTTTGAGTTTGTGCAGCACCTAGGAGATCTTAGCTGAAGACTTTACCCAGGACTTCAGCTCACTTCAGCAAAACAATACATCGAATTCAATGCTGTTACTTTGCTGGTAGATTCAGATGGACTTTTGCCCCAAGTCAAAGTTGCAACGAGACAATTTGGTAAACAGGCATAGTCAGCCAGTATCCCCCCTTCATCTTCCCTGCTAAACTTCTTTACAGACACAACTGCTCTTGCTTTCTCCCTTTATGATTGTAATTGAACTGCAAACATTCTCTCTAGGAGATTGCGGAGCAGCAATCAGTATATTTATTTCTATTTATTATATTACTTGTTCTCTGTCTAGGCCACAGCCACAGCTAAAAGAAGCCTCCAGGGTTATACCCAAAGGACATAGAGAAAAATAGTTGTAATACAGTGAGTATCAGATCATTTAAATGTACAAAGATCAGCCTGAAGGTTCGTAGTTGTAAGAGTTGCTCAAATTCTTGTGAAATTATTTCATGCTGCTTACAGCTTTTTTTTTTTTTTTTTTGCATGCATTTTTCCTTTGCAGCTGTCTGTAGTCTTAGTGTAAAATCATCATGTCAGCAGTGTATATGTAAGCACGTGTGTGCACATCTCTTTTTCTCCCACTTTCCCTCTAAATATATGTTTATCTCTGTGCCTAGCTATATGTTTGTATCTGTATGTCTGGGGTGGGTGTGTAGAGGCCGATTTGTTGGTTATAAAAAGTAAATGGCTAACATTTCTACTAACATCCAATAGTTAGCAGAGCTTTATATTGAACCTTTTGGCAACTTTCATGATCAAACTGGAGCAGTAGATTTAGTTCTAAGCAGTACCTCATCTTTACTCTGTGTAAATTAATCACCAGCTGGATGTGCGAGATACTGAGTGGCATCCCCCTCTTCAAGAATATTACCCAGCACTTGGAGAGGAAAAGAAAGATAAAAAGGGAAGGAGACAGAGCTATCATGCTGCTCTGTACACGAGGGAACCTCACACAGCAGGTTGCAATCTGAACTGTCCCATTTCATTATGCCACTGAGGCAGACCCCTGCAGTGCATTAAGGTTTTAAAATCATTTAGGAAATATGAAGATACATTGTTATGAAATCACTTCATTACACTTCAAAAACAATATTCTGATGTCCATTTTTTTACATAATAAAGATTGTCTTTCACCAGAGGGGACTGGCAAGTGAATATAGACTGAGTTTCTGGAATAATGTGATTAGTATGGAAATGGGAACGGACTGTAAATAATACTCAGGATGATCTTTTGTTCAGCCACATCAAGGAATCAAACAAAAGCTTGCTAAGACTGACTTCCATGGCGTACTGAAAATAGGCAAAAGTATTTCAGTAGAGGCTTTTGCCGTGTGCATGATCAGCTTAAAGTCTTTCCTATAGAAGATTTATTGGTAATATACTTTCAATATATCTGGTTAATTTTTGTTGAATTACAGTGAAAACTTTGTAGATACACTTGCACATGAAAATTCATGGTTATCAAATAAACTTTATCTGATTACTGTCAAATAATCTTTAATTTGCAGAAAAAGTATATATATGGCAAAATCAATGTGAGTCATATCTATGTTCATATAACACTGCGAAAGCACATGAAAATCTTAATTCAGAATTCTTAATTCAAAAATCTACCTATGGAAATTTCTTTTTGATTTCAAAAAGCAAAAACTGAAAAAAAACACCTTTTTTAATTTTTCATTGAAATTATGTTTTATTACTTTATAGTTATTAAAAAACAACAAGTAGTCCAGTAATGAATGACTAATAAGAATCTTCTTGGTAAGATTTATTTACTTTTACAGCCCAAAGTATACGATGTTGATGTTAATTCGATTTAATTCTCTGCAATGCCTACATACATTTTTCTTAAACTACATATGGGAGCTGCCTTTAACTCCTTATCATTGAGCACACTTCCTTTATCTACATTTATTTTTTATGAATTAGATATAAACTGAAAATGTCTCTATGTGTGAAGAATAAGTCAGGAGACTCAAGATATACTATTTAAAGTTTGATGAAAAATACAGAAGTGTAACTGGAACTTCATTTCTGTTTGCACCAAGAAACTTTGAAGAAATGTTAGTGGAAAAAGGGAAGTCTTTAACGACTTATGTACTCCCATCACCTCATGTTTTCAAGATACTGTACAATACAAATATCTGTATTTAGACCACCTCATGACTAGATGTATTTTGAATTTCAGACAACTGGAACTTTGTCAGTATTTTCCTCCATCAAAACTGGTTTTAGAAGAATTGGAAACTGGGCCCTTATGTGGAAGCCACACATGCCGTGAATTCTTATGAATTATACACAGTAATTTTTATTTAGTAACAAAGAAACAGATTTTCAAGAACTTAAATTTCAATAAGAATACAGAAACTTTTTTTTTAACAACAAAAAAAAAGCTGAATCCATCTTCCTATTCTCTTCCGTGTACACCAGATATTATTTCCAATATTCAACCATAATCATTAAGATTTTCTGTGGTCTTGGCCTGACATATCCATTACTGAGACAATCTGTGATGCAACTTTCTGGAAGTTGATTTTTGTGGCTGCTATGAATGTGTCAACACTGAATGAGACATGCACTACCAGGCGTCTTTGTGTTGAAGGTCTATCCTTCAGGAATAGCTTACTCTTTAACTGGCTTCAACTACTATCTTAAACTGTAAATTTACCAAAAAAAAAAAAAAAAAAAATTTGTTTCATTTCTCTTCATCACATAAAAATTTAAGGAAGCAAGAAAGAAAAACAATTATGTTGGGAAAGGGAAAGGAGGTTGTTGGGAAAAAAGTAAAAATTTGAAAGAAACAAAATGAACAGAGGCAGAAAGAAACTCTGAGAAAAAAAAAAGGATTTGGGTTTATTATTTTTGTTTTACAGGAGGTAGAAAGTCTAAAAACAATTATTTCTACTGAGCAAAAAGTTCTGTAAAGCTTAGTATTTTTCAGTTAGTTTCAGTAATTAGGGGATGTTGGGGATTACTGGAGGACAAACACAAGGCACAGAATATACATAGAACTCATTGTATTGGTAATGGCATTTCAGTTAGGAACAGTAATTTCCAAACAAAACCAGAATGAATAAAAATAGTAGCATTTTTCCAAAACTTGCATGGCTACAACTGTATCGCTGTGGATGTGCCTCACACTGAATCTCATTTTTGTTCCTCCCACGTGTACTAAACATGGTTTAAATAAACATACATCACTGCAGTTGGATTTGCTTTGGGTGATAGTTATATCCTGCATTAATTTACCTAGCTCAGTTAATTTATTTTTTTTTTTTTTGCAGACAAAGGTTAGGAGTACCTGGAGAAAAATAATAACAGAAAAATAACGAAAAAATCCAACACCAACTCGAAAAAAATATAGAGATAAATTTACCTGGGTATTTGAGGGTGGATGGGGGAATTAAAAGCACTTCCCTTTGATGGGATTGTTTTTGCAGTCTGTAAGGGTGCATGAAGTTAGATATCGTGGTTGGGAAACTTAATACCTGGATACAATGGAGAATTTCTCTTGGAGATTAGTGGACTGCTACATAAATCATTTTCATCTAAACATTTGTGGATTATTGAGATAGGGACCTTATACTGTAGAAATGCTTCTCAAGGTGTTCATTATGAGATCTTCATGTCTGATAAATGTCTTGTCTCCCAGTTCTTTGACTTTACCTCTGCAGTGATCTTTGGTCTTTGTTATACTTTACTTGTTTTGCATGGAAGGAAACTTTGATGTTAACTACTCTTCAGTGGATGTTGATCTCTCTCCTTTGACCACAAAGGACTTAAAGCAAGGTGAGGAGAATCCTCACTTTGTGTGACTAAACAGAAGACATTTCCTTCATCTATTTTTCATTTTCTTTCATTCTATTGTAATATTACGGTAAACAATTGCTATATTACAATCAGTTGTGTGGCTGTTCTGTGTGAAATCGGTACTAAAATAAATGATACATGTACTTTCTAAACTCCTTCAGAACAAAAGCTGTTGCTGAAAGGTGGAGACATTCAGTCCTGACAGTGGGAACCATTAAAAAATAAGAAGTAAAGCTAGATATTATGCACAGGAAAAAAAAAATCCTGCGTCTAAAAGCTTTTTGACCAAAAGAAGGACAAAGAATCTTCTATGCTTATCTCAAAGTGATTTAAATATTTTTTGCTTTGCTGATGACATAAATAGGGGCAGAAGAGTTTATGGTAGTATTTTTAGGGTCTGCCAGAAGTTTGAGCTTAGCAAGTCAAACAACATCATACTTCAGACATAGTCATCATTTCACGCTGAAGACCTCTTGAGTCCTGGAGATCTCTTACCAGTCGACACCTAAACAACTGACACAATACCCCCGAGGAAGCCACTGTTGCACCCCTTCTGCCAGCCAAAAACTAGTGGTGTCAACGGTGTTATTTCTTTCAGCTGGCTGAAATGGCAACATGGAAGATTCATAGTGTACTAAAAGGCCCATACTCCTTGCTGTTAACTATACACAACAGCACTCCAAAAGGAAGTCAGCCACATGACACTGGGTAATAGAGTTTTCAGCTTTGTCTGATTGCATTACAAACACCACACATATTGAAACACTCTGGCAGCTTCCTAGCACTCCCAGTGAGGAACCTAAACCTTTTGACCTCAAACATCTTATTAAAGCCTATGCTGGACTGTGTCTCCACAAGGGAAAGCCCAAGAAACTACTGGACTTATTCTCCTCTATAATTCATTCAAGTAAGCCCTTGCTGAGTGGAGGACCTTAGCTTTGATGTTAAAGTCTCCTAATTGGAAGGAAGTGAAGTGTTAGCCTGTCAGGCTATTAGTCTCTCATCAAATACTTTAAGAGTTATCAGAACACTGAAGTTCTCACACCAGTGCAAAGAGAGCACGGAGTGGCCTGGTTTTTGTTAAAGTGTTTAAACTTTGCATCTGTCTAACAACCTCCCCCAAAATTTAATATACATGGAGTTCCTTGATATTTCTTTCCTTTTATCTTCACCTTTTCCCTTTCAGAGCCTCCATCTTTCTATTGCCTACAGCACATCAGGTCCTATTAGTAGGAATGTGGGGGATAACTGGTGTAAGCTGTAAGGTCTCAAGATTCATATTACAGCCCTGATTCAAACCCAGCTATTGCATGCCTAGGGTGACCTACCTCTCTGCTGTTTGGCTGCGGAATACTTACTTCTGTGGTGATTTTCCTCTCAGGAAAGTGACCTCTGAGAAAGGTGTCCTTACAATAAGTAACGTTAAAATCCAACCATTTCTGGAGGATGGCTTAGTTCTAAAGCCTTAGTACAGGTCCAGGCTTTGTTATGTGCTAATTTATAGTATTTTTTTACATTAAATCAACTTAAATCTACAAATATGTTGCTTCTCTCTTAATTACTGGTGCTTTCTTGCATTACAGATTGTGTACTCAAACAGAAGGATGGAGTGTTTCTTTCCTGGGCATATCCAACTAGTCCAAGACGAGAGTTGGCTGGAGTAAAAGTCTTACAGGGATATGACTAAACTCCTTCCAGGATTACACAAAGTTGAATTCTATGTAATTTCTATTCTTCATGTTGTCAGTAGCATCCAAAATGCCACAGTGAAGAAAATCTGTGAAATAGTATAAAATAACTACCTGAAAGGAAATTTCTGAATTGCTAATGCACGTCTTCTGGAATTGTGAAAATAGTTACATAGTCACATCTGCTCTGTTTCTTAGTTTACAATATGAGCCTAAAGAAATGATGTACCACCAGTGTAAATATTTCTGTTCTACAAAGTTTTCTCCATTTCCATTTGCCTAGTGGCAATCTTATGCAAAAAAAAATTACCTGTGGCATTTCATGCATATCTTCCATAATACTAAGCATTCCTTTTTTTTTGCAAGATGATATCCATATGAAAGCAAATCTAATGCATCTGTGCCCTTGCTATTCACGTTTCTTTCCTGGCTGAATATGACCCTGTTCATGAACAATTATCTCTTTTTCATGCAAGCGTTTGCTAGTCAGGTCTCTTATTTTACCTTATGCTTGATTCTGGCTGCACTTCCATCTGCTTTTGGATGTGTCATGAGTTATGTCTATTCCAACAACTCCTTTAAATTTCTCTCCACTGTTTCTTTTTAGTAATCTCATCAACATAATGCCCTTTCGTAAGTCATTCCCATCTCTGACTGTCCAGTCTTTTATCATTAAATATTGTAGGGTTTTACACTTCATAATTATTCTGATGACTCTGCTTTTTTAAATTGGAAAAATTCTTTTTTTCTTTGATAGCTTAAGCAATCAGGTCCAAGCAATTTTTTCTTTCAGTCGAGTAAGCTTGCTCACTAGTTATATATTCAGGCTTCAAAGATATCCATGGCACTTTATCAAATATGTCTGCTTCTGGGATGAAGGTCAGTTAGCTGTCTGAGGTCATTAAAAAAATCGCCTCAACTATCCTCTTCCACCCAGTCCAGATGTCCACAAGTCAGGGTGTAAAAGCTAATGACTGCACACTTTTTGCATTATTCTGAATGACTTTAGTTTGGTTTACTGTCATTAATTTTGTTCTCTCCTGACATCAGATATTGATACGGTTTGGACTTTTCACAGAATAGGAGCCTGGAAACCAAAATGTTGTTTTATTCATGTGGCTACTTTTTCAAACATATATGATTTGTGTTTGAGTAAGCAACAAGAAGCATTTACAAGTCACTGCCTGTGGTATTTCAAAAGTGGAGAGCATATACCAGGCTCCCAGCTGTGATCAAATACCACTCTTACATCCCTATATAGGCAAAATACCTCCCATGTTTGTGTCATTAGTAAATGTCACTAGAGAAGCATAGGTCACTGTGGAAAATACTACATTAAACACAATTTCAGAGTGATCCACAGACAACTTCACAAATAATCTTTCTCTGTTAATCATTCCCCTTTCAGGACACCTCTGTCATGATCTATCTCTTTGGCTAGTTCCTTCTGCACTTTGTGTGTAACTTATGTACTATCTCCTCCAGTCCAGCTCATAATTATCACGTATTTTCAATACCGAATACCTTAATAAAGTCCAGACATCTCAAACCTACACATTTTTTTTACGTTAAAAAAAAAATTACTCTCTTATCAGAAAAAAGAAGTAGATTAGTGATGTGGCTACATAAAATTGAGGTGAAATTTTATTCCTTTCTACATTTATACCCACTTATTTCAAAGTGTCTTTCAAAATCTAGTCCTGGGACAAAATCTTAGCTGGTACACACCAGTATAAATCTGTAATGTGTCTTCTTAGGAGTGATTATTAATGACTAAATACCAGGTAAAGAAATAGATTATAATTTCTCTGCACTGTCCTGAATTGTCCATTACTACATTCCAGCTTGGTTTTCCTTGCCTTTGATTTTCCCCAGCCTGCCACACTGCCAAGTAACCACCATGATTGTGTATATCATTTACAGAAACTATGACTTTATAATCCCTGAAGTACATAAGCCTTAGCACAAGCTACTTCATCTGGATAAGTGCTGACTTAGAGCAGTTGAGAACTTCTCCCTTGTGTTCAGATTTACTGCCCATCTGGAAGACACTGACACTAAAGCTTATATAGGACTGGGTCATAACTTAAGCCACATTAAAGAAGAGATCAGAACAAGCATATATAGAATTCCCTTCAAGCTATCCTTTCTATTAAACTGCAAACAGCTCTAATTTCTAAAATGTAGATAAATCTCAAATATACCTATGAATTCAACTCTGAAAAGGTTGTTGAACAGGCAGAGAGTTACATCAGTGCTTAGTCACTGGGAGCATGTCTTCCTTGCAGCCAGAAAGTATGAGTGTGGTTATGCATGATTGGCATAGCTGCTGGATTAATCGCAGCTATCTGGATAAAAATGATACTATGAGAGCCTGAACTCAGCACAATTTCAGCATGAGTTTTGCAGTCTCAGGGAGCCCGGTAGAGCTGTATGCCGGAGGCAATGTGCTCCAGGTTGTACCTCCGTGACCTGGCCTCTGCATTACTGACACAGAGGATGAAAGCCAGCAGCAATCCCACCGCTCACTGCAGCAGGGCTGCATCTGGCACATATACAGCCTGGTCAGCACTGCCAGCTGTGGGATGCACACAGCGAGGACTGAGTCTTCTGAAAAGCTGCCCACTGCACTCAAGCATGTCCTTCCTGAGAAGAAAGCTGCTAGAAAGCCTTCTACCTTGGATTCATTCGTGCTTATTTTTGTGGGATAGTAGTAAACAGCTTGTCAAATTGCCAAACCTGCATCCAGAAAAAAGGGCCACACAGCTTTTGAAAGAAAACCTAACCAGAATGTAATAAGGAGAAAACAATTTTGCCTGAAATTTCCCAGAAATAGCCAGCCTGAGGAGGAAACCCAGCATGGAGCATTAAACAATGGATTAGTTTGGAAAGTATGTGAGATCTGATAATAGCTTCTTGTAGTACAAAGCGTTCGACAGCTGTAATAAGGCAGTGCCATCAGTTCTGCCCATAATTTACTATTAATAAAAATAAAGACTTTCAGTTGGATTAGCTGCATAGTGTAAGAAAAAAATACATTCCATAATGATAATTTTCTTGACTCTTATACAAAATTTGATGCTCTGCAAAATCTGCCTTTCTTTCCTGCTGCTGCTACCATCATGCTAGCGATGTCTAAGTGCAGAATATGTCAAATATTGCTTGAAGCTTGAGATTTCAATACTGCATGGAAAGCTGCTAATCTGCTAGTCTGGAAACCTGAAGGTCACTGATCCTTGTCTCTATCATTCAGATTCTTAAAATCATCTGATCAAGAAACTTCTGTATTATTTCTACTTTCATCCCCTGCCCCTTCCATTTTCTTGCAAATTAAATATTTTAAAGGATGTTTATGCATTGACTGTCAAATAGAATTCACCCCATTAAACAGAATCCATTTATTTGGATCCAGAGTAAAGGATTCCCATAAAGCTTCCCATCACTCTAGCCATCTACTTGAAAGGAGAAAGTTGCTGCTGTGAGACGTCATTTCCTACATGCTTTCTTCAAGGAGAGCTGGCTTTCTAAAGCATAATGTTTTGTTTAGCTAATGAATAAAGCTTGCTCTACATAGATTGCAATTGTAGTATCAGATTCTCTGTATTTTATACAACAGGATAATTGACCATTTATTCAATGGATCACTAGAAAATGCTTGACCGTAATAATAATTGGAATGAACACAAAAGAATTCTAAATGCCACAGTCTAACAAATACATTACTTCATCAGAAGGGTAGTTTTGGGTCCCAGCTTATACACATCATGCTGATCTGAATGCTTTCTTAACATTAAGTGCTTCATATTTAAAAGTGCTGTGCAGACATTAAGTAATCAATCAGTTTTCTTATTATAATATTTTATCCTGTTCTGTGGTGTCAGGTTTGCCATATTATAAACTACTATAAGTGCCAATCAGAAGATGCAGAGTGCCTTTTTTGATGCTTAATGCAGTTTGTTGTGCTTAAATTATAACTGATTGGAATGCTCTTCATTCAGTTACATTCATCATGTTTTCAGAAACACTGGCTTTTTATCTTGAATACAGTTTTGTAACAGCATTCTGTGGCACTGTAATGAAAGAAAAAAGTAAAAACATGCATATATACAGTAAGCCATAAGAAAATGATCATTTACAACAGAATAGAATAGAATAGAATAGAATAGAATAGAATAGAATAGAATAGAATAGAATAGAATAGAATAGAATAGAATAGAATTTCAGTTGGAAGGGACTTGCAATGATCATCTAGTGCAACTGCCTGACCACTTCAGGGCTGACCAAAAGTTAAAGCATGTTATTGAGGGCATTGTCCAAATGCCTCTTAAACATGGAAAGGCTTGAGCATCAACCACCCCTCTGGGAAGCCTGTTCCAGTGTTTGGGCCACCCTCTTGGAAAAGAAACGCTTCCTAATATTCAGTCTAAATTTCTCCTAGCGCAGCTTTGAACCATTCCCACGCATCTTATCACTGGATACCAGGGAGAAGAGATCAGCATCCCCCTCTCCATGTCCCCTCCTCAGGAAGGTGTAGAGATGATGAGGTCACCCCTCAGCCTCCTTTTCTCCAAACTAGACAAGCCCAAAGTCCTTAGCTGCTCCTCATAGAACATGTCTTCCAACCCTTTCACCATCTTTGCTGCCCTTCTCTGGACACATTCAAATACTTTCACATCCTTCTTAATTTGTGGGGCCCAGAACTGCACACAGTACTCAAGGTGAAGCTTCACCAACACTGAGTACAGTGGGATAGTCCCCTCTTTAACCAGCTGGTTATGCTGTGTTTGACGCACCCCAGGATGCAGTTTGTTCTCTTGGCTGCCAGGGCACACTCCTCGCTCATACTGACCAGCACCCCCAGATCCCTCTACCTTTGCAGTATTTCCCATGCATAGAATAGGAAATGCTTCAAACATCCTTGTCAATTTAATCCCTCTGTCAGTAAATACTTACTGACAGGTTTGTGTTCCACTCTGAGAACTGGAAAATTATTTCCACCATTCTGCTCACACAGAAGTTGGTCAAAGGCTCAAATATCCAACCAAACTCAGAATTTGGCCTTGATTTTCCTTAATGCTTCAGAAACAAAATGCCACATTTTAACCTCAGATACATAGCTTATCTCTTTAGATAGTGTAAATGAGTATAATTCTACCAGTTTCCATGAAATTATGATGTACCCTCACTGAGAATCTTGCCTTGGGATTCCAGTAAAATTAATGGCAATGACTGTGTTCAAGGACAGATTTTAATGAGTGTCTCAGAAGTGCTGACAGACAAGTAGATATCTTTTGTCCAAGTCATCTGAGGGACAAGCAAGCAAAAATGCTTTCCTTCCAGCTCAGTTTAGGAAGTGAAATGAAAGCATTATCCAGCTTGGCAGTTTAAAGACAGTGAGAGCTGTGGTCAGTGGCTTTGATTCCAGCCTCCCTTCTAAACCTGCCAGACTCCACATGTGGGGTGCATGCCAGTGCTAGCATGTCACAGTGACCTGGACAGTGGGATGCACACATCAGATCATGCAGGAAATGTAAAGTACTATGAGAGTATTTACAACTTTTTGCTGTCAGAATAGCTCTGATAAAGCGTGGAAGAAAGCAGGCAGAACAATGAAAGCAAACAGAAAAGAAAGCAATACTTGACTTCCCTCCTGCCCTTTAAGGACATTACTCTAAATTATTTGAGCTTGTGAATAAATCAGCTAAGCTTGCACACTATGCTACATTCTTTAGACTATTTAATCTTGCTTTGGTAACACGTTATAACTGTTATAATCTTCCTGTATTCTGTTACTCATTTACTTAGTTGTTAATAATACATTATACTCCAGATGTTAAGAATGCAACTAGCTTACAGAAGTTTCTAATAACCGTTGTTTCCTGTGCTGCTTCTTTCAGTAACTATGAGCATGGTATAAAGAACTGTACATAACTTCATAGTTATGACCAACTTTAGGTAGTCAGTTGATAGCCAGCTAGATAGCTAAATCTGAAGTTTAGCTGTGGTCCAGGCCCCTGGCTGGTTTGGATGGAGATAGCAATGGAACAATTCCATCTCAAATCCATGGAAGAATCTGACTCCAGGCATGTGGATTGACACCAAAACACAATTTTTGTCAGCAAAGTCAACACTTATTGTCCAGTGATCTTGAAGAGAGGGGATTTTTAAAATATTTTTTCATAAGTTTTCTCAAAATTGCCTCAGCAAAGGAATGTTTGGTGGCCACTCCAAGATCTTTTATAAAAGTATGTTTCAAGAATAATGAAAATAATAAAGAGTTCATGTTCAACATTTTTGAGGAAGTGCATTTTTATATGTTTAAAACATTTTCTGATAGAGAAATGGCATGCTGACATAGCATACTGTTACGAGAGTATCTTTAGTATTGTACAATATTCTGAAAATTTAAATTCAGAAATTGGGGATTTTTTTTTTGGTTGCTTGCTTGCTTCCCATGTACAGATCCTGTAGAGAAAGTATAGTGTCAACACCAGAAATGCACGTGTTAGATTTGACTGGAGTTTCAACAAGAAGGGCCAGAAGGAGGATCCGGGGAACTACAGGCCTGTCAGTCTGACCTCAGTGTCAGGGTTAAAGTTATGGAGCGGATCATCTTGAGTGACATCGCACAGCATGTACAGGACAACCAGATGACCAAGCTCTGTCAGCATGGGTTTATGAAAGGCAGGTCCATCTTGACTAATCTGATCTCCTATGACAAGGTGAACCACTTAGTGGATGAGGGAAAGGCTGTGGATGTTGTCTACCTAGACTTTAGTAAAGCCTTTGACACCATTTCCCACAGCATTCTCCTGGAGAAAGTGGCTGCTCATGGCTTGGACAGGTGTACTCTTCCTGGGTAAAAACTGGGGGCATGGCCAGGCACAAAGAGTTATGGTGAATGGAGTTGAATCCAGTTGGCAGTCAGTCACAAGTGGTGTTCTCCAGGGCTCAGTATTGCAGCCAGTTCTGTTTAATATCTTTAGTAATGGTTTGGAAAAGAAGACTGAGTGCACCCTGAGTAAGTTTGCAGAGGACACCAAGTTGAGTGGGAGTGTTGGTCTGCATGAGGGTAGTAAGGCTCTACAGAGGGATCTGGACAGCTGGATTGATGGGCCAAGGCCAATTGTATGAGGTTCAACAAGGCTTAGTGCTGGGTCCTGCACTTGGGTCATAACAACCCCATGCAACCCTCCAGGCTTGGGGAGGAGTGGCTGGAAAGCTGCCTGACAGGGCTTGGGCATGCTGGTTGACAGCCAGCTGAATATGAGCCTGCAGTGTGCTCAGGTGGCCAAGAAGGCCAATGGCATCCTGGCTTGTGTCAGCAATAGTGTGGTCAGCAGGACTAGGAAAGTGATTGTCCCCCTGTACTCGGCACTGATGAGGCTGCACTTCAAATACTGTGTTCAGTGCTGGGTCCCTCACTACAAGAAAGACATTGAGGTGCTGGAGTGTGTCCATAGAAGGACAACAAAGCTGGTGAAGGGTCCAGAGCACAAGTCTTATGAGAAATGGCTGAGAGTTGTTTAGCCTGGAGAAAAGGAGACTCAGGGGAGACCTTATTGCTCTCTACAGCTACCTGAAAGGAGGTTGTAGTGAGATGGTTGTTGGTCTCTTTTCCTAAGTAATAAGTGATAGGACAAAAGGAAATGGCCGTAAGTTGCACCAGGGGAGGTCTTGATTGGATATTAGGAAAAATTTCTTCATTGAATGGGTTATCAGGCATCGGAACAGGCTGCCCAGGGAAGTGGTTGAGTGACCATCCCTGGAGGTATTTAGAAGATGTATAGATGTGGTGCTTAGGGGACATGGTTTAGTCACTTCTAGGATGGGGTTACAACATGGGTGGATAAGGGAAGAGCAACTGACATCATCTACTTGGACTTGTTCAAAGCATTTAACACTGTCTGGCACAGCATCCTTGTCTCTAAATAGAAGAGACATGGATTTGACAGATGGACTACTTGGTGGATAAAGCATTGGCTCGATGGTCATACTCAAAGAGTTGCAGTCAACAAGCTTAACATCCATGTGGAGAGCAGTGATGAGTGGCATTCCTCAGGGGCCAGTATTGGGACTGATGCTGTTTAACATCATTGTTGGTGTGTTGGGCTTGTGTGTAGTGGGGGTTTTTGGTAGCAAATGAGGGACTACAGAGGTGACTCCTGTGAGAAGCTTCTAGAAGCTCCCTAAGCTCCAAGTCAGACCTGCCTCTGGCCAAGGTCGAGCCACTTAGCCACAGTGGCTGTGCCTCTGTGAAAACATATTTAAGAAGGGGAACCTGGAGAGGAGGAGGAGTTGTGAGAAAAATACCTATGCAAACACTGAGGTCAGAGGAAGAAAGGAGGAGGATGGGCAGGTGTATCAGAGCAGAGGTTCCCCTGCAGCCCGTGGTGAGAGGGCAGGCTGTCCTCTTGCAGCCCGTGTAGGACTCCACACTGGAGCAGGTGGCTGTGGCCAAAGAAGGCTGGGATTCTGTGGGAAGACCCTGCTGTTGTTGTTCAGCGCTGGGAGAACTGCAGTCCATGGAAGGGACCCACACTGGAATAGTTTGTGAAGATCTGCAGCCCATGGGAAGAACTCACCTCAGAGATGTTGGTGGACTGTCTCCCATGAGAGGGACCACATGCTGGAGCAGGGGAAGAATGTAAGGAAGAAGGAAGCAACCTTCCTCTTCCCCGAGGACATGGACCTGTTCAAGTGGGTCCAGAGGAGGCCACAAAGATGATCAGGGGGCTGGATCAGCCCTATGAAGACAGGCTGAGAGTTGGGATTGTTCAGCCTGGAGAAGAGAAGACTCTGGGAAGACCTTATAATAGCGGCCTTCCAGTACTTACACGGCAACAGCATCATCCATCACATTGGTAAAAAGCAGAAATAAAGGCAATTAAAGTCAATGGTTTTATAGTAGTAGGCAATGCGTTTTCGAAGAGAATCAAGACTTGACCGTAGATGTATCTGGAGAGAGGGGTGTATGTTGTGTATAGTTTTACAGGTATAAATCTGCTGCTTTCTCTCTTGCTTCTCTGTCAAGTATATCCTTGGCATCTGGCTCCAGTTTTACAATAGGCAATCCACAGTTTTTTCCTCCCCGGTTTGTGTGTCTCTAACTATGTGACCCCATTTCAGTGAAAGAAATATACATCAGTTCATAGGCTATAGCAGAATTGATATTTCTCATCCTTAGTTCTCTTGCAATTTAACATACAAACATCCTCTCAAGAGAGTTTCCCAGGAGAAGGGTGGGACGATGAAGCCATGTAAAGTACTTACTGCATCTGAAAGAAACGCATCTGGTGAGGCCGTGGAGTGCATTAGCTCACCAAGGTGATGAAGTGAAGTTTGAAATGACATTTAAGTGCCATGAGGGATGGCTGCAAAGGAGAGCTACTGACTGGGTAAGGCTTTTTCTTTCAACACATTGAAAAGCTTTTGTTATTCTTGCTAACCTGCTGCTACCCCAATGGGAGAAGGGTTATTAATATCTCTCTCAAAAAAAAAAAAAAAAAAAGGAAGAGAGAGTGATCTTCTACTTTAACACTTTTCACTGTAGCAATATGATGCAAATGTGCTCATACCTTCAAAATGGTGCTGGGTTTGCCTGATGGAAACATGTCACCACCACAACTCCAGTCCTCAACGGAAGCAAATCACACCTTTGATTCTGCCCACTTTAGAGAAATATTGAACTACAATAATATGAATAGTCCCATCATCAAAATGAGAACTCTGACATCTTTCCTCTCTCTTTATTTATTTTCCTTTTATACAGAAATTTCTTTATATATTTTACTAAAAGTAATAAGAAATAATAAGATGTATAACAAAATAAATATTTTCTTTGTGTAAAAAGAATAATGATACTTGTCCCATTTGCAAAGTGTTTTGAGATAAACCAAAAGGAATAAAAGCTACACAATACTCACATATACTATTTAAAAGACAAGTAATAATGATGGTAAACATTTCTGTAGGTTTGGCAGAATCAAGTACTGAGTACCTTCTCCTGACTCACTTCCAGTGACAGTTGATAAGATGAGAGAAACTGCATTAATTCTTTCAATCCTTTCTTCATTAGTCCATGACTCCATGACAGCTTAGATTAGCCTAATATGTGGTCCCATTGGACTTCATACAATTTTCTACATTATTTAGTTTGGTGAAGAAATGTTTTGCATGCATTACATAAAAATGTTTCTGTCTACAGAGCTGACTGCATTATCAATTCAGTGATCTGAGCCTAGAGAGATGTCATAGTGTGCTACACTTTTAAATAATTTAGTTTAGAACGTTTGCTGTTGACACACAAAATAGACACAGAAACTTATTATGGACCTTTTCCCCCTTCTACGGTATATTTTGAAGTACTGATTAATTTGTTAAGAACTTGTATGTTATCACTTTTAAAAGGTTATTGCTTTACTTTTGGAAATTCACAGTGAATGAAATTTTGGTTCTCTGAAATGAATGCCAAAAATCATACCAATTTCACATGTCCAGGATTTTGTTATGGTTTTATATAAGCAATGGCACATTAACTTAATTAATATAAATATGTTAGATGTTCTATATAGAACTCAGACTGGTCTTGCACAAACTTCAGAACTATTTTTAACAAATACTGCAGGGTACCATCACTATACTTGTGTTTTCCAATCACACTTGGTATTTTCCAGTAAAATTCAGCATCAGCTCTGCAGCATCACCAGTTATCTTTCTAGCTTGCCTAAACTGAGTAAATGCAATTTTGTAGCAACACTAAAGATACAAACAGTGCACTGACCTCTCCTGGGAGGATATACTAAAATGAATTTGTAAATAAATTATGAGAAGTAGTGAAATTGAAATAAACAGCAGAAACTGATTTTATAGAATTCCTCACAGTATTGGATACGTATATTTCCTTCCTAGAACGGAAATCCTAACAACTAATCTCTGAAAATTTCAGAGTGAGAGTTTTCTTAGGAACAGTGTTTCCATATATAATACTGAACTTAAAAATGGAGGTGGAACTCCTATAAAACCTCCCCTTGGACAGGTCTGTACATTATGATATGCAGTACTGCCATTACTGTGCAATCAAGTCCTTAGCAAGGGCTTTGGTGCTGGGCCCTTCATTATTTATTTAATGTCCCTACTCTCAATAGGGCTATAAAGGTAATTGTTTAGGAACATCTCAAGTGGAAATCAAATCCTTTCAGTTTCCCAGAAAAATATTAATTCTTTGTACATGTTAAGGCAAATATTCCTGCAGAGTTGGAAAATGTGCTCATGCTTGTAAATACCTTTATGAGATGGGCTACTTTATGTTTTTGAGGTGAGAAGTTATCAAAAAAATTTGACATTCACTTTGAAGAAAAAAATCTACAGAAATATATTTAGACTCACCCAAACAGTGTCAGAAAGTATTAGGTTCAGAGGTATGAGTGAATCTGCAAAAGTCAAGGAATATTTTCATTGTGGGAAAACACAGTTTCAACTCAACAGCAATTTATAGGATCACATTATGTGCTACTGGTGTTCATCAGCACGGCCATGTAGGTAGAAAAGATGAGAGGTGAGTGGGAAAGCTGTAGGCTGAATTAAGTTACAATTAATTGAGATTAATTAAGAGAAGGAAAAAACACTGCATGTTATGACAACAGTTGTTGAGATAACTCTAACTGATAATTAATTTTATATGAAGGAAGCCCTAAAGTGCAATTGGAAGATGCAGTGATGTATGCTTGCATAGCTTTGTATTTTGGGAGCCGTGAGTGAATTTAAGGATTTGGACCTTTAATAAGAAATGAATTCTAATATTGTACTTAAGAGAAACCAAAGCAATTGCTGAACAGACCATCAGGAAAGGATCGTGCAGGCTGGAATGACCCCCAGAGGTGCCTGGTCCAATCTCCTGCTTGCAGCAGGAGCAGCTATGGCATCAAACCATGTTGTGTAGGGTTTGGAAAACCTTCAAGGAGCCTGCACAGCCTCTCTGGGCAGCCTGCTCCACCACTTGATCATCCTTCAGGGAATTATATTCTTGCTGAAAATGTTGGTTTATTAAACTAATACTGTTACTGAGGGAGCAGTCACCTGTTTCATGGGTGAACGCCAGATCCATGGGTGTAGAAATGGACCTGGAGTTCTCAGCTGTTTTCAGAACAGAGACGATGTAATACGGCACAAGCAGAAATCAGTTATTTTGGATGGGGGGAAGGGAAGAGCATTACAAATCCATGGATGAAATCAACTGTCAAATTTAAACTGAAAAGGAATGGTAGTAACCGTTTAAAAAGCTTCAATTCTTTTGAGGAAACTGCTTGGCCTAATTTCAGGCAGAACGATCCATTAGAAATCCTCAGAGATAGGGAGTGCCAAGCCAACTACTTCAGGAAGATATTTAAACAAGGCCCTGTGCCAGTAAGTGACTCAGTAAGCCACAGGTTTACTGTGTGGGTTTCTTTTCCTCTCAAAATATTAAGTCACAGACAAAGTACAGAAAGCTGTAGCAGACATGGAAGAAACTGGGAAATAACTTCATTACAGCTGAGTGAGGATTTTTCTGTGGGAAGATCCTACATATTTCTGCAAAATTTAGTGCTTTAATTTTGTCTCAAGAAAGTTGAAGCAAAACCTTTCATTTCAAATGATAGCACAACGTGGTTTGTTTTTTGTTTTCTGTTTTTTGTTTTGTTTGGGGTTTTTGGTGTTTTTTTTTTTTTTTTTTAATGTGACAGAGATCAAGAGTTTAATTTCTGAGTTCACTTTTTGTCCCTTCACCTCCTGTGACACTCTGCAAGAGCTGTGATGCCCGACAGAGCCAGGCTCCCCACCTTACCTCCATTTCCCACACTGGTCACCCACAAGATTGGTTCAACAGCACACAAGTCAGATAAGCAGAAGCACAAAATGGAAGGATAGAGGTTTAAGCATATATATATACCCTTTTTGCTCACAAGCACTGCTGAGCAGGGTAAACTTCACTGCGTGACAGATAGAAGTTGTGATTAAAATTTCTCCTCTGCCTTGCACCCGAGACACCACAAAGATACCCAGAAGACACAGAAGCATGGCAAAAACGACTGATGTCTGTTCAACCAACTTGTTTTCTTCACTGTAGCTTCCTTTACAATTGTGGGCTTCATTTTTTCATGTTTGTACTGTGAGGGAGAGATTCTGGAGGAAGATGATAGAAGTCCTTCAGTAGCAAGCAATTGTGAGACCACAACCAGATGGGTAAGAGGAAGAGCTGATGACATCTTTACCAGCAGATGCCAAAGACTTCATGACTGTGAGGCCCAAGGTCCTTTGGGTGAAGAGTAGAGGAGATCAGACTGTACTGTCAGTATGACCTGGAGATCTGCCTGTGTCTGACCTGCCAAGGTGACTTATGGAAATTAATGCAACATGCAGTCAGGCGTTAAGAAGGAAGTGTGGATTTTCTGTGAAAGCTTTCTACCAAGAGCTGATGTTTCTGGATTTATTTAGATCTACAGTACCATTAGTTTCTGTCTTTCAGAGTTCAATAAATAATGGAATGATCTACCCAAAATGCAGATGTTGCAGAGGAAAAGATAACCCTACTTTTTGCATTCCATTGCTTTCTACATATGTCAGATTCCTGCAGAATGCTCCTAACACACCATAGTTATCAGTTATCACTATAAGATAAAATTGTGAGAGCTGTTGTATTTGTTCTAAAGCAGAAGGAACCAAAATAATTGTATAATTATGTTATTACAGAGAGTGTCCTCCTCATCCAAGTTTCCAGCTTTCATGGACTTGGTTAAAAAACCCCCCAAACCAATTCTTTAACATCTGACTTGATATATCTTTTTAAAAGTCTAAACATAATTTCTTCATTTGATGCTGAGGATTATATAGGTATTACAGTATTTAGGGAAAACTTTTTAAACATCGTAACTTTTAACACATCACAACTTTTAAAACTTCACAACTTTTGAAACTTGTAGGTAGCAGAACTGCATGCTGGTGGCAGATGAGTGTGGAGGGCAGGAAAATGACCAAGTTCTTTCTACCCCATGCAGGTAGTCAGTGTGACACTCAGCCAACACCACTGACCCTAACTGAGAAAAAGAGAGGTCTTTTAGGAAAAAGGTTGATCTTGAGTTTTCACCTCAGAAATAACTTGGATTCTGCTGCTGCTTACATGGTTCTACTTTGCACTGACTTTTACCCAAGCTGCATTACAAAATTCTAACTCTTCTCAAAGGCATTCACATAAATCAATCAGGGATAAGAATGCAAACACAAAAATCTCGAGGATATGAAACAATTTACTTGATATTAATTATTCATAGAGAAGCCTGGGAGAGAAGTGATTTTATTTTAATTATATTTGCAATGATTAAAAAGAAGAAAGTCCAAACCAGTGATACATACACTTGATACTTTCAAAGGGCAAGTTTCAAAAAGCTGAAAACAATTATGCACCAGAGCAGTCAGGAGGCAGAATTTAATTAAAAACATGTGAATAATAATCAGAAATTGTTTAAGAACACTATAATAGGTATTCAGAAATCCATACTCTCACATCTGCAAAAGGCCACAGTGGTTGAAACCACAAACTGACTTTCATAGGAAGTGAAAGCAGCTCCACGCACATATATGCAAAAGTTCTCTCACACATGTATGCACATATGTGCAAACTGAGTGTTTACAGAATATAAAAAAGAAGATATGATTAATAACAGTAATTAATTTGGTATTCATATCCTAGAATTTTTGAACTGATAAGAAAGGCACAGGTAGAATTCTTGACCACCAAACTTAAGGAAGTTGAGGCCCTTCTGAAGTTTGCATATTTATTTTATTTTATATGCAATTTCTCTTTTGTGTTGTTGGGAAGAAGGATTAGAAAGAAAAGGAACCGGAAAGGAAACTACATTTTGCTTTTCACGCATTTTCCAGTTGGAAATTTCAGAAGATGGTAAAGGGCAGCTACTTGTGTTAAGAGTTTTTTATGTCAGCAAGTATGGATAATTTGTCTACAGCAAGCTGAAGCACTAGAAAATGAGCCCTTAGGATACTTGGTGGTGGTTTTCACTGACTCTAAGATAACTGAAGAAGTTCTAATATTTTGTTAACATTTCAGCTAACTTGGATGAGTAACAAGGAGTCCATTAGCCTGACATCAACCCTGGGGCAAAATAGAGTGGCTGATGATTATTTGTTTAATACAGAATTACAAGAAAATGAGCAGAGAGAAACAAAAAAGCCTGAATCCTGTCTGAGCAGCTAAAAATCAAACCCAAGTTTGAACATTTGATTGTTAACAAGCAAGACTGCTGTTTTAACGGACTTCAACAAGTACTGAATTTGGAACTAGTCAACATTTCAATTAAGAAGTTATGGTGATTAAAAAAAATCAGTAACTTGTCATCAAATGAGTGGGTTAAAACCTAGTTAGTTTAGACACAAGGAGGTATAACAGAGTGAATATGTTATAATGGGTCATGCAGAGGTCAGATTTGCTCTTATGCTCTGTAACACTTTTGTCAAAGATCTGAAATAATGCAGAAGAATCTTTCCTAGGAAAGACAGTAGATGATTTTCATCAAATATTGATGAACTCACAACTTATATGAAAGACATATCAAAGCATTTCAGTTCTTAACATAAAGAAGTGTAAACAGACAAAATATGTATCCATCAGCCATATTGTTTAGTTTTTTAAACATAAGCTGCTACCTTGGTCAGAAATTCTCATGATTTTCATTTGGGGTTGAACCTCTGTTCAGAAGCAGCAAGCATAAGAGTAAGTGAACAAATTAAAAGCTTTCACAGAGAAGCAATGAAGAGCATCTACAAATGTGCCTGCCATCTGCTTATCAGACTCATCATCATCACAAAACTGGAACAGATCCAGTGATCTCATATTTACTGTGTGAATCGGTTTAGATCAGCCACTGGGGAACTTTCTCACAGCTGAAAGGTCCTATTCTTAAAAACAGGACATGCTCTAAGAATTTTACTTGCAATTGAGACCAAAGCTGCATTAAATTCTGTGGAAAGTGATCTCATCTCCAGATCAATATTAATGTACAAGACAGCAAGCCTCCTAACTATGTTTTATAGGATCATCTATTGTGTGTTACATCAATGATCACTATTATACTATTGTTTTCTTCTAATTGCTATAGTCAAAAATCCCATGCAACCCTATGAAACCCCCTGTAAATGTACAAAACCAAAAAAATTATCACCATTCACTGGTATGATAAAAATTGGCAGCACATAAGGGATGGTTCTCATTTCTGTACACCTCCGAAAGTAGCAGGAAGGTCATGATCAGCAGAAGTATGTCAGGAATTCATAAAGATCAAAAGACAACCATACCTCTGTCAAATATTTTTTCAATGTCGCATCTGATTTTAGAATGGATACATGCAGTGTTCTTACGTGGGATATCAGCAGACAGAGTTTTTAGCTGGTAATAACTCCTGTGTGCGCACACATATTCCTTCTTCAGAAGAAGTACTTTAAAAGGCACTAAAGCAAATCAAGGGCTTTGAGATGTTTTGTGTCAGCTGCATGCCATTTTATCTTGCAACAAGGGACTGGGTGAGCCACTCGAGCTGTTTTTGATCCTTCCACAATTCTACTTGTAATGTCTCCAGATAATTTGGTACTAGGAAAATGTCACATCTGACACAGATACACAGAGCACACACTTTGACAACATTCTAACCATAGGGAGATTGACTATGTATTACTTACATGGCCCTAATCAGCAGACTACTGAGTGCCTCAGGTATTTAATGCTGTTGATTCCCACAGCCTGTCTATGAGGAAGTTTTATTAGCATGTTCTCAGTCAGAGCATTGTGTTGTGTGATAAAACAAAATACTTCCTCAAGGTCACAGGAATTCTGCAAAGAAGCCACATATTTGCTCCGGACACTAACTGCACATAGATCTCTCTAGGAGGGACAATCTAGAATAGCAGAAAATGAATTAGATCTAATCATTTAACAGAGTTTGCAATTTTAGGTAGAAATTCTGTTTTGCTAAGTTAAAATGACACAACATGCAACAGAGCACTGAGTAGACATCACACTTCTTAGGTCTGTGTAAATATATGCCAAATTCTGTAAGAATTCTATATATTTAATACAAATAGTTTCCTAGCAGCATCTTCAAATCATACCATACAGTTTCAGCTTACCAAAATGGCTTCAAGGGAATGGGGCAAATAAGCAGGAGGGATTCAGCTGTAGCTGTTTCCATGCTGCCAGGACCCGGTAGCTCATTTCAGGTCTGGAGTTGGCTCAGGGCTTCCTCATGTGTCCTCGCTACTTGGCCAGCAGCGGCTTTGCCTGTTCCATCTCTATACTGGACAAAGATGCGCAAGCAGGGGAGAAAATAAAAGTGTTTCTGGGATGACTAAGCCTGTAACAAAGATTTTTAAAAAGTCAGTATATCTACTATTGGACTAACTGATGCAGTTTGCGTTTGAAAGCTCTTCTTTGAAGTTTGAATGTGTTACACAAGGCAGGTGTCTGTTGACTGTTGACTTGTCTCTCACAGTAAGTATTTTTCTAGTGTGTTTGTATCTGATATTTATGTAGTTCATGCAGATTGGCTTCAGAGAGGCTACACATTAAAATTTGCTTGACTTTCTAACACAACCTTTCAGTGATCTTTTCAGGCACATTTCTTCATGCCTTCTGAGTTGGTGACATCTCATGGTTTTGATCTTTCTGTGTTTGTATTTTGAAAAGACTGCCTCAGGTTTCAAGGCAATAATGTATGAGATAACTTACTTTACAATAAGTGCTAAGAGACTTGGTTGCTGCCCCCAGAAGTTATGCTAAAATGCACAAAACTAATATAATACTGGTATGGGCTGTAAAAACAATGTCAACTTTTCCTAGTTCAAGAGTAACTCAAATATAGGTAATCAGTGGAAAAAATTTTCTTGCAGACACAGGCCCCAACTACAGAAAGAGAACCTTACACATCTGATGGCTCATGATATCAGATATGTACTTGCCCTGTATTTGAACATATTAGCCTGATGTTTTCTGTAGTGCTGGTTCACAATTAACTTGTTCCAACATTCTCCACTTTATTAGTCTTTTGTAGTCCTCTTTCTTTTGTTCATCTCCGTATATTTTTTCCTGCTGCATACTGCAGTGTGGTTCCAGCAAATTATATGAAGTTGACGCTGTCTTAGTTTAAGTAATATATGAAGTACAATCAAATTACAAACAAACCACACATGATTTCTGACAGTTTAGGCTAATAGTTTTCTAGCTCTAATTAAAGTTAAGTAAGAAGGCTTAACTCATGTTTTTGTCTGACTAACGAGACTTAGTTCACAATCTTCTGGCTTTTTATTTGCAGTCCCTGTCATACAAAAATCAAAGTTTCTCATTAGTTAGGATAGTGGTATGATAGTACTAATGAATTGCAGTGTTCCCACTGCATATAAATTATAGGCAGATGTGGGAACAGAGAACCCTTGTGCATAGATGCCAGGACTTTTCAAATTAAAGATTACTTATATATATAATTTTTTAATTCAAAAGTAATAGTTTTCCTTTCTATCTTCAGAGTTTCTTATTTCTAAGGTGGTTTTATTTCATTCACACTCTTTTCCTTTGTACCATAGTAAAAAATGCCTGTTTTTTCCCTACATTGAAATACTGTTGTTGAATATACTATACTGCTTAAATCCTCAGAGGCTTCCTGGCTTTTGCTGTACTGACATATGCAGGCTTGCAACGCTACAGATAAAAAGTATTGCAAATAAAAGGGGAAGTATTTGAAAGTTCTTTAATTTATAATTACCTGGCTGCATTTTCAGTATCAAAACTACCTCCAGAATATTTTACATTCTAGCAAAGTCATAATGTGCTGCTTCAGTTGCATTTCTTCTTAAAATGGAGCTCATTTGCATTTTGCTTTGCAGGGAGTTACTTGTAAACTTCCACACAGAGAGATCAAACAGACTGGTGGTAACAAACCATGAATTATACAAAGAAGTAATTCAATTCATAGAATCACCCCAAAGCCTAAGTGCTTCTAAGGTACTTATATTTGCACAGAACTTCTTTGATTGTCAAACACAGGCTATGCAATGCATCTGTTTTATCAATACCTTTTAATTTAAGAGACGGGTTGAAATAGCATGAAAACTAGCTGTTGCCTGTGGAGGTGTGCTAAGAAAGAGGTCTAGGAGGTAGTCATATTCAGTCAAACTTCAAAGTGCTCATCTCCTCTCTCTGGTGACCAATGATAGGACATGAGGAAATGGAATTAAGCTGCATCAGGGGAAGTTCAGATTGGACATTAGGAAAAGGGTCTTCATTGGGAGGACGGTCAGTCACTGGAACAGGCTCCCCAGGGAAGTGGTCACAGTAGGGAAGTCTGTCAGAGTTCAAGGAGTGTACGGATGCTATTAGTCATATGACTAAGGTATTCCTGCAAGAAGTGGGGAGTTGGGCTTGATGATCCTTATGGGTCCCTTGTAACTTGAAATATCCTATGATTCTATGAAAAAAGGTTCCATTCTGAATTTGATTTCAGGGCTGGGAGAGTTTTTCTAAAATCCAGTTCAGCCAGGTCCTTCAGCAAAAACTATGCCTTTTCTAGTTCATCTAGCTTTTATCTATTTCAGGTTTTCCAACTTGTTTCAGTGAAAACGAAGTTGTTTCTGTTGCATGTTTGGCAGATCCATCAGAAACAGAAAAAAAATTATTCCAGAAATTCACAAAACCCAAAGTAAAAAAAACATCAGAACATGTTTAAACTTGTGTTGTGGTTTGAGTTCAGAGGGCAACTAAGCACACACACTCACCCCTTCTTCCGCAGGAATGGGAAGGAGAAAATAAAGCAAAAGTCTCAGGAATCAACATAAGGAGAGAGAGAGATGACTCACCCATTATGGTCATGGGCAAAAGACTCATGAGGGGAAGAAAAATAATGTAAATTTAATTCAGACATTAACAACAACAACACTTAACAGAGAGAGTAGGACAGTGAGAAGCCTTACCACATCTTAAAAACACCTTCCCCTTACCATGGCTTCCTCCCAGACTCAGCTTTCCTCTAAATTTCTCTATCTCTTCCCCACTAATGGCACAAGGGACAGGGAATGGAGGGTTACGGTCAGTCCTGCCACTTCTTCCTCCTCTGGGTGGGAACTCCTCTCACATTCTTCCCCTGCTCCATCATGGTGTCCCTATCACCAGAGACAGTCCTCCACAATCTTTCTCCGACATGAGTCTTCGCCACAGGTTGCACTCTTCCTGAGCTGTCCTGATGTGGGTCCCTCCCATTGCAATCCTCCCAGAGTCTGGCTAAAACGGTGGAGGCTTCTTCCCACAGAATCTTGGCCTCTTTCAGGTGCAGTCACCTGCTCGAACATGGGGTCCTCCATGGGCTGCTGGTCAACAGCGGCTCCACCATGGACCTCCATGGGTGGCAGGGGGGCAGTCCTGCCACCTCACCACAGGCTGCAAGGGAGTGTCTCGTCTCCATTCCAGCACACCTGTGGCGATCTGATGAAACCACAGTTAATGTCTCAACCATCTGGTAAAGAACACTGACAAAGGAAACTATTTCTGTGGAAACACCAGGGTTGTGCAGGGAATGGCAGGGAGGCATGGCAAGAGGACGGGGTCCTCCAGAAGTGGGACCACACTTTTTGGAGGCTGAACTTCCCTATCTAGGGTGACTGTGAAGAATCACAGAATCTTCTAGGTTGGAAAAGACCTTGAAGATCATCCAGTCCAACCATTAACCTAACACTGACAGTTCCCAGCTACACCAGATCCCTCAGCGCTATGTCGACTCTACTCTTAAAGACATCTAGGGATGGGGACTCCACCACCTCCCTGGGCAGCCCATTCCAATGCCCAACAACCCCTTCTGTAAAGAAATGCTTCCTAATATCCAGTCTAAACTTCCCTGGTGCAATTTGAGGCCATTCTCTCTTGTCCTGTTGCTTATTACTTGGTTAAAGACGCTCATCCCCAGCTCTCTACAACCTCCTTTCAGGGAGCTGTAGAGGGCGATGAGGTCTCCCCTCAGCCTCCTCTTCTCCAGACTAAACCCCCCCAGTTCCCTCAGCCGCTCCCCGTACGACCTGTGCTCCAGACCCTGCACCAGCTCCGTTGCCCTTCTCTGGACACGCTCGAGTCATTCAATGGCCTTTTTGTAGTGAGGGGCCCAAAACTGAACACAGGAATCGAGGGGCGGCCTCACCAGTGCCGAGTACAGGGGTCAGATCCCTTCCCTGTCCCTGCTGGCCACGCTATTGCTGACACAAGCCAGGATGCCATTGGCCTTCTTGGCCACCTGGGCACACTGCTGGCTCCTGTTCAGCCGGCTGTCAATCAACACCTCCAGGTCCCTCTCTGACTGGCAGCTCTCCAGCCACTCCTCCCCAAGCCTGTAGCGCTGCTGGGGGTTGTTGTGGCCCAAGGGCAGCCCCTGGCATTTGGCCTCATTGAAACTCCTCCAGTTGGCCTCAGCCCATGGCTCCAGCCTGTCCAGGTCTCTCTGCAGAGCCTCCCTGCCCTCGCGCAGATCAACACTCCCACCCAACTTGGTGTCATTGGCAAACTCATTGATGATACACTCTATGTCCTTATCAAGATCACCAATAAAGATGTTGAACAGAAATGGTCCCAACACCGAGCCCTGAGGAACACCACTTGTGACCAGCTGCCAGCTGGATTTAGCTCCACTGACCACCACCCTCTGGGACCGTCCATCCAGCCAGTGCTTGATCCAGCAGACCGTGCACTCATCCAGGACACGGGCAGCCAGTTTTTCTGTAAGAATCCTATGGGGATCTGTGTTGAATGCTTTTTGAAAATCCAGGTAGATAATATCCACAGTTTTCCCCCTGTCCAACAGTCGGGTCATTTTGTCATAGAAGAAGATCAGGTTTGTCAGGCAGGACCTGCCTTTCAGATCAACCTGATCCCCCGGTCATCCATTATATGAGTTTTAATGGCACCCAAGATGACCTGCTCCATGACCTTCCCTGGCACTGAGGTCAGACTGACAGGTCTATAGTTTCCTGGATTGTCCTTTCTCCCTCTCTTGTAGATGGGTGTCACATTTGCCACCCTCCAGTCCAATGGGCCCTCCCCAGTTAGCCATGACTTCAGGTAAATCATGGACAGAAGCTTGGCGAGCATATCTGCAACTCTTTCAGCACCCTTGGGTGTAACCCATCCGGTCCCACAGACCTGTGTGCATCCAAGTGGTGTAGCAGGTCTCTGACCCTCTTTAATTGTGCTGACCTCAGCCTGCTTCCCCTCCCCATCTCCCATCTCATGGCTTCAAGTTCCACCAGGGAAGGTTTAGACTAGATACTAGGAAGCATTTTTTTCCAGAAGGGGTTGTTAGACGTTGGACTGGGCTGCACAGGGAGGTGGTGGAGTCCCCATCCCTGGAGGTGTTTAAGAGTCGGATCGACATAGAGCTGAGGGATCTGGTGTAGCTGGGAACTGTCAGTGTGAGGTTAATGGTTGGACTGGATGATCTTCAAGGTCTTTTCCAACCTAGATGATTCTGTGATTCTGTAGCATGACTGGAAATCTTTCTCTGAGAGAAAACTTTGGCTTTGTTCTGTGGTTAATGGTCAAATACGTCCTTTCACTGACATAAGCAGGTCTTGTAAGAATCTTCAGGGAATGATTCCTTGAAGGATAGATACTCATTGGAGAAAATTGGTTTGTTCAATTAAATAAAATTAAGAGAAAAAAAGGTAATATAACTGTTGATTCAATAGAATGATAAATGCAGCAATTGGGGGAATGAAACTATTTAAATTAAAGGGCAGTGCTGTCACAAGAAAAAAATGAATATACATCAGCCAAGAGGCAAGAAATACTTGAAATCATCAAAGCAGAGTTGTCCAACACATCTTTCTGATAGGAATAGCTGAGACAACAGTCCTGAATTTCAAGAATGGAATATGACCCTTTATATAAAAGATTAAAGGACAGAGTTACCTCCCGTGACTTGGGAAATTTCAATAATTTCTTCTACAATGTTGTAGGTAGCAATCTGTTGTTACAAGGAAATTCAGAATAGTTACCAGTATTTCTTAATCACTAAGAAACTTATTCAAAATACAGACAATAAAATTAAAATTACATAAATAAAATTAAATAAGACAGCTCTGACAAATTAACACAAATGAAAACAGTGTAAAGTTGTTATTTGTGGAAGCTGGCTTGAGGGTAACTAGAGGCTCTGAATATGGCCTTCTACACAAGCTCAGGATTTTTGATAAATATATGTGAATTTTTGATTGAAAACCTGGAATTCAAACGCCACTTAAGGATCAACTATTGAAAAATATTATATAGAATGTTAGCTCAGTTTTGTTCATGTATTTGTTCATATCAATTTCTCTAATAAGACAGAAATATTCTTACAGGATTTCTGTTTTATTTTTTTTTCTGCTGGAAAATAACATTACAAATTATATGAATAACTGGTTCTGAGAAGAACGCAGACAAATAGAAATATCTTTAAAAATACAGAAAAGTTATATTTTCCTCCATAAACCTAGTATTAGCTTATGAATGTGTAAACATTACGAAAGGGTATTAAATGTGTGAAATAAGAAGAAAAGCTTAATAGGCTGTACTGGTTTTGAACCACAACATAGGCTCACCAGTGGTCCGTTGCTGCCAGTTTTTCAGAAGGCCTGTGTATCAGTCATTTTCCCTCTCTTCACAGTCCTGAAAACCTTCATTCCCATCCATTATGGTGGTAATTTCTTGCTGTAAAACTGAAATGCAATACATAAGTGAGAGGAGATGACTACCATTATCGTATCTTTCTTCACATGGAGGTGGGTTTCCTGCAGTTTGAAGTAAAATTAACCAGGTAGTAGACTTCTTGAATTTTCCCATTATGTTTAGCTTTCTGAAGCTCAAGAAAATCTTAGAAAAGTGGCCTAGAAGTTTCTAGTACAAATAAATAAATAAACAAATATTTCATTGTTACGGACTGTGGACATATAGGCCGATGGGAGGTTTTAAGATCCAGCTGCTTTTGACTGAAGTGAACTGTGTCTATGTTACACAGTAATGTGATTCCAGTGAGCTTGCTGCTGAAGACAAAAAATGGTAAGGGATTACAAGAAACTCCAACTACAAGGAAGCATTGTAATCTAATTACACTCTGTGCTTCCCACATTGTTTCTGCTGGTAACCAGTGACTTTCAGACAAAAGATATGGTAAGGATGTGTAGCAGCCACCCAGTATATACACTGCTGGCTTTGGGTCATTTTTTACTGATGTATTTCCACTGTCACAAAGCTGTCACTGAAGCCTTTAGGCACTAACAGGGTACAGAGGAAGGGTAGAGCTTTCTCTAAGCTCAAAAGTAATTTGTGCCTACTGGTGTTATAGGCTTGAAAAACAGTTTGCTAACAAAAGAAAATATACCAGTTCTATATGGCAGACAAGAGATTCAGATGTAACTTGCTGGCCGCTGATTTTTTTTTGTTGTTGTTGCAAGTTGAGCTCTGTGTATTTGATCCACAGAAAGTACAAATCTGTTACAGAACATGCTTTCTAGCCAAAATTGTAGCAGCTATTTCATCCGTCTCTCTTGAGTAAACCAAGCTGGCATCCAACACATTTAAGAAAAGTGAAAAATAATTAAAACAGACATTAATAATTAATACAGTGAGGAAAGACTAACAGTGCAAAATGGAAAACCCTTTCCTTTTAAATACAGATAAGGGATAACCATTGTGCTGCTAATGAACGGTCTTAAATACATGGAACAGTATCTACCTAGTTGCTTAAATACTCGAATTACCTTAAGGTATTTATGTTATTTTAGTAACAAGTTCTAAATTCACAGTAACACAAGACTGAAAGGGACCTCTTGGATCAAGGAAACCCATGCCATGTTACCTGAGGCAACTATGGTGGGTAATCCTTTTATGAAGTGATCAAAGTCCTCTTAAAAACTAATTTTGTTGTTGTTATTTTGATTTGGGGGAGTTGCCTCTACGAGTTCTGCTGGATAGCTGTTCCAGAACGTCACTCCTTTGATGCAGTAGTGAAGTTTTCAGCATAATTTATTTCTAGCCAGTTTATATCCATCTGTTCCTATGCCAACACTTAAAATACCTCTTTCCTCGTCCCGGTATTCACTTTATTGACATGTCTAGAGAACCAACAGGCTTATACCTTTTTCCCAAATCAGCCAGAGCAAGGTATTCTAATTTTACATCTTGGTAGCTCTTCTTTGTGTCTTTTTCTTTCTGAATTTGTTTTGCACCTGTGGAACTAGAACTCTACTTGATGCTCCAGACACCACTGCCTTCTGTTGCCTTGTACAGTAGCATTTAATGAAATCCTCTTACCAGGTTTATAATTCCATAGGAATATTCCTGCAGAATTTTGAAATGGGGATCCAGTTGCTTGGATTTCCCAACTTCATCAGTTCACAGTTCTGAATTTTGGTTTCCTTTTCACAGTATCAATTTATCATTCTTACACATTTGCATCTAGCAGTCTGCTTTCCTTTGATTCCATAGTGAGTATTAGATTCAGAGCTGAAGAGTTTGCTTCATTTTGGGACAGATGGACATCACCTGTTTCTACTTACAGCATTCAGGAAATCTTTCTAGGGTACACAGAGTGGTCCATCTTCAACTGGAGGGTGCAGAGAGCACTTTTGCCCAGGGAACTACATAGCCAGCTGGTGGCAGTACTCACCTGACAAGAACTTCAAACCCACTCAAGCTGAAGAGGGCATGGATGTCAAATATCCCACTTTTGTGGCAAAGACATTGACCTTTAGACTACTAAGCAAAAGGCCACGTCATGATATTTCTCCAAATGAAGACATTCTAGGAGTGTTTCAGGTTCCAAATCTTAGGTTCAGAGATAAACTCGGAGCCAAGAAAGGGAGTTGAGTACCTCTAAGAAGCAGAATTCAGGTTTACTCTTCCCTTTGCCAGTTTCTGTTGGCTGGTTGATGTGTTCTAGCACACAACACACAGGGTGTTGTGGGCTTTGCCTTCCTTAGCTTACCTGTACAGAACCAATGTGACCATGTTAACCCTAGAAGTTCAGAGCTGAGCACATAGCTCATAGGCACCATAATACCCTGCAAGCCACTATGTTGAATATTTAAATCTTTCTAGTAAAAGCTCTGAATAAGATTCAATGCCTCTTGCTAACTTTCCCTCTTTTTCCCCATTCTTGCATGGCAAACAAGATTTACAAATCCTGCCTATTCTGCAACATGTTCTGCTCTTATTAGTAATAGCAGATATATAAAAAAGTATGCCAGGCTGCCTATCTCATTCTTCCTTTGCTCTCACAAATACCATACTTTGTGCATAATTTCCAGTTGACTCACCATGAAACAATGTGGAAATAGGAATGTTGCCAATTCTAATGACATGAATTTTTTGTTTGAGTTTTGATTTTATTAATAAAATATTCAGTGCAGTTCCTCTTAGATGATACACTGGCAGAGGACTTGATCCACAGTGGAGTTTGTTTCAGTACGGTCAGAAATAATCTTTCCTTAAGAGAAGTGTTTTATGACCTTCCTGCCTACTTGCCCGCTTACCTTATTTTTGCTCTTTATGCTAAACCATGAAACTTCTAAAGTGTCCATTTACTTGCTATTGACATAAAGAATTAAATTTTGTTTCCAGGTACAAAAATCCTAATTGTCACATTTCAATAAAAGCTATCTTGACTGTTGTGACAACCCCAGTATAAAGACACTGTGCTGCATAGTCTGAGGCATGGCAGCTTGTTATAAATTATAAGTGAGCCAGATCTTCAGAGGGTGTAACCTGCCAGGCCTCCACTGGTAGGGAGAGGATAATTTACACCAGTTTAGGATCCAGGGTTTGATTGTTACATTGTAAGGGCAATGTCTATTTGACATGCAAGTATGAGCTATCAGATTTGTCCCAAGGGAGGTTCATGCACTTCCTTTGTTTTCCACTACCAAATTCCTTTGACATTCTAATTTGGGTCCCTGAGATAATTTATGACATAAATAATGCTGAAGATAAGGGGGCTTTGATTCCATTTTATATGTATAGCTTCTTCTTGGAAATAATTTAATTTCTAAAGCAGTAATAATAACATCTCCAATAATGATGCTTTCAGGGAATATAGCCCATGATAAACTGTCACCAAATGAGGATGACATTAGATCATCCTTCCAGATTATGCAGTGTTCATTTAAGACTGGAGGAAACTGAGACGTGTGCAAATGAAACTGCATTCTACAATATTTGATTTATATATCTAAAGCAGCATCTCCAAAAATATATTCAGAGGAAAACCTGTTTTTCCAAAATCTCAACTATTGTCCCCAAAATTGATCATAAAAATTATGAACTTTTATTCATATGCTATTGATATATCTTTATACTGAAGTTCTGCTTTGAAGCTCTTGCAGAAGGAAGCTCTCTGCTGCAATATAGTTGCAAAGGCACAAAGTAAAACTCTCTCCTGAAGAATTTACTGCTTAAATTGCTGGGGAAGAAAAAGACACCTTTGCTATGGAAACAGGGTATAGACAGATTAAATGACTTGCTCCAGGTCATTCCTGAATAACAGTTCAGTGCCTTAAGCATGAGGTCATTCTTTTGTTCCATTTTGGGTCAGGTATTTGTAAAATTAAGGTGTATCTTTTTTCTGCTTTTTCTACTTTTTTTTTTTTCTTTGAAGCAATCTACACAAAACCAGAAAAGCAGAATATTTTCAGGAGCACCTGTGTTAGGTGTTCCAAAATGAGTCAGGCCTGACAGAACTCCATTTGCAAAAAATGGTGTTAAAGTAGATTTCAAGTTCTTTTCAACTAACGTCTCCCTTGGAGAATAATAACAACTTTGTCTAGTTGTTGCCCAAATCCAGAGGTAAATAAATGTTAATAGCACTTCAATTCGCAACAAGAACAAAAAAAATCTGACTTTCTTGGAATTGCACTTTATATATACTTAAAAATGCTTCAACACCTCAGGTTTGAGTATTTGACTCGGGCTGGCACCTGCGTCTTTTCAGAGGTTAGAAACAAAATATTCTTTAGTTTAAGTTCTCTGAAATGCTTAATATGGAGACATTCTCAGAACATACTAAGATACAGACTCAGAAAAAGCAGTAGTGGCCAACCCTTTCATTTCCACTGGGAAAAGAAGTATCAGCTTTTTTACTTCAGGTTTGGTGTCCATCTCAGAATGTTTGAATCTGTGCATCTTGGCCTTGACCACAGTGTTAAAGGTAAATGATTTGTCTTTTGAGAAAGTATCCCTATTTCCTCCCATAAGAAACCCTTATTTTGGTGGTTGTGCTTCTCTGGTAGCGGGAGAATACATGTTTGAACTCGTCTGTCTAAGGAAGGAATAGAAAAGGGGGTTTCATGGTAGGTGGGGGTGGCCCAGTCTCTAAAACACTATTATGCAGGGCTAGTATACTGCATTTTGAAAGGAAAAGCACAAATCACTTACATGAAATAAAATTTCTTATTATATGTTTTGGAGTAACTTTCTGCACTTTTTGGCTCCTGAGTAGATGGATGCATCTAACCTCATGGCAGAGGGGAAGTCTCTATCCTTAGCTAGTGTAAAATGGTAGCATGAAGTCTTTGTGTAGCACTTTTTAAAATCTGTAACTTTTTAGATTGCCTTTTTTTTAGGTTTCTTGCTGTACAGGGAAATTAATGGTGTAAAATAAAGTATCCTAGATTCCACTTTGGGAGGTGGGATCCCAAAAAAAGATCAGTGCAGTCTTCTACTGAATTGCATCCCAAGGGCCATTCTGTACTGCTGACTTCTTAAACATGGGTCAGGTTTCAAGCAAGGGGACCTTTGGTGGCCAGCTGAGTCATTTTATGCTTCCTTCAGATGAACGAATATTTTCTCTTTTTGCAAAACAGGTGTGAAGTCTATAAAATGCTGGGGGAACAGCTGGTAAAACACACAGGTCAAGTGCAGATATTGTGGTAGGTTTCCTCTAAGGAAAATAGCCAGTCAGCACTGCTTGTATTTGCTTGCTCTCTCCAGGAATGTGCCGGTAAGCTCCAGTAAGGTCTGCAGCAAGTAAGTGCACAGTTACACATCATCCCGCACTGAAGGGTCTCCTGCCAAATTGCAGAGGAGACAGGCAGCCTTTTGTGTTAGTACCCCAAACCAGGCAAGGCACTTTCTCACTCACTATAGCAACTGTCACTGCGAGAGTGATGACAGTGGGAACTAAACCACCACAAGTGAAACTGAATCAGCTCCTCTGGAAGGAGAGCAGCATTCCTAGCATACTTCCAGGGCCTCAGGCCAGCGAGGAAAAAGATCCTTTATCTCGATCTTTCTCCCTTTGGCTACAGAACTAGCTGCACTGGTAAGCTAAGTCCTCTCCCTGTCCACATGTCATTTTGACAGCTTGATGCTCTGTACTCCTCTTTTTCCTCTCCACCAACCATTTTAAGAAAGCTTACTCTAGTTTGAAAGAAATCTGGAAAAAAAAAAAAAAAAAACAAAAACAAACAACCCAAACCCCACACCACAAAATAAATAAAATTAATGAGAATTCGTGCCTGCCTCAGTGCAGAGACCATACAGAAAGATGGCTCCTCACCAGTACTCGCAGAAACAGCTATCTGAATGCCTGAAGGATGCTCTCCTTTTTGAATACAATTTTGTTGATTGTGTGGCAGTAGTGAAAAGGTTGGACTAAGGACTGGGTCCTTCCATCTGGCTTGCCTCCCTCCCTCACTTCAGTCCTGCTCCAGGCTCTAAGGTCTAAATCATTGGAAGTTCTTACATAACCAAAGATGATTTGAACTTTTCTGCTGCTTCTTCAGATATATGTCTAAAATGTACTAAATGCAATGACAGTTACTTAATAAAAAGCCCTTAAAGCTCACAGACAAACCTTGTGGAGAAGCGACTTGGTCTGTCAAGTTTTCAAAATTGGTTTCACAGTGTAGTCCTTGGGTCTCATTTTGACACATAATACACTCCCTGTGCAATACCCTGAAAGTACAAGGACATCTGCCTAATTTATATCTCTCATTCTTTAGAATTAGCAGCAACCAGTAGATTCAGCTGGACTGATAAGCAGGTAGAAGGGATGATGTGTCTCTTTAAGCAAAGGGTATAAAGACCTAGAGGTCTGAAGACTCTGAAGCCGTGTTTAGGAAAACAGGGAGGGCAGCTGTGAGAGGGGTGGTTAAGATGGGCATGGAGAATGGCTCTTGAACTACCGTACACCAGGGCTTCAGGAGGTACTGATAGGATGGGCATCAAATGGAGTCCTTATGAACTATTTTGAGGTTTCTTGACAACATAAATAAACTTGAGCTCCCCACAGTTTTTTGTTTCTGTTCTTTTTTTTTTTTTTTCAGACTAGTTCTTCTTTCCAATATACTCAAGTGTGCTTCTATGCAGGGAAGAACCACTTAAGAAAAGAAAAAGGCTATCTTTTTTTCATTTCCCATAATGTATTCTTGAGATGGGATTCTGAAAGTAAACACAGTGCTGGCTGCTGCTACTACCAGCTAGCAGAAGGGTTACACCTTTTGGTTAGTTTTGCATAGCCAGGAAAAAGAGATGGCAGCTGGTACATAAAATGCCTATGATGTGGGAGCTGTTTGTTCCGTTTCTGTGGAGGTATGCACTTTTTGCTATGTCTCTCCCAAGCATCAGTAATAAAATATCCTGTATACATCCCTAGATAGTAGCAACATCCATACATATAGGATCCAAACAATAACCAGAACAAAGACTAAGTGACAAACCTGGTTTGAAACTCTATTACTTACTTCTTATCACAGAATCACAGAATCGTCTAAGTTGCAAAAGACCTTGAAGATCATCCAGTCCAACCATTAACCTAACACTGACAGTTCCCAACTACACCAGATCCCTAAAAGTTATGTCAACTCGACTCGTAAACACCTCCAGGGATGGGGACTCCACCACTGTCCTGGGCAGCCCATTCCAACACCCAACAACCCCTTCTGTAAAGAAATGCTTCCTAGTATCTAGTCTAAACCTTTCCTGGAGCAATTTGAGGCCATTACCTCTTGTCCTATCGCTTGTTACTTGGTTAAAGAGACTCATCCCCATCTCTCTGCAACCTCCTTTCAGGGAGCTGTAGAGGGCGATGAGGTCTCCCCTCAGCCTCCTCTTCTCCAGACTAAACCCCCCCAGTTCCCTCAGCCGCTCCCCCTACGACCTGTGCTCCAGACCCTGCACCAGCTCCGTTGCCCTTCTCTGGACACGCTCGAGTCATTCAATGTCCTTTTTGTAGTGAGGGGCCCAAAACTGAACACAGGAATTGAGGGGCGGCCTCACCAGTGCCGAGTACAGGGGTAAGATCACTTCTCACATTACTTATTTTTTGATTTATCTTTTACCTGTATCAACCTTTACTGAACATAATTGTCTTTGACTTATTAACAGTATATCCAACCACCTCCTATCACACAGTGATTTCTGTCTCTACTTATCTCTCCTTAAATTCATCAAAATATCAGATAATTGAATGTAGAAAGCTGAGATTCTACAGTTTTTCCACTGAAAGGTTTTCCACTACATAATCCTTGTAATGCTTGCCAGGGTTGATGTTGGTAAAATAGGCTGTGAATTATGCTTGGCTGAGAGATAATAGGAGATTTAATTAGGTTAGAAAGATTCTGGAAATAACCTTATTTGTATAGCAAAGAAGGTAAAGAGACACTCGAACACAACTATAAATTACTACATTAGCAATAGCTTTTGAATCACTGATAATTAGCTCTTCATGTTTTCAGCCCTTTTAGTTAGCAAACTGGAGTTAAAATATTTTTGCAAAGGTTTAATTTAACTCCAGCTCTTGACCTTAATGTCTGGGCAATTGGTCTTTGGAGACTTTCCTTTTAGTTCAGGTTGTGATGATCTTGCAGACAAATAAGTCTGTAAATTAAACTACCTTATAAACTTCACATTCGTTAGTTATTCTTCAGTAAATTACTTCCTACATATTCTCCCTTACAGTCAGGGCAAAGAAGGTTATGTCTTGATGAAAGCACCATAGGCTTCATCATATTTCCTTAGAGTAAGACTGCAAATAGACAGCTAATACAGAGCAGAAAATGTCTTGCAAATCCACTTTTGTGGTCTTGTATGAGTTTGTGGATTCAACGCATTCTATTGACCTCCCAGGGTTTTAAGTAAACCCTTAAACTGCCTCATCTTATTGTGTATGAAATAGGGAAAATAAGTTCAACTATTTTTCAGTAAATGACCAGAATTTCTTTCTGCAGATGGAAAGTTTGGGTCTATCTTACCTGAAAGTTACTAGTTCTTTCAGTGCTATCTTATCAGAATTGTGGTCATTAGCCCCTTCCTTCCCACCTCAACACATGAACTGATCCCTCAAATTAGATAAAAAATTAAAAATTAATTAAAAAAAAAATAGATAAAAAAGAATTCATCTCTTGAACTTGGTTTTTCTTTTAGTATAAAATAGCCTGAATTTGATGATTTTCTTGGATAGAAGTTTGAAGATTGAAGGAGAAACAGGAAGAAATGTTTACATTTTCAGTCAGTAGAATTCTTTGGAGAGAATTATCTGATAATGCTAGACTTGTAAACAGGATTTTAAAAGTTACTTTAAATCAATAATAAAGTATTATTAATATTAATAGATTTTTCCAACACTAAAATAATATTAGTCTTGGAAAAGATGGTCATGCTCCTTTAACATGTTTTTGGACTATTTTTCCTGCTCAAAAGTATCTAAAAAAAAGATAATTCTATATTTAATATGTTTTTATTATGTTGACTACTTCAGTTAGATTTAAAATGTATTTTCTCTTCTTTGATATTTCCAACTCAAAACTCCTAAGAATTTTTCAGTTCACAAAATTTTTTACTTTCAGTTTGAAGTGAATGCTGGGGGAAAAATATAACTTTCTCTTCTGCTCCTCCCTCAAAAGAGTTCTAAATAAATTTAAATATTTATGTTTGATTTATATTGGAACAAAAGAGCAACGAACTAGCAGCCTTCTCTACAAAAATATCTGGTCCCTTGTTGCCTGACCCTTGTGCCTGAGAGAAGAGCACACCACTAGCAAGTTCCTTAGCATGAAGCAGCAGTTGAGTAGGGAGGCAGTGAAGAAAATGACCACCCAACTAGAGGCAGATGATGTGCACAAATTCAAAGAACTATAAAACCAAAATGGAAATAATTTTTTTAATACTCGGAAAGTTTTCTAATCTCTTGGTGATCTTGATTTTTATCTCAGTTGCACCAAAGAATGAATTAACTTATATTATTCTATATCTTATGCAGTAATGTGGATCCAAATTTTGCCACATGTTAATGACTCTTAATGAGTTACAATAATTAATGAGTTACATTAATTCCTTATGTTGCTGTTAGAACAATGGTATAATGGTCAGAATTCCTTTAGCTTTGTGTTGCAGGTTTATCTTGTAGGAGGTGATGGTCATAAATTAGATACATAATGATATAATAATGTTAACATTTAACTGTTATCATCTTTAGAAAAGTGATTAATAATTTCCCCTGCAGAGTCCAACAGCACTCTATGTTTGGCTAGGGAAGGAAAGGCAAATATACTTTAAAATACACATGTTCAAAAGACTGTGAGAAAATTCAGTGGAAAGATTCCGAATTACTTTTCTGATATTTGTGTCAGGGCCTAAATGAACTCTCAACCTAGTGTATTATAGCTATCTCATGTCTCTTAGAGATTGCCTTCTCTTGTCTTTTGTAGTGCTGAAGGCGTTTGCATGATATAACAAGTAATGACACGAAGCTGTTTGTTGCTGTTCTGCTTTCGTGAATCAGTTAAAAGATGGCAAAGTAAAAGTTACTGGTAACTTGCTTTCACGAAGGCTTTGTTCGGTAGAGGTTTTTCATGTCACAGAGGTTTCTGCTTACACCAGAGCTAAAACCTGTGTCCGCAGTCCTGTGTGTATGGCATAGCACAGAGCACATCAGTCAATAGAGCGGCAGTTGTTCAGCACTGCTCCTTGCGAAGCATACGGGGGGCTTTCCTGGCAGTTTTTATGGGAACACTCAAAGCCTTGTACAGCTGCTTCACACAGTGAATGCATTAAATTCTAGGAAAAAGAGAGAGATGTTATTTTTTACTGCTGTTCTGAGAATGCAATATATGGGCAGCATGCTGCATTTTGATTATATTTCATCTCAATTTGCTTGATACTGTGTCATTAGGCATTTATTTCCTTAGTGAAAAAGTGCATTGGAAAAATGGACAACAGAATCCCAGAATGAGGTTGCTTTGTGTTGGATATAGTGTAAACAATGTAAGACTCTTCTTGCCCCAGCAAGCTTGCAGTCTACAAGATAAAAGAAGAAAAAAAGGGTTGTCTAAGGCTTCTCAAGGCTGACAAGTGGCAGAACTGTTTCTTGAATGCTGCCACATGATATTGAATTTGTTTCTTCACCTTCACTTCAGATTTAAAAAGAAAATTCACACCTTGAAAATTTCTCAAAAGGATGAAAGCATTGCTGTGCTATTTATTTTGCAGAAAGGGGAATAAAGGTGAACTAATTCACTTCACTCTGCCCAAATATCTGATGCTGGATTACAGGCTGCAAAATCATACAGCAAGTAGAGTGTTACATGACATTATTATACATTTATGTATAATTGAGTTATTCAGCTTACAATTGGTTCATCTGTTAAGGTAAGCGAAAAAGCCATTTCATGTTGGGCAATCTGTGAATAAATTCAAAGCACTGTCAGTACAAAAGCTTGGAAAATAATATGTAAATTGTGAACAAAATATAAAAAAAGATAGGATGATAGAAAATGGAGTTGAAAGAAATTTTAAGGGGTTATCTATCAGATCTCTCTCTGCTGAAATTAGAAGCAATGGTAGCCATATCACACTTTGCCCAATATGTTCTCTAAACACCCAATAATTCATGTTTTGTGGACTTCCTAGACCATCTAAGGCTTAATTAGCCTTACCATTAGAAAATATTTTTCCTTCTATCCAGTTTAACTCCCTTGCCAGCAATGTAAATTCATTACTTCTTGCTATAGCTACTTGGACATGGAAAAGTGTTTATTCCTTCCCCCTCGGCAACAGCTTTCTATCTAACTGAAGACTATTAGAAGAAAAAATTACCACACCCCTTTTTTGTTTTTCCTTCTTTTTCAGACAGCCTTCATCAGTTTTTCTCAAAATGAAAAAAGGTGTTTGCATCATTTCATTAAACCTAAACATTAAGCCTGCTGATTAATTAACACCTTAACTGAAAGAATGAATGTGGAATGAAAGCAGATGTTTTCAGGAAATACAAAATTTAAAAACCAACAACAACAAGAAAGCAAACAAACAAAACCACCATCACCGCAGCAACAAAATGTTCTTTGCATATTTTTTCCTAGAAGTGATGGAATTATGTAGCTGAAATAAACAGCCTGGATGCAGTTTCCTGTTTGAGACTTCACAACTTAAAATGTGAGATTGTCTTCAGCTTTTGTTTTGGCATCTATAAAACAGGTAAAAAACATAAAAGAAAGAACAATATAGAAAGTTTCATTAAGGTAATAGTGCAATTAATTTCATTCAACAGAGCTTTTCTAAAAGGGCATACTAAAAGTTGAGTGCATTCTGTATGTAGGACTCCAGGAAAACAGACTTGAACCACTTGTTTTTATAAGGATCCGCACTTTCTCGGTGGAGGCATTAACGGAGATCTTTGAAAATGTTAATACAGTTCCAGAAGTCCATAGTTACAGGACTGAAGCTTTTTGAATCTGCTAGTGAGTTTTAATGAGGCTTCAAAGCATGTGCTGAAACTGGAACATGAAATGGACTCCTTGTGAGCTTGGGACAGAGAGAGAGAAGGATTAAATTCTTTGATAAGAGAGAAGTAATAAATTCCTTGATAAAATAGTGATGGAAATTCCCTCAAATCCTACATTAAAAATAGTGGTGGAAGACTGAAGAATATGGCAAGCATGAGGCAAAGAACTATGAACTGAAGTTCTATTATGAATGCTCAGTCCTCTAGTGGGACTTGTGCATTAGAGATGTCTTTGCTGAATTCTGTCCCATTTCCCCAAGCTAACGTTGTGTACACCAGCATATAAAGGTACAGCACTTGGAAAACAATTTTTCTACACATTTTGTATGGAATGAGTCCTAGTGCCACTAAAATGGAAAAAGATAAATTGAAATGTATTTCCATAAAGCTGTGCTTACCTATTGCAGGTAAGACATACAACATTTTGGTAGCTATTTTATCCTATGTATTTATTGTAAGCTAAGAATGGGATATACCTGAATATACCTGGATACATATGGATAATCTGTTAACTCAGCAGATGACATAACATATGATCTAAATATAGCTTAGAACATTCACTTGTTCAAGTTGCTAACAGTAACAGTCTGAACACAAGTCAAAATCTTCACTAAAAGACAGTTTTCCCATTTGAACAGGAAAATTATTTGATATAGATTCTAAAAGAAAATAGTGATTGACAGTAAGAAAATGTACATTTTACAGAAGGAATTCCTCATTTTTTTATAATAGGTTGTCAGGAGCATCAGCATGGAAATAGACCAAATTATTTTAAAAGAATCTTACATGGGATCTAAGGAAAAAAAAAATCTTTGAAAGTTCTCATAAGTAAAAATACGGAGATACACAAAACACATGGTGATGATTGCAGAAAAACTAAAGCGTACTATAATACTATCTAAATAGATCAATATATAATTGATAAATTAATGAATGTGTTTCAAGATTCAGCGACAGATAAAATGATGATTTTTAGTATGAAAAACATAGTAGCTTTGTGTATTGTCAGTAGTCTATTAGCTTTTTTCCAACTGGGAGTGGTACAAAGAAAGTGATATATTTTTCCTCTGCAGTATCTGATGCCTGAAAACATGAAAACACTACAATGTTTGTGAAAACTTTTTTAGTGCTATATTGCTGTAAGGTGCATAATCCAGATTTGCTTGGCTACTTCCCAGAAAGCTATGAAATTGCATCAGAATTGCATTAGAAAGGAAAGTAAGCTACAATCAAGTGGTCTGAATTAGTAACTGTGTCATCATTTGCTTGGGCAACAGTGACACTGAACAATGCCAACACTCTGCACTTGCCTGCCTGAGGTATTTGATTTCCACAGCTAAAGGTGGCAGAATCCCTGCGGTTCTGCCAGCTCTGGCATGAACAACGCTGGCACAGGTGACTGGCTGGAGCGGAAATCTGGCCTTAGATGGGGTCACTCAAAATGCAATGGAGATGTACTACGGATTTCACAGTTCTCCTGGATGTTTCAAAATATGTATTTGAGGATGCAAAAGATTCTGGAGAGGAAGAATTTCTTAGGATGAGGTGTCAGTTTCTTATTATCTTGGCAGACCTGGAATCCCTGGAAGAATCCAGATGCTGCGCTTGCCCTGCAGCCATAGGACAGTAGTTCTGTTGAGTGAAGTATTTGGCATCATGGATGTTAGTGTGACTCTCTAACAATGGGAAGCTCTTAAAACTGGTGTCACAGGCAGGTATATTTTGAGAAAGAAAAAAAATGTGGTTTATTTTTTTAATCGGAATATTACCAACTATCACAATGCAAGAAATTAGAAGCTTCAAACAGCTCTACTAATGTGATATCAAGTAGTGATAATACTGTGAGTGACTATATTCCAGATAGGAAGTGAGAAGCACATTTAAAAATACTTCTTGACTCCAGAAACAAGCTTACTTAAAAAAAAAAAAAAAAAAATCCTAACAATAAGACAATCTTGGACTTAATGTTTGTCTTAATAACCATGAAAAAAATAAAATAAAAAAAAAAAGAACACCAAAACAAACCAAAAAAACCCAGTTAAGCTGAATGGTCTGTTTGAACTACATCATCACTTAAAATTTCTGTTTCAGTTCTGGAAATCTGTTGTATCTTGCCCTAGGCTCTGGCTTTCTCTGGCAGTCTCAGTACCCCATTGATGGATGGGTGGTGAGTCAGGCACAGCTCCCATCACCACCCAGCCCAGAAATCTGGTTGCTGGATCAGCCAGCCACATGCAACTCTCCTGATTTTTCTGCTGTTTTCTGGGAGCTGATGTCAGGAAAGCATCAGCACAGATGAAAAAAGGAACTACCAGGTGAGATTGGCTTAACAAAGCTCCTCCTGGTTTGGCAAGGCATAGGCTAATTTTTGGCTTTCCAGGCAGAACTGATGACTGCAGATCACAAAGGTCCCAGGCTAAATCTTGGGTGTGTTAATAAGCAGAACACAAACATAGTAAATACAGCCAAGGAAAGGGGACTCTAATAATTGCTTAAATTCACTCTTTGTGTGGCTACCCATTGGCTGATATAAGCATAGTGAATGCAATACAGACTCATTCTGTTTTAACACCAATTCTTCCATTCATTATTTTCTTTCCTCTTTTGCCCATGATTTAATGTCTATTTTCTGCTTCCTGCCAACAAAGTGATAGCAAGTGTTGTAAAAATTGTATCTTATGTATTATTGACTAGCTTTAAGGTGTTTTTATTTTCCTGTACCAAACAGATAATGTACTCTGGAAGCTCTGTAGTTTAACTTTATTTCTCATTCTGGTCAGCTGCACAGTATATGTTAGATGCCCCAGGCTTAATTTATCTGGTTACAGACTCTTATATATATCCTGATTTGCAATAGATTTTGTTCATGAGTCAACCCTTACTGAACTCCATTAGATGACGCAGAACCTTAGTGATTACTAGGGAACAGCTGGCTGTTTCTGTCTGTCTGTCAGGTATAGTATGTGTTTCATTGATGTATTGAAGTGCAAGAGATTTCATCAAAGGTTAAGTACCAAGTTCTCATACATAAGATTTCAAAAATTGACACAGTGGGTCATACTAAGAGACCATCTAGCCATCTCATCTCTGGCAGATGTAAGAAAAGAGTAGTAGAAGGGAACTCCTTCCCTAAAATTTCTTACCAGACACTTCTGAGTGGAAAATTAAATTGTTTTAATAACTGCTTCTGTTAATATCAATTTTTTAATGTTTTTAAACATTTGGCCTCCACAACCACCCTTCTATGCCAATGCATCCCATAGTTTGCTCATGTACTATTGATAAAATATTTCTTTTTGACTTATTGTTTCTGTTCAGTTATTCTGCAATTCCCCTTCACCTATCAGCTTTCATATTCTTCAAATGCTTAGTAGCTGTTGATTTGTGATCACCTTTTCCTATTACTTGTGATTTTGTACATCTTTCTCATGCTCCCTATCACCTCTGTTCCAACCTGAAGAACCCTAGCATTTCATTTGTTCTCACTCTCAAATCACAATGCCACTCTGCAAGTAAAGTCACTGTCACTAAGAGGAATATCAGTTTGTCGCCAAATACGCTCATTATTCTTGAGCAGAAGGGTTCTGCAAGCTTTGGAATTGCATGAGTAAATACAAGAATACTCATTTGTTTGTTTTTACCCAGACACTGTTGGTTTCTCTCATTTGATTTACCTAACCAACTCAGCTCCCAATGGCCTCTCTCATTTCACATTCTAGGATATACTACTTGTCCCAAAATACACCTAACCATGTGAAGAAAAGTGAGATTGTAGACAAATATATTTCATTTTATCTCTGAGTCGGTAACTACGAAAGTGTTAGTTTCTATAGAGATTTGTTCCTAATCCAGTTGCAATTCAATATTTTTCTAATTATCTGAAAGAAAACATTATTCTTGATTATTGCTGATAATTCAGAAATTGATAATGAAAAACCACTACATACCACACTATCTAGATTGCTTGATACAGTTAGTGCAGGGAAGCATTTTTATTGACATAGTACAGGCAAGTGGAAGATTCATGCTCAAGGAGCAAAGAATGGTGCCATTACCACAAAATGCAAAATTGTGTCTTTGGGAGCAGTGATTCTGAAAAAGCTTTACAAGTCACCGATATAACCAAATCAATATGAATATCTGATGCAATAATATAGCTAAGAAAGTCACCTTGGTCCTTACCCTAAGAAACTATTCAAGGCTTGGAAAAATATCTTTGTTGGCAAGAGATCTAAGGAGTTTAGTCTATTTACTTTATAGAACAGTAAACTATCAAATAAAATGGTGTTTGCATATAATCACTAATCATGTAATCATAAGGAAAAGAAATACTGAAGATTCTGTACTCATGCAGACAAAGACATAAAAAGATAAAAAACCTGGGAATACTCTTTTCACTATAAGGAGACCAATTGAAATAAATTCCCCAGTAGATTATCCATCTCCCTATCTAAATCAAATCTTTTAGGAAAAGACTATAGTCAAACAAAGGCTAAAGTCTTCAGTTAGGGAAGAGTGGATGTGGTTCTTTATCCTGTATTAAGAAAAATATTGGACTGAGTCATTGAAATGCTTCCTTTAAATGATATATTGTACTGTTTCCCCCTTAAATTTACACTTCTACCCTCTACTTAATATTCAGTGATGATGTGAACTCCATCTCCACTGCCGTACTCTATTATGTATAACGATAGTTAAACAAAGTTCAAATCATACATTTCTCACTTCAGAAGATATTTTTCCTTATGGGATAATAGTTGGCTAGATTTGGCATTTTAAAATCATTCTGCTGAGCTTGTTTTTCTTGCTTCATACTTCTCAATTTCAAAGATCTTCTATCTTGGTCATATTTCACCCAGAAAAAAATATTTTTCAATCTGGAGAGCACAGTCACCTCATGTTTAAAATAATCCCACAGTTATCCCACCAGCAATCTCTGACACACATTTTCCCACATTTTTTTCACATCTTGCCCCTTTTCCCTTTGCCCACACTCAGATTTATCAAAAGAAGTTCAGGACAGCATCAAGGATCCATGCACATCAGTACATTGATTTTTTCCACTGATACGCCAAGCTAGACAAAATAGTTCTTAACTGAGACCAAAACAGAATGTGTGAAACTTCTAGTGGAATTCCTCACACTTGGATTCAAACCATAACTGAGTACCTTAAGCTCCATGAGAATGCTTATTTTTCCTCTCACACTTTGAATTAAAAGGAAATCCACACAAATAGGGTAGTAAGAAAAATCTAAACAGCAACCCCAAATTAAGTTCATAATAACCCCAAAAGGCACCTGAGAAAGGACCCATTTCCCAGAACTGATATTTAAATGAAAAAGTTCTCATCAAATTGAACTAGAGTTAAACCTCGACCAATTATATTTAAATGTAATGAAAAATAAATACAGCTGAGCTATTAAGATAGCTGGAATAGCTAAAGGTCTGTCAGCACTTCCATTATAAACCTAGTTTGTTCAGGGGATTATAAGTGCTGTAAAAATGTGTTCCAGGCTGAAACTTGGCAGACAAATGTTGTAGTTTTAGAGGTTGGGATTTTTTTTTTTTGTATTTTTTTCTTTACCTTTAAAAAAAAAAAAAAAAAAGATTCAAAAAAAGGATTGGCCACTTTTAAGTTAAAGGATTGGTAGGCTCTGGAATTTTCCAACACTATTTTTGGCGTTCCCATAATTCAAAAAAGGACTGATTTTAAAAATAAGATGATGTAAGCTATTATTAGTCCATGATGTGAACTAACCATATGCTGCTTTTGGGATTTGTACAGGGGTTTATTTTTAAAAGGCAAGGGGGTTCAAACGCAGGTCACTAGACTAATATAGTTTGTTTGACTCGTAGGGTGGGATTTTTTAAGCGCCCTCAGCAGTGGCCTACCTCAGCTCCCAAGAGTTGACATCAGTAGTGTCAAAAGCTGAGGATTTAGTATGTCCCCACGCATAAAGTGGAATAAAGATTATGAGAAAGAATAATGTTTATTCTTTTATTATTGATGTCTCATGCCTTCTCTTTGTGATGGACTGGGGTTTCACCAAGAATTCCCTGTATGGGATAGCACAGATTTATTGGTATACTTTATTCCCTACCTACTTGTCTCTGGTGGCTTTAAATGTGGGAAGCCAACCGAGTGTCGAAGGCCTTTCCCTCCCAGCAGTGCCTCCTTACTCAGTTTGTGCAAGGCGTACAGGATTATCTGGGGTGCAGGACACACTTCTGGCCTTGAATAGGAAGTGAGTGAGCTCTGGCCATCCACTGCACCCTACAGACCACAGCATGACAGCAACACTACACACAGCGCGGATGCAAAACTAGAAAAGAGATGAGCTGTGAATACAAAGTACTTGCAAGAGTTGTCTGGGAACATGACTAGTCAGAGAAGCAAGGATACTTCTTTGCAAGTGTGTATGAACAAGCACCGCTGCAAAAGTATCTGTGATATTAAGGAACATCAGTTTTTCTCAGATGTGAGTCCTTCTCACAGATTGCATTCTTCCTAAGATGTTCTAGAGTGTGTCCCTCCCGTGTGTTGCAATCCTCCCAGTGCCAAACTACAACAGTGGGGACTTTTCTTCCCACAGAGTTGGGAAGAGCTTGTCTTTGTTACAAGCCATAACCCCTTCTCTGTGGAAGACATGCTGGTAGAAGAGAGGAATTATCTAAACCTGATCTCCCAGAAGCTGTAAACGAAACATTGCCTTTATGTGAAAAAGAACTCTTTAAAAGTGCAGTTGTGTCCTTCAACATGAAATCAAAGCTGTTTCAGAAAAAAAAAAAAGAAATTCTCATGCAGTGGCCCCATCAATCCAGTCCTCAAAAATAGTATGAAAAGATTTATTTTGATTCCTTTCAATAAGATCTTTAATTTGTTTTCATCTTGTTTTATTAAATGGTGAGAACAGTAATGAAAAAATTGATTTCATTCACCTCTCTGCCAAGCACTGACATGGGGGCAGAAAGAACCATAGTTGCCCTCCTGCTGGGTAGGCATCAATGAACAAGCTGCACTCTGCAGTTTCCAATTGCAGGGGACTTACAGTTTGCTAGGGATCAGGCAAGAGCGGACAGGCAGCCTTTGCCCTCCTCGCGATGCAGAGGACAGAGAGAGGATTTGATCACTAAATTTCAGATGTAATCAGAGCAGCACAGCTCAGAGCACAGGATCTCAAGCTTCCCTCTTGGCTTGTCTAGGGACCCTCATCCTCTGAAGCGACCACAGATTGTACTGAAGTAGTGGGGAGGATGGAGGACAAGTGGAACAAGGGGGAGGAAGGAGTTAAATTAAATCTCTGCCTTCTCCATATCAGAATTTCTTTCCAAGGATGATTCTGGAGAAGACATGTTAAAGGCTGTTGAAAACTCAAGCCTTAGTCAGAGGATTGAACTTAATTTAAAATCTGACTCCACACTTCTGTTTCCATTGCGTTAGGTCCTTTTAGCTGAACTGCAAAGGCCAGATGATGAGCTGGGCTAAGGGAAGGAAGCTCGGAGTCAACAGCGGCTCACAATTTCCTTTTCAACTGTCAAAACATACCCATACCCTCCTTTCCCTGAAACCTCCTGGCTTCTCTTGTGACTCCTAACTCCATACTACATTATCCTTTAAGGAAAATTAGATTAATTCGGATCCTTCCTCAATGTGGTTAAAATGGGGAAGTTCCTTAAACCACTCGCTCAGAGCAGATCCTTTTCAGGTTTTGGTTTTGTTGTCTGAAAGAAAGCCGAGGAATTTTCAATATCGGAACACCCCACCCCTGGGCTACATCACTTCAAAACCAAATGTTCAACTATTTGCAGCTCTATTGTTAGATTGCTTTGTTATGTGATACACTCCCTGACTGCATGCTCTGTGACACCAGGAACCATAAACCCCCCATTTTGGAAATGAACTCTGGTATGTACATAACCCACATACCAGGGAGCAGGGCTTGGTGGCACTCAGTGCACTGCCTGTCTTACGAGGTGTTAGTGAAAGTTTTGGTCTCTTCAGCCCCTTTTATTGGTTCTGCAGTGGATTCCTTACTTACAGATGTTTTCAAAACCAGCAGTTCCAAGGAGAGTCTACTTATTGCCAAAAGTTTACAGCTGAATTTCTTGGCATTCGCAAGCAATGATTTCATCAGAACATGAAATAAGTCAGAGCTGCTGTTGAAAGACGCCGTTTTATAATCCAGCATTGTAAATTTAAGACTTTTATTTGCTGCAGAGTTTGGTTTCCATTTGTTCAACTTTCTGCTAGGTGTATTGCTTGGGAACAGATATAGAAGTTTTACAGGCCCTTTGTGCAATTTAAAACCCCTGTATAGAATACCATAGTGCACTGCCCATTCACATCATTAAAGACTTTTACAAGAGTATCATGTTCACACTTATATGTACTTTACTCCAGCGACCCTCCCCATGCCATGTTTGAATTATTATAACTGGGCCCATGCAGAATGTTCCCTCAATAGCTGAAGTAGGGAGGCTTTGTTTAAAATTCAAATAATAGCTGAATGGTGTCTGTTTGTTCCTGCTCAACACTCTGCATACAAAAAACGTTGCACTTTCTTAAAAGGCAGCAAATGTGGACAAATATTAGCTTTTGGAACTAAAGGGGAAGTTATTCATTCACTCAGCAGTGCTTTGCAAGCTATCAATCTTCCAGGTATTTCTATTAGCTTTAATCATCGAGGTTGTTTGTTTGGAGCAATTTTTAAGAGAATAAAGGTACCTTTGGCTCTTATCTCCTGTCATCAAAGCATCCATTAGGAAATCCAAGCCCTGTAGGCAAGCTCAAGGGATTACTCAAAGGTTTTCTTGAAACAATCAAGAATTCGGTGCCCTCTCTTCAGTGCACAGGAGTTCAGTTGGAAAGCATAATCTGAAAGAGAGGTTTATCTGGGGCTTAAAACAATTTGAACAGGATTTTGTTCAAGGCAAACCTACAGATAAAAGCACCGTAAGGATGTTGAAACAAAGATGAGCCCGCATTCCTCGCGGTGCTGTTCCTAAGTTCAATGATCTGTCAACAAAGTGGGGGGGAAAGCGCTAAAAGTCTTACAATTATCACAATAGTCAGCAGATTGGGCCACTGAGAAGCTAATTAATAGCTTTTTAATAAAGGAATGCTGATTAAGTGTGAAGCAGTCAAAAGCTTGTTCGGTGTTGGGGGTGAGAAGGTTTGCCAAGCAAACAGGAAGCCTGAGGATGGGGAAAATGTAAAGATTGGGAACTTGTTAAGTAAAAAAAAGTCTTTAAATTGCGGGATGAACTTAAACTGAAAGAATTTATGAAATGCATATGAACCTGAGTTTCCTCAAAATTTATTTTAAATCTTCAAAATTTATTTTAATTCTTCAAGTGCAGGAATTTAATTCAGCTCACCGCTAATGGAAAGAGAAGAGAGGAGATATGGTCAAAATGCTAATGCACCTTTACATTTAGGATCCCTGAGTTTAGGAGACAGTCCAGGGGGGGTAGTGCAGCTAGGATTTGGGTGACCTGGGTTGAACTCCTGCTTCTTCCACTTGAGTGCCTTGCCCTCTTTGGTTTTCCTGCCCTGGGAAGAGAAATGATGAATGCTTTGAGATCAACTGTCAAAAAGCCTAACATGAAATTTAGATATTGTTGTACTACTGCTGTTCCCAAGAGTCCCAACTGTGAGTTGGAACTTTGTCTTTGGTTCTGTAGGAACAGAGAGCACAAAGCCTGGCTCTGCCTTGAAGAACTTACTATAATTAAATGGTCCCGACTGAGTCACAAATGAGCAAGTAGGAAATTTTAAAGAGAAGCATTGTGTTTCAGCTTCTTAAGGTAACAGTTACAGTTATGTTTTTCTTTAGACTGGAAGCTTTTCAGAGCATGCAGCCAGGGAATTAATATGTCTATCAGGGTGTTAATCTATGAAGGGAATGAAACGGACAATATATATCTGAAATTTCAAAACTGTTTTGACAAAAAACTATTAAAGAAATTTAAGGCTAATTGGAAAATTCGTTTGCCGTGAGGGTGGATCTCTTTTCAGGACTGAAAGTGAATTTAAAGATAAGAAGCAAGATTTAAGGCTTAATGGTTACTTTCCAGGTTGCAGAAGAGTAAACAACATGGTCCCTCAGAGATCAGTTCTAGAAACTGCTTTATTCAACTTCTTCATCAATGACCTGAAAACATGAGTGAACAAGAATATCCCCAAATCTGAAGATGAAATTAAGGTCTTTCAAATATTTCGAATAGATCTTGTGTGTTCGGCTGCAGTTAAAAATATCCAGCAAGACATCAGATATCATTGGAAGGAAACCACCCAGATGCCATCATTTTGCATATGTATAAAACCTCTGGTGCTCCTACCTCTTCAGTGTAGTATGTCATTTTGTGACCTCAAGAAGGACATAGTAGAATTTGAAAGAGTACAGAGAAAAGTAGGTGATGAAAGAGCTGTCTTCCAAGAAAACCTCGGAAAGGTTGGAACACTTTTGCTTGAAGAGGAAAAGGCTGGAAGGCATATAATAAACTTCTGCAAAATCCTGATGGTATGTAGAACTGTTATCCAGAAAGTATTTCTTTATGCAATAGCTAGTTAAACTTCTGAAACTTTTGGACATAGGAGGTTGTGGGAGAGGACAGTTTTGACAAGTTTAGAGTAGATTAGATAAATTCATAGACAACAAATTCATAAATCAGTGGTGACAGGATCAAGCAGAGATGTGTCTTCTCCATTCCTTATAAATGAATTTTGATGGGAGATGGACTAGTGTGTGACGAGGCTCATGTGCTTTCCCAAAACAGTGTGTCATATTGCCACTGTCAGAAGCAGAATACTCAGAAGGACTGCTGATCTGACCCATTAGAGCATTTCTTATATTCTGACATTTTTTTTCGGTGTTGGACACTTATCCTAATTAAACTAATAGAGACTAAATGTGCCATATACACAATATTACCTCCCCAGAAATGGACACTTTGACTTTTAAGACTTGTAATTCTGCACATAATTGCTTAAATGGGAGTTACAGGCATGTGTTGAACCAACTTCAGGTTAGGAAGAAAGTGAATTTCTCAACGAAGAACACAATCATAATATTAGCTTTTACATAAGTCTGATAATTTGACGGGTTGCTATTCAAAATATAGATTCAATAAAAACATTGCACAGGGTTCCAAAATCCTTCCTCATCCTAACAAATTTACAAGTCTATAGAATTGTAAAATGTAATTAGCTTTCATTGACTCAAGTCCATCTGTTGTCAGGGATATTTTTACATGATCCTATAAAAGAAGTCTATTATAGGCTATACAGTCCATCTATAGAACTGAATATGGATGAGTTACAGAGAGCAGCTCTCCATTTTTTTCAGGCAGTTTATGCTTGTTCTGTCTAGGCTCCATCCCAATTTTCACCTGATTCACAGTATCTCTGTCTGACATGAAACTTCAGTCTGCATTGAATCTCTGTATGTCAACCCACTCCAGAAGCTTTGCAGAGGATAACATAGCATCTTTCAGCTCAAGCCTCGTTGCCATCAACAAATCTTTCCTGCTTCTTTCAATGCACAGTATGCAAAAATGTAAAATGATTCAGGAGAAAATTCCTCTTTTAACATTTACCAGGGAAAGATCTGATCCTGCAGATATTCACAGGCTGACAGAAAGCTAAGCTTTTAATGTGCAGCAGCATGTGACAGTCCTCAGGAAAGGTAGGAATTTTGAGATTGACATCAAAGGCAGAAGACTAACAAGGGACTTTTGAAGTATTTCCTGTACTGAGACTAAACTAAACCCTCCCACCAGGCCTGGCTCTGTGCAGAGGCAAAGCAGGCAGTCATTTAAGGAAGTGGGTTATCGACAGTGGCAAAACAGCCACGGTCTCATTTCCAGCTTTTCCTGTGCCAGAACCTGAGAAGCCAATCTTAGCTGCTACTGTCCCAAAGGGAGAAGTCAGAGCAGCATCTACTGCTGTGATGGCAGTGGACCTTCCCAGTAGCAACTGTTAATGTCTCTTTATCTCCTACACTTTAGGGACAGTAAGCCTATATTTCCAGATTCCTTCAGCTGATACAATAATGAAAAATCTTGAGCCTTTTTGTCCCATAACGTCTTAAATGCTCTGAGAATGTAGTCAAAGGCAGAGCCATTCTACATTTTCTTGCTCTACTGGTTTATTTTTTCTCCTTAAAACTGTTTTTCTTTGTATTTATATTACTTATTATTTAAGGTTTCTTTCAGCTTTATTTCACTGTCTCTTGGCCTAGTTACTATTAAACTGAACCCAAGTATTTTAGCAGATAACTTCTTTGTCTTCTTCATAGATTGTTTACATTACAATACCTTTCAGGTCAATGGAGATACCATGCAGATGCACTCTCTAAACCATTGTGACTAAAGGGAAGGGCTGGGTATTTAAGTTATGCCTTTGGTTTTGTTCACTAATTCTATTTCAGCTTCTTCGGTTAAAAGCATCGAAATTCTTTGAGTGCAGACATGGATGTAGTTAACCTGAGATCCAAATCTCCAGTGAAACTTGACGCTCATTAGCCTGAAAATTAGCTGCAAACGATCACAAAATTGGCCTTTGTCACTGCATATTTGTGTCAAAACTGTGAAAGCAAATGTTTGATGTATCTCATAATTACAGAGATTTCAGAAAATTTTAAATTCTGCTTCTGGACGACATTTTAAAAACTTGACAGAAATGGATAGAGTTTGTCCTAAACTTATCTTAGATTCACCTGAGATTCTTACCCCTTACTTATTTGGTGTGTTTTTATTTGTGAGAGTGTTCTTACTAACATAGGTATGGAATGATGTCACCTTAACCTTAGACACAGAAAGAAAAATAAATGAAATTCCAGAGTAAGACATCTTCCTCTGCCTATATAAGCTTTGTATTTCATGTTAGAAGTACCTCTACCCATTGACTTCAGTGGAAGTGCAAAATGAGTCATATCCTAACTTTGGTCTTTCAAAGTGCAGGATTTCCAGATCTTGCCCTTTTAACTTGCTACAATTGCTTGGATAAGAGATAAAACCTAGATAAGGCAACTCAGAACCTCCCACCTAGCTTTCTCTTCTGAATAATATACTGACAGTATGTGTCTGGATTTTAGAGAGATGAATTACTTTACTTTAGCATCTAAAAAACAATTTCTAATATAGGAACTGTGACTATCCCTTCTCTGTGTGCCCAGCTCAGTTGTGAATACATAAGCATCTCAGTCTTATTTTAGATGTCCAGTGTGTTTCACCTGGTTTCCAGGTGCTCTCCCAGATGGACAAGAGTTGTCATAGGTCCTGTATTGTACTGACTGCCTGCCCCATCAGGTCATCTTGGACACTAGGTCTTCTCAGATAGCAGTATGTACCCATGAATGGAGAAACTAATTGAACATTTCTCTCCTGTCAATCAGATTCTGTCAATTGCCTTTCAGCTAGATATCCTGGCATGAAACTGAAAACCTTACACAGCAGAAGACATTTCAGTTTCTCTTCTAGTAAAGAATTTTTTTTTGTTGTTTTTTGTTTGTTTGTTTGTTTTTGTGTTTTTTTTTTTCTTTAAAATACTTGACCAGTGCTACAGATATTATTTCAAACCACAATTTCTAAAAATATTTTGCAATTATTAAAAGATTAATTTTTAGTATTTAAAAAAAACAATGCTTGGGATTCTGGCCAACATTTTTTTCTCTCTCTCAACAAGTTTTCTCATCTGTGTGCCTGTTTGATTGAAATTTGCCTTGGTCTCTAACAAAGAAAGAACACTGGGGCCTCCTACAGTTTACTTTTTGATTGTAGCTTGTGTTCAAGTATCACACAGAAACCACAGCTGTGACAGAGGCACATCAGGGAAGATGCTTCACTAATACACATAAACAGATAATACTCTTTGCAAAGGTATGATTTATCTGTCCAAATTTTGATATATGCAATCTGAATTTCTGCTTGTGACTTGATTAGTGGAAAGAAAAAGGCACTTTTAGGATGCAGTTTATCTTAGTCTAACTTAGATGTCTAAAATTGTCCAGATGAATGGCATCCTAAGTCTCTACATTTTTCTGTTGACTGTAAAGGAAGTCTAGACAGCTTGTTCAAATGTAAATGTCTATACTGCAGATGTCTGAAGTGAAAAGAACCCAGAGAGTTTACCATCCAAAAATAAGAATGTGGCTATCGTATGGGAAAGGTCTGAACCATACAAATAATAAAGAGCATGCCTAGCATCATAGATGACACCTCAGTAGCCATGCCAAGAATGGAATACATACTTCTTGAATTCCAGGTCAATACTTTACCACAGATCATCTTTTCTGTGAAATGTTATAAGTAGGTATATAAAAATTTTTACATCTTAAAATAATGCTTCCAGCTAGTACAGAAAGATTCTGGCTAACCTCCCAGCCATACCTTTCATTCCCACTTACCCACAACATCCCTATATAAGTGTTCAAAGGAGTATTTAGCTTTTTACTCATTTAAAGAAACTACTAAAGATCCAGATAATGGAGTCCACTCAGGGAAAGCATCATGGCGTAGGATACAAGGGCTATACTTTCTTAGAAAGACTGCAATTTTATAGAGGATAAGAGTGCAGAGAGAGAGAGAGGATTGCATCCCTTTCTCTTCACATTTTTTTTTTAACTAAAGCTATAATCCCAGGAAAAATATCTGAACAGATGTTTTCCCTTGAAAACATTCCAGAAAATGAAAGCACACATGGCATACTGATCTGCTACTTCCTTCAACACATTCTCGTTCAGAGATAACAAATGTACCATGTGATGTTGCTATAGTAGCTACTTGTATTTTACCACTGAGTAAGCAGAGTAAAAAGTTAATATATCTACCCATACTCTGGGCGTTGGACTGGCTGCAGTGGCAGATTGTGCCTCTAGCTTTTGATTTTATTTTTCTTCTCTAACATTTCTCTGTGCGTTGTATTTCATATTATGTATGCTGAAGTACAGTATGCAGCAAGCAGCCATTTTGATCAGGTATCTTGTCCAGATTCTGTGATCCACGAAGGTCACAGAGCACTGCTGAGCAGGAACAGCACCTTCAGGCCAGTGAGACTGGCAATGGTGAAGTCCCTCTGTTCAGAGTGGTCATCTGACATGGGGAACACCATTCTCCCCGGACAGCCAATCCTCCCCCAAGCCCCCTCCACAATTTGTAGCCTAGGATGTTCAGCCCATTACAGGGTTCTTGGCATATATTTGGGCAGCTTCAGGCTTTGTCCTAGGCTTGGCTTCCTTTATATTAAGAACTGCAATTTTCTATAGCCTCCCTGTCATATACTCTATTTGCATGTTATTCAAACAGGCTAGAATCTACAACTCAATGAGTTTTCCATTAATGTATGTAGTGGAGCTGGTCAATGTTATGGCTTTTTATAAAAGAATGCCAGAAAGTGGGGGACAGATATCAAGCAGAAAAAAAAAAACAAAAAAACCCAACAAAAAACCAAACCACTATTAATAATGCTGGAAAAGTGCTCATCTAAGGCAATGTCATTAGCAAAAGAATTCACCTCATCTCCTTGAGAAACTGGTGTGATCAGTAGGAAATAATAGAAATGACTGTAGAAGCCAGTGGAGAAACCTGAAATACTAAAAAAGAACTGACAACAAATATTATAGTGCAGGAAAGACATTGTTAAGTAGGAAACATGACTGAAACAGAGGTATTTAAGGGTATGTGTTACTCAGGAAAGCTATAACTAAAGCAAGAAGAGGTACATCAACATATTCACATTCTTATATTGAATTTAGACTAATGAAATATTAATGTAACTACATACACTGAGAAGGCAGTAAAGCCTGTCTGTGTCAGCATCATTCCTGGAGAGAGCTGTAGCACAAGTTCTGTGCCTTTAAACCTAATGATGAACTTGAATAATGCATAAAGTCATTAAATAGTATTGAAATTGTAGTGTGAAAGACTTCTGTTTCCAAGTATAGCAAGGAAGACAAATGCTGTTAATAATGATAGTACTCAACTGTTTCTGAGCCCTTTACAAGAAAAACAAATAAGCACAAAGACAACAGTAAGATTACTTTAGCTTTTGAAAGTTTATTACTTTAGTTTTTGAAAGTTCATGGTCTTCAGAAATAGTCACAGGAAATTATAAAAAATTAGCCAACCCTGGTCTGATTGATATAAATTAAATGGAAAGAGACTCATGGGTATAGTTGTAACTAGTGTTCGCAATTTTAAAAGGACAATTTAAGTTATCTAGTTAACTAAGTCAACTGCAGTGATGAGCATATAAACTTCACTGTACTGCAAGACTGGGAATTTTTTCTAGTGAAGGTAAAAAAATCTACAAAGTAATCCTATCCTAGGTATAGAAGACTAATTTCTAAGCTTTTAAAAGTGGTCTTTACGCAATCACAGATGATATTTAAGAATAAGTAGAGATTCTACAAGAAATGCAAAAATAAAACAAAACAAAATAAAATAAGGACTACTTTGTAAAGAAAAGAGTGAATGGTCTCACTTAAAGAGTTTCAGTCAGCAGCATAAAGACCAAATGGAGAGCAGTGACAAGTGGCATTCCTCAGGGGTCGGTACTGGGACCAGTACTGTGTAACATCTTTGTCAGTGACAAAGGTAGGATGGAGTGCACCCTCAGCATGTTTGCCTACAACTTCAAACTGTGTGGTGTGGTTGACACGCTGAGGGAAGGGATGTCATCCAGAGGGACCTGGACAGGCTGGAGAGGTGGGCCCATGTGAACCTCATGAAGTTTGACAAGGTCAAGTACAAGGTCCTGAACCTGGGTTGGGACAGTCCCAAGCACAAACACAGACTGGGCTATGAGTGGATTTAGAGCAGTCCTGTGGAGAAGGACTTCAAGGTTTTGGTTAACAAGAGACTCAACATGACCTGGCAATGTGCGTTCACAGCCCAGAAAGACAACTGAGCCATCAAAAAATTGTGACCGGCATACCGAGGGAGGTGATTGTCCCCCTCTACTCTGCTCTTATGAGACCCCACCTGCAGTGCTGTGCCCAGCTCTGGGCCCCCAACATAAGAAGGACATGGACCCATTGAATTGAGTCCAGAGGAGGCCGTGAAGATGATCAGGGGCTGGAGCATCTCCCCTATGAGGGCAGGCTGAGAGAGTTGAGGTTGTTCAGCCTGGAGAAGAGAAGGCTCCAGGGAGACCTTATACCGTCCTCCTTAAAGAGGGCTACAGGACTGATGGGGAGGGATTTTTTACAAGGGGCATGTAGTGATAGGACAAGAGGCAATGGCTTTAAACTGAAAGAGGGTAGATTTAGGTTAGATACAAAAAAGAAATTCTTTCCTGTGAGGGTGGTGAGACACTGGCACAGGTTGCCCAGAGAAGCTGTGGCTGCCCCCTCCCTGGCAGTGTTCCAGGCCAGGTTGGACGGGGCTTTGAGCAACCTGGGCTAGTGGAAGGTGTCCCTGCCCATGGCAGGGGGGTTGGAACTAGGTGTTCTTTAAGGTCCCTTCCAACCCAAACCATTTTATTCATTCTATGAATATTTTGAAATCAAAGCATGAAGGAGCATGACAACTGTCAGGAATCAAACCCAGTTTTAAAACTGTAGTTAAAACAGGAGAAAATAACTAGGAGAAGGTAATTCAAAAATTAAATTCTTTATGAAGTGAGTATTGGTTAAAAGGTAGAGATACTTCAAGGTGTGGATGAAAAACTAAATGAATGTTACCTCTTAATTTTTAACTTTCACAGTTCTGCTGAATATGGAATCAGAGGTCTGATGGTTTAATGTGACTGGAAGTATAGAAATTGGCATGGAAATAATAGAAATCTTAATACTGATTTAAAAGCAGAAATCAAGGAGATTAGTACAACAATGTGTGAACAGCTTCCAGAACTCTGAAGTGGCTGATCTGGTAGCAAGTATTTTTAATATTTTTTTTTAAGTCTTTGACAGTAGTACTGGAGAACAAGTTAGCACTTAGTATTTAAGTAGAGGAAAGCTGTGTACCCAACTACAAGATCAAACCTGACCTTGCTTTGGATATGTTTGTAGTTAAATATAAATGGAAAAATCATATCAAGTGTAATATGGATTTGCTAAGGCTTGTCTATGCCTTACTGTTTTTATAGCTTTCTGTGATCAAACAGTGGATCAAAAAACTGAACATTCCTACTACTCCTGTAAGCAATTTTTAGAAGTATAATGGAAGAGATTGAAGTAAACAAGAAGATAAGGGTTTATAAAATAGAACATGAATTGTTTAAAAGAAAGATGACAGTGAGTGGTGCTGAAAGAAGCATCATCAAAAGGTTCAGTGCCCAAGAAGTAGGTGAGTTAATGATTAGTACCAGGGAGGATGAATAGCAGAATGGTGTCAAGGATCAGAGTAATAGATTAAATTCAATAGTCCAGGTTGCAGCTTAACTTATTGTAGGACTAATAAAAAGCATCTCTGTTATAAACCAGATATTCATCAACTAGAAATGATTGAGAAGAAAGACTCAGACATACATTTATTATAAAAGGATTACATCACCAACAAGCTGTTCCTGTGAAAAAGGTAAGCTAGATCTTCAGTTAAATCAGCTAAGATAGGTAAGTACTTGTGCTGTTTTATAAAATGATAGAGTAAGTTCTTCCTCATTTGCTGATGTTTGCTGTGTTATTCTGTCAACATGAAGGCTGAAAGGCTGCAAGAAAATAACACTTTTCCATTAATATATCAAGCAATTCAATATCGTTGGGAAGAACAGTATGGCATGAGAATGACTAGATGTAAATGATTAAAAATTAATTCACCCAGAAATAAGTGAGAGTCTAGAGCAGTTTTCCAATGCCAGTAATGGGAATAAAAAGCTGAACCACATATAATGCTAAATTGGTTTAGGGAAAAGAGTATTGCTAAAATGCTTGTCTGCAGCAACATGAAAATAAACTCAGTGGTCCCAGAAGTCCCCTTGTATGTATCCTCATTGCTGATTTTGTAATGAACTCTTTTTAAAACTTAAAATGCTCACACTGTCACAGAAACATATCTGTCTCATTGGGAAGATATCTTTGAAGCCAGTGATATCACTCAAAAAGCCATAGGAGGAAGTCAGACCTGAAGAAAATTCTCATAATTCAAAGAATAATGCAAAATTCTAGGGAATATGCAATTATAACAAATGTAAAAACATGACATTTTGCAAAACACCATTCATCTTTTCTGACCAGTCATCATAATAATAATAATAATAATGATTTTGTAATCAACAATGTGTCTTAGTATTACTGAAATAGTATCTAAATTTATAAATGGTTTTAATGCCTTTACCCAAATGAATTAAGCAACTTATTTGAGCACATAGGGAAAAAAGCCATGGTTCCATGATTTCCAGAGAAGTGCTTTAACAGGATCATGTATTTTGTCTATTTCACCGAAATATGAGCCAAACTAAAAATTATATTGACAAAACCCCCCATATTTCCATACAGGAACAAGACTGGGCAAAACAAAACATACTACATCGAATGTTCATAGACAAAGTTGCCAAAAGAAATATATACTATCCTTTTCCCTAAGAGCTGGGTGCTCCACTGGAATATGCACTATCAATGGAATAGGAGCAGGCTGCGTCAGATTCATCTGAATACTAAAGCAGAGTTTAGGGGAGAAGAGGGAAGGGAGAGGAAATATCTTGCCTCAGTATAGGTACAGCTGCATTAGTGTTTTAGCTTGGACAAGGAACATGCTTTTGAAGTGACCCTCCTCATCTTCCCCATTATTGTGCTTTGGTTTGCATTACTGAGTGGTCTCAGAGTGTGCAAACTGTGATCTTTTTGGGTGAAACCAAAATGGAAGATTTACTGCAAGAGAATGTGCAATGTGCTTCAACAGATAACAAGTATTTAAACTGTACAGCCAGACTAGAACTAGTCCAAAAGAACGGCCCTGAAATACATTCACAGCTGACATCTGGTCCTCGGTACTATTTTGCTCCACAGAGATACATCTATTAAGTTTGGTCCTATCACTTGTTCAATGTAGACATATTCTGTGCCTCTAGCACTTTTTTTTTTGTTGTTTTCTTTTCTTCATGGGAAAATGTAATCACTCTATAGCATAAAACTGTCCAAATTATGTTCAAAGAGACTAGAATCCACATGCAAATACTTTCAAGATGGGGATCACACAAAAGGATGCAAACCTGTGGGATAGGTTAGAGGGAAAAGATGCAAGAAGATGGAAGACAGTTCAGACAGCAGGAACAGCTTGAGAGAAATGAAAAACCAAGGTAAGGAGCACTAAAGCATATGACATATGTTGGAAATAGAATAGGGTAAAAGGATTTCAAGTGGCAATATTAACCATGTATTCTCCTTTCCCATGTAATTAAAAGGATATGAGGACTGTGCTGCAACTTGCTCCATTTATTATTCTTCCATAAAAAAGTAGTGGTTTTTTTGTTTTTTTGTTTTTTGTTTTTTGGTTTTTTTTTTTTTGTTGTTGTTTTTTTTTTTTTTTTAAATGAGGCAACTGCCAGAAAGTCCTAGGCATTCTCTTTTTTCCTTGCATAAAGTGGAATCTAGAAAGCTTGGACTGTATCTAGCAAGAGCTGCTAGCTCTTCTTCCATTTTCCCCACATGAACATCTAGGCTTGCTAATCTAGAGTAACACTTCCTTGTGTTTCTGTTCATAGGACAGGCTTTTTAAGGAGATTTTTTTTCTTTCTTAATATGTAAGTTCAGACAAGATGATCAAAGAATTATCCCATCTCCAAGTGAGTAGTCAGTTGCTGCAAGTGACAAGATGTGGACAGCATCAAAGAGCCTCAGACAAGAAGGAGCAAGATCTTGTATGCCAGTAGCTTCTAAAATGGTAATTAGTGGCTTAATAAGAAAAGGAATTCAATGAAAGTCAGCTGGAAAATAGTGATAGAAAGACATGGACCTGTATGTTTTAGGAGATGTTGGAAGGCAGGAGAAGAACACATCAGTTCTCTTTCAAATGCTTCACTTCCAGATAATGGAATAGTCACAAATGTTTATGATTCTTCCCAGCATGTTTATGAGCAACTACATATATGAAATTATGGCCCTTATCTCTGTTCTGCTCCAATAAGATAAATAGTGTCTTCCAGTTATATCTGATCAGAATAGTGGTTCGAACTGTAGGCCCATGAGATAACTATGAACAATTACTTCTCATATTTGCATTCTTTTTCCATTATAGGGTCAAGGAAATTCTATGACAAAAAGCTGTTAAGAGAGAGCCAATGACAGTTGGTAATTACTTGTGGCCTTTCAGAACATCTAGTTTAATAAAACCTCAGTTTCTAAATCCAAGAGATAAAGAGTTAAGATACTTCACCATACTGAAGTGATATATAATGCCCCAGTACCCACGGTAACATATACTTTATACTGTCACTGATCTGCTGCAAGATGTGTACAGCTTCCCCTCAGTCAAAAGCTTTGCTTACTTCACAGAGTTCAGGGTGTTCAAGAAGTTAAAGAAAGGCCTCTATTAAGTTTGCAGTTAACTTAACAAACGAGTCCTTAAACCCATAGGCATATACATCTCCAATTTATATGCTGACAGCTGCCACAGCAAGAAGTCCCCAGTAGTCTGCCAGAGACCCTACACAGTGATGTGCTCTGAAACTTTCAAGTTATTGTGCCTTGCCTTTAACCACATGGTACCTACGTATCAGCCAAACAACAGAGACCACCTTCCTTTCCATGGTTTATCTCAGTTGCCTTAATCCCAATCGCAGCTAACCTTTCCATTCACAGTAGCCTTGCAGCGGGTACAGCCAGTGCCACCTGACGACTCCCAGCAGCTCTTGCCAGCTGAAGGAAGGCAAAGAATTAACCAAAGTCATATGGCTGCTGTGGCAAGAGGACTAAAATCTTTCCAGCAATTGACATCCAAGCAAATCTTAGCATATTTTCAGTAATGAGTTCTCAAAGTTGTTCTCATTTCAGTTTTTTAGAAATGTGAGTTTTATTGAACAAGTAATTCTGGAAGAGCAACCTGTACTATAAATATTTGGTTTTGTAACTAAGAATGAGAAAAAGAACATAATTTACTTTTTAGTTGATTTCATAGGTTATTGAGAATTGCTAGTTGCAGTACTCTTCATAGATATTTAAAGTGAAATGAATTTATATTTTAAATGGCCATATGAAAACATACAGAGGTATTGGCAGACAAGATTAATAGTTTCTCCTGTCTTTCCCACTTCCTTCACATTTTGTTATTTTCTACTTCTGATAAAAGACAAAATACGTCTTGTAGATACGAAATATTCTTGGTAAAATAAAAAGAAGACTGACTCATGGTGTGAATAGTGTTATTCTATAGAATAACTACTTTCACATAAATGTTAAACAATTCAATAATGTGCCAGGCAGTGTTTATAAATGTGCACAAAAATAATAAACCAGATGAGAGCTGTTATATTACAAGATGATTATGCTTTTTTTACATACTTTATAATTAAATAGACCCTTCTTCTTTCAGTTTAACAGCCAGGAATAGTATCTCATTAGCAGTGCTTTCAATTTAACCCTTGTAAGTTGGAAAATATTGTCCTATAATTAGCTCAGGGTATTTAAACCCTCCCAGCAAAGCAGTAAATGCATATGGGTGTCTAGATGTTAAATGAAATTACAGCAATCCACAATGTGAGCCTTTTATTGTGCAGGATTGTTTTTTTTTTCAGTTGTGGTTTTTTTTTTTTCCTCCACTCCCCTCCAATGAACTAGGGTTATTATAAGAGAAATAAATAACTTTTATAACTTCACTGTCTATAGAAGCTATTATTTCATGCACTCTTTCTTGAGATGGATTATCCAGCTCATTTCCAAGCAGTCTTGAGGGCAGCCAGCTGAACTCCAGGAGTAAAGCTTGCCCTTATTTCTCCATACAGTACTATGTAGCACAGAAAAGTGATTTGTGAAAATGTGCCAAGGCCTGCATTGATGTCATTAATTGGAGAAAGTTTAATTCTTCTCTCAATGTGAATCCCTCAACTCTTGTTAAAGTTAGTCAGAGGTATAGAATGACAAACGCTCACATATAAAGGATAGCAATAAATATCTTCGTTCACTTAAGTTAATGCTTAAGAGTTACATGCTGCCCATATTAATAACCCACGCGAACCAGACAGGGCTTCAATACATAACTGAATCTATAGGTTGTGGATAGGGCACTCCTGATAAAGAAGGAAGCCCTGGCCTTTCAACTCTGCTCAGGCCTTGTCCTCTATCTGTGGGCTTACAGAAGCAGCTCTCACCGTGGGGCCTCTGCCCCATGACGCAGAGTGGCCCAGATGCAGGAGGAGAAGTGGCAAACACAGCTCCCCTCACCCTAGTGTTTACCCATCACTTGCTGGGTAGGGGAGCAGGAGGTGCAGCTCTGAATGCTTTAGGCTAAGGAGGTAAATGTTTTAACCATTACATTAATTTGGAAAGAGTAGGATGAACTGATTGCCTATTCTGAAAGAAAGTGAGACAGTAATTTCTGTGAAAATGTATGAAGCTGGTACCTGGAATCAGAAGACAGCTTTTGGCTCTGAATCCTTGTTTCACATAAGTACCTACCACAAAGCTGCCAGTGGCAAAGTGTGGAGAGGACGTGAATAAACAGAGCTTTTTTTCTCTCAGGCATTTTCTCTTTGCTAGCTGAGGCTCCCCTTCATTATGTGTGCTAGACATGGTGAATCCTATTTTTAGACATCTAGGTCTTCCTCTTCACTATCTAGGGAACTTAGATGCTTTATGAAATAATCTTAATGCCACTGGAGTAGAGGTTTCCCAATCTTCCAACAACAGAATGCTTGTGTTACAATGGCTAAGTCCGGGCCTGAGTCGTTCATTATTTATTGCACAGAAAGCTACAACTCTGTACAGTTGTAAAAGATTATGCACTCCTTCACTGCAGATTTAGTCATATTGAAGTCAACTCGCACCAACATGCAGTAGCTGGTTTGACTGCTGCTATCATCAGAGGTTAACCTGGCTTTTGCATCTGTCCTCCTGGGAACCAAAATGTGCTCTACTTTCTGCCAAAGAGACTTTCAAAGGTGTTATTCTGCCGCAAGACAATCAAGGTCAACAAAAGGTCTTTCAGGATGAGATGGGATGTTGTCTGATATTGTCATGACACAGTAAAGGACAACAGTGTACATGTTCATGGATGGATGTTGGGGTGTCAGGACTAGTGCCTATTTTAGCCAAATTGTAGTCAGACCAAGATGTGACTACTCCTTGGCCAACATTTTGCTAATTCTGGCTTACTGAGATCTTCACTCTTCAAAAATCCCAGTGACATGAAAGGAAGAAGTTGTAAAATGAGCCTATGTTCCTTACAAACCTGGAACAAACTGCTTTTACCTAATTATGAGTAAAATCATGTGGCCCTTGCTCAACACTGATTTAGTAAGAAGGAATTCCAAATAAGGACTTCAGAAGTTGTTCTAAAATTAAGCTGTCTGAAGTGGATGTATTTCTAAAATCATTATATTTACCTATTATGCTTTCTATTTATTCTACTCTTTCTTCTGGGTACTACAGATGCTTTGTGCAACTTCCAAACTACAAATCAAATCCATCTGTACAAAACAATAAATAATAATTTTGTAAAACAGCTTTATTTCATGTTAACCTTGACACTGAATGCCAGCAGCACCAATTAGCTCTTGCTATGCTATCTATTGTATAAGGCCTGAAGATTTGAACACAGTCTTTCATCTGTTAGCATTCAGGAGACTGATAAAAATTTACTCAGCTTTTAAACAAGCTGTACGTGACTGAAATTTACCTCATCCTGGGGTGTGCTATAAATAATGTCAGTCTGAAGAGGCTGTGAATTCTTTCACAGCTTTGTTTCAGAGCTATTCATAACCATGGTTATCAATGACTGTACCACAAAATTTCTGTCAGCTTAGAATTTCAGTCACAGCCAGGAAGTTTGATGGATGGTTGCCCACTCATCCCTAGTGAAATATAATTATCAACGCATAAAAATCACTTAATCACAATGCTGGAATGTTTAAGCATAACAGTAATTAGTTCTTCTGTAATGCCTTCCATCCACAGTTGTAAGTATTTTACAACAGAAATGATCATTTCCGTTTTATAGTTGAGGTAAACTGAGGCAGAGAAGGAACAGAACTGGGCATTTTTTACACTGTGGTTTAGAAAGAAAGCTTTGAAGAAAAAACAGCTCTTCTCACTGTCAATCCAGAGCTGCCCTTGCTCAAGCTAGTTAGAACAAGGTCAGTCGTAGAAACTGTAGGAAAACACTGTTGTCCAGACTGTCCTTTCTGCTGGAATAGCCTCCAGTCAAAATAGTACTATTACTATTACTACTTTAAAAAAAAAAAAAAAAAAAAAAAAACACAACCAAAAAAACCCCCACAAACCCCAGTGCTTTAGAGTGCACTCATTGAAAAGTTTGATACATTTTTCTGAAGAAATCACAAAGTGTTCAAAGCTGGCTAGCCAAAAGTACACTCCAGCCAGGAATAACAGAATAGGACTCTGGCTTTATTTTGTTGTTTTCTGGAAACAGGGCCATGATTAAGAGCAATGGCTGGGGGCATTCATATTGTACCACATGAACTGGAATTCTTGGATGAGTGCAAGATCAACTAAAGCAAAAACTTTTGCCAAGAATGTTTTCATTAATCAAGAACAAAACCTGGAGGATTGTGGACAACTCCCTATCCGGTGGTGTTACTCCCATCACCCACCAGGCAGCTTGCATGACACCCAAGTCTTTGGATTCTGGGTGGAAGTTGGTTATAAGGGCACTACCAGGAGACTGATACTAGCTTTGAGTCAACTTAGGAAAACTTGCCTGTTCAGACATGGACAGGACTGAAGGAATATTAGCTTTTTCTTGATTTCTTGGGTAGTGATACACAGCCATTCTTAGCTAATGGAGCAATTAGTCTGGTTAATTCTTCTATTGTGTTTGATACCAGAAAAGATATGTAGATTTAGCCCCTTACAGAGAGCATGAAGATGGCCATCAGGAGGAAAAGACAATTTAATAATGCATATGTGGCCAGACACATGTGATGAAGACCAGCCCAGGTACAGACTGGTTAAATAGCAAACATTTACCCAAAGCTTTTATGAGTTATTCATTTTGAGTTACTAATGATCTCATAACTGAGACTTGAGAGCTCTCAAATGCAAATTTTCAGTGCTTACACTCACTTATGTGTTTTTGCAGTGCTTCACATCTCCCAGGGTTATCCCACATTGCTTTGTCATATGTGTGATAAAAATTACCCTATTATCTTTCCTGGTAAAATCTTTCCTTTTTTCTTGCACTGTGGATAAAATATTTCCCACACCTAATTACTAAACAATATCTTGCTCTGGTTTTTCCAACTCCATATTCAGACAATGGACTGATGAATTTCTAGTGCCTCGGTAGCATTTTGCCAGTGTGGTCCTGGCATTCTAGGAAGGGAAATAAACAAGAGGAAATCATGAAAGTGTGAAATGGTGTTCTTCCACGTAGAGCAGTCTAAGAGACAATACAAACAACCCTTGCTCATGATGGAAGGACGGATAATCTATCAATAATTTTCTGTCACTTGTGAATTCAAAATTCTTTCATCTGATGTAGCATGAAGGCCTTAAAATGGTTTAAGACTAGCACTTGCTTTTGTTTTAAAATACCCCTGTGAATTGCTTTACCAAGAAGAAATCCTTAAACCAGCTTTAGAGTCTCTGCCACCACGGGATGTGTTGGAGTCTTCTATGTATTCCCTATGGGATCTGAGCCACAATTCCTGTTTATTTCAAGAGATAAATATGCCAAACTTAAAAAATAATTAAAAAAAAAAAATTAGAAAGCCTTTTTGAGTAAACAAAGCACAAATGGTTTGAAAGACAGCACTATTTTCTCTGCATAAATCTGTAACTGAGTACCCACCTAGAAGCATAAGATGCTGCTGTTCTCACCAAATGTATGTTATTTTTAACATATCTAGAAGTGCACACAGTTGTTCTCCTTTCTATGGGTAAAAGTTGTGGGAGCTGAATGAGCACTGACTACTGCTATACAGTTGTACTTTTCAAATCAAAATTGTACATGTAGGTGTCATTATGCAAGGAAAGATCAGGTGAATTATAATGATTATGATATGGACTAGATGGTTAGGTAGAGCCGTGTTTTGGGAATTAGCGCCCAGATACAATAACAAGTGTTTAATCAGCTACTGATTAGGGAAAAAATAACAAATACCTGCACCTTTTTAGGTCACATCTTAAAGAGAGAATCTATGGGAGCAAATATCTGCTAATTATGTCAAGGATTTGATTTTTAATGGGAACTTCTTCAGCCATTTAGAGAACTTGTGAATATTTAAAAGCAAAAAAAGTCACAAAAACCTTGACCAGGAAAATGTTTCTTTGTTGTTTTCACTAGTTTCTGATCTTGAAGCAATACCCTTGTCTTTACTTTAGTGACTACAAAATCAGCTTGACTCAAAAGATTTTAACTCCAGAGCAATGTCTCACATTTCCTTCTTTTAATCACTATTCATGTGCTTGGTATTTAGCTGGTCAAATTACTAGAAAAATATAATTTCACTGATCCTTCCTTAGAAGTCCAGACACACCAAAATTTTGAAATGTTAAAAAAAAGGGCATTTAAAGTACCCTCATGTGAATGGTGATTAAAAAGGGACTAGAGACAAATAATAAAGGGGTGAGTCAGTACTAAGAATTGTAGCTTTTCTTTCTAATAAGTTGTCTTGCCAAATAGAAGAACATTATTTTCTTTGTTTGACTATGAAAAAGTTGCTTTCCAGCTAACTCCAGCTTTGCCCTGTTTACAAAAATCTCAGAAAATGAGATCAACTGAAAACCGAAAGCTATGAAGACACCTTACCAGACAAAAATCCATGTTTTATTTAGAAGTGCTCATATGAGTCATGCCATATTATACTTTCCTACCTATGGTAATATTTAGAAACAATGAATGAGGAAGAACCCAGTATCTGAAAGATATTTTCCTTTACTTTGGGATGAAACCACTTATCTGAAGTCAAATTGATGCTTCTGTAAAGAACGAACAAGGATTTAATAGCCCCGGTATAACACAGGTGTAAAAAATAAGAGTTCAGTGGAACTACAAATAGTTATTTGACCCAGAACTGACCCAGTGCTGTGTGAGACCACTCTTGTGGAGACCCTGACTCCTGTCCTCTTCTGTCTACAGCACTGGGCAAAGCCTGCCATGGATAAAATGAAAGATGGGTTATCAAAGAGCTATCACTCTCAGGATTAGAAATTAGAGTATAGTGCTGGATATCCTGTAGGTGAACAGAATACTAAATACGATATAAATGGGATTTAATGACATCCACCCTGATAGATGAGGAGAAGCAGCTATACATCCCATTTGCCAGTACAACAGAAAGAGGGCAAAGTGGACAGCTTCTGCCATAGCAAGTGAATGTTGAAGGCTGATACTTGGAGAACGTTCAAGATGGAAATTTAGGCATGCGGGGTGAGTAAAGAACCTTTGAGGAAATTAAGGCCCAGAAGAGAGTCCATCATTTTCGTGAAAGGGCCTTGATTTGCAAGTAATAGAGTGTTATATTTGGTCTCAGGACTGCATTTAGTCCAGAATGGAGAACCTGTATTTTCAAACACCACAGAGAGCAACAAAAAAAGAACAAACAAAAATTTCCTAAGCTTAACATAAAACCAGAGCAATCTGCATACTTGGGAATACAAACTTGGCCCTTTGCAACTGCTAATGGTGGAATAAATTCTTCGTCTCCAAACACTGTGAATGGTCAAAAGTTCACATTACATATTGGTTAGTGTGGTTTTTTAATAAGAAGGCTGCATATACGAGATAACAAAAAAGTACCATGTGTTGCGGCAGATACTACAGTAAAGACTATTCTTACTGAACAGCAGAGAAGATAATCACATAGACCTTATGTAAATAAGCAGAACACATATTACAGCTACAGTAAATCTAAGCAGCTTTCAATTTTCTCTTTCCTTTGCTGCCTAATTTTTCAACTTTTTTGCTTAACTGTGCATTTTGTCCCTCTCCTGCTTGACTACTTCCTGCCTCCTTTGGTTTAACTCTGCTGTTCTGTATGGGAAACTGGTCTTATATAGAATCTTTGTAAACATCTTTATGGTATTTAATCTCATTTAGAATACAGTTCTGTAGTACTGCACAAATTATAATCAAATTCATCAATTTGATAAGGTAAGCACAATACATGCTCATCTAAAAAGCCTCCCTGTGGCATATTTATTTTTATCTGCCACAAGTGGTATATGCGTATGCATATCTGTGTGAGAGAGGAAGTGTTTTTATGCACTCATGACTGCATGTTTGTGTGTGCTAAAATATATAGCTACATCTATTTTACATATGTGCATTGGTATCTGGGGATATGCAGAGCTAATCACATCTAGAAATGTCTTTTACTTAGCATTGCTGATAAATACTAGAAAATACCCTGAACAATTTACGTGTATGTATCCTAAAGCAGATTGCATTCACTAATGTCAGCCCAATTTACAACAAGTGAAAACTGGTTGATGATTATAAGAGACAATGGGGTTGAAGATACCAGATAAGAGACAGGATGTCTGAGTCCCATCCTTTGGTCTTCTACTAACCTCCCCAGGTTACTATCAAATTACTTCACTGGCTTTCCACTTTAATAAAATATTCTCCTTTACAAACAGTGATTTAAAATATACATGTGAATAGTGACATAAAAGCAGAATATTTTTTATAATTATCCAGGTGACCAAATACAGCTTGTGAGCATCCTGGTAATCAGGCAATATCTGAAAATTAGTCATAAAGCAAGCACAGAACAAGACTTAACTCTCCTGATAAAGATTAACTTCTTGAAGCATTTATTTAATTCCCATCACACTCTGAGAACTGCATGGTACATCTATACTTTGAGAATCAGGTTCTGACTTTACCCGAGCCCAAAAGATACAAAAAAGGCTATTGCGGGAACAGAATAGTTGCAGTTTGACCATGTTCCCACTGCAAAACCACGGGTTTCAGCTGATTTCAGTGTTGCCTTCTATACTGTGCTTGGAAAGGTTTGTATGTTGATGTTTGTTCGTTGGGTGCCATCTTGTTCCTTTGGGAGCTAAAAGATGAGTGATTCCCACCATACAGATCACTGAACAAACATTTCCAGTATTCAAATTTTAAAGCTGTAATTTTGATTTGATTTGATGTAATTATTTACCATAGTTACTGTTACTCTTCAGTGTATTCAGGAGCTGAGAATTAGACCTCTGGGGTCTGTAATCCTATTTATGACACCAGGCTCATTAAATCAGCAGTAAGGGTGATGTCAAAATCAGCAGATTAGAAGCAAAACCCCTCGCTATTGCAAATTTGCACATCACCAGCAGCTTCAGGGCAGATAGACACCTGCTGAGGCACTGGTTCAGCAACTTTGGAGGAAGCCTGCATTACTGGAGCAAGGAAGAAAGATGTTTTCTTCCTGATGTTGACAAAACCCCCTAATTTTTTAATTCCCTTTCTCTCATATCTGTCTCAGGCAGAAGAATACTCCTATGTGAGTACTGATGAGAAATATGTGAAGAGAAGAATACTCTTAAGTGAGTATTCCAGGAGAGGAATTTTCCAGTGTATGCTATGCTAAATAGGGCCTTTTTTTACAACAGTGAAAGAGAATCTGAAGTCGTATGCTAGATATGAGCAGTCATATTGTTGAATGAGACATGTTTCAGTGTTGCTTATGAGGCCTAAGCACACTAGTACAGCTCTGAGATATTCTTTCTTGCTTCAGTGAAAACCGCATTTGTATGTGCCTATGAAAAATGCAGTTGGTGTGACTACAGTGAATATTCATGATGTATATACATGAATAAATATAGAATACAGAAATAAAATCTTTAAATTTCTCTGTCAGTAACATTTCATGTCATTATAAATCCTGGGAACCAACAGATACATATTATAACGCAGACTAGGGCATCAGCTTAAATATGACAAATACAAAGAACCATTCAAAATATGATGGTCATTTAAGTAAGTATCTGCCCAAGAAATTGCTTTTCTCTCTTCACTTCTGTCTATAGTCTTTTGTAGTTACTGATGGATATCTTGTTTCCCTGTGTCTGTGTGGGAGGATGAGTGAAATGAAATGCAGTATTTCAGCCCAGAAAAAAAAAAAAAAAAGGTATTTAACTGCAGATGAGAATGTCGGCAAAGATGTGTGTATAGCACAGCAAGATTGGACAACTCTGTATTGAAATGTAGATCTCAACGACAGGGATATGCATAGGCAAAATATGCATTTGGATGCAGAAAAACAGCCCTGGTGCTCTCTTTGTCACCCACGGACACAGGCCAGGTCTCTTGGTGTCTGTGCTAAAGCTGGGGTCAGGGTTTGTGCACAGCTAGATATTGCTGCAGAAGTAGGACCACTTCTGGAGAAAGTCTTTATATGGACTGCTTCTGTACCTTCTGCTAGGAAAAACAAGCCCTATGTTCTCCTCCTTCCTTTCGCCATCCTAGCACCATCCCATTCCTACTCCCTGCCATGACAGCCCAAGACTTGTCTTGACATGGTGGGGATGGTAATACTCAGTTTCCCTTTTACCACGTTTAACTGTTTCTGAGGAGACTAAATTCCACTTTTTCTTGCTACATCTTTATCTCTTCAAGGCACAAAACCAGAAATCACTTTCTCAATGTGGATATTCTTCCAGGCATGGATAATAGCTAGACCAAGTCTTTGAAGAAGAGCCTGTTAGTGAGATAACTATGAAGGTGCAGAATGAAGAAAAGGGAACAGTCTGCAGGTGTCATGGGGGATTTACACTTGCATGACTCCAGGGTGCTCAGCGTCTGACACCAGGTCTTCTGTTTTTTCTCTCAGCTAGCAGAAAAAGGAGTAGTGGAAAGGGTCTTTCTTTCCCCCTCATGTTCTCAGTATGCAGAGGCAACACTAAGCATTTTGCTGTTTCAGCACATGGTTTGAAGTCACAACAAAAATTTGGGAAGGCCCTGTATAGACTAGAGAATTCCCATCCAAACTTTCCTTCTCACCCCCATCAGTGCCTATTACCAGATGACCCAAATGACCACTTAAACATTCACACGCTGCCAAACAAAACAACATCGTTTATATGCCCAAATGTCTCTCCATAACCACTCTTGTGTGATGATACTGAAGAGGGAATCTTTAAAATATTATCCTATTAACTTCAATTAACCTTTGGAACCTGATTATTCCAAATTAAACACAATACCATTTGGCCACACAGGGGGCACCCAAGGAGAGGTGACAAATACTACAAAGAAGATAAAAGATAATTTAACAAGAAGCAAGTTGTAAAGGGTGACAAAGTGTTATTTCCATAATAAGCTTATCTTAGCCTGGGTGAGTTCCTGAACAGGGTGTGGATTTGGCAGTAGTAAAGAAACAGGCCACACAAAGAATGTCTGTTGAGCTAATGAATGCCACTGAAGTGGTTGACTTTCATTTCTCTGGTTTGGATCCTTGCCACCTTTACTCTAATGTCAGACCTTGTTTAATTGGCAAATATGTCTTCAAAGGATTGCAGAGCCCTCCATGCTGCTCCACAGGCTGTTAATATTTAATTGTGATTTGTTAAAGGCATACTAGCAGTTGATAAAACTATGTGTCTGGGTGCTTTATTGCAGTGCAAACCAGTAGCAGGACTTTATATGTTCCTTTTTTTGGGGGGTAAGGAGGATATATCTTAGAGGAGGGGAGAGAAAAACTTCATTTTGTTATAGTTTTCCATTATAAAGTTTCTTAGAAAGAATCACAGGCGTTGTTGCAAATATATTTTGGAGGTATGAAATTCAAGAAGAGATTTTCTTATCTATCTTTACTTCACTACAAAGGAAAGCAATTAATTCAAAGGGAAATTACTGGTATTTAAAGAAGACAGAATTAACTTTTGCCTTTTTTGCTTTTAAATGTGTTAACAAATTTTGGGCTTGAAGGAAAAGGAAGTTATTTAAATTGGGCCTTTTTGATCACTTTGAGAATACAGCAGAAAGAATCTTCTTGGAATTTGTCCATGTGTATTACATTTGAATGAAATTTCATTTTCATTGAACTTGCAGAAAGCAAAGTATCTAGGACACGATTCAAACCAGTAAGTCTGAAGGACTACATTGCATGAAGGGCTTAAAACCATAAGAAAGTGCCTACACAATATCTAAATATCACTATTTGTGTTAACCGAATGACAAAAGAAGTTAGTGTAATATTCTTTATTCAAACAAAATTTACATTCAATCACGTGATACAAATAGTAATGTGGAAATGAAAGGTAAGGAGAATACCTGGTAAAATGTTTTAAGTCTTGGCCCAAGCACATTCAACAAAAATCACTGATCCACACCCATTCCTTTACTGCAAAAATCCTTAGTTCTTTTTAATTAAATAACTGCTCTATTACAGTGGCTTTTTATCTTCCTAAGAAATGTGAGTCAGCCAATAAAAAAAAACATCAAAGAGGTTACTTAACACCTGTAAGCAATAATTTACACTGATGCCAACCCTTTGAAAGTGAAGGGGCACATTACCTTCTTGACATATGTGAGTAATTTTCCTTGAATTCATTTCTGTTATTGCCATGTAGAAAATAAAGTTCATTCACAGAGACTAAATATGCAAGTCTTTTTTAGACTGTTCTAAAATATATCTGGTCAAAATGTGGGATTGGCCCTTTCCACAACATTTCAAACATTGATAACCTTGGAAATTAAAAAAAGTTCTTTTATCAACAAAGATCAAGCCATAATCTTCTATTAGTTATACTACTGAAACCTCAGAGAAGTCACATGTCTTGATTTATTGAACTGTTTTCTTGCTCATTTTCTTCTTGAAAATTTCTGAGGATGAGGGAATCTAGTCATCCCATCTTATCTCTGGTCTGTTTTGTACTGTTCTCTTCAAGAAAGCAGGGAACGGGATTCCTATTCAGGAATCATACACAGCTGCTCCAACAGCCTGTGCAGCTGCTCCAGCTAAGCAGAAGTGCTGGGGCTGGGGCTGCAATTGCACACACAGCTGTCCGGCACAGAGCCCCTACCTACCATGGCAATTTGGAAGGAAATAACAAAACTAAGATCCAGAGCCTGAGGCTCAGGTGACTGGCTTATCCTACGTCATGCAAACCACTTTGGTTCTATGCTACTGGTTTTGTACACTGACGAGAAAATATGGCATTTATGGTTTTGCTAATAATTTTCTTCATAGTGCTTAATGTGAGGACATTGAAGCAGAATTGTCATACCAGCTCAGATGCAAAGTCCATCTAAACCAGAGCCTCAGTTTGAAAACTCTTGCAGTCAGCATTAGCCTGTCCTTTTCATTAATTCTCAGACTAGCCCTTTTTCCAGATCTCTAGACATTAAATTAAATAGTTTTTTTCGAAACTGCTACCATCATTCATTGTAAGTTGGTCTCATTATTCATCTGTGTGTCCTATCACCTACAAAAGTTTTGGTCGCTGTGATCATCTGTAGCAGCAATTTCCACAGAATCATCTTGCATTCTGCAGAAAGCATTTCTTTTATGAGATAGGTAAATCAGTACTGAACATGATATATGGGACAAAATGTAAACATGCCACACAATAAGGCAAAAATCAACAAGTGTTCCTGAATATCAAGAAACATTTGTTTTACATAATGTCTTTTTCTTACTCTGCTTTCCCTTTAAATACTTGCACAGCCACACTTCTCTGGGCAAATGCAGAAGTTACTTACTCAGGATTCTTTATATTACAGTTTGCTCAAGGCTCTTGCAAAGCATGCTAAGATACCCATCTCCCTGAAGTATTTGAAGTAGAGTACTATGATTAAAGGTGGTAGAGTTTGCTCTGAATTCAATGTTATTTTGAACAATTCAACTGAATTTATCTCCTCTTGCCCATTATGGAAGTGCTACATTGCGTTATGGTATGCGTTATCTCCTTCACTGCATTTAGTATCACTTCTGTTTGAGCTCATTCACCAAAACCCACTGGGTTATGAGTTTGAGGAGGAAGGGAAACAGAGAGATGGCACAAATGAGAAAAAATAGAAACAAATAGAGAGCAAAGAGAAGGTAAAACCCACATATATATTACCTCCTTCTCTTTTGGAAACATCTGTCAGATAAGCTGAAAGCAGTAACATACTCCAATTTGGTTTAGTAAGTTTTTATGACATTGCCTTGCATGTCTTTCCCCTAAACCAAAGGAGGGAATATCTTGAAGAAATGACTCTATGATAAATGCACAACTGATTGAAAAAACCATACTCAAAAAGTTGTTGTCAACATTTCTCTCACAAATTGGCAACACATTTCTGCAGCACTCTCTTCTATTCCTTATTTTCATTAAATACATGAATGACAATAGAGAGACTACCCATGCCATTTGGAAGTCACACAGAGCTGAAAGCATATTGGAGGCTGTGGTTGCTTTTCAAACCAATCCTGACAAATTAGAGAAATGGTCCAAAAGCAATATGATGAAACAGAAAAAAAAAAAGGCAACAGCTGAGAGAGGAAATTGAACACACAAATAGAAAATCAGGAATAACTAGCTAGGCAGCATGCTAGAAAAAAGAAACTGTTGAGAAAGGGAGGTTACAGTCAATCACAAACTAAATCCAGGTGAAAAATGTGATGCTATTAACAAGTAACAGGCTGTGGCAAGTAACACAGAGGAGGTAATTATTCTTTATCCTGCACACATAAGGCCTCAGCTGGAGTCCAGTTTTGACTACCTTGCTATTATAAAAACAAGGTAGACCAATTGGATAGAGTCAAAACCAGAAGAGAGATAAAGAGATACTTAGAATCAAACAATATTAGGGAACATATAGCCATTGGGTTTAGTCTAGAAAAGAAAACACTGAGGAGAGATAAACCCCATTGTATTCTCATCCTAAGCACCAGGAGGACCATCTATCAAAGAGTTTACATTCTGTGGCAGTGTAAGAATACATGACCAAAAGCAGTGGTAAAGTTAGAAGGAACCTGTGTAAACAAATGGCAGGTAAAGCATTAACGCAATTGGGTGCCACTTGTAGTCTTGATATCTGGGTCATTTAAAGCTCACTGTCCAAAATAGATGTGGTTGCATCCTGCATTCAGGTTCAGCTCACAACAAAACCCATTGTTGATACTAGAAAGGCATTTTTATCCCCTTCAATTTCAACAGATTTTATCTCTTTTTCTGATTCTCTTATCTGTTTCTTGTATTTCTTCAGATTTGAGAGAATAGTCAACATTTCCCCTCTGAAGCTTTACTCAAAGCTGCCTGAATTCTCTGAAAACAAAATAGAGTTAACACAACAGGGATTACTTTCTAAATTTCAAATTCAGTCTGTATTTGAGAAACAAAGCACTCCCTAAAGTTTTTGCAGTGGTTATCACAAAGGCATAGCCCTCTCTGAACAGATTGAATGCCATTTCCAGCTATCAGTACATACTGTGCAAACTCTAGAAGGACCACAAAATATACTGCATATCTCTCTTTGAACCTGTATAACTAAGTTCAGATAATGTCCAAAAATACCCTGTAACTCGTGAGGTAATGCCGTGCTGAATTTAATTTTTAAAATGTTCTAATTGTATGTTGAGAGCATTCTACATTCATTTTGGCAGTGTTTGATTTCTGAATCCCACTAATGCCATGCTTACAGTGGATCTCTATTATCTAAGCAGAAACTGAGCCCAATCTCTCCCCAAAGGATTATATTTTCTAAGATAGCCTCATGTCCCAGCTCATATCTTTAATACCACCACTATCCATCTTTGTTTTGGTTTTATGTCAAGGTTAACCACCCCGAGTATGATGATTTCCACAGGGAAATCTCACCTTCGTTTGTCCTCAGTCACCAGAAGCAGATAAAATGTCTAAGTCCTCCTCAGTCCATAGTGCCAGTTGCAGAAGAACCCATCTGCCAAAGTCCAGTGAACTACAAAAAGGTCATAGGAGGATTATTAGTGATTTTGCATTCTCATTGTGAAGTGGAGAGATGCCAACATAAACTGAAGCAGAGTTTGGCTTTTAACCATGCCCACTAGCCATGAAAACAAACATGAATTCCACAGAGCACAGGGAGATTGTGTCAGGATAAGGCAGTTGGGGGTTAAAACAGGTGTAGGACTGATATGATGGCATGGTCTTAAAACCATGCAGTCACTACCTCAGGGCTGCTGGCAGCTTTCAGCATCTCCTTGTTCAACCCTGGGTTAAAATTAGATTTTTTTTTTTTTCTTTTTTTAATATTCTGTCTTCCACTCTTCTTTGCTGGAAATAAGTCTTTCTTCCATTCTTCTCCATTTGAGGATATGTACCCTGTGGTAATTCTTCCTGTCTCCACATGAGATTGGTATTTCTGGCAAACCCTCCGTAATTCCTATATGTTGCTGTAACTGTCTGCTCTGTATTTTATTCCTGTTTACTCCTTTACTGCTCCTGTTCCTCTCAGATTTAATTTATAAAGGCAGTGACCTGAATTAACCCAATAATTTCTCTGACATTTGGGAGTGTAGAAGAGATTATGATGAATATAGGATTTAAGACTGACCAGGTAATTATACTTTAAGTAGCAAAAGAAGGATTTTTTGAAAATAATTTTCTTCTGGTATAATGTATATATTTTAACTGAGACTGAATAATACATAATGATGCTCAATTCAGAACAAATAAACTAATGGTAGAAAAGTTAGGAAAATAGAAAAAAGATCATAGAATCATCAAATAGAATCACACAACAGTTTGGGTTGGAAAGGACCTTAAGGGTCACCTAGTTCCAACGCCCTTGCCATGGGCAGGGGCATCTTCCCCTAGCCCAGGTTGCTCAAAGCCCCGTCCAACCTGGCCTGGAACACTGCCAGGGAGGGGGCAGCCACAGCTTCTCTGGGCAGCCTGTGCCAGTGTCTCACCACCCTCACAGGAAATAATTTCTTCCTTATACCTCATTTAAATCCACCCTCTTTCAGTTTAAAGTCATTACCCCTTGTCCTATCCCTACATAAGCTGATAAATAGTCCCTCCCCATCTTTCCTGTAGCCCCCTTTAAGTACTGGAAGACTGCTATAAGGTCTCCCCAGAACCTTCTCTTCTCCAGGCTGAATAACCCCAACTCTCTCAGCCTGTCCTCATAAGGGAGGTGCTCCAGCCTCCTGAATATCTTTGTGGCCTCCTCTGGACTCACTCCAACAGGTTCATGTCTTTCTTATACTGGGGGCCTCAGAGCTGGACACAGTACTGCAGGTGGGGTCTCATGAGAGCAAAGTAGAGGAGAATCCCCTCCCTCTCCCTGCTGGCTACATTTCTCTTGATGCAGGCCAGGATATGGTTGGCTTTCTGGTCTGCAAGCTCACATTGCTGGGTCATAGCCAATCCTTCATCCACAAATGCCCCCAAGTCCTTCTCTGCAGGGGTGCTCTCAGTCCACTCATCACCCAGCCTGCATTTGTTCATGGGATTTCCCCAACCCGTATGTAGGACCTTGCACTTGGCCTTGTTGAATTTCATGATGGTACAAGTCTATTTCAATCTCATCATCCTTTTCATCATTTATTTCATCAAGTCAAGATCACAGCCTCTGATAATAGGGCCTATCCACAGCTGATTCACAGAATAATATAATGATTAGATAACGAGAATGAGGACAGGGCCAAGGAAAATGCATGTAAGATCATAGTACATTTGAAAAATTGACTATTGTGTGTGGTTCATAGAAATTAGAGGATAAAATAAGATTTCTGATTTTTCTAACTACTTGACCTTACAGTGATAGCTTACCTTTAAAAAGATTTCTTAACACAATTCACTATGCAAGTTTAACATTGTGCTCAGATATACATGGAAAGCACATTCACACTGCACAATAAACATGATTTGACAGTGCTTTTTAAATTTTAAGTTGTGTGTTTGTTTGTTTTATCACCAGGAAGGCTGGGGATTATCTAGCCTTTTTCATTCAAGAACAGTGTGTTAAGGGCCACTGCTTTTCAGACAACCTAGGAAGTGTACAAAAGCTGTTTGTGTGATATGAATTCTGTAACCTGAAACCCTGGAGTCTGTTCTTTCAGTGTCTCTAGAAGGAGTTGGTCCACAGAAAAAAAGCTGCCAGAATGATTCTGTCAACATAAAACAGTGAAAAATGTCATAGGTGTTTTCATACAAGAACCTCAGCCTGTCTAGCACTTCAGCAAAAACACTCATGCCAAAATATGGAGATGTAAATGTAAAGACAATAAGAACAAGATTGAAAGTATTTAAAAATATAACCTAAATTTATCACATTCATTTCTTCTGTGAGAATACTAGATGCAATTGCCTGTTCTGCTAAGCAATGACTCTTGGTGGGAAGGGAAAGATAAATTCTCTTACTTTTGAGGTGTCAGTACACCTTTCACTGACTTGGAAGGTGAAGAGAAAGGAGAAGATAAAAGCATCAGAACAAGGGGAGAAGACTCAGTGGTGGAGAGCTGGTCGACCACGCAAAGTGGTGAATGATTCTTGTTACTTGAGGATCATACAAAGTCAACTGCTAGTTAAGCCCAGTCTTGGTGTCTGGCAAGAGCAGGAGCATCGGGTGTTTCCACACACTGTTTAGGAAAGCCAAAAAGCCTCAAGAAGTTGGTAGGAATGGTGTCCCTGAATAACTTCATATTCAGTGTTGGAGAGGGAATGTGCTCCTGTTTCCATCTTCCCTAAGAAGAGCTTGTATTTCCCCTAGCAGGTGTCATGTTGTGGTGTAGGCACCAGGGTTGGGTGAGACAACCTGGTGCCCCATGTGCTCTGAACAGTGAATAAGGGCACAGGAGCAGTCTGGCTTAGCTGAGAAAGCTGCTGGTCTGAGAGACCTTTGGTAGACTTGGGGACCAGGAGCCTGTGGTTGGTAGGTGCATACTCAAAGTAGAGAATATCCAGTCTGCTTGGAGATGTGCATCAGAGGCATGCATAGAAGTGGAAAGTTTCAAAAAGGTGCCATCATGACAGTCCTCAAGATAGCACTAGTGCTAGACCAAGTGGACAGTTGGGGACTGGGCCTCATAGACTTTGTTGTGGACACAGTAAAAGGACAGAGTAGATCACAGACCCAAAGCCTCACCCATGGCTGCCACTTCCCACGAGCCTGGGAATGCTTGAGTGCCACTTAGTGTGTGAAAGAGGGGAATCCTTCAAATAGGGACTAAATCTATTGAAACAAGTGAAGTAACAGCTTTGTAAAAATTCATACAGCAGCAAAATGACTTTGACAGTCCCTTACATAGCTTCAGTGTAACTCATTAAGCTGTGTTTCAATGTAGTAGTTGTTTGACTGTAATTTTTCTCAGATGCAGACCTTCTTATGTAATTGTAAGAGCATAGGCACTTACGATTTGGGAGGTTATTGAACGAATTCTCCAACAGTCAAAACAAGGAACAACTGTGACTTGGAGTTAAGGGACTCAAAAAGCTCTTCTTTCTGCAAAATCAACAGCCTGTCAGCTGCAAAGAATTACAAGCATTTTCAAGGATTTCTGCAGAAAAGAAAACATTAATAAAACGATTAACAGATTTTTTTCCCCCTCTTAATATGTTTAACACTCAGCACCTTTGCTTACCTTTCAGCTTAATGTCACTAGTTCATTTATTTTTATAAAGACTGCTACAGGATACCTGGTATAAAAATAGTTCACAGTGAGGCCTGTTTGAGAAGATCTCAGTATACTGGGTAGTTGACTGATATTGATGTTAACTACAACCAAAACAGTGCTTCTTACCTGCTGGAGAAGAGGCCAAGGTTTTACCCTATCAAAGGCCATGTTGGGAATTTGTCAGAAATCTAAGGCTTGTGTTCCATTTGTGTCCAGCTGAACAGCCTGCACCTCCCTTGCAGCAGTGGGGCTGGGATGACCTGTTCTTGGCAGTGCTCCTCCATCCTGATGCAAGGGGCCAGGTATGCTGCTGAGCCCAGAATATTCTGTTCTGCTCAGATGTCCACTGAGATCGAAACAGAGAATCAAACACCTCAGTGGCAGGATTTCCTTCTTCGCAGTTTCTGACTTCGGGTGGCAGTTCACTAAGCATGTCTTTTAGCTGAGCTGGGAGACAGATCCAGGTGAAAAATCTGCAGTTTAAGATACACTCCAGTTTTAGGGTCTCTTCAATGATGCAGTTGTATAAACGGCATGTGAAGGACAGTTACAAAACCACTGAAAAAAATTAGATACACTAGGGACTTGTTAGGGCCATCTATGTTTTCAAGGATTAGAAATAACATAGATGAGTGATGGATATGCTGAGCTGTCTTAAGTGTTAAAATGGTTGAAAAGATCTTTATTACTTTGGTATTTTTACATGAAACATGGAAAAAAAGTTAGCACGTCTCTAATGATATTTTAAGCCCTTACGAAGAGATGGAAACAGCTTTAGTGTTCAATTAATGCAGTAGCCAAAACATTGAATTATATTTTACTAGATTTTAGTGCTATTATGAAGCATAGGAAAGAATACAAGTCTTACTAATTTATTAGCATCTGCTCTAAAAATGCCAAAATCTTAAAAATTTAATAGAGCTTTCTGAAAACATTCATTTCACTGTACAGTGAAATTACTGCCTAAAGGTAAAGTGATGTAACAGAGTTATTGCAAGAAAAACCACATGTGGCACATTACTCACATTGGCCTTGATTCAGCAAAGTGCTGAAGTGTATCTTTAATATGTGAATATCCCACCAACTTCAATAGGACTATTCATAAGCTTAAAATTAGGCCATTGCTTAAGTACATTACTGATTTGAAGCTTCAAAAATCAGCTCAGACTTAACAGCATGACATCATGATTTAAAGGTTACATGTTATAGTGTTGGATTCACGTGAATAAATGTAAACATTTACACTGTAAGCACTGACATCTGAGCTAACTGTTTAGAGTTAGGCACAAAAGTGCCTATTTCCTCTTCATTTATGATAAAAGGATTCATGCAGGATATTAACTTATATATAGACATCACCCACTACAGATGTCCAAAGCTATATCAGATTAATTTAATTATTGTCCCTCTTCTTCTTTTCCATGTTATTCTGATTCTTTATGATCTGATATAAACTAATCATTTGTCTCCTTTAAGCTAAAAAGACACATTGAAGTGCCTGCCTGTCTGAGGTTAGATCAAAATGTATTCCCATAAAGCAAGAGCCTTAATATTATGCTAACAAGAATCTACAGAAAACCATGTGTTTGTTTTCAGAGTGTTAATGATCTTCAATTGGCAGGAAGCACCTGATTTCCCAGGAGCTGGATGATATAAACCAGTGGGAAAAGAACTGCAGAAACTAGACTGCTGTATTAAGAACAGACTTTTTTTATTGCTTCATCTTGGCTTCTCTGGCCTTTATTTGTTGTGAAGTTATGTTCTGTCCCTTGTTTGTGAATTCAACTTTTAATTATGATGATTATATTTAGGTTCAATTTGAGACCTGATTCAGTACTGTGAACTGGCTTTGGTGGAATTTAAAGCAAGCTTCTGTGGTTTGGCTGTTGAGTGTTTCCACAGAGAAAACCAATGCTCACCATAATGCCTAAGAGAATTTGGAAAAATCATGATTTCCTAGTAAAGGGCTCAATCTGCATGATGATAGTCTTGTCTTATGATCTCTCAGGATCATTTCTTACTTTCTATATTAGCAAATCCTACCATTACCTGTCTATAGATACCAAAAAAAAATGCCCCCACCACTGAAAGAACTGTTTAAATCCAGCAAACATAAACCTGTGTATACCAGAATGTAACATCTGTCAGCTAATACATCTAAAATCATGTGCGAAGCTATAGCTAACATTCAAATGAGCTCACAAAGACTGTTAGTGAAGGACCGTGAAAGAAAACCTTTTCAAAATAATTAGTCTTTCTTCAACCTCTTAAAACATCTACAAAAGATGGCTTTTGGCCTTAATGTTTGTGATACCTCTAAAAATCATGGACTAAAAAAGAGATGTTATTTTTGTGGCATATGCAAACATTTTTATGTTCCCTGCATTGTAGTTCTGCAAGAGATAACTCTTATGTCACCATCTGTAACTCACAGAGCTGACAGCTTTTATCACTATCTTTCTGCTGATATTCCTGCCGATAATAACTGCCCTTTTCTCTCCAACTGGCTAATTGACTACCACAGTTAAGTTTAAAATAGAGTTGTTATTATTCTTAGAACGTATTTAACTTGCTTCTATGTGAGCACTAAAAAAGAGCTTGCTCAAAGCCCTCGTTTTTCCCCTCTGTAGCAACAGTTCAATTAATTTTCTCTGCAAACATTTTTACTCTTACACCCTAATACTACTATGGATGTAATAATACAGTTCTTATACTTGACTGATTCTGTGTAGGGGATTGTTTGCCAAGCAAGAATGTTCAGAGGAAAGTAATTAGAGATGTATGATATTTTCAAAGCTGAGTAATGAAATTGCAAGTATCTGACCCCTTAGTTTCTCATCCATATGGACTTGCGTCTTCTTAAAATTTTAGTCATAGGCATGAATGAACTCAACGTATGCAATGAGAATAAAATGAGTTCCAAGCTTTGCCTGCCTTTAAGTAAAAATCTAGTAATATTTCCAGGTTTTGCAGAATTTTATGCCAATTCAGAGAACAATACTAAAGGTTGGAGTTAAGGGATGGATGAGTTAATAAAAAATTATAATGAATCATCAAAATTTAATAATGGGATTCATATGGTTTTTTTCATGTCCTGCCAGTCCTTCCTGAATATCTGTTTCTGATTCAGATGACAACTATGAAGTTCAAATGTAAGTAAAATTATAACAAATTTGAAGACTATTAATAAAAAATAGTTTAACTTTATTTCATGGTTTTATTATGTTTCAAAAATTTCTAAGACTTATGATTGCATTGCTATAATATTGATTCAAATTTAAAACAACTCTAGTCTGAGGTCTTCTAATTAATCAAGAGCTTTATAATTTATTCCTCCAGGAGCCTCTGTAAAGTTTGGTTCCAGATCTAGATGTAAATTCTCATGATTTATTCCTTTGGATCTTCGTTTTGTTTAGGGCTAATATTCGTAAACATCTTTCCCTCAGACAACTATGTTCATCTTTCCTGCATTTCAGACTTCACAGTATAAACAAAGAAATAAATAATTTCCCAGGTTAAAGCAGCAGGAATGGTGAAAGACCAGTTTACTGTAGGAAGATGTAAGCTAGTGAAGTATTACAGTTTAGAGAAGCCTTGGACATAGTTAACAACTTCAGTTATACTATTACTGATAGTTAATAATGATGATGATTTGATTAATTAGGTTACTTTCCTCTCTTTTTATGAAATAGCGGAGAGAAAGTTATTGTTCTGGCCTTCTTGGAGCAGGGAACTACTTCTCAACCTCCCATATTTCAGATGAATGTCCCACCACCAGCCTATCAGGCAGCAGCTGTGTAATTCTCCTTTTGGGAGTTGATTTAGCTTGTAGAAGTAACATTGTTTGAGTAAACAAAACATAGAATATGTACCCTTTTGGTAGGACATTCACCTGGAATATAGCAGATATGTGTTCATGTTTCATGCCATACATGTTTTACACTGTAAGTCTATTTTCCCGTGCCTCAGGACTATGGGACATCAGCCAGGCTCTTGATCTCTGCATTTTTTGTCTAATTGTAATAAAGCCTGAAATCTCTTTTTGACACTCTTTTTGCTTTCCAAAAGTAGTTCCTTCCAAACCTTCCCTTTTCTATAAAAAGTTAGGTTTTGAACATTAATCTTTTCCAATGAAAATCCATGTCCTCAAAAATTCCTGATAAATTCTACTGCAGTTAAGTTTTTTCCCTCCAATTCTCATAAAAAGCACTTCCTGGAGAATTATAAAATATAGCTAACCAGTTTTTAATCTAATCTGGTTTGGCTTTCAGTATCTAAATAGTACAAAGTTTGCCATTGTGTGTTTCTGAAAGAATTATGAACTGTGGTTTTCCCTAACAAAGTGAAAGGATGTCTTCCTTAATTTAGATTTCCCTGGCATGTCCAGCAAACAATGATTCATGAAAGCCCTATTTTAAATTCTTCTTTACAGAAAGCTTTTTCTTTGCTCTGTACACAGGGAGAAAATTGACCACAAGCTTGTCTCCTGCAGAAGTGGTTTCCTCATCACATAATTCTTCCAGCAGAGGACAATGCCTTTTTCATTCTACTAAGAGGCAGGTTAACCAGAGAGGAAATTGTGTCCAAAACTGATTAAAAAAAAAAAAGAAAGAAAAAGAAGAAAAAGAAAAAGAAAAAGAAAAAGAAAAAGAAAAAGAAAAAGAAAAAGAAAAAGAAAAAGAAAAAGAAAAAGAAAAAGAAAAAGAAAAAGAAAAAGAAAAAGAAAAAGAAAAAAAAAGAAAAAGAAAAAGAAAAGCTTCTGAAATGATCAGGAAACAACCTTACACATAACACATTTAGTAATTTGGTAAGAACTATTGTAGATTTTACATCTTCTTAATATGGGCCAGCTTCTTGGCGGGTATCAGGGTGGATATCAAAAGAATTACAAAAGAATTTAGCACTTGATAATCTTTCCCACCTATTTAAAACTTATTTTCAGATACAAAAGGTTTTATATGGAAGAGTTGGTCAATGAACATAATTACCAGAAATGAGGCCTGTAGACTGCACCTATACAGTCATTATTTTATGTTATAGTTCTTCTAAGAATTCTGCAGAATAAAATGCTAATCTAAAACAGTGCATCAAGAGGTATGAAAAAAGTAGAAATTACAAATGTAATGTAAACTTTTAACTGGTGACTTATGTACCTTGTGATATTTGGACTAGATGACCTTTCAAAGTCCCTTCCAACCCAAAGCATTCTGTGTAGACTCTTCCAAGTGTGAAAAGGTATCTTCTGTTCATAACATTTCTTTCCAGATGGTTTTAAAAAGTCATATACATGGCACTAAGATAGTGAGTTTTGATGAATTCAGGCACCCAGAAACCTAGCTCAAGCCTAATAAATAAAAGAATCTTAACCATTTAAAAAATCTTATTACTAAAATTGATTCATTCTGGGGACATGTGAATTTTTTTAGGTGTCTGTGAAACAACTATACCTTTCTATCCATATTATTGTAATAAGAATTATATATGCATACACCAATGCAATGCAGTTTTTATAACCAGACTTTGCCTTCAAATTCATTCCCATACATTCAATTAAATCCAAAGGGATCCGCAATGAAAAATTTGACTCCCTCATTTGAATGATTTCCTGGTGATTTGGATGAGCTTCCAAAGACAGGTCATAAACATGAAATAACATCCACAGTGTATGTGAATTAAATCTGCAATATTTTTTATTTTGTTTACTGACCTTAACTCTGCATTTTCATCCCATAGTTTAAAAATGGTTGTAAAACGGTAATATCTTTTTTTGGAGCTGGATTTCCTAATTTCAAGGAACACAACCAATTTAGAGGAAGTAAATTCCACATACACTTCTATCTTCTCTCTTGTTTATGCCTTTTCTTTTCTTCATGTACAGTTTATGATGTTCACATCCCCTACTCCAGCTTTCATTTGGAGATGACTGTAAAACCTCTTTGCCCATTAGACTCCTCAGCATCTGAAAGCACTTTTTTGGTGTATCTGAGAGAACAATTAAAAAGCATAATCTGTTGGGGCTGTATTTATGCTGAAATTGGTCAAAACCTCAGATTAGCCATAGAGATTGACACAAAGGCCTTGCATATAAGATCTATGTCCTATAAATTTGTATAAGTCTAAAGTTACTGTATGCTACAGCAGGAACATCAGGTTTGCATCACCAAGCCAAATCACGAGGTTTTCAGCTATTGGTTGAAGAAAAAATCTGAACAGGAAAAAACCCAAAAGGCTTTTCAAAACCAAACAAATATTTATCGTTTTTATGCAAACAAATATAGTTCAAGTGACCCAAAAATAAACATTTAATTTACTTTTAGGTTCATTTAGCCCGATTGTTCAATATGAATTCTCTTTATGTCACTTTAAGCAGTGTTTTGCAGAAAAAAGACTCTACAACTCAAAATAGAGTTATAAAGCAGGTATGTTTTACTCCAGCCGGGGTGCAAGGGGATTCCTCCACAAAGCTTGCACACCCACCACACATTTTACCAGAAACTTATAGACTGTGAACATCCATATTCATTAGATTACATAACACAAACATACATATTCATGAGTAAGGCTTGGTTAGTTTGAAAGGCTGGTATCAGCAGTTTATGTTCTTCTTTGCACCTGTGCATTGCCTCCTGGTGGTCGTCTTCAGGGGACTTTGGGAGGAAGGCTCGTAGTCTTTCTCACCTTTTATTTTTCCCCACAGCATGCGCAGATTGTCTTGGCCAATTTCTTGAATAACAAGAGTGTTTCTCAGCTGGTTTACTCATTCTATCTTATCTAAAAGTACCAATGGAACTTCTACAGTCCATATATGGCTATCTCTATTCATTACTAAAGACCAAGCTAGTTAGAACACATCTGTTTCCCAAGGACAAAACCATGATATTTTGCTGAACACTGCAGTTCTTGGTAGATTTTCACAGTGAACTGCTTTGTTTTGATGAACACAGTAGTCCTTGGTAAAATTCCACAGAACAGTCTCAGCAAGCAGGTTTCATAGCAATATTCAAAAATACTGTAAGTAATACTATAACTTGCTATAAGTAAGTAAATAAGTTGCTAAGCAGTTTTCTATAAGTAAATAAGTCTCTAAACAAGTAATCATTTCTCCGTATCAGCAGTAATCCACAATATTATTTGCAAAATCACTTTTACCTCTCCTTTTTATTTCCATGATTATTCCTTGAATTTTACTCTGATTCTTAAGTAGGTTTTATATTCCTTAAACTCAGTTTTGGAGTGAAATTGGTGGGGTTTTAATTTTCCATGATGATGTTCTGGATTTACTGACTCCTGAAGTTCACTCCTGTGAGCAGTTTCCCTGAGTAACAGTCTGTTATCTTTCACTAGTACCAGATTTCACTAAAGAAACAGAAGGACATTTCAATTATATGTATAAAGTGTACAGTTTTCCTCTTGTTTACAATAGATTTTTTTGTGAAATTATATGTTCTACATGGAAAAAATCCTGTTGTTTAATGTAAAGTTACTATACATGGATACTAATGTTCCTACAAATTTTGATATTGCAGTTGTACAGATTCAGGTTCACCTATAGAAAGCACATTATAATATGTTCACTATTTACAATTAAGAAAAACCGAACTTTAATGCCTTGTCTAAGCAGCTTAAGAAATACTAGTAATCTTTACACCTAATCACTCATGATCTACAGACAACAACTCTTATCTCTGGATGAAAAATCTCATTCTTCTCAAGGATGAGGATAAATCCGAGTCATCTGGTCTAGTTGGCGCCAAAGTTAAGAAGAGATATTGGAAAGATTATCAGCCTATAATTAGGGATTTATAATTACCTAATTAAAAGCCAAATCCTCTCAGGCCCAGCCCAAGAGTTTCCATTCAAACAAGTAACAGCTCTGAGTAACGTGCACTAATTGGAGGGTCCAGCTGATGAAGGCTGTAATCTGGAGAGTGGCCTGGTTTCTTCTGGTCATTCTTAATGAGTTTCTACCCAGTGAGAGGTTACTTTGCCCATTGTTTTAGTGTCATGGCAGCTATTAAGAGTGACAGAATAATAATTGTTTTACCATAGTCCTCCTGGAGGTCTAAATCAGTTGATATTGTACCTGCTATATTGGACAGGATATGTTTGAGATGGGGTAGAAGAGAAATCCATAGGTCATTCTAGGTTTACAGGGTTTGAATTCCAGCAGTGTTGAGTGGATTACACCAATCAAATCTAGGTTTAGGACTGTAGAGAAAGCCATCTGTTGTTTGTATTTTGAATCTGAATGCATAAAATGTAGGGCAAATCAATCATCTTCCTAAAACATTGACTTTCTAGCTAAGAGTGAATAGCTTCTTCAGCAAAAAGGAGGCTTTTTGATGGGAGGAAAATCCAGCTATTGATTTATGTGGCAAAATGTCAACTGATTAATCCTATCAGAGAACTTTAATTAGATACATACTCATTCGCTATTCTTCTCCCAGGGCTACTATTGTGCATACTATTGGCTGGCATTTGGACTTGCCGGTGTCAGCACTGAACAGACAGTTTGCAACATGCAATGTCATCACTTACAGAAATACTACAATTGTGCCAAAAAAACTATTTAAGCCTAAATAAATTAATTTCTAGTAAAGCTTAATTTTTTATTTTTTAAAAAAAGAGTAATTATAGTTGTACTTTGTGATCTTTAAAAGCATTTTATTACACAAACCCACAAATAAAGGCCACACGATACAACACATAGATATTTCAAGGCCTGTATTAGAAAATCCAATCATGGTTCTCAGTGGAAGCTCTCTGGAAGAATGTAGATTTGCCAGAATGATAGCTAAGGTAGATGAAATCTAACCCTACAGTTGAGACAGAGCCATAAAGTTGTATACCTCTCAAAATAGAACCCCCTCAGAGCCAAAAACCAAACATTTGTCAAATATAGAAATCAGGTCAGACAAGATCTATACAAAAGAAAAGCATTTTCTCTCAGACAGAAGAGGTGCCCTTTCCATCTCTACTTTCTAGAAGAGTTTGACCAATCAAATGTAGTAATTTCATTGGATTTTTGAATGCCTTAAAACAAGCTCTAATATTTACAATTGAAGTCTGATCACCTCAGTACGTCACACAGCTTTTTAATATCCCGCTTCCTAGTTCTCTTCCTTGACTTTTATAAAGAAGTTTAAATCATGTCTTTCTCTACTCATTCAAATAGTGATGAGGGATGAGTTTGCAAATCTCAGCATCACATCAGATGTAGCTTAAAGGGTATTATTTGCTGAAATGCTGATCATAGAAGTGTTTCTTTCAACTGAAGTTTTGATCAAGAATCAGTTGCTATTAAGGCTTATATACTGAGAGACTTATCTGGGGATGTCCTAGGTGGATTAACCTTTTCATAGCAGCAAGCACACCACCAGTGTGTTTTTGCCCTACTCTGGATCAGAGGTAGGGAATCAGTTCATTCTCAGTGGACTCCAAGTCCTTTTTGTTCCTCTTTTGAGCTTGCCAGTAAAGTCAATCTAAAATATTGAAAGATCTGGTTGTCAATAAATGGAGAGGTGAAGCCTCAGGCATAAACATGGACAAGTCACTTCAAAAGGGAAGAAAAATAATTAGACTTTGCATTTTAAAACAGAGAAGATGGAAAGCTTTTGCTTTGAAAGGTGAGCACTGAAAACCCAGGGATAGATTTGACTTTTGGAGGTGATGCAAAATCATTTAGTAGCAAGCCAAATAGTCTTCCTTCAGACTAACCCATTCACGTGTCTGTGGTGTTTGAGAATGTTTAAACAAAGGGATCTGGAAAACCTTCATAGCCAGAGAAACTGAAAGGCTGCAGTAGTTTAGGTCACAAAGAAGGCAAATAAATTCAAGGAGGAATAATAAAATAACATTAAAATTGAGAAAGATATTATGAAAACTTTATTAATGTTTCAGATTCTCTGCCTTTTCTCCAAAAAGTGGTTGCCTCTTCCTTGTCCATTCTTTACAGATGCTGTCCCAGTCCTCTCAAATGCCCTCACTCCCTCGCTGTCCTTGGTCCCCTGTCATGTATCCAGTCTCTTCACATCCTGGCTTTGGAATGCACCTGCATTTGTCAAATAGTTTTCTTCCAGGTCTGGCAACTGCTCCCAGATCTGGTCCCCCATTTATCTACATTGGATATGTGCCAGCTCATTTCTCCTGTCTTTTGCTGAAATGATCCAACCACCTTTCTCCCAGAGGAAACCCAGCCACAAGTGTTAGAGCAGTGCACAGCAAAGCATGTTCCAGCCAGATAATATGAACATTAATGACATCAGGTTTAGCTTCCTGTGCCCAGGACAATCCTCCTACCTCTGCAGGCCTTTCCATCTCAAGTGCCTCCCAGTGCCATAACTTAGCATATGCATCATACATTCTCACAGGCATGCTATGTTCTGGCAAACTTCATATGATTTCATGCTCTCACCCAAAAGTAATTACTAGGACTTAAAGTCACCTGGAGTCCAGAGATGATCCAGGCCAAGTGTTATGCATAGTGAGTACACAGTCTTCAGGCCAGGTCTAAGAACATGAATGCAAGCAACCTTGCTCCTTAGGCTTGAAGGCCACAGATGTCCTACTGGGCCAAAAGTCTTAGCAGCACATTGGTAGAAGTACAGTAACTGAAGTTCTGTTGTGCATTTCCCAGTTTAATCTGAAAGGAATCTATGATGTGTGTTGTACCATGTGAGCCAGAACACAGTAGCAGGGATCATCAGGAGATTTCTTTCAAAAGGACACTCTTGATCCAGTGCTAAACTGGTTGCTAGTACCAATATCCAAACTAAAATTCTCAGATGCATCCCACAACAGATGCTAATGCTTAGCCATTAGCAGACTCCTGCAAAACAGTCATCATCCCTATCCCTGTCTAGCTACTTCTGCCTCTTGTTATCCTAGCACCATTCCTGGCTCCCCATCTGATCTGCTTCTCTCTTCCCTCAAAGACTGGTATCTAGTCACATTCTCTAAGCTCTTTCTTCCATCCTTATGATGAGTTCATCTACCTCCTTCTTTCAGTTTTTGTCCAACATGTCACATGATACCCTACAATCATTGCTAGTGCTCACATCTGATCCAGGTCAGGGACCCCAGAATACAGCACTATGAACATTGCAGAGGAAGGGCTGCCAGAATGTTGAACAAGGCCAAGACAATACATTTGCCTGGCCAAAGTTTGGACCATGTTAGGGGAAATTTTCCAGAAAGAAAAGAGTGATTGTATGAAGACAGCTAACATGGGACATCCAACATCAAAAGAAGTTGGGTCAAATAATAAAGCAAAGCAGGGTCTAAAAGATGTCAGACAACTTTATCAATTAGGATGTCACTGAAGTCCTGCTGTATATTAAGAACAGTCTGAGGAAGTAAGATTGAAGGACTTTGTTCTCAGTAATAGCAAACAATTAAAGATGCATTTTATGAAATTAAGCATACACTCAAATCAATTATGGGAATTATTTTCAGAAAATACTATTCAGGTGTAGTGTGGTGCATTCACCTTGGTGCTGCCAGATGCCCATCAAGCTGCTCTATCACTCTTCTCAACAGAACAGGAAGAGAAAATACAATGGAAAAGCTTGTGGGTCAAGATGAGGACAGGCAGATCATTTAGCAATTACAATCATGGGCAAAACAGACTCAGCTTAGGGAAATTGATTTAATTTATTGCCTGTTAATAACAGAGTAGGATAGTAAGAAATAAGAATAAAACTAAAACCACCTTCTCCCTACCCTCCTTTCTTCCCAAGCTCAACATCCCTCTAACTCTTCTACCTCCTCCCCCCAAGCAGCACAGCAGGATGAGAAATGGGGGTTGTGGTCGGCCCACAATGCTTCATCTCTGCTCATCATCTTCCTCCTCATGGTCTTCTCCAGCATGGGGTCCCTCCCATAGGGTACAGTCCTTCACGATCTCTTCCAAAATGAGTTCTTCCCATGGGATGCAGTTATTCAAGAACTGCTCTATCATGGGTCCTTTCTATAGGGTACAGTCCTTCAGGAACAGATAACTCCAGTGTGGGTCCCCCATGGGCCACAGTTCCTGCTAGAAAATCTGCTCTTTCATAGGGTCCTCTCCCTGGGTTGCAGCTCCTACCAGGAGCCCGCTTCACCGTGGGGTCCTCTGTGGGCTGTAGTGTGCGTATCTTCTCTGACATGGTCCTCCCTGGGCTATAGAAGGACAACCTAGCTTCTGGTGTCTTCTGTGAGAGGACACCACTGCAGCCACCTCCCTGCTACCTTAGCACATAAACCCAAGACAAACAGTATAGGTTGAGATGTGAAAGAACCAAAATTAATTCGGCTGGCCAACCAGCATCAGATGTTCACAAAAAAAGCCTGACAATTTAAAAACAGTTTTAATATTTTCGCAGCTAATTTCAAAATTTCCAATTTTAAATGGGAAAAAGGCTTTTTTTGTTGTTTTGTAAATTGTTGCTAGGATATGTAAAAATAATTTTAAACACTACGATCGTATAAATTGACTGGTCTACAAATGAACTATGAGGATTCTTTCTACACAGCTCAGATTTTTTTTCTTCATTTTTAGGAGTGGTAACCAGTTAACAGAGATTAGAATTCCATTTGAGATTATTTCTTTTCCCACTAAATATGATTGTTCAGTTCTTCATGTACTTTAAATTTTGTTAAACGTTCTATTTTTCCATTATGTCTTGACTGTTTAGTTAATTTCCTTTTAGTGTAATAATAATTCACTTTTTAATGATCTCCCATTTCTATTTGCTTTTCTAGTTCAGATGATAGTTCTCATAACTGACAATGCTGTAATGCATGCAATATATCTGTATTGATTAATTTCAAAATCTTTAACTTAATTACAGTTGTAGAAATCATCCAAAAAAAGTTCCATTTTGCAAACAGTCAAAAAATTAATCAGATAAATCTGTATGAAAATATAGTTTCATTTGAATAACTGACTGATCCTAGTGGATCTAGAATCTAACATTAATAAAAGCATGAGGCATAAAGAAATAGACCTTTTGAAATAATTTGTTATGAAAACTTTACTTGAAAATATTACCTCACAAAAATTCTGACAATGGGGAAAAAAACAGACTCTCCATGCATAAAAGTATTTGTTGTGCTCATAATCATGACTGATAATTAAATTGGATTTGTAACAGATGGGAGGAATATAAGTCAGTTTGTGGCAGAAGGCAGACATGCTAGCTAGTGAGAAATTACAAAAGTGTACTGCAAACAGTTGACTGAGGTGGGTAAGTGATCTGTGTCTGTTATACAAACCACATTTCAGTTAAAGCTGTGATTATTTTAACAGAAGAATTGACAGTACCTTCAGTTATTCAGGCATAGTGGTATGTATAACTATTATGCACATTTCTAATGTCCTCTAATATATCTCAAAGGGACCAAAGGAATCTTCTCACGAAAAGTGATTAAAAAGAAAAAATTATACTCTGGCCAGGTAGTAACTAACAAAGGACCATCATATCTGGTCTGCAAGAACTGACTGAAAAAGAAGTATATGTAAATAAACTTTATAGTGTTTTTGACAGAATGTGAACTGATGATGGAATTAGTCACTGATATTTGAACAATTTCTATTAGTACTATATTTGACTGTAAAAAGTAATGCTTGTTCTGTGGAAACGATGAGCCCATTGAAATGTTGATTAAATTATATGTATTTGAACAATGGTAGACAGTTCTATAGTTCACAAATAACATTATAATGTAAATATCAAAGAAGATGCAGAGCTATTTCTGTATCTACATGGAGATAAAACTGGAAAACTTCAAGAGGGTGATATCAAGAAAAACTTAACAATGAGATTATATTTGATGAAATCCCTGATTATGTGGCAAGTGCCCTACTTTCATAGCAAGTCTTTGTGGAACAATACATGGAAGAAGTCTGAGAAAGAAAGTCAAAGCACTTGAAATTCAGGGCCATCTCCAGCTGAAGACTGGGACACTTCAGTCTACAGCCTGATTTATTGTAGGGACTAATGGTATGTTAGCCTCTTGCCATTCCTGCTAGATGAAATATGTTTGTTCAAGATAAATACTTGATGCACCACTCAAAATATTGTCTCTGATTAGACTGACATTCAGAAGTTGCAGAGGTGGTCATCTCACATGTTCTGTTGGTGGTTGCCCAGCCTATTGAAAACACAAAATGTAGTCACCCTGTGGATCACTGGTCAGTGTGCTGTGCTTGGTAAGTTGAGTTTGCTGGGCTCAAACGTCCAACAGATGTTGCAAGTGCCCAAAAAGGTGGGTTCATTATATCTACGCTGACGTCTTGTGTACAGTCTGTCTGAGATTGTCTCCAAATGAGGTCCCTCATCATGTTACAAGTTTACAGCTCTTTTCAGATCCCATTTTTGTATCATCTTTGTTTCTCACCTACACTTCAGCTGTAAAGAAACTGTTTAAAAACTAGAGATTCAGAATGTCTACTAGATCTTCATCTTTCTGTTACAGTATGAAGCCCTCTGGGCTATTCTTCTATTGGTTCTTCTATTATATTTTGTCATAAGACCTGAATAAAAAGAAAATATCCACATAGAGAATGATGGTATGACTACTCCTAGCTCTCACCTGGGGCTTGGCAAGGATTTAACTAAGGGTCCTTAATTTTTGCTGTTTTCTATATGTGTATGTGGGGTGTTAATTGAAGTGTCTCATATGTATCCTTTTGAATTTCTATAATAATATAATTTCCACAATCATACAGTTCTGCATGATTCTACAAGATATCAAAAGGGTGAGGAAAATCAGTTTTCCCAAATGAAAAGCACAGTGATTATGATAAGTGTGATACATTTTAAGTTGGAAAATTCAAAAGAGAACAAAGACCAAGACAGCTGCAATTTGGTATCCAGATTGTTCGAAGAGAGGACAAGAATAATGAATGAATGAATGAATGAATGAATGAATGAATGACAGTAGAAAACATTTTGATTCTGTACCTCCAACTTCCTAAGGAGACTTGCTGCTAAAGCTACCTAAACTTTATTATCACTCACAGAGTAAAACTATACATATTTTAAAGATAACATTATTCAATCGCTTTATCAGACATATTCATCAGCTATGTGGATGTGAAACATCTTTTTCCATACAAGTTTTCTCTTGGCAAAGAGCAATCTATGAACTTGCCAATGTAAATTCACTGCAGGGTTCTAAGAAAATTAGTAATAACTAGGAGAATTTTAAACTATTTAGGTTAACAAAGGTCTTCTATACCTAGATCTAATACCACTTGAAATAACAGTTGACTTTATGGGACAGACTGTAGACAAAGGGACCATTGCTTACCAATACCATAAAGAAAAATATATAAGCATGTGATTATAAACTTCAATGAGATGTTGTTTGAAATAGTAGTTGAGTGGAAGCAGAAGCATACATGAATCATCTGGTATGGCTGATTTCCCTCACTCCATTTTATTTAAGCAGCTTTACTGTGCCATTGAGGTGGGAAAACACCAGGAACATGTATAAATTCCAAAGTTAGACTTATGTGTCTCAAAATCTTTGAAACTATTGACTCATTATTCAAGCCATTATCTTTCAGGCTTGTCTTCATAAAGCCTTTTTAACTGGTTTAACAATACAGGATTAAAGGCAACATTGTTAAACCAGCTGACCAAAGTTCTGCTGATCAGTTTTACTGCTTTCCACATTACTGTGGGGCTATCGTCTGATTTGCACAGGGACGGTGGCCAGCAGTGGTTGTGTATGGCACAGAGACTTCCATCATACTACGTGAGTCCAGTGCTGGGAACTCTGTCCCTCCTAAAGTGCAAGATAGTTTATACAAGGCAATGAAGGTTGTGAGAGAGTCACTATCTGAAAGGCCTTCATTTACTGAAGTTTTCTAAATAAGTACACATAGTATTCCTCTCAGTCCTCCTTCAAATGCGTTAAAAACATTTTTTCAGATGTGTTTTTCCAATTAGTCTTTCTGAATGTTTTTAATGTTCATATTTAAATAATATAAGAAACAGGAGATGTTGTATATATACAATAACAGACTCAGAACAGAACAGCAGACTCTGAAGCAGAGATTTTATTTATGCTTCACCAAAAGAATATTAATACATAAAACATTTTAAATGTTTTATAAAGACCAAATGGTTAATATTAAAGAATCTTAAAAGAAAACAGTTAAAGAATCTGTCTCGACTTTGTCTGATAGTCATCTCAAGTGTGTGTCTTGGCCTTGCTGAAACTTGATTGGTCTTCCCTCCCATCCTTGGTTTCCATGCAAAGAAAACACAGGTATGACGTTTCAGACAGGTTTGGATGACCTGAGCATCATATGTATGAACAGAGGACCAGGATGAGGGGGTAAGGGTGCAACATAAATTCTGACAAGGTGCTGCAAAGACGTGAGCTGCTTTTATTGGTAAGGGGGATTTTACTTGGTTGGGGTTTGTTTTGGGGTTTTTTTCAGTATAAATAATTGTAGTAGTTACATTCCTTCAGAAATGTCTATTTACCCCTCTTGTTCTGACTTCCACTTTCTTTATCTGTGGGCTGGAGGAAAGAGGCCATTCTAAAGAACGGCTTTTTATGCCCTTATCTAGTAACAGGAATGCAACAAACCTGATGAGAGTGAGACCTTTACATCACAGACTGTGTTCTTCATTCTGGGTGAATAACTGAAAAAAAGAGCTATACCAAGTTTTCTTTCTTTCTGGGAAATAAGTTCAGCACACTTACCAGCTTTGAACCTTCAAGCAGTATGGACACCTGGAGGGTGTCAAAAGCCAGGGAGTGCATTGCCTTCCTGGGTAGCAGGTGTTGAGATGTTTTGGGTGAAACAGGTGAGCATTTAGGTCTCCATCACAATTATAGACCTCAAGCCCGTTATGTACATTCAGTGAATTCAATGGGTCTGCATCTGAGATGAGAGCTATCTGTCTCTTGAAGATCAGAGGACTGGTAAGACTCTAGGTGTAAATATAATTATCTTCTTTTACACCCTAGTCCACATTTTTTCCAATAGATACAAACAAATTATATGCCTTTATGCTCCCAGGTAGCACTATCAGGGAAAGAGCTCCCAGATTTACTCAGGCAGGATAATTTTGATTATTCTGTCAAGAAAAGTGTTTTTGTCAGGTCAGCTCTGTATTCCTTTGTAAAGAATAAAAGGCTTGAGAAAAGACATATAAGAAAGAAATGGGGACATATCTCTTTTGAAGTACAAAAGCAGTGTGTTTTGAAAGTTATGTTTGAGGCTGTTATTATGTCTGCTTGTGTATCTCCACAAATGAAGCTAGAATGCAGAGGAGTCAGCATTAAAAATTGTTTTCAGAGCCCATTGTACTGAAGTGTTTCATTGTAGAGGAAAATGAAAGGAATCTGCTGTACCTAAAGCAGCAACATATAATTTTATTTTTTTTTAATTGAAGAATCAGATCACAAGTTTTTAACGTAAAACACTGAAACAATTAATCCAATTTGAAGGCAATGTGTTGCTATAAAAATTAGGCATGTTCACAGCTATGCAAATGCTCTTTTTAAAATCAGACCCTGGAACCAATCTGCTGGCAAATAGTGTTCTGTCACAGGTAGTGCTCTAACAGTTTGTAATCATCCTCCTAGACTTGACTGTAGCCCTGTTCAACACCACTTTGAAATAACAATACTAGCAGCTAGAAAAGCCAGCATGTTAACCATTCAAACATCTCTTTTGTTCAAATTCTGTACCTTGTAATTATATTTTACTTTTATGAGCTTTTATCACAATTGCTGTACTTTTTAAATGTGAAATGTTCTTCTATTTTTAAGTACCTTTTTTTTTTTTTCTATGTGTTTCTTTCATTATGATGAATTTCCCCTATATATTTAGCTTTTCTGCATTGTTTGCTTTCCTTCTTCCTGCTTTCCTGCTGTGAAATATTTTTATGTTCCTCTGCGTTTAATGCCTTTGGATGGTTAGTTTACAACAATTGTAAAACTCCAAGTGGTGCTTTCTGAGAATATCATCTCTATTAATGAAGTAGAAAACAGCAGTACTTTGGGGGGCTGCTTTCAGTATAGTTCAGTATTAAAGAAAGGCATTTCCACTGATATAACTTGAAGGATTTAAGTTTATTTTAGAAGTGGGAAGTGCAAAATCAAGCAAGACGTTATTTTGTGTGAAGGAGGAAAAAGTAAAGGCAAAGCAAGTCCACTGGTAGCATCCTGAGAAGAGAGCACACATAAAACCAGCACATTAGTATTTTCCCAGCCAGATCAGCTGCTTTAGTAAAACATTTATAAGTGTGTCAGTGCAAGAGACAGAGTTCCCTCAGAGTTGACCCAAAGTGGGAAATAAATTCCCACGGGAAAGAACAGTTACAACAAACCTCACCACCTCCTGCTGCAAAAGCAATCTTCACATCTTTGACCTTACCTTGACTAGTTTAAGTATATAGGGTGTATTCTAAATACTCCATTGGTCATTGCACATGATTATTGCCTGGGAAGGAGAGGAATAAACAAATGTATAATAGGTGTTAGTCATGTCCTTATGTGTTCTGGCAGGGACTTAGATGCAGCAGGGGTGAATCTGATTACTGAATGTACAGCAGAAGAGGGGTTGTGACTACTTCATTTTTACAAGCTTAATCACAAATAACATGTTTCCCGTACAATATGAATTGGTCTGGCCAAATTCTTTATTAGCTAACAACACTTTGACATGAGGGTAGTTCCTTTGATGTCAGGGGAATTGTTATGATTTCAGAGAGGCTTGACCAAAATGAGAGTCAGTCCTGTTTTTTACAAATACAGAAATAGAATAATGATGCTATTTGTTAGTTTATTTTTCGTAAATGCCATTATCCTGAGGGTTGTGTGAAACTGAATTAATTCTGCAAAGAAAGAACTGTCATAAGGAGTCATGAAATGCCTTTGTGAAACTGGTAGCTGAAAAGCAGCTGTTGCATGTGAGACTCTAAACATCAATTAAGATGTACACTTTGGGGTTTAACAAAGGTTTGAATCTAAGTGCTCTTTGTTGTTTGATATAGATGTGTAAATGCATGTGCATGCATGTGTCCTCATAAAGGGGAAGATAGGAAGACATCCAAGCAGCAAAACACTATAGTAGGACATTGAGAAAATAAGATGGAAGTCTTTCAGAATAGGAATTTCAGCCAGGCCTTGCAGTATGATCCCAAAGGAAAAATAAGAATAGTGCTTTGGGGAGTGCTTTGGAAACGTGAACAAAGAAAATTCCTGGCTTCATCCTCCAGTTCTCCCTCCATTCCTCCCTGAAAGAACGCACATATTACCTAACTGTCTCAAACAAAAATCAAATGCAATGGTATAAATGTGGTCTATGTGATGGCTACTATACTTCCCTTATCAAAAAATCAGACAGGAGAATAAGAATCTATTCAAAACTTGTTGCTGAACACTAGGTTATTCACATTCTTATTCTGCCTGGAAACATTTTCAAAATAATATTTAAGACAGGAACAACCCTATTCCATTAATAAAAATGCTGGCAAGATATGAAAAGGCCTAAAGATTACGTGACTGCTCTGGTTAGGTGAGCTAAACAAGCACTGGTTTAATATAAAAAAGCACTCCTGAAAGAACAAGCATTAGCCCATTAAAAAAATTAAATATGTTACACCTAGGTGAATGCTCATAAGGTCTATAGCATTGCAAATAAAGACAAGCTGTATGGGTCCGATAGTTCCTGTAGACATGAATGTTAAATATATGTTACCCTAAAATTCACAGATCATTCAAGCATAGTTAAACTCATGAAGCTGAGGCTATAGATTTTGAAGTTAACCTCTTGGTGAACAAGTCCAATAGGTGCATAGTTCCCCATATGACTGATATTCTTACAAGGTCTCTGGGTAGAGCACTAACTCACTGGCACTGCTGGTAGTGTTAAAGTTCCTGCATGGTTTCCATTATAGACTCCTTTTCATCCAAGCACTATTTTCAGCTCGATCATCAAAATTCACTACAGAGCTGCAATCAGCCAAGAATAACTTATTCATGCTGTATGTCTGTGTTTCTTAAACTGTCTTTTATTTTTAGAATTAGCATAGTTTTCTGAACTGGGTGTTTTCCCTCAACAGTAATAATGAAATCTACCCCCAGGCTAAGGGTGTGTATCTGAGTCTCACTTCAGCCCCACTTGGAAACAAATCCTACAAACTATTATTCAAGAGGGAGATTTTCCAAATGTAAGTAATGTCAGTGGGGTGGACAGGTTTACTGATGCAGATAAATTTGTTTTCAGGGTCAGGCCATCTGTATTGTTTTGTATTTTAATACCACAATAAAACAAGCTATCCTCAGTTATCTGAGGAAAAAGAATCCTGAAAATGAAACAATATGAAATTTCCATTTTTTATTTTTTACATTTTTCATTGCTATTTAAATAATGTGTCAGATTTGGGGTTTTTTTCATTGTTTTTCAACCTGAGAGAAAATTTTCTTAGCTCCTCTCTCATTTGAAGAGGAGAGGATGAATTGATGTGAGGCCGGAGGCCTAAAACAATTTTAAAGGACTTTTTTTCTGTTTTATTAAGAAAATGGAATTAAACAAAAACCTGCTCATTCAGACCCTGTCTTTGATAGAAGGCATGCAGTCAATGAATAATCATATGCTTTCATCCATCACACTCGCACAAGGGTCAGTGTTCAGTCCACTGAAGAGCCCCAATAGCAGCAAGACACTGCAAATGTACATTCAGTTCTGCTCCTCTTCATTTCGGCGCTCATGCTTCTTTTCCCTCCTGTCCTGTCTAGAAATGGCACAACTGAATCTTGGAGAGAAATGCTTTTCACATGTTATGTAAATGAAAATATTTTGATGGTTTGGGTGCAGTCACAATATCAGATTATTTTTCTTCTGAATTCACTTTTTCATCTCTCAGCATTATAACCAATATTTTTAACCTCAGTTAATTGGCTACCTTGTTTGCCAGCCTGTAAAGGGTATGTTGTTGGGGACAAGAGGGAATGTATAGAGGCATTCAGTTAGGAGGTTAGGCTCCATATGCTTCCTCTACAGTCAGGGGAGAGCAATAAACACCTCAAGAAGGCAATTCAAAGCATCAAAGTTAAAGTAGACCCTTTACTCAGCTGAATCACTCTCTAGACCTACAGGCTTTATGGACCGTATCTTCACTGACTACAGGAAGAGTTTAAACACTTAGCTCATATATAGGCACATATATACACACCCACAAGCATAAGTGTCTCAGTGAACCTCCTGCTGAATGAGTGAGTTTAACAAGCATACCTCTCTTAGATACCCCAAAACTCTCAGTGTATTGACATTATGATGGTTTTTTCCTCAGTTATAGGAAAAAAAATATCTACATTCTGTCAATTTTGTAATCTTCTGCATTTGTTGTAATCTTTTGTAACATACAGATAGTGGATTTTGGGCTCAAACAAATCTTTCAAAGCAAAAACTGTAAAAAATTGGGGAGAGAGATCAGTATACAAGCTCATTTTCTCTTGACTACAAACCTGACTGGGTCAAAGATGCCCTTGTTTGTTAATCTGCAGTGTAAATAAGTGAAACGTTTTATGTGACACATGCAGGAAAAGCTTTTATCAGGGCAGATTAACCTTTGTTCTCCTTTATTTCTCATCTAATACATCACAAAGCACTTTCTTTGGAAAGCAACTTTTCTTGTTATTGCTCAAAATCTGCTTGTCAACACTTCTTAGCCATAATCCCTTTGGTTTCTCTGTGGAAGATGGAGATGCAACTCCTCATCGTATACTTGGTGCTTAAATGACAGGGCTGTGAACTGACTGGAAATCCTCAGGGCTTGTGTACAGACACATAGAGGGAAGCCTTTCTGCCATGTATTTAAATGTTGATAACCTCCAGCCCAGATGCCGTATAACCAATATTAGAGCAACCTGGTGTTTGAAGTATTAAGTCTTGCTGAGAGCTATGGTATGTTAGAATGAGCACAGCATGGCACAAACGTGGTTATATGATTTCTAGAGGGGATATTAACTCAGATGCAGCATTTCACTAATTCACTTGGCTTCCCAACAGGAGCTTGCCCTCAGATTAATAAATAGCTATAATCTGTATGTGTCACTGGTTTCACTGGACAGTCTGCCTGTGCAGACTACAAGATAACCTCTGCTGTGGATGAAGAATCTTTAGTGAGTGTTAAATGTGCTCAGAAGATTCATTTTTTCTACCTCTAATTTTTTTTTCAATATAAAATTACACTACTGCATGCTTAAAAGAGAATTTTTAATGATCTTCAGGAGCTTTCTGAACTTGTGCACAATCCTTCAGATGTGAGATAAAAGACGGTCTGTACCTGTTGGCTCCACTTATAAATGATCTTCCATGTCGTAAACTCGAATTGTTTTGAGGCATTCTATCTTTACACAGAAAATATTAAATCTTGTACTTAATGACATTGGCCTCATTTTCAGTATCAGATTCTCAGCTAGTATTATTTGATGCTGGATTCATTAGCTTCTTCAAATGGCTTAAATTTACACCAGCTCAGGATCTGGCTCCTATTCTTGAAAATCCAAGCCAACACTAGAGGACTTTCCTCTTTGCTTCTTACAGGTCTTCCCAGTATTATTGCTACTAATCCCAGATGTAGCTTGTGCTGCTGACAGATGTCCTCAATAATTATATTGTTGGGTCTTCTGCTTACTATGTTTAGCATGATACTGACATATGGCAATGTTGCGATGATACTGGGGCACTGAGCCAATGTTGTCATTTCCTATTTACAAAGTAATATGTTTGGGAACCAACACGAATTCAAATAGGAAGGAGCTTTCTGATGAGGGCCCTGCAGTCAGCACTGGTTAGGAGGGGGGCATAATATGTAAATGGAGAGATTAAGTGCTTTATTTTAATTAATCAATTAATTAAAGGGGCAGGGTTGACAGCTGCATAATTACAGTTGGATCTTTGAAGGTTGAAACATTTTATTTCTCTTTTCAGGCTCTCAACCTTCATGTCACCTTTCATTTCTTTCACCCCTTTTCCCACTCTAATGTTCTGCTGCTTCCTTCTCCACAATACTTACAAAATTAGTCAATTTCCTCACCATCTCTGCTGCCCAGACATATTGCCTGTTTGGCATAATTTCTTTTCTAGACTACCACAACCTCCCTTTTTTCCTTATTTTCCACATAATTTCATATACAGCTGCAGACATTTTCTGCCTGTCCTCCCACTGCCTCAGTGGCTTTCCTGCTCTTTCATTGCTCTGTTCCCTAGTGCCAGAATTTTCAACAGAGGTAATTCAGATATATCCTTTTCTGTTTGACACGCAAGGATTTTATGTCTCTTCTCAATTCACTTCCATAATGGACTTTTTACAGTGTCTCCTTTGACCTTCCTGGTTAGAAAAACAAATGAGCCTTGAAGTTTCAGTTTGGAGGAGCTATGACTGCCAAAATCAGGTGTTTAGCCAATCTCTTTTATTTACAAAGACTATACAAAGCCTCTTAACTGAACTTAGGAGGAAGCAAACAAAAGGCGACTTCTTCCTGCTAGAACAGTTTCATGTCTCTTTCAGCCAGCACTTTACCCCCCAAAAATCATTCCTGATAAACTCTGTTTGTTTGTTTGTTTTGAAGGTCAGGCTCTCAACGCTTGTTTGGAGAGTGACTAGTGTTTCTTTCCTCAGTGTTGTTTTTCCCACCTTGGTGCCCTTCACATACATACATCTCTCCTAAGGCAGCATTCCCCCAAAGCCTTTGTCAACATGAGCGTCACAAGGGCATTGGTTTTGATGCATGTACTGTGCAGGAGGTTTTCTACAGATTTGGACATCTGATTGCAAAGTGTTTTATTTCATATTACCTAACAGATTTTATAGGCTGCTGGCTTTAAATGAAGGTTATCTCTGACCATAATTCTGAAACAAAATGGTCAAAGGCAAAGGCTCAAATAAGAGAAGTCTTAGAGAAAGACCCCTTGTAATCAGATACAGTTACCCATTGTGATGGGTTGGTCAGTCATGAGTACTAAGAGTACAGACACTTTTGTGGAACAGAATATTCTTGCCTAGTATCGCATATACTGTTTTATCTCCAACTCAAGTTTAAAGACAGACAATACAGAAGTCTGTAGGTTTCCTGGACCTCAAGTCTGATATCATCTGGAGAAAGCAACAGAGAACTTCACACCAACTGTTTATAAAGACGGAAATGTTCAGACTGAGACAAATGCATGGTTTGATTCAGAGGTTGTGCAGCCCACAAGCCACTTGCAACCTGTGTTTTGTCTGCAAAGAGACAGATTAATTCAACCACTTTCGACAGAATAAACCAACTATGAAGACTGTAGCCAATACAGATCTTTTCCAGTTGTGCAGGTCCCTGTATGAATAACTGGGCACTTAGGGCCTGAAGTTGTCAGCCAACTAGAAGATGGAGAATTCTGTCTTGCTGAATTATTAACTAAGCTCCTTGGCTTTAGTCCAGGATATCCTACATACCAGACTCCAGCTGCTTCTCTTGAATCCTGTCTCATTCCAGCAGCAGGTCTGCTCCAAGAGTACCATACTTAGATCAAAGACTCCATGTTTCATCCATTTATTTTTCAGGTCAAGCAACCATACCAAGTGAAACTAGACCATTAGAAGTCTGACAGACTACCCTGAAAAGCACAGTTAGGATAGATCCTTCAGTGTCAACCACAGTGCAAGAGACAATTGCCCTTGTGCCATCCAGAATTGTGTCCAGACAGTTTGGGCAAGCCTAGCTGTATTACTGGCACTAGGGCTGGTTGGTCCTTTTGTGGCTAGCAAGAGAGAGGACACCTAAATCAAGAGAAAAATCTGGAGACCTGAAGATGTGAAAAGAGATGTTTTCTGGAGAAAAGAGATGTATTCAAAAATACAATGAGTAAAGGACTTGGCACAGGAAGGAGAGATGGAGAGGCAATAAGAAACCCGCATGGGTTGGGCTGCAACAAGCAGCTGCATCGGACTGAACTGTGGTAAATCTGAGGACTGAGTGTTGCTCACAGAACCCAGGGTTTGCAGAGAGCAAACCAACATGCGTGAACAAAATATGGCTCATTTCAGCAAAGATTCACCACTGTCAGTCTACTGAATTGCCAGTCCTCCCAAAGATTAACAGGTCTCTTCTGGAGTTCATACACTTGTGAAAAAAAATACCCCTTGAATACTGTGTGTGTTTTCAGGCTGAGAACACAGCTGAAAAATGCTGCTTTGACTCCATTGTTCAAAATGAAACAACTTTGGAATCAAAACAGTCTTGAAACTTTGGCAGTGAAAGTTAGGTGTTCCCTTCCCACTCAAACATGAATTCAGCAATGATAATGATTTGACCTTATTTGAAATTTTATATTATGGCAGGTATTTCCAGCTGCATCTGTTGAACACTCAATATTGATTTCAATGAACAATATTTACTCTTATTACTTCAGTGTCCTACCAGGCTTTGTCTATAGATTAAAGGTTGAGGATTTAAGTGAATCAAAAACTGTAATTGGATGAAACATTGAGGTGAAAGTCACAGTCTGCAGTGCATTCAGCATTAGGCAGAAACCCAAGAAAATCCCAATGACTACTTTGAGATCATCTCACTTTTGCTTAAGTTCATGATAGTGGAGAAACCACATGCTATGAATGAGAAACTTTGCTAGCTTGTTATTCATGAAAGCACATTACACACTGAACTGTGAAGAAATTTTTGGTTTGGGACTTTCTTTTCTCCTTGCTCAAGAGAGCGGTGAAGATATTTCTAATCATAGATCCCCTATATTATGATCCTTAGCAAGGCATTTTATAGCACTTTCAGGACTTCCTTCTAGCTTCCTGAAATATATCTCCAGTGGATCCACATCATCGGGGAAGCCAAAGTAACTACAAGCTTTGAAACTATCAGGTCAATGTTAAATGCTCAGAGCAAAGTCGTGCAGCTGTGTCTGCCTTTTTTCTTCTGTAACATTAGAAGGATGGCAAACACTGAGGGGCCTTCCTGGCTCCCTCCATGACCCTCATTCTTATGCCCTCTTACTCTGTGGATCTAAAGTCCACAGTGTCTTTAAAGTTCCTTTTTGAAAGAAAGAGCATGTTGCCTGGTGAGACTTAGCCTCTCTGACGGAGGCAAACTCCCCTCTGCAGGCTGCACAAGGATGAACTGTTCAGGAAGAGCTAGAATCCCCTTCTCTAATGGTGTAACACCCTTGACTTCAGTGACAGCAAAGAATTTGGCTACAGGATCATTTTGTATAGTGTAGTGGTTAAAATCCCTGTTACCGTTATTATCATATGAAGAAATCAGTTAAAAGCATTTTGATTCATTGGCAAAGTCCTGAACCCTCTGGATGTGATATTTCTAGGGCTTAGTATATGGGCTGGTTACCATGCAACTGCATTTTTTGTCTGTTTTGGAAATACAGGAGTTCTTTTTTCAGCACGTGGATTGGATGAAATTGCCAAGTACAATAAAGAAAATCTGAGACAATAAACAAAAAATTATCCCTGCCCATATTTTCCTTTTATGAGATTGAAATTACTGATCTGTTTCTCTGTATCTGTTAAAGGTTGTGCATGTTTTAAAAAAGGAAGCTATTCAAAGCAAAAAAAAAAAAAAACAACAACCCAACAACCACCCCACATCATAATAAAAAATAGAAAATGAAAAGAAAGGTGAAATAAAGGTATGAAATGGAAAATATCCATGGATACTGCTGCCCTAGGGAAATCTTTCTACTTTCACCTCCTCTCCAGAAAGCATGAATCAATGAAGTAAGTTTCCTATTATTCTAACAGAAGTATCTTTGCTTTCAGAAACTGGCATATTAAGAAAACGTCCAGTGTTACTGTCTAAAGACACACTGATAGTGAGCTGTTACTTCCTCACCTAATATATATTATTAAGGCACTCACTAAACTGTTAACACACCATATGCATGAAATAAGTATGGTAGATAATACATCTTGATGAACTCTGTGTAGAACCCCATTCAAAGAAAAACATATGTTGCAACAGACAGTAATGTGTCACCTAAAATCTAGGCTCCTTGGAATTGGGGTGGAAAACACATCAGCCACTCACACAGGAGAGAAGGATGCTGACTGCAGCCACCTTGTTCTTCCAGCTGAAGACAGAAATTTGTCTGAAAATGAACATCTCTCTCTGTCTTGAGTTTTGATATCCAATGTATATGTATAGTTGATGTTTGTTCCTCAGTTAAGCCAGAATGCAGACCCTTGCTCTCTCTGTTGATTTGTGAACATCTACAAAATCAGGTGTTTTGATGCTGGTAACTGGAACGGAAGAAAGCCCTTCTTAGTTTAAAGGAACTAAACTCAGGTCTCTTCTTCTCTAATATGAAAATCATAAGCTTATAGATACATTCACCACTCCTCAAGGATTTCACATGGTAACTACAGTCCAGCTAACAAGTGTAGAACCAAAAATACAGAAAGACAAGGTGTAATAGCATTTTCTGTTCTGCTGCTGCGGGTTGCTTCTGCATTTCTATTTAAATAGACAAACACACATAAAAGGAACTCCCAACAGTGTTTACATCACTGAAGTACAAAATTGCACCTTCCCTTACCTGATATTTCTCTGGTCTCATGGCTCTTACATCCTTTGCTGCAGAGTTTCCCATTTTCAAGAGTAAGGTGCAAAAATAGAACTTCAGTTTTCGGTATGAAATTTCCAATGATACATATTTTATTCCCTGTGCAAAATTGTTAATGAATAAACTGCTCTGGCACCTCTTTTTGTTGTGTTTCACAGTGGAAGTCACTGTGATTTATATTTTATTCTGAACTTTGTGCTCATATTATGTGTTAAGTCTGACTTGAGGGCTACAACTTCTTAAGAGACTTCCAGTGCCTAAACAGATTCAGGGCTTTGGATTAGACTGCTGTCCTCAATTTAGAGTTCTACATTCTCTTTGGGAAACATAAATGGTATTTTGGAGCATTCCCTAGAAATTAATTTTCAAATTGTGACTTATAGGTATGAAACTACATGTTATTTATGACCTTAAATATTCTATCCTGGTTTTGGCAGAGGATCTTCTCTTCTCCTGGCTCTCATTAGAATTTTCTGCCACACTGCACTTCAGAAAAATATTTTTTTTCATTTAGTTCTCAGCTGAAAATTGGGGATTTTTAATGATTGGAATACAAAATGACATTTTGGCTGCAAAGCCCCCAGTGCCCAAAAGCTTAGATAGTGTCAGTGATGATTTACACCAGCTGACACTCTGGCTCTAGATAGCCAGTTCATTGCTTTAGGAACTTAAAGTGATCATTTAGGCATTTAACCTTAGACACAACTTTGCAATTCAGGTCTTAACTGCTTGGTACTCATCTCCATAAGAGAAACACCTCCCTTAGGAAGATTTCACATGTTATCAGGTCTGTTTTTCATTTAATCAACAAGTAGCATAGCAACTGCCTTGTCTCTTATTAGCTGTGAGAGTCTAAGTAGATACTTCAAAGCCCCTCTTGAAATTATAATGAAAAACAATTTCTATCTGAGAACAGTAGAATCATTTGCTTTATGTTCCCACGGCACCAGAGGAGAGACAAGAGCACAACGAAGCTGAAGAGTAATGTGTTGACAGAGAGAGAGGCCGAAGGCTATAAAGACATGTAAAACAATAAACATTGTGTGTCACGCCATCAAAATATTTCAGAGGGCAAAGCAGTTCAGGAAAACAGTCTACTTCTGCAGCTTTACAGTTTGTTTTATTCAGATTCTATTTATTACAGTAAAATTATAATGGATGCCCCTTAAATTTCCGTTGTAGGGAGCAGCTAGCAATCAAGCTGTATTGTTACCCCAAAGGCTACCAGAAATTACTATTTAAATATTGAAAAGTATTTTTGCAAAATAGTCTTTGTCACTGCAGGTGTTTGAGTTCTTTCACTTTGCTCACACATTCATATTTTATGCATCCTGCAAGAATTGTTTTGTTTCTGGATGTGCTTAGAAGTTTCATATTTCTTTCTCCTTATTCCTGTCTACTTTTATAGTGGTATTAATAAAAGAAAAAAGAGAAAAAAGACTGCCTAAAGCTAAGCTAGTGAGTCCCTCACTCTAAAGCTGAGTCTACTCTAAATGAAGGGAAGAGAGGAGAATAAGGTCCCAAACATGCAATCCAACTTCTTGCTCTGCTGTCCTGAGTATGTGGCTTGGCCTTGTTGTGTCATTATTCACAAAGCAAGTTTATGCTCAGTCCTCTAACTAGGACTCACTGGACACCAGTCCAGGCCATGGTAGAGTTGACCACAGCACTTAAGGCAGCAAATGCTGTCATAACTTCAGGAGAAGCTGAGGTGACAAAAAGGAAGACCTGAAGACACTAATGTAGAACCCAAAAGGCAGAGGAAAGCATCATCATCCAGGATCCATTTACTGAGCACATCAGTGCTACAGGTTACTACTGAATGAAGCCCTGAAGATGTAGCAATGGCCAACCTACATTCACGAGACATCTGCTGCAGCATCCTCCACTCACTGAGGAAATTGGTGTTTAGTTTCTTCCTGTGTCAACAGAACTGACGTATTCTACCTTTCATATAGTCTTGCCATATTCTTCCTTTCAGCATTATTAATTCAGGAGTCTACAATGTACTTTTCTCTTGGGTTCTTCCCTTCTCCAAATAGCTGTGAAACTTTCTGCATTATTGTACTTCTCAAAATTTTATTTTTCAGTGACTTGGGAAATAGAGGAAAAAAGAACTTCCACACATTTTTATGTAACTAATAAAGATTTACATACTATATGTAGATATAAGCAAGACTATGTGCCTATTCTCTCAGTCTTTGAGCACACAATGCATGAACTGATGTTCCACTTCCATTCACTAGCTAATTACACCCCCCATGAGGATCTAATTTGCTTAGCTAGATCACGAACTGATGTAATTATATAGCTGCAGACTAAGGCATCTCCTCTACATGGGCGGCACATTCCACAAGCACATACGCCACCTTATTCAGATTTAGAATGAGAGTCTGCATTTCCCAAATAAACAGATCTAAAAAGGCCATCAATTAATCAGCAGGTATATTTAATAGTTACTAACACTCATTTTAGTACCCTTGATGATGTAAGTCTGGAAACTTTATTAATTTTTCATTTCTTGGACCAAAAATTTATGTAAGCCTCATTATTTATTTATTTAATGACTGCTGCTTTCTAAATTCTTAACTTTAGCACTTTCTAAACCCAACCAAAATTTTCTTTTTTTCTCCTCCCAGGTCCTACCACTTTCGATGCGTTATTTCATTATTTCTATATTCCACTCACAAAATTCTATATAAAACCCCATTAGCACATTTCTTTCTTCCTTCTCTATTTCACATGCTCAGTTGCTGAAGCATTAATTTCTGGGCTGGTAACTGGGCAAGCTGTTCCCAGGTCTTGAGCCAATCTGTAGGTCAGCCAGTTGGAGCAGTGACAGAAACACTAAACTGTGCACCATCCCCCAGAGGCCAGCAGCTCTCCTCTCAAAATGTGTTAATTCTTTTCTCATGCTCTGCTGGCCAAGGCCTTTCACTTGGTGCCCATTCCTTCATTTTTGGAGCTGGTAGCTATCTTTTGGTTTTGCAATGGTTATATCTGAGTACTAAAGCCCTAAGCCTACATTGAAAAAGCAAATGTTCTATGACATTACTACTGTGCTTAAATACTTGATGAGTCAACAGCATAAATTTCAGTAAAGTTTAAACATTCAGGACTGTTTAAGTCTGCAGATGTAAGAAAACTCACAGGTGAAGCCTCTTCTCTTTTTACTTGAGCATTACACCAAAGGCAACTCATAAATCCAGACACTTCTATAATGCTAAGTGTGATGCAGACAGTTGGAAGAATAGAGGATAAGCTGTCATTCTGCAGTTTCATCACCTCTGGCTTTTAACGGTTCAAGTTAAAAATTCAGGGTTAATTCTTGCCTCGGGCAAGAAAGACAGTATCATAGCAGTGTTGTATTCAGCACAGTATGAGTACAGCTCATGGCAATGAAGAAGTGCAGGTATAGAGATGTTTAGATGAGGATAGCTAGTGTAGACACAATATGCTGCTATCATGCACTTGTGTAACTGAATCTGTATGTTAGCTTTTGCCAGAATAACTCCTCAGAAAGTTACAGCAATGTAAATTTATGCTTATAGTAAAACATGAGTAGTGTTCCAACAGAATTATTAAGAACTATATTTTAGGTAAGCTCTGTGAAGTGGAGCAGAGCAGTAAATTCAATCCACGCCGCAGAGGACTGAGAAATACATTTACTGAACGTGTCCGAGTCAGCTTAAAGGCTTCCCTTCAGGGCCTGTCATCAATGAGCAACACAGTTTTCTTAAAGCAGAGTAATTTAATCTCCATGCGAGTAGCACAGTATAACAAGGGAAAGGGTTAACATAAGTCTACAAGAATGCCTCTATCTTCTACATGAAATCTTTTGCATATTCCTCTCTTCTGACGTATTAGGCTCAAGGTTTTACTTTACTTGAGCAAAAGCAATGCATGTCTCCCTTCAGAGAGACTGTTTAAATTCCTCTCCTCCATCTTTATCAATTTAATCTCCTCCACCTGTGTTTATTATCCTGGGGAAGACAGTCTGGTGAGCCCACAAAGGAGCAGAAGTAATCCACCACAGTTCCTGGGGAGTGGCTGTTTTGGCTGCTGTCTATCCTGGTCATCTAGCTATGGAATTTGAATTAACACTTCTCATTAAGCAGTGCCCATAGATTATTACAAACTACTTCCAGCCTGTTGACACACAGTTGTTTATTGAGCATCATTAGTGGGGTTGGAACTACAAAGGAAACAGTAGGAGATGAGGATGTTATCCTACAGGAGTATGCTTGTGACGTCCATTAGAGGAAGCACCACGGAGACACAAGCTGTGGCTGTACCGTCTTCAGTTTTGGGAGAAAATGACAACATCATTTGTGTGAGCTAAGTTTGAAAAGTCATCTGCGTGCTGTATGTTAACTGTTAAAGCTAGATTCTCACCCTGTGTATAAATAGTTATTAATGGAGGGACAAGTGATCTGGCGTTCCTGTGGCAATTCCCATGCATCTCACTGTGCTGCATCTGTTGGTTTCTGCCACCTCCTGTCTTTCACTTTAAGACTTGTCTTTTAAGATCTTTAAAACTGGGTCAGGCACAATCTTTTCATTGCACGTTTGCATCACACACGGCATAAGAAGAGTGTTCATGAAGCACCGTGATGTCTCCACCGCTTGCTGGAGCAGTTTGAGATCAAGCCTGGGCCTGAGCCAGCTGTGCCTATACCACACGTGTGGCTAGAGCTCCTACATAAGACAGGGCCCCTGCCCAGAAACCTGCCCTGCTTGCTGGAGACAAGAGCTAGGCCATAAGGGAGTTTGGGCTCTAGTGCAGACTAACCTGACAAGAGAGTCTTCAGGTGAGGTTTCACAGCTGCTTTGAGCTAATCTAACCTTGTGCTGACAGGCTAATCCTGCCCTCCCCTATGCCGAATACTTCTTCCCGTCTAATCCCTCAAAACACTGCAAGCGCCTTTATGATATAACCTACGTTCCTTGTTTCAGAATTCATTCTCACAAGAAATATAAAATGTAAAAAAGTAATTTCAGTTTCTTAGTCTTTGCAAATTTGAACCCATGAAGCCAAATACATTATTTCTGGCTGAAACCACTATGGTTGATAGCACAAGGGAGCAGAAAGGACCTATGGTTTACTATTTTTAGGTCAAGTCTTTCTTATTTAAATTGATCTAATGCAGTCAAATTCTACATTTCTTTAGCTTGTGCAATTTCAGGGTCTTTGGCTGCAGTTTGTAAGGTATAATTTGAGTAGACTGTGTAAATCACTGTCTTACACAACTAACAGCTCAGATACTTCCCAAAGCAGCTGTATCAGAACTATTTTAATTCTTAAATTATTTTGTCTAGAAAGATGGAGGATATCTCTTTCAATATTTCTTATATTCAAATCATTAATGGGGAAGAACATTAGGCTACATCCCAAAATAATTCATAATGGAAAATGAATACTGCCTTCAGCACGCTTCTCTAGTTATATCCCAATTTACCGCAATATTCCCTAAATGAAATTGTACTGAAGATGTATATAGTACTAACATACACAAACTAAAAAGTACTGAAATATGGGATTTTTAAGGTCATTTTACTAAAAAAATATTTCAATATTACTCTTTAATTGCAAACTACTGTGGTTTTTCCAAATGAATAACCTTTAATTTAAAGATCCTTAAGTACACTATGGTCAGGTAGGATAAGAGATTATACAGGAACTGGAGTCTGGAAGATATTTTGGTTTAGCAGTGGGCAGAAGGAGGGTTATGGGCAGGTTAGAGTACTGACTACAGAATCCTCCTATAAATCTGAATTTAAAAGAGCATATTCCTGAATAAGGCCTTGTCTATGTTGAACAATTCAGTCACTTGTAGTTAATCTCATTGTTCTTCTGCTCTTGAAATACAACCTGTTCAACACTTCCACAAAAGCTGGGCTGAATCAGGGTCAGGACACTCTTTAATCCCTGACCCAAACTAGTTTACAGACACTCAGATTTAGCTGAAGTTCCTTCTGGTTTTGTAGTCTTCAGTCTCTGAGAAAACAGCACATTTGGGGAATTTTAAGGATTCTTCTAGAAGGGTCACATATTTGCAGGTTGTATGAGAAGCTGCTATTATTTCTCTGAGATGCCTGGGTTAGGGCGGCATTCAGTTGGATTAGAAAACATTTATGTTGTTGAAGCAAGGACATTTTTTTATACCTGTGAGCTTAACATTACTGGCATTTCATTTTTCTCTTAATCAGCTTTCAGTGGAGTTGATCTTGACTTAAGATAGCAGATGACCTCTCAAGGTCACACCCTTTCTGTCATCTGAAAAGCATTAACCATGGGCCATTCTAGGACTTTTTTCAACTGGCAGGCTTGTTGCCTGAGAGCACAGTTTCAGATTTTACTTGTTAGTACTTTCTATTATGAACTTTCTCTTGTTTTACAAATTCTTCTGTACATATTATATTCTTCTGCCCATGAGTATGAGATTTCAATTTCTTCCCGTCTAAAAATCATTGTTAGCAAGCTGATTGTTCTGAGCAGTAAACAAAAATTGCTACCAGCTCACTGTTCTTAAAAGCAATAATGAAAAATTTATATGGTGTTTTTCACCTATGTTTTATGGAAATTGCCACCCCTTTCCCAAAATTCTATGCTTCCAAATGCACAGATATAACTAAAGCTGGCCATTCCCGCGGTATTTTCTTACAGTGATGTGCATATACTAACTATAATACATTTTAATTCAAATGTGCATGTCTTTAACTTTCAGACATTGGTTCTTGTTACTTCCTTCCTCCTAGATTTTTGAGTTATTTAATACCCATTATGTTCCCCCTGTGAAAGTACTGTGATTGCGATCAAGAGCAAAACTACACCATGCTGGCAGAGGCATCTAAGGTATCTGAGCTGTCTCAGTTTATACTAACCAGCAGAAGAGAAAGTGTAGAGAAGTGCAGCACAGAAACACCAGAGCTGATTGCACGCTCAAGAGCCTGAATCCAGAGAACAGCACAGTTGCTTTTGCAGGCAGGCTGCAATTAGAACTAATGATTAGCACTTTTACCATGCTGAGACCTCACATTAGGTTGCTCCTTCACTTTGATCCCTAGGTTTTTTCAATGTTATGTTTATGAAAAGATCCAGATCATCTTGCATCATTGACTTATCTACTATTTTACCAAGTTGGGCTTTTTTTCTGTTTTAATTACAAATGTTATCATAAGTAATTTATTATTTACTTTCAAAAATAATCAGTGAAGTCGTTGAATGGTATCAGGACTGCTACTGATCCCCATGAAACTCCATTATAAGTATGTTCAGCTGTTGATAATTTCCTGGAGAAATCTCTTTTTAAGATCCATCACTTAACCAGTTCTTAATTCATAAAACATTTGCTTTATTAATAGTATACGATGCCAATGTTTAAATCAGAACATCCTGTGCTGCTAAATTCAAATATTTTACAAAAAATCAGATTACTCAAACAAGCTTGCAATTTCATCAAAGAATAAAGTAAGATTTCTTTGACATGATCTGCTTTTCATAAAACCATGTTGTCTGGAATTAATTTTGTTTCTATCCTTTAATTATTCCTCAGCTGATTATCTTCCCAGCTTTTCTGTTATATTTTCTGGAACAGATGTCAGATTAATTGACCTACACTTACTCCAGTCATCTTGTCAGGCTTTTTGAATATTGGCACACTGGAAATTCACTTTCAAACTTCTGGAATTTTCCTGGCATTCCAAAATTTGTTAAAAATGAGAATTAAAGATTTCCTAGAGCAATTTGTATCCAGTGAATTAAAACTGTTTAATTCTACTTAAATTATAATTCCCTCGGACCATGACAAGTCAGAAACAAATTTGCTGATCTTATATGGTAGAAGTACATCCTCTGTATTTTGTTTCCAGGGATAGAGCTATTTTATGTATTTTAACTATTCTATGCCTTCTAATAAGAATTTGATTATTTGTTTCCAACATTGGGACAATTCTATATTAAGATATATTCTTTTTCCAATATACATTAAAAACCTATATTTTATCATGCTAACATTTTTCCTCAATACTTTTAGTTTCTCACATGCTGTTTTCATTGTTTGTCTTACCTCCAAATTACATGCATAGGTATTTCTACATATTGTATATCATTGCGGGTTTTTTTTTTTCCTGTCTCATTACTTCGTAATGTAACCGGGCTATTTTTTTAAAAAACAATTTAGAGGCTTGGGTGTGAGTTTTTTGAAGGTTTAGGTATGTAGCAAATACATGTTAGAGCAAAACCCATTATCAGTCTAAACTTCCTGTCTAATCCCTCCTCTCCATCAGGTTCTCCAAATTGTTTTTTGCCTTAGTAAGTTGAACCCTCTTGAAGACACTTTGAAGTAATTAATAAATACAAAATAATTAAATTTGAGATATACCTTCTGTTTTCTCACTTAATATAGACAAACTGCAATCAATAGTCTTTAAGCAGCACATTTCCAGCACAACATCACTCTTACCTTTATCCATCACCTAACCCATTACTGTTACACTGCTGTGGAAGCTTGAAAGCAGAACAAGAAGCCTCACTTGACACTGAAGAAATTTATCAGCAAAAGCTGACTTTTATGATCACAACAGGCTCTGTCCCGAAGAATAAAATGAAGTTGTCTCCACTTCAGTGGAAGTGTCCCTCCTAGTTTCTCTACTTATCGTTCTAAAAATGAAATCTCTTTGAAAACATGTTTGCTATGGCTGACTACATCACAGAAAGGGCCAATTTGGAAAAGGTATAGCAACTTCACATGTAAAGAACCCTTGAATGAGCGTCACCAGAGTAAGAAAAACCTGATTCCTCATCAAAAACACCAGCTTGCATGCAAAGGCAGGCTTTCCGCTGGGCATGCTTCAGGTTTCAGCTGAAGCCAAGTAGTAGGGTAATTTGCAAAATATTACAGTGGTTCACAAAATATTTAAATGAACTCATTACCTCTTATATGAGCATGTCATAAGCTTTGCAACACTCCTGCAAGACAGAATTTTTTCTGTTTCTTACTGTAGTTTTTAGCTAATGGAAAACTGTTTCAAGTGAATTGTTCAAGATCATACACAAAATGTGCAGCAGAGCAGGGATTTGAACGATGTTCTCAAAAGCTGAGAGACATTAACTTGTGGACTGAGTTCCCTTTCTGTTAAAACTACAGCTGTTCTTCGACTGAACCAGGAATTTACTTCCTGTGCAGTCAATTCAGCCCCCAGCAGCTCTCGGATTTACTTTCTTCCAGTTCTGTTATCCAGTTTATTTGCTTCTAAATCTGAACAGCAGATAAAGAAATGGGCAACTCTGGAATAAAGCTTGTGATGAAATGAATTACAATAATGTTACTAGTCTACAATGACAATAAGTTTACAAAAAACTATATTAATCTTTCATTGTTCTAGTTAGGTTGTTTGTTTAAGCTTCTTAACCAAATTACTGAAATTCATTGTTCTCACTAGTGCCATTTGTTACCAAAAAAGAAAAAAAATAATTTTTTTTCTACCAGAGTTGGAAAACTCCCAAAGTATGCAGTTGGCTCCACTTCTCTCATTCTCACAAATTTAGGCCAGCACAGAACATCTTTGTTTTGCAGTTGTCAAGGCTCTAAGCAGTTGTTAGGGTCTCTGCACGCTGCACATTTGCCATCACTTATGGACAATATAAAATATATTGACAGCAACATGGGTATAATTCCCCGATGAGATTACTAAAGGTAATTTTTCAGGAAATGGAAGTGCTGTGAATTGATGCTAGCATATTTACAGGAAGAGAACACAAACAAATGGACTTTCCTGTGTCAAATATCATTCTTGTCTTGTGATAAACTTATAACTAGATGTTGCCAAAGGAGTTTGCAGGAATTACAGTTTGCATTCCTGGCCATCTCATTCCAGTTCATTGGTCAGACTCACTTTCCCACTATGCATATCTATTCATGACTGCATTTTTTGTACAAAATTACGTTCATCTGAGAAGCTCATCATCTAATTAATTCAAAATATGGGAAAAGTGAAGATCTGTATTAGCTTTTCTTCAGTACCATCCGGTTCTAGTGTTTGGCTTGTCAGTAGCAAGCCAACTTTTACTACAGAATGTAGACACGGTCAGATAAAATTTCAGCTGGAAGTGCAGTTTTATTTGCATGCACTGGAAATATGTGGTGCAAACCCTTGGAAATGAGAATGGAGAGTATGCTTTTTTTTTTTTTTATGTGTGATGACTGAAAAAATGTATATTTGTTCTTGTATATACTTTGAGAACTTGTAAAAAAACCTGATTTTTCAGGTTGACATCAAAGTTTTCTAAATTTGCTGAATTTCAAGAGCCTTGTATTTGGGCATCCAAACTGTATGTGCAAAACTTTTGCTAAAATACAGAGTTGCTATGTCGCCTGCATTTGTATATACAAATAATCTGGTAACTCTAACAAATCTGTATTCTTTATTTTTCTGAAGTTACATTTTGTCCTCTTAGCTTTGTTCATGTATTAATAAATACATTGCTGCTTATACACAAGCAGAAATAACTCCTCAGAATAAATAATCTAACATGAAATCATGTCATGGTTGATTCAAATCTTATAATAAGGTTTAAGGAATCAGTTTGTGTAGGAAGTAATTTTTTAGGTAAAAACTTTACCTTAAGCCAATAGGAAGGCAAGAAAATAAAAAGAGGAGGAAATAAGAGATATAGAAGTTTATTGCAAATCCTGTTTCATTTTACACTTTTGCCCATTATCATTGGACAACCAGAGTATGGGATCAATAATCAGAAGAACAGGTTTAATCCCCAGTCATGTCAATTTGCTGTTGTCTGCCCATGGACAAACATCTTCAGCTGTTTCTTCCCCTCTTATTTGTCCATCTAAATTATGGACACTGCTCTCTTCAGCACTGTTTGACACAGAATCAGTGCCAAGTCCTACTCAATAGCATCATGACATCCAGTGGGTCATGTACGTGCTATTTAATGTTCAGGATGTAAAATTACACCTTGATCCTGCCTGAAAAAGGAAAGGTACTTGTGCCAGTTATTCCACACTGATAATATAGTACCTAAAATACCATTTTTCATGAGATGTTCAGCATCAAAGCATGTAGCAATGTAAATATGGACTAAAAATATGCAGCATTTACCCTTTTTACCTCTCCTCCTCTTCATCCGTTCCCTCCGCCTCCACCTTGAGCTTAGTAGTAGAAACATTCACTTACTTTCTACTCCTCAAATCTTCTCTTCTTCAGATCACAGCTCATAAAGACACATTTCTTTCCTGTTGGGTTTTTTTTTTTTTTTTCTGCTATAGTGAATAACCTGACAGGTTCTAACAGGGACATTCCTTCATGACACCACGATAAATCACAAATCAGATACAAATGAGACTGATTCGATTTAGGGGGGAGAATCCAATCCAGAGAATAATTTTGTAAACAAGGCCAGCCTTTTTAGCATTTAAATAAAATATATTAGAAACCAATTAGTAACCAGTTTCAATTAAGTATACCTGTAGAATGTGCTTTTATTTCTTTTGTGGAAAAAAAGCGCATTGAGTACATTACCACTGAAGTGTGTTGTTGAACTGTTGTTATTTCAAAGAGTTAAAGCTGAGAGATGTGGAGGTAGATTTTGGACTGAAATCCTAACTTCAGCGGATCAAGGGGATGGTGGCATTTATTTCTATGGCACTGAGATTTCAATTTCTGCAGCAAGCTCAGCAATTCTCTTTGCTTGCAAAGTGCTTGGATCAGGCCCCTAGGCCATTGCAAACACCAAAGCGTTTTTCTCTTCAGAAGCTTTTCAGAAAGCTCTAGAAATAAAAGCTACCTTTTGATTTGGATGTTTCTGTAGGGTGGATTCCATCAGGGCAGGAAGGTCACCCCTTCTTCCTTCTTGGAGCTTAGGGGGAATGTGAAAAAGAGGATCCCTGAGCACATGCAAGTCTCCTTCAGTAATAAACCACATGCTTGTTGCTAAGTAAGCGTAATAATTACATTATATCCATGTGCAGCTTTTTATATCTGAATTAACTGAATAGTATTAACATATTATTTGATTAATTTCGCAGTATATATATATATAAAACTTCAATCTCTTGGGCTAGACTTCCTGAGTTCCAGTATTTTATGCTGAACAGATACTTGTTGCAACACGGAAACAGTGTCTGCACCAGTAACATAAATGTGGGCCATATCGTTCTGTTACTGCAGTCAAATGACACAGTAAAACCTGCATCGAGAACACTGCATTCAGTGTGAAGGCCCAGATGGAGGACATTCACCTAAAGTGCTCACGGGAAATGGTGTTCACCCAGTGAAGCTTCTGAACCACTTCTGAGGCATTTGGGATAGGGAGGTTGGCCCCAGCTAAAGACGTGCCAAGTATCTTCCTACTGATTTAACAGCACAGATGAAGTTCCAGTCCCTGGGGATGTTCAGTGGAGTTACTCAATGTACATGTGACACTTTTGAACAGCTGCAGGGTGAGGACTGAAAGCACACCCCCAGTGAGGCCGGCCAGCAATACCCGTGCCTCTGGTAATCTCTGCCATCACCTGCAGGATTTGGCGTTGCTAGCACAGATGGAGGAGGATAACAGAGTACCTGTGATAGGTGCACCACTAAAGCCAGTCACATGACTAATTTAAGTGGTTCTATGATTGAGTAAGTACTTGACAGCTGATCTCTGACCGTAGGATGGGATATATAGCACTCAGTGCTAATTTCAGAGTTGAACAAAGCAAGTGCAAATTCTCTGCGCTTCTCACTTTCGAGCAAATTCCCTGACCCTTGGTTAATAACACTTGGTAAAAATTAGACAAGCTTAGAGCATCAACACAAACTGAAAATGCATTCTAGTCTCAAGTCATGTGAATCAGCATCTTATCTACAGCATTTCCTGGCTTTTACAAGTGCTGGTATTTAGCTTACCACAGTGACTTCAGAGTATCAGTATATTTCACAATTCAATTAGTCATTCCCAAGTGAAGTATTGTAATTGATTCTTTTTTGGTTTCCACTGGTGATAAAGGTAATGGATGTTTTTGTCAAGCAAATGGACTTCCTCTAAATATCTGCTTCTCCATGTCACTGCCCTTGAAGTAAATGGTGAGGTATATTTCTATAAATAGACAAGTGGCTGGCAAGAGGGGAAAAGAAGGGGAAAAAAAAAAGTGGAGAACCATATATTTTCTGTCACTGAAAGTTTCCTGATGGTTTCATTACCACAAATGTACATTCTTGAACCAGTCTTATCTTAGGGAGCATGGTAGGAAGCAGAGAATAATTTGGATGTTAAAATACAAAAGGAAAATGAATCAAATGCCCCCATACAGCGTCTGTGCTTCCAGTTTGGGGGAACTGATGTTCTCAGAAAAGGCTGAAGTAGCATCTCACTACTAAGGGCTGTGGCTTACAAGCAAGCATTGATATACTGTTTTCCAGCAGCTGGTCTGCACTTGAAAAACAGAGCGAGCAAAGCCTGAGAAAATCAATCAATCAGCCGCATTTGTCACAACTCTATGAAGTCCTCAGTTATGGATATTGCTAACTGAAAACAATTTCCCTGCATGAAGTGAGGGGCAGCATGCCAAGAGCGGGGGTAGAGTTACCTCGAAAAACACCCTGAATGCCAGGTTTTAGGGCCTTCCTCTTTGTAACGCTTTCTTTTGCCACCTAGAAAAGACTCACTCACCTAAGAAACATCCTGGATCACATTAAAATCCCATCACATCTGAACTCTCTGGGAAGAATTTTTTCCTCATGGAAACCAAAACTGCTGATTCCTTGGCTTTTTGCCAGCACTGCAATGTAACAGAACAGAAACGCCTGGCATATTGCCAAGAGCATTGCACATGATTTGGGGATGTACACAAGCAGCCATCGGAGGTAGAAAAATATTATAATTTATCTGTCAGTAGTGGTCTTTTCCTTCTTGACATTCACATGAAGATGTTAAAAGGAGAAATTCTGACATTCTGAGATTTTCAGAAAATTGAAAGATAATAGGTATCTCCCTGGATAGCTCATGAAGGATTCCTGGTAGGCTAGTGTGGTTCCATCTTTCCATTTACTGATTTTATGAGAGAAGAACATGCATCACACACAATGGAATACGTTCCACTGTATTCACCAATCCTGTCATATCTATAAATTAAATCAAGGACTTTGAGAACTTTACCTAGAGGAGAAATCTGTCAGAAGTCTGATGATGCTTTCCCTAAACTGTGTTAAAGTTCACCATACTGTTGGCCTTGGGTGACACACACAAATGTGACTGAGGCCTTTGCATATTCTAAGACATATTTTCAAAAGCAGAAGGATATTAATCTGCAGCCAAATTTGTTTGGGGATAGGCAGTCTTTTGATATTTCTCAGCAATCTCAGTATGTTATAGCTTTTCTCCTATATCCTGCTTCAAAATCTAGAGTGGTACTGTCATGCACTTGTAATATACTGCAAAATTTTATATTAAAGATGGACAAAGAAGTCCATAATTATTATAATCATGACAGCTTAAAGGTTTCCCTTCTTCCACAAATAAAGAGCACTACAAATTAAATGTGAAGGGTCAGCTAACATCTCTGTAAGCCCATGGTCATCATGTGGGACTGTATCTCGTTGCCCACTTTTGGCAAAGAGAATGTGGAGTTCCCATCCAGGGTGGAAACAGGCTTACTTCACTGGCATCTCATCCGGTTGAGTTGGTGTTAGAACAGCCCTTAATCAGCAAAATAGATTTTCATTTTAGAATTTTTTTTCCTTTCTAGTGTGCTAAGCTTCACAAGACTTCTGTGTGTCAGCATTCCTTCCCCTGCTGGTAGAGGAGATCGGCACAGAGAAAGTATGGCAACTTGCTTGTCTCTTCTCAAGAGCACAACTGCCTCCCTAGTATTTAGTGAAAATAAAAGGATGTTATTTTAAGTCTACATCCTTCGTTGGTGTTTTGTTAACATGATCTTATTGATTTTGATGGCTGCTGATGCCAGTTTATTTCAAATGAGGATTGGGCTGTCAAAAAATCACTTAACTTCCAAATCTCCTTTCTCAATTGGATATTATGTTTTGCTTTATGTTATGTTCATGACAGGTTATAGTCCATATATTTTGAATACAATTTTGTAATACATTTTCAACCATGTTCAAGTTTAGATATCTAATAGAATAGACTTATCTAGACCCACTCTGTATTGGCAAAATGTATAGGCACTGCCAAAGACTGCCTGTAAAACGTCCTAAAAAATAGCTAGCATGAATGTCTCTCTTCAGAGATGCCCACCTTTCTCTGTAGAGAATGATCCTCTAGGTAATTCACAAAGACAGGAAAATCTAGGGTTTATAGAGACAGGAAAAAGTACTTTACTGATAAAAGGAGGTTGTACCAAGCTTGTTCAGATAAGTGGAGTTAGTTTAGGGATAAAATGTGTTCCAAAACCAACTCACTGGCTCCATTGGCTAACACTAGGAAACTGGAGGTGGTCTTTTTGGAAAAAGGTGACAAATAAAGGAGTTGCAGATATTTTTTTTCCCCTCATAAATGTAAGAAGGCTCTCTGAAAAACCTTCATTGATTCACAGCTGCATTGTGATAGCTCAAAGTACTGAGAGACTGAAAAGGGAGTGGATGTGGAGCAATCACACATCACAGTACTAGCACTGAAATGGCACAAGCCAAGTTCACCAGGCAGCAGTCAGGGACTTCATACATCTGTTCCTCAGAGCTCAGCAGGCCAGCTGTGATGGAGAGAGATTAGCTCAAATGAAATGGAAGATGAAAAGTCTGGTGAAATTGCCACAAATAAAATAAAGAATGGTTCCTGGAGAGACAAGCAGCTCCATCTGCAGCAGAGCTAATGAAGCTTGGGTTCTTTTATGGATTTGTGTCTTGTGGTTGGATTCTCTGGTGTGAGTACCAATTAAAACTTTTCCTGTGGTTGGGGCAGCCATAATAGTTGTATTCTGTGTGAATTCTCCAGTGGGTGGAGAGCATGCTGCAACCTTGTGATCAGAGGTCTGATTTGATTAGACCACTAATGACATCTCTCTTCCCTGCTCAGACACCTATTCCTACAAAACTGAATATTTAATTCTTGCTAACTTCTGTTATACTAGGTTGAAACTAGTTAAGTGATTCAGAATTATTGGGATGTAGATGGACATGATGGCAGACCTATGTGCACGGATTCCTGGATACGCACAAATGTAATCTAGTCTCATTTTGCTCACTCTGCAGAGAGCATCATATGCTGTGAATGTGTGCATATGGACCTATGATATTATCTCTTGGGTAATGCTGGCTTGTGATTTAAATAATAAAAGCTGAAGCATGCCTTCTGTCAAGGTGTTGATGTTTACTACAACAACAGAGAATTCAGAAATGTTCACACATGCCTCTTTGCTTAACAAGGGTCAGTACAGGCTAGTGGATCACTGTGTGGGACAAAGGAAACATGAAATCTAACTTTATGCTTTATTTGGAAAAGCAACTTCAGCTTTGTAAGAGGAAAAAAGTGATCCCTTGCATCCACACTGTTATCCTCTTTATTAAATTCACATCACATTTTCATGGACTGATATCCCTTAAACTGAGGAATGCTCACCTTTTACAACGATGATAGTGATAACTGTTGAATGTTGGGTATTCCACTTGTGTGACCAGGGAGCAGCTATTTCAGGTGACAGCACTTTCATTTTTAGGAAGCAGAAGTCACCTTCAAAAGAAAGTCTGCAGCTCTAATGTAAAGGTCTTCAAAATTTGAGTGGATTTTTCTTGACACTCAGTTCTTCTTGACACTGGAACAAGTGGACCAGTTCTCTGAGCTACTTACTTAACTCCTATTTTTAGTAAACTTTAAGAGTGACAATAAAATATGAAAGATGATCTTATATTTAGCACTATTCTGGCTTCATTTCCTAGCTTGGTCACAGCTTTTGTATGTGACTTGATATTTTGTACCATCACCCTGTAAAATTATCCACTAACAGGGTCATTGTAAACTACTATTCATTCCTCTTCTTAGGTATAGAGGTTCTAAAGCATAAAAGCCTATATACATCCATATAAACATTAAGTCATGATTAATATAGTTTCAGAGCTGATTAGCAACTCAAAGAGACAGGATAAACAACTGAATTCAGGAAAAAAAAAAAAGTGTGGGTTTTTTTTTTTTTTTGTAGACTATTGAAAACTATTTGCAGATTTCTTATTTTGTTCCATAATTTTAACAAAATAAAAAAAACCCTCAACTTCCCCCCCCCCCCCCCCCCCCCAATCTTCCCCCAGCTAGAGATTTAAACAGTAACCAGAACACTTTTATTAGGGTAATTACTCCACACTGTGTCCAATGGTTATATCAATTATAATGCATTGCTCTGGAAGCATTGGCCCAAATTCATTGCTGTGGATTTTGATGTAATATGACTTTCAGAATAAGACCATTTCTATGATCCAGTCAAAATGGTGATCCCATCTGCTTGCTGTCAGAGCTGGAACATAGACTAAAACCAACTCTTCCCAGATGTCAGCAGAGAATTGCCATATATTTGTAGATCTTATTCTTGAGAAATGTTATGCCAAGAACACCCCCACCTGGTCAAGGAAAGAAATGGAGTCAGAGAAAGATTATCACATCTAAAATATTTTGCACAAAACCCCACTATTCTGTGCTTATTTTTGGAAAACTGCTCTCCATGAATGTAAATATGAGTGAAATTCTACAGATCATGGAGGAAGAAAATGAAGTTACAAATTACAACTTTTAGCATTTAGTATTGTTCATTGAAAATTTGTCACACAACCTATATATTTCAGCTTGTAGTGTAAATACTCAGGCTAGCTTGCCTGGCATCAGCAGTCAGGCCTCTACAACATCAGCCTAAGTACAAACTAGTTTCATTTGTTGTTACTGAGGAACACCTCAGCAAATAAAGTACCATCATAAATAATAATCCCAGCACTAGATACAGAATTCCTCTGCCTGTAGGAACTATATCATACTGTACACATTTATTATTGAATTTTTTACATATGGCTGTTTATGTTGTTATTTTTTAGCTCACAATTAAATCTTATTTTCCAAAATCTAACAAAAATCACAATATCCATTAGCTGTTTCAACCATCATTGAAATTCCCTATGAGATTTTCAGTGTTACTTCAGTGATGCTTGGACAGTTGCTTGGTCAGATCCCACTGTTCAAGCCAACAGTCTGTTACAGAATTCAAAGAACTGAAAAAGTAATGAAAATGAAGTATATGACCAGACTTACAATGTCATGGAGGATTCATATAATAATTTTTCTACCACTCCTTTCAAAGTTACAACTGGGTAAAGCAATGGTGTTTCTATGCTGTCTCCTGAGAAATAAGCTCAGGCACATTTGTTTAAAAATGTTGTGAATTTTAGCACATTTTGGGTTTGGGTTTTTTTGTTGTTGATGTTGTTTGTTTGGGTTTTTTTGTTTGTTTTTTCACAAGGAGATTTGTACAGTGCTGAACACCAACAAAGAGTGGCTACCTATGTACAGATGTGCACAAAACACAACTTCCATACAGTTTTCCTGCAGTCACTCTCAACTTTCTAAAAGCAGAAAAGAAAACCTAGAAAGCCTTTTTTTTTATTTTATTTACTGTAATTTTTTTTTTTATTTTATTTACTGTAGACAATCAGTTTATAATCATCCCCAATTAGGCTTCCAAAGAGATGTTTTGTTCCAGTCCAGAAGTTCTTAATTAGTCTATATAGCCATTGATTTCAAGGAGAGTTTTATCTGAGTCAGGATTTTGAATGAGGTCATGAGGAGTGAGCCTCAAGGAAGCAAACAGAGCCTCACCCTTGTGCAGGTGTGTGGGGGAAGTTGCAAGGAGCTTCTTCAGTCTGTGTAATCTTTTTGACCCCCTGTAGGAAAAACGCTGTATTTTTAGCCTGGTACTACAGGAATTTAGAAGCATTCAGACAGGGTTAAACATGCTTGAGAAAAGGAAGAATAAGATCCCAGGATAAACAAGAAAAAAATGTAGGGAAAAGGAATTCACAGTAAAGTTCAGAAACAGCAAAGCTTTAGAAATATAAAATGGGGGTTGAACTTGACACCGGGCTTCTGTGAAAAAAAACAACAAAACCAAAACAGGCAGGAGACTGAAAGGAAAATGTGATCAGGATGTGAAGAGCAGTGCTGGCAAGGAGCTGAGGCTGGATGGAGAATCAGAGGTCAAACCAGCTGTCTGGGACAGGGGGGGTTTGGGAGGTCTCTGGCCAAACCTTATGCGTGGGCACAAAAAGAAAACTTTGCCTGAGGACTGGTGGGTTGCTAAAAATGCAGATAATTAAATGAGAAAAAGGAATGACTTTACAGAGAGAGTGGGGTGACATGTTGTGCTGCTGCAGGAAGACAAGGACTGAGATGCTGTAGAAGGCACAACCTCCCTCTGCCAAATTTAAAACCTGATGGCATGTGGGTAATTGGATTACTTAAAGTAAATCACCTCTGTAACATCAACCAAATCATATACTTTTCTTAAAACTGATCTATTAGTTTTCTGAAGCAGCTGAAGAATTTTGGACAAAATTTTCTCTGCACATGCACAGAATTCCACATTGAGCAGGTGCTTGGTTAAAAAAAAAAAAAAAAAAAGTCCAGAAAACAGGGGAAATTCTAAACAACTGAAAATGGATTCCTGTATGCAGCAGTGCGTTTAACCTTAATAAGATACAAGTCCCCACTAAGACTTTAAAATATGAATTGAAGATTTTGCAGACTGTGTGTACATAACAGTAGGTAGATGATGAAGTCCAGTCAACGTAATTGTAGCAATCAATAGGTATGTATTGGCTTTGTAATTACTTTCCTATTAAAGCTAAATTAGCTAAGGTATATTTCAGGCATTTGTTATAATTTAAAGTGTTGTCGATATTTCTTATCTTATTGAAAAAAAGATTACTCCTTATTGGAAAGGCCATAAAGCAAAACTAAAAATCTTTATCCATGGAGTTTGTCTCACAGCCCATGGTGTCATTAATAAAACATCTCACGGGCTGCTCTCTGCTGCTGCTGTGCAGAACTGAGGACTATTAAAAGTAGTAGGCATTGATCATTTTCTGTCCTGATACAGCCTAACACGTTTTAATGTTGGCATTGCTCTTGGATCATGTCTCACTCCTTCAGGACATGTCAGCTCAGCACCCAGCTGACCTATCTGGCATTCCCAGCATACCTTCAGTCGAGGCCCATGACCCGATATCCATAAAAAGCCACTTTAGCTGACAGAAGTGGTACAATAGCCTGCTTTTAAATGCCTACTTTTAAAAATATCCTCTGTAAAACTTATTTTTGCCTGGGCCACCAAGCTCTGCTGTTCTTTTATGCTACAAAGAGCAGCTTGCATCTTCCTCTCCAGCTCTTATTAGTCTGAGGGGGGAGAGAGCAGCGGTTAAATCTCCCACAAACCAAATGTTAACTCTCACAAATCACCTGTGAGGGAAAGAGTCTGCCTTTGCACATGTCCCTCTTACATATTCTGTGCATGCTACAGTTTCTCTGCTATGTGGCCCAGGAAGTTTTCTCAGATTATGTAATTTACATTCTGCATAGGTCTGCGTGGATCCATACCTCTCAGCATGAGTGATTTTTACAGATTTACTGTACCAGCCAGGAGCCAGGGTAGGATTTGAATTTTTTTTCTTACTTAGATGTGATTCACAACAGAGTCTCAGGGGCAGAACATCCCCCAGTTGCTACAGGTTTAAACTGCAGGGAAAATCATACCTGTCCAAGGTGGAAGGGCCTTCCCAAGGCACAATCCCTGCCTAAGACTTTTTAAAGTAGCTAAAGAAAACTGAGGGGTCTGACACATGAACTAGTTATGGAATATTAATAAGTACCATGCATCAGATGAACCACAGCAGCTCCTGCATACTTAATTGTAGCCCATAGCTACTGCCCAGGATAATATAAAAATGTTACCTTTTTCACTGGGTCTGGTGTCACTCATTTTATCTACATTTGCAGTAAACTAAAAGCACACACAGAGAGCCAGCTACTGCCACTCAGCTGATGTGGCAAATCATGAAATTATGGTCACAGGGGATATAGGGAAATCAGCAGCCAGATTCATTGAAGTTACTCATGCACTTCTGAAATGCCATGTCAAATGTCAGTACAGTAGAAAAAGCACTAGCAAATATCTTCTGACTTAAAAAAGACATCCTTCAACTGTCAGGAGAATAGCTGCAGTGATATGCTGAGCACTACTTTGACTTTGACTATACAGTGGCTGTGTTAAACTCTCCCTCCACCCTAGCAGATTGTACCTCACCCCAAAAGACCTTGTTTCTCACCAGAACTCCTTTGAATGGCCACCATGGTTTTGAAAGAGGATGAAGAGATGGTTTGCAGCCCAGTGCAGGTCCATCTCAGTAAGATGTCTCAATCTGGTCCCCTCCTATTCAGGATGCAGCACAGTTTAGCTTTTAAATAATACTTTTCAGAACAACAACAACAACAAAAAATCAATCCAAAGAATCACTAACCAAGAAATCCTTTGCTACTGTTACTGCAAAATGACTTCACTAAGTGAGACAGAACCACTCTGTTTTGACTGTCGAAGAAATAATATTGAGGCTAATATCAATGTAAAAAATACGTTTGCTTTATTTTGTACCATTTAAATTCCAGTCCTCTTAGCAAACCGTACTGATGATATGCAGGAGTAATATCTATTAAAACCATTATTTTATTTTATTTCCAGAACTCTTAGCCCTCTGAGAACTTTATGCCTTTCCATTTAAGATAGCTCAAGACCTTATATGAAGGCATGATTTTTGCAAATAGCCTTCATTTTTTGTACATTGTTATATCAAAGGACTTTTTTCAGACTCACTTTCTGTCCCCTGCTCTTGCCCGTTTCTTGGAGCCATGGATCCCAGGAGCACAAAGGAGCCCCGCAATGGTTGCACAATGGTTGCACAATGGTCACACCTGACAGGCAGTTTTGAGGACCTGTCTCTAGTGGCTGCTTCTAGGCAGAAACACTGATAGTGCCCACAGCACACAGTGTCATGTTCACCTCCTTTACATCTTGTCAGGAATGTCTAGCTCTCTCCATGAACTACATATGGAATAGAAATACACAGGTTTCCTGAGATCAGAGGGCCTAAAATCCTGGCCCCCCCCCCCTTTATTTTTTTTTCTCTTTTGCAGTAGAGGGTGTCTACACTTAGAAATTAAACCATGCCAAAGTCCATTCCTTGGGCTCTCAGGTCAACTGGCATGAACTGACCATGTCCAGCACCAAGGTCTTAGAATCACAGAACAGTTTGGTTTGGAAGGGACCTTTGAAGTTCATCTGGTCCAATCCCTCCCTGCAATGAGCAGGGACATCTTCAACTAGATCAGGTTGCTCAGAGCCCCCTCCAACCTGACCTTGAATGTTTCCAGGGATGGGGCAGCTACCACCCCTCTGGGCAACTTCTTTCATTATTACACCATCCTCATTGTAAAAAATGTCTTCCTTATATCTAGTCTGAATCAACCCTCCTTTAGTTTAAAACCATTACCCCTTGTCCTATTGCTACAGGCCCTACTAAAATGTCTGTCCCCTTTTTTCTTATAAGCCTACTTTAAGTATTGAAAAGCTGCAATAAGGTCTCCCCAGAGCCTTCTCTTCCCCTGAACAACCCCAACTCTCTCAGCCTGTCCTCATAGGAAAGGTACTCCAGCCCCCATCATACTCATGGCCCCCTTTGGACCTGCTCCAACAGGTCCATGTCATCTTGGTGTCATTTTCAGATTTGCCACAGGTGCACTCAATCTCTCCGTGTTGTTCATGAAGATATTAAACAGTACTAGTCCAAACACAGACCCCTGAGGGACGCCACTCATCACCGCTCTTGGTGCTTCCAAAAGATGTCGTCTGTGTTCAAATTGCAACTGGGACAAGATGTTCCTGAAGAATCAAAGACGCCTCTGACAGACTCAGGTCTAACTGAACTTCATTGTTCAGCTACAGCTACTGCACTAGTATATGTCTAACACATCATTTTCAAGTTTATTACCTGCTTGACAGATAACAAAAAACTAGCACATTGGTATTTAGCTGTAATGTCGCTATGGCAAATGCCTTCATCTGCTAAGATGTTAAGAGACAAGAAAAAGCCTTAAACTGGTTCTCAAGGAAGAGGTTAGCATTTATACAACTACAGCTTCTCCATAACACTGAGCTTTGATTCTCCAAGGTTGAGAGATTATTTCTATTTTTTAATTAAGATTCCCAAGGTAAGGTTGCCCAGCTTTTAGTGTTAAACATCAGGTAAGGAGGGAAATTGCATGTCCAAGGAAAAAAAGATGTCGTTAGGCAGAGTGGGGTTTTTCTTTTTTTAAATAAACATGATAAAAGTGTTGAGTAAAAGTAATATATGTACAGGGAAAAATAATAAAGAGGGAAAATACATGGGTCATGTAGTGAGGACACTACATTCATTGCTCAGCTATGCCTGCCCAGAAAGGGGCCGTTAAGAGACTTAGAAGTTGCCCTCTCCTAACCTCGCAGGAAGTTATGTGTAGTTTTTCACAGTCCGTGAGTTCAGTGATCCCACGGGGGGTGGAAGGCTGCGGGCGCATGTGAGCGAGACCCCGGAGCCCTGTCGCTGATGGGGAAAAGATTAGCGCGGCTCGCAAAGACGCGGAGCAACATGATAGGGAAGATAACTCAGCGGAGCGTCTACCCCAAAATGATTTTCTACTAAATTGCCGGCGCGTTGGCCTGACAGCCCCCCGGTTCACTGGGATTAACATCAAGGCTCCGGCGCGGGAACGGTTCCAGGCTGACCGGCGAGAGAGACAATAGACAAAGCCGGGCGCTTTCATCTCGGGGCTGCCGCGGCAGAGCCCTGACAGGTGATGGATGAGCAGAACCCGACACGACTTCCCCACGTCCTGCCCAACACTGCGCGGTTTGTGGCCCGACACACTGCGCCCATTATCCCGCCCCGCGCCCCCGGCCCTCCCCGGGCCGCCGCTGCCCCGGGGCCGCCGCCCCCTCGCCGGCCCCGGCCGCGGCCCGACACGGGCCCGGAGCCGGGAGGCGCCCGGCGGGGGCTGCGCGCGGCCCTGCGCGGCGCCGCTCCGCGCCCGCGGCCCCCGGGGCTGCGGCTCCGCCTGCGGCCGCGTACGGCAGCGCCCGGCGGCGGCTGGAGCCTGCGGAGGGACAGCGGGAGCCGCGCGGCGCCGCGGCCTGAGCCGCCACCCGCCCGCGGGTGCCGCTGCGCGGGTGACACCGCCACCGCCGGCTGTCGCGGGGCTGCTGACCGCACGGTGCGAGTGTGTGTGGCACTGCCCTGCGTGTGTGTGTGTGAGACACTGCTCTGTGTGTGTGACACTGCTGTGTGTGTGTGAGACTGCTCTGTGTGTGTGTGTGTGTGACACTGCTGTGTGTGTGAGACACTGCTCTGTGTGTGTGTGACACTGCTCTGTGTGTGTGTGACACTGCTGTGTGTGTGTGACACTGCTCTGTGTGTGTGTGACACTGCTCTGTGTGTGAGACACTGCTCTGTGTGTGTGTGACACTGCTGTGTGTGTGACACTGCTCTGTGTGTGTGTGTGACACTGCTGTGTGTGTGTGACACTGCTGTCTGTGTGTGTGTGACACTGCTATGTGTGTGACACTGCTGTGTGTGTGTGTGACACTGCTGTGTGTGTGTGACACTGCTGTGTGTGTGTGTGACACTGCTGTGTGTGTGTGACACTGCTGCCTGGGTATCCGAGTGCTCTGAGCGCGTGGCGAGGGCGCTCAAAGCAGTGAACCTTCCAGCGATCCGTGTCTCTGGGTCTTTGCTGCCGTCACCCCCATCACACTTTTAGCCACGAAGGCACTGAGCGCCTTGCTCAGTGCTCTGTCACTTCAGGTTCTCTATGCTTTGTGGCCGTAATTGCCATCAGGTGTGACCATTGCACAAATATTATGGAATATATCCCTCAGTGCTCCCAGGGGGAGACAATTAGAGAGGAACAGGAGCACAGGAGGGGGATTCCTCCTGCTCCAACCCTCACCGTACAGCTGAATTCAACCCTTCACATGTGTCAGCTCAGGAGGATTTTAGCCTGTGCACATGGTGCTTGTCTAAAAAGATAAAAACTATCTAAGCTGCTTTGCAGATCAAGTGTTTTCAGTCTAGTTGCTTCTGTATGGAAATACCCATTAAGCACCTTTACAGCAGCTTGTTTAGCTCTCCAATGATACAGACATTTAACTCTGTCATTCAGTCACTTCCCTCAACATTGTCTGAAGTCTAAGATGCTCTAAAGTATCTAAAGTCCTCTTGGATATGTGCTTCAAACTCATACTTACTAGCTAAGAAAAAAAAAAAAAGCTTTAAAACTTCTGGTAGCACAGCAGTAGTGCCACTTTGTCAGCTAAAAAAAGATCTCTTATTAGAAAGCAGAAAATTCCCTGCAGTTTAATCTCGATTTTTTCACTCTCAATTTTAGATAACAAGACAAGCAGAATCATGAAGGACTAAGTACCAATATTGTAAAAGAGATAATAATGTAAATAATTGGGCTTGGAAGGGGGTAAGAATAAGTGATGTTTGAAAAGAGCTGTATTTAATGGAGGGTGGGTTATGTGTCCAAAATTTAGAATATTTATATCTGTCATCATTAACACAGCATAGAAATATCTAATCCATGAGCTTTTTTATGCATCAGCATACAGGTGTGCTTTCCCTGCAAATGCAGTTATTGAGCACAGCTAATTTTGGGGTTTTTTTTGTACTTCAGGGATAAATGACAGAGGACTAAATATTTGTCTTTAATGCGGAGTCGTTGCACCTGTAGGTGATGATTCAGAGACATAAAAAGGAGCTTGGGGAAGCAATGAGAAACCATCTGAGCTTGCTCCTGTTAGACCTTGATTGATGTGTCCAGTACTGCCTATGTTGCTAGTCAATACACAAAAGCTAACACTTTAGCTAAATGCATCAGAACTGATTAATATAGAGGCCTTTGAGTCCACAGTGTTATATAGTTGACAGTTTTATAAATTCAGACTTCAGGAGCAATGCCATTAAGCTGAATAATACTATGATGCTGAACAAGAAAGCATTAATATAAATGACAGCTAGATGGACTGGAAAAGCAACAAGATAGAAAGTTGAGGTGAACTGCTGTGGCTTTCAGAGGTAAAAAAGTAAACCCGATTATCAGCTTTTGGATTGTTTTGCTTCTTAAGACTGGAAATTTCCTGACCACACAAAACACACAGACCTGTTGAAGCTCTTAATATTGCTGATGAACAGATTTTATTTAGATTTTTTCAGCACATAAACAGATAATTTTAAAAAGCAGTGTATTTTAGGTAGCGATACTACTATTTTAAATTACAAAAAATTGGATTTGATACAATGTTAGAGAGGCCTTCAAAAAATTCAAGCTCTGGTTGGCATTGTGTACCAAATGTTACTCTTCTCATTGAATAATCCAGCTGCAAGCCATATGGACTAAGAAAAAAAAAAAAAAAAACCACAAAAAACCAAACCCAAAACACACCAAAACCCAAAACTCCGAAAACCCCAATTCTTTTATTTCTATAACTTGCAATAGATGACTTCAGATTGCCGGTAAGGTTTGTGCCTGATCTCAAACCATTGTTGGCATTTCCACCATGCTGTTAGATGAATTTGGTTGATACAAACACTCTCTTCTGCTCAGTTTAAGGCATGAACTGGTGGTATTTATGAAAATTTTTCTGTAATCCTTTGCAGAAAGTAGGAGTGGTTCTAATCAATGAATGGTTTAAACATGTTTAAAATTTTATTGTGATTAGTGAATAGAGATGGTTTTGAGACCCAGGCAAAGTTCTCTGTTACCTTACAGATTCCCTCCTGCACCCCCCTTTAACTTGCTCACTTTCTGGTGTTGTGATTTCTTCATTCCTGAGACCTGCTTTAAGAAGGCTGTAGGGGTGGTGAAGCACAACTCTTTGCAGGCACATAAGTTTTGCTTTGAAATCACATGTGATCTTGACATTTCCAGCAGGCATAAGAATTCCAGAGAATTTGGCTTGGATGGGTGAATAAAGCTGAGTAGAGATCCTGGGAACACCTCTTCTCACTGTGAGTCAGAGAAGCTCTGCTGGGCATAGTCAAAATCTTAAATTAAAATTAAAAGGCTGCTTGCTTTGTCATACATGTGTTTCTGATGATTTTAATGAAACTATTCACATAGGGGAATTGTGCAACAGTTATCCCATTTACCAAGGAATGCTACTGTATTTTATGAAATTGTGCCATTAATGTTTGGCTGTCTGCACTGATAAAAGTTAGCTGTGTCACAATATTTATTTTAAATTGCCCTAATAATATGTTTCCATAAATTACAGTATCTGATCCTTCTATATACAGTCCCTGTCCATGTGATGAAACTTCAACTTGTTCCCTACTGTTCTTACTAATGAAAAACATTGCTATGAGCAATTTCTATACACATATATTAATTTTCATTTACTGAGATTGCCTAATGAGATTATAATTCTCTGTTAAATATTTCTGACAGAGAACATACAGTACAGAATTTGGAAAAGAGCTTTATCTCACGATGAAACCAATTTCCAGCAGGTTTTGTCAGAAATATTCCTAAGAAAGCCTACACAATTCTGCAAGAAATTATCCTGCATAATGCTAATAAAGCAGAAGTAGTTCAGGTTGCTGCTGACAGCAAAAAACTTCTCAGTTGTTTCACCTTCTCAGGCTCCCACACTTGGAAATTATTACAAGCAACTCCTAGGAACAAGAAAATGAACACGGGAAAAAGTGGAGGGAGAAATTTATTTTCTTCAGTTACTCTTGGTACCTTGGGATGCTCATCCTGAACTGGATCCCAACTCAGTTACATGGATGAAATAATCTCCAATGGAGCACCTCTCAACACACATGCAAAAATTCTGTTTGCTTTTCTAGAATTCTAATTTTTACAGGACATCTGGATTATGTTTTATTATGCAACACTGGAACAGTAGGGTTTTAAAAGGGAAGATTATTTTTCTCAAATTATGTTTGAAGTAAGGAGCTACACACCAGTGTGCTATACTAACTGATGTTCACAGGCAGGAGTTCAGTTTGTTGGAGGAAAGATGGTCTTTGCTAGTTCTTGGTTTAGTTTTCTGCAAGGCTTCTTTTTTTCCCGGTTCCTGTTTGGGACGCTACAGCTCTGGTCAGCTTGATACAAATGTTTTCTTAAGGTCAATATTGATGCAAGTTACATCTTCTTGTGATTGCTGGGAAACCTTTTACCACCATGTCCTGCTCACTGTGGTAAACAGCATTACAATAAGGAAGTGTATACTAAAGCTCTGACACTTAATTAATAAATAAATAACAATGAATTTGGCCCTTTCCTCATCATAATATCTGTATTAAACAAAGCCAAAGCATGAAGTAAAAAAAATTAACTGATCATCCTTTGGGTTATGTCAAATTTAAGAAGTTGTGAAATGGATCTATAGAGCAAAACTGTTGGTGCTGAGGACGTGATACCCCCTGTATGTGTATTTTGGAGGTTTTACTTAAGGCCAGATCTATTCATGGACTGAATGCTCATCTGCACCTAGAGCTGTGAAATGAACTTGTGGAGCACATCACTTGGTTTAGTGTCAGGGGAAAGGAATCACTTCGTGTGCTCCAAGACAGCTCCACTACATGGGCGAGAGAATTGCTTCAAAAATTCCATTCCCCTGATCTAATAAATTAAAAAATTAATGCAGGCACACCTAAATAGATAGTTTGGTTATTACCATGCGGCCTGGTGAAATATGGATACAAACCTTGCCATCAACTCACCCTCATCTTAGATCCAGCTGTGGGCTACTGTGTTTGCAAAAAAAGCCACAACCATCCTGCCCCCACCACACATACGTCTCATCTGCAAGAGAAGAGGTAAATGCAGCTCACGTTTACTCGACTTAATCTGCAGATTGGATATTAGGGAAGTGGGAAATGTGTGTCTGATGACCTCAGGGTATGTCTGTGCTTGAAAAATAAAACATATCAAAGATCATAGCTTGGCTCACACCCATACACGCAAGCTCTCTTCCCTTCAAAACCAGGGTCTCCTCAGGTAAAAGCCTTGTTTTCTTGTAGTGAAGTTGCTGCGCATCTCTCTCATCCACCTCCTGCTATTTTTTTGTTTAACGTTTTTAATTTGAGAATTGAACAAAAAAATCCATCACAGCCAGATAAATTCCCTCTCTTCCTTCTCCCTTCAAAAGAGTGGCACAAACGTGCTATTGCAGTTCTTTGTAATCAGAATGATAAAACTTCCAGAAGCAGAAGAGCCCTATTGTACACCCTGGCAAAGACTGGTGGAATGGGACATAATGATGAAAATATATTCCTGTTTGGGAACTCAGTGTAGTGCTCCCATCCTTTATTTTACCATTCTTACTCTGAGGACCAGACCACAGAGGGTGTGAGCACACCTTAAGTTTGCAGCACCTAACACTTGACCTCAGAGACCAATGCAATCTGAAATCCTCCATGCTTTGCACAAAACTAATACAACTCAAGCCCATCCTGCAGATTCTATATAATTTGCAAATTGCTTTCCTTTCCTGGCACTGATGAAGATGCTGCTGATGCCCAGGGGTCCCAGTCATCATTACTTCTTGTGTTGGCATTTCTGTAGGTGCTGTGGTCTCTCTATTAGGCAAAAATTGCCTTTTATCCTCAACTCACACCGAAATCTTCTCTGTTTTCTGCTATTTTTGACTTTTTAAAAAATTTGTTTTGTAACAGAACACCAAAAATAGGATTCTGTCTTTCTACACAGACAACACAGTTAAACAGTGTTCAGGTATAAAGTGACAGTATTTTGCCTCAGAATGCAGTACTTGGTAAGGTTACATCTTCTACTTGGATAAATTAGAGTTGTTCATTACATAGAGCTACTCTGATTTGTGCCATTTCAGGAAATGGTTTGATGTGATGTGAAGAAAGAGTTCCTAAAAATTAGACAAAGCATCCTTGAAGACTGATGAAGTAATATATTCCTCGTATTTGGTACAATTTCTTGATATAAAATCTCTGCATCTATAAAACATGGATGTTTTTTGTCCATGCACATCCAATACCTGTCCATATCAGGAGCATTAATTCCAGATAGGAGTGAAGGCTTAAGAACTACCTCTTTAGTGTAATGTCTGGATGTTCAGGGGGAAGTATTTATTTAAATCCAATTGTCTAGTAGAGACTTTACAGACTATCAATTTAGAATGAACATGGTTGTATAGACAAACCTGCTTATAAAAATTTAAAAAACCCCACCTAAAATCCAGGTTAATCCAAAATAATTCACTTAAATGAATCTCAAAAAGGAAAAACATACTTAGGAGTCATCAGTAGTTCATTGCCAGAAGGAAGGTATGTATAAAATGATTTGCAAAGGCCTGTTCTAATGCTCAGTGTTCTTCAACATATTTATAAAAGTCATGGACAATGGGCTACAGAATAGTTTCATTACATTCGGAGATAATACCAATGTGGGAAGGACTGAGAATGCAACAAAAAGACTCTGGTACAGCTTGATACTGAAAAATGGTCCCCTCTCCCCAGGCTATTCTTTCCTCAGACACAATCATTGACATAGCAGTTGTAACTAACGTGACGAAAAACCTCCAAAAGGGTTAATTTTCAACTGCATATTGTAGACTGAGGAGTGAAATGTCTCAGAACAAGGAATGAGGTGAGAATGAGTAAACAGAGCTGGGGGTGGGTGGAGGAGATGCCCTTTTCAGCCACAGACATTGTAAAGGGACCCTGCAATTGCACCCCAATAATACGCTGAAGGCCAGAAATAGAGTTCAAAATAATCTTGACAAATGGGAAATGCACTGAAAATAGGATTAAATAGGATAGGAGCAAAGTACTGTACTTAAGTAATATAAATGGCCATTGTAGGTGGATTACAATACTGCAGTTCCCCCTTTGAAATTGGTTTTATTTCCACACTGACTTCTGAGTGCACCATGTTGATCCTGTGCCTCTGTGCTACCTATGCGAATTTTGGGTTGCCCTTCCAGTTTGGTTATGATTAAGTATTAGGGCAAACCAGAGAGAAAGCTGTTCAACAAGTCAGTGAGCTGATACTCAACCTGCTTCCAATGATTACTGCAGATAACATCTACAGGAATCCTTGTGTTCTACAAATGTTTCACCTACAGCCTCCAGTTTCTGCCTTTTCAAACAAGGTCTGAGACAAAACAAAAAAAATCTGCTCTCACAAGTGAAAATCACAACCTAAATAATATGGCTAGAAGGCTTCATGTCTCTCATGTTGTATATCCACAGTTAAATCCAATGCTGAGGTCTTTCCTCAGTCTTCAAGTCATTCTTACTCAGGTGGAAATCTTGTGGAAGGGTTCAGCTCACCAGAGATCTCAGCTGCCTTATTCTGGATAACATTCTCTCTTATATTTGGGCTTTATATTAATTTGCTTTTATAGACAGTCATCCTATGTACCTGGGCCCTTCTATACTTCAACAGGGTACAAGGCCTATACAGTTTCTATATTGCCCTCATTACCTTCCCACTATGAATGGAGCAGTATCATGTATATCTAACATGTGAGATTTCTTTTCTTAGGCTTTTACCAGAGGGATAATAATTTATTTTCCTAACACCTAAAGGAAAGCTTTTTTTTTTTTAAAGAATTACCTTCTGAAATATTTTGAACTAATGGAATTACACTAGAATATAAACAATATGCAGAAGGGACTCGGGCTCCTAAGCCATGTTTACATAGGCGTCTGAGTGAGGAAACCCTTCTTCTGAGCCATGCACACATCATTCTCCATGAAGTGTGGTTTGTATAAAGCTGTATTGTTCTTTCTTCTAACTTACTCATAGCTTTTGCTGACTTTTTTTCCCCCCAATCCTATACACAGCCCAATTTTCCTCTTTTTATTCTTACTGTTGCTGTGTTCTGCTTCCTTCTTTGGCCTCTTCGCAGGACGTAGCAGAGCTCAGACTCACACCACTTGGCCCACAAACAGTATCTCTCTCTGAAACCAGCCTGCAGCTGCAGCCCGCAGGAACACATCTTTATGTCAACCCTGGCCAGGGACCGGGAGCTGCTCTAACAGATCCCAAGACCCTCAGCTTCTGACAGCCAAGTGAACCACAGCGTGGGGAAGTCCATGGCTCAGCATTTAGCCTATGTCAGCAATAACTCACACACCCCTGGTTTTACTCTACAGGCATACATTAAAAAAAAAAATGATGAAAACACAAAACATGTAATACTGCATTTAAGTTTGCTTCCAAAACACTGTGCTCAACAAGTTATGCTGAAAAGAGAGAAGGGTCTTTTCTTCCCCAGGTAAGATCAAGAATGGTTCACAAAATTCAGCTGTGGTTTGGCACTCACGGTTATTAAATCCATCATTGTAACTTATTAGATTTTCTGTTGTTCTTTTCTCACTAATTTGACTATCTGCTGATAATAATTATACAGCAGGAGTAAGAGAGCCATATTCAATTTTGCTGCACTTCACTTTCTCATATTATATTAATTATAATTCATGGCTTTAGCAAACCACTCTTAAAGGGCACTCAAATAAGGGGAAAAAAACCCAAGTGCAATCTCTGACTCCAGTGTACTCATGCAATCCACTGATTGAATGATTTAGCCTTGTATGATTATCCCTCTTACATGAACTGGTAAACAAAAGCGAAAAGGTGTCTTTCCTAGAGAGACTCAACCCAAGGATATTTTATCCATTAATTTCCATTGAAGCTTAAAAATATTAGTGTTAGAATGTTAGCATTTTGTCTTAATGTTCACAAACTTCCATCAGGATAAATTCTTACATTTGAAATAAATTATAGGGTTTCGGCAGGCAATGAGAGATGACATATAAGTCCCTATTTCAGATTGCATGTCAGAGTTGGTATTTCATCAACTGACTACAGTTTTATAAAAAGCAATAAAGTTGAATAATTTCTTTAATACAAATGAACATATTTTGGTGTTTGTTTAGAGGAATAACTACACCAAAGGTACAATGTAGTACCAAAAAAAATGTCTGATGAACCATTTTTTTCCCCCCACCTCTGTCTCCCTGAACCACAGTTATCTGGAATAAGATTTGAAGTGCCTACATAAAAAGGCGACATGCTACTAATTAATTGAACAGGTCTGGTACCTGGCTGGTGGGTAACTGGCGTAACCTGGCTACAACCATAACCTTACTCTTTCTCTGCCTCCAAAACAGCATTGTCACAACTGACAGAACAAAGGCTTTACCTGCAGGTGGATTTTCTCAGGTACTGGGGCACGGGGTGGGACTGAAGCACGCCAGACACCGAGGCTCACACCTGTGCCCCGGCCCCATGTACAGCTGGAGTGTCTGTGTTCAAGAATGTCTTTTATTCACCCTGTAACAGACTTACCTAGACCACATTCTTTAGATGCTTAAAGGCAATGAGCGTGGGATAGTATCAAAAGTCTCACAGAGGCAAATGATACTACTGCTTCTCTGCTACTGCTTCCTCTCTATTGAGGAAATGACACTACTACGACAAGGTCGCACATGGCCCATTAGATAACTCAGCTCTTATTTTCACATCCATTCCTGATTTTTAAGAGCAGGCACTCGTCTCACCTCCCCTTTAGAAGTAACCATATATAGCTAGTCTGTTCTAAGCCAGTTCATCAAATACCTTAATCGAATTAATCACATACCCTACGATGAAGTCTATCAGGCCCAACTGCTCCAAAATATTAAATTTAGGTAAGGCTGGGGCACTGAAGCATGGACTCCATATTTAAGGACTTGCAGCGTATCTACTACTTGCCATGGGATAATGGTGAAAAAATGCTAACGGACTGATCAGCAAGTAACACTACAAAGCTTTTCCATTACTAGGGTTGTTTTTTCATATCAGCATTCATTGTCATGTGTGCCACTGGTAGCATCATTCCTTTCTTTTCTGAGTCCATCTGAATGTTTTCATATCTTATGTTGAGAAAGATTCTTTCTCTAAAAATATCTCCACTATTATCAATCTAGAGTAGAGTAACTGCACTAAGTCAGTGCAAAAATACCTACAGGAGACAATTTCTGCTTTTAAGTATTCCAAAGAGCTGAACTGCTTTGCAGTATCTCTTGATTTCATTAGTTCTAGAGGCTTTTTGTCGATCCTAAACACTTCCAGGTCCCCCTGTCCTTAGTTGTTTGTATTCACCTCTCACATTCTGATTTCACTGTTTAAAGGGCAAGGAAAGTTTACTGAATGAAAAGACCTTGGAGTCTACAATATCAAACAGTGGAGTGACCTCAAAGGAAAACATATTTCATTAAAAAGAAAAAAGAGTTTCCTTGCAAATCCGGCCTGTTTTACCCATCCAGAACCGTCTTTTTGCTGCCTCTGTGGTAACACATGTTTTATATGAATCTATATTAAGATGAATTTTAACCTACAAATAACTAGATTCATTTATGCAGTAGGAGGGAATTCCTACAAGATGATGTAAAGTTTTCTAAGCCGTAAAATTAAAAATAGCACATAAAACCTGACCAGTAGATTTGGATCTGAACCAAGGCAACACATTTGGGAAACATTATCAAGTTTATCAGGGGTAAGATATCACAGAAAGTCTGCTTCTGTTTATATGCCATTTATTACTCATTTTTGACATTTCCCTTTTTTCTTCAACCTCTTTTTCCCTTAAGCAAATATACGTTAGACTTAACTGAAATGTGAGATAACAGAGTGGTCTTTTAATTTTCTTTCCCTATAAGACAAAAGCAGATCTGACCAGAAGTAAAAAAGATTCTATGAAGTACAAGTACAGGAAAAAAAAAGTTGCCAGAGTAGCTGGTAATAAAGGATAAATTTCCAAGCAAAATTAAGATGCCTAATAAGATTAAGGGCCAAATTCTGTCCTTTCTTGGATTTCATGATGTATAAATAGCACATTACAGACTTCTGCCTTATGCAACATACAATATCTGTGATAAAAAGCTACTTTTTATGTCTAGGATGCCTATATTAGCAGGGTCATGCCAATAAAAGACTTTTTTACCCATGGTTGACAGAAAGTTTGCAGGTCAAAAGAATTTATAGTAACCAAGTCTAACTCAGGGAAGAATACAAACAATTAAACCAAATTCAGTCCTGGTAAATGACCCAGTCTCTCAACTTTACTCAAATTTCCACTCATATCATCACAATAAACTTTAAATTAGAAAAAGCTATTACTTTACTTGCTTTTGACCTGTCTTCAAAATAATCATTAAAAGTCAGTTTAAACCCGGTCCCATCAGCCAAGATTCATGCACTTTCTACTGAATGCAGTTGAAGTTGAAGCTCAAATTTGTATTCTTCTGCATTAGTCATTTGCCCATCAGTAATTTTTGTAATTTTCTTCAATGGATTCAAATGCAAAATATCAAGATGTCTTTGAAAGTTGTTATTGAACAATGCTTTGTTCTGATTCTGAGCTCTCCAGCTGAGGGGAATGTTTATTATTCTTTGCTTGGATGAGCAAAACTTTTGGAGTGGTTTCAGGAGCAGATCCTCTGCATGCTCTACAATGCACACTTCCACGTCATCCTATCAGCAAACACGCCTTATATCGCAAAGAAAGCAAACACAAGAATGGGCATTAAATGGTGAAGACATTTATTTTAAAATGCAACTCCCCAGAACACAATAACATATACTATTAGTTAGTGGGTTTTTATGAGTTGTTGCATACTGTTGCTGATGTAAATGCTTTGAGTATCTATTGAATATTTCTAATTGAACAGTTATTTATAGTAATAAAAAATAACTATGAAGATCCTTGTAATTACAATGTACAATGAGTTCGCAGATTCACACCCGGATGTTACTAAGAAAATTCTAGGTAACTTGCCACTACTTTGGCAGAGCACGAAACTCATGTTTTCACAAATTTAAGGTAACATATCTTAAAACATGATATTTAGAAGATGTTTATTCATAGTGGATACAGATGGAAGAGGCCAGAGGAAGTCAAAAGGACTTCCTAGTAACCCAGTAAGGTTGAACTGCTGAACCCTGTTGTGGAAATTAGCATCACTGGTGATGCCATCAGGTAGCAGAGTGCTACTACACAGACAAGATGATTTATTAGAGCACATGAAAAGAAGTTATAACTTATAAGAATGAAGTTTAGTTTGGGGTTTTTTTTGGTTTGTTTTCAGCTTGGCAATTTGAAGGCTAATGACTTGAACAACCTTTGAATCAGATCCTCAAGGATAATCTAAATGAGAATGAAACCCAAGTAATTTTTTTTTTGTATTCCTGCTTGTGTTGCCTCTCTTTTCCTGTTGCAGAAATCCCAGCACAGGACAGCACTAGACACAGCTCAAAGCAAAAACTTTCAGATACTGGGAACACTCAGATGCTTAGTTGCCTCTCCTGAGGATCAGTGTAAGAGTTGACATTTTGTCCAAGGTAATAATCCAGGATGTCCACAGCCTACAGTGGAGACACTGAGGCATTTCAGTCCACTCTAACGTAAGAGATGAAGAAAGAACGAGGGTCTTTGGAGGTCTGTCTCTCCATACTCTTTGGAGGACTGCATATAGAACGTAGTTTACTGTCTCAGGCAAAGCCCATAGCTGTTGCAAGTGGTGTCAAATGAAAATTAAGGTTGTAACACCTGCCATCTGTATTTTCAAGATGTCTGTGGCAGGCAGGACTCAAAAGTCTATGTTTCAAAGAGCACATTAGCTCAAGATGAACAAAGCTGTGGAAGAATTAATCTATTTCAAATGGAGGCAAAAATATATTTTATAATTTTGAAAAGAGATGATTAAAACCCCCTAAAATTAATGACATTAAAAAGAAGGTGAGAGGATGTCCTTTTAGCTGCTCCAATGCCAGTACTCTGACCATGAATTATTGTCATTCTGTTTCAAGATCAGGGAGGTAAATGACCCGTGACTGCAAAGTCTAGAATGCTATCTTTCATTTTTATGCTTCTTGACCCATGAAGTGAATAAAAGATGTCCCAGGGAATTCTTCCAGCAGAAGTTTCTAATACAGTTGTGATACAATTGAATGAACACCCGAGGAGAAATGAACTTTCCAAATACACACAAAATCCCAGACTGATTTTCCACGAGGTCAAAATCCTGCTATTTCACAGGCTTTTTGTTTTACATAAAAATGGCCCCACTACTACCTGTACTTTGTGGCTAAAACCCACAAATGTTTGCTTGTTAGTCTTTATTGGCTGATTTTTATTGAGTATGGCATTTCAAATTGTTCATGGGATCAAAGAGGACAGACTTTTTTTTTTTTTTTTTTTTTTTTAAATTTCAGAAGTATGAAAGAACTGAGGTATCTCAAATTTTCCAACACCAACAGTAATCAGTGTCTTGGGCACCTGTGTCAAACTCTACCAAAACTGTTCTGCCTTTTCTCAGCTCAGTTACATGATGACTCTTGATTCAAACTACTTGCAAACTCAGGCAGTATCTGCAACAGTTAACCCCCAGTTTCTATTTGGAAAATACATATAATAAGAAGGACTACTGATACTTGTTTGAAAAACAACCTTGTCTCAGAAATAATACTTTTCAAGAAAATAATTTAATTTTCAGATAGCATGCATTTCACTGCTTCTGCTAACTTGATTTAACCTACACTGGACTGTGTTATTTAAAAATCTGGTCAATTATATCATGAATGACAAAAAGAAAAAAATTGGGTCTTATTTGCATATCTCAATTAAAGTAATTACAGTTGTACAACATATAATCAGAATAGTGGGTCTCAATGTGAATGTGAAACTACTGAACAAAAGGAATCTTCATTATCTTTTTAAGCTTCCAAATTTAATAAAGCAAATGTCACTTTGACAGGCTGTGTAAAACAAATGTGGCATTCACCCTGTAGTTTTAAAACACAGCTGCAAAGAATTGGCTAAGTCAGTGGTTACAAATAATCTTTCTTTGTATAAATATCACAGATATTATTATGAATGTATAGCTGAGTACGTGTTATCCAAAAGTAATCAGAAGAACAAATATGTACATTTCATCCGATACACATCAAAATCTCCACAAAATCCTTTAATTAGGTTGGCTAGATAACACAACTTTTCTTTCTCCAAATTAAACATTTTCAGATTATTTTCTATCAATATATTGATATACTCAGTACCTCAGTAACTAAGACCATGTATACCAGTTCAGTTAAGTTCATCTAAGAAATCTAATTCAAGTCCACTGTAAGTAATCTTGTTTGGGAAGGTTTCTAATAAAGAGCCTTTGAGCTCTGATGATGCATGCTATTTAAGTCTGAGCTTAATAGTTAAAGTGTCTATAATCAACCACAGCATTGTGTGCAATACGGAAAAAAAGACAGAAAATGGATTTTAACTTTTTTTTTTTTTTTTTTCCCCAGCCACCCTAAACTAAATCAAACACAAAAGGTCATGGAACAACCATATTTCACCATCAGACGTTTCTTTATTATGAGTTTATAAAGACACAAATAGAAAATTCCAGTGGAAAAAAATAAAGTTATATAATCCCCTGGTATTAGATTTACAGGTATATCCAAAATTGTCAAATATTAATACTGTTGAAAAAACAGTGTAAAATAACTTTTTTCAATAACCTTTTCAGAAATGTTACCAAAATGAGGTTCAGTTTTCATCTCTCTGAATTCCCTGGGAAGACTCTGTTTACATGAGCAGACTGAGGCTGCATACGGGTGAGGCAAGGTGAGCCACGTCGCATTCCCTCACACGCTGCTTTACGTTACTCGATAAAGCCAAGCATCAAAGAGCAGAGGTTACAGCCCGAGGTGGGTCCTCGGGCAGCAACCGGAGTGGAAGCTGAAGCTCTGCACAGTGCCGTGCTGCTGCCACAGAAAGGGAGGTAAGGTTAGTACAGCCCTTAAGCTTCCTCCTACTGTAGTATTTTAAAATCATGTCTGTAAAGAGACAAGTTTCTTCGTTGTGGGTAGAATCCTTTCTTGGTCAAAGTTCTTCAAGAAGTTCACTTTCCATCTGACAGGACCTGACCTTCAGACATTGCCATGTCACACAACCCACAGGACAGCGTAGTTTCTGAACTGCAGAGTGACTGCATCCATGTCAAGTCTCATGCTTTGTTCTCTTTTTATTATGGAAGATCTAAACCAGTTGAGGTTGATCATCTTCCAGTGTCCTCTTCCAAATTCTCTTGTGTGCCTAGAGAAGACAGACAAACTCTTCCACAATTCTAAAGGCAGTAAGAGTAATTGTTTGACATATCACTAAAATCCAGGGAAAACTTCTTTAACCCATTTCACTGAAGTGGATGCAGAATGAGAATGAGAACAATCACAAGCTGTAATAACAATTTTGATCCAAGCCACATAGAAATATTCTAATTTTTAAGTTCTTTTAGCAATTTTAAAATGTCAAGTTCCTAATACCCAAATTTACATATTTAATTGTCAACAGTGCAAATATCCAAGACAAGAAAGTTATATTAATTCCAACTGGACTCCAAATTAAGATCTGTTGAAAAACCATGATATACTTTCCTCTTAAACGGGGGATTAGTACTTGGCTGGTCTACTTTTTAACTATATACTTGCTAACTTTCTAGAACACCTACTGCACTGATCATTTTAATTTAAAAGAAGTCAAGTGGAAGAGACCTCTGCAAGATTATCATGTTACATCACTGATCTGCACTAGCAGAAGACTCAAGTTTGTTCAGCAATAAGCAGCTTAGGTCAAAGGCCACAACTGAGAAAAGACAAAGGGTATTGTTTACATCTGTGTCAATCAGAAACAGCTCTAGTGAAATAAATTGAGTTACATTTGTCTCAAACTGGTGTGAAAGAGAATTCTGTGTTTGCAGAATTTGGATTATGTAGCAGTCAGGAATTCACCTTCACTAGTCTGTAGAAGGAAGCATTACAGACTAGTAAGTTAAAATACTAGATCTGCTCTACTGGCTTTTTAGCCAAAAGGGGTTTTATTCTCTTATTGGCAAATCAAATTTATGTTACTGTTTCAGCTCATTGGCTTCTGTTGTGTTATCTGATCTGCTTCACAGTATGAACTAACAGATTCTGTAATTATACATTAGAGAATTCATCTGAGGTAAGAGAACAGTAATTACTGTCCTACTTTTTAAAGAAAAAAAAAAAAACACAACACAACAAAACCCCCCACTTCATCCAACTATTTGCAACTCTCAGCAAACTTCTGGATATGCAAGTTTTCATATTTCTTGACTTTTGATGTTCATAGAATCATGCACATCTAATAGTCCTAGAACATATGCAATTTAAAAAGCATATTCCTGACTATACAGCCAGCAAGATGATTTATAGGAAAGATTTAATTTGTGAATTATAATTTGGCTTGTTCAGGGATCTGGTTGGAAAAATCGCATGGGATACAGTCCTGGAGAGAAGAGAAGCCAGGAGAGCTGGCTTATTTTCAAGGATCACCTCCTCCAAGTTCAAGAACAGCACAAAACCAAGTGAAGATGGCAGGAAGCCATGGATGAACACAGAGCTCCTGATTAAACTCAATCATAAACAGGCAGCATGCAAGAACTGAGAGCAGGGACAAGAGACCTAGGAAGAATAGGAACTGTCTTTATACACTAAGCATGCATGGTTGGGGTTAGGAAAGCCAAAGCCATTCTGAAGTTAAATCTGGTGAAGGATGTGAAAGCCAACAAAAAGGGCTTCTACAGCTATATCAACAGCAACAGGAAAGCTATGGAAAATGTGTGCTTGCTGCTAAATGGGGTATGGGACCTGGTGAAAATGCAGAAAAGGCCAAGGAACTTAGTGCCTTCTTTGCTCTAGTCTTTAACTGTAGGATTTGACTTCGGGAATCCCAGGCCCCTGAGACTGGACAGAAGGTCTGGAGCAAGGAAGATTTACTCTTGGTAGAGAAGGATCAGGTTAGGGAACATTTAAACAAGCTGGACATACACAAATCTATGGGACCTGATGGGATGCAGCATAAATGCTGAGAGCGCTGGCTGATGTCACTGAAGGCTTGTTTATCTCAACTTTATCAAGGCTTTTCACACTGTCTCCCGTAACATCCTCATAGACGAACTGATGAAATACGGATGAAATAAACAGGTATACTGTATACTCTCAGGTATACTGAGAACTGGCTGAACTGTCAGGCTCAAAGGGACTGTGATTAGAAGCACAAAATCTATCTAGGGGCTAGCTGCTAGTGGCATACTCCCCCACACCCCCTCCATGGCTGATACTGTTTGACATCATTAATGACCCAAAAGGTGGGACAGAATGCACCCTCAGCAGTTTTGTAGATGATACAAAACTGGGAGGAGTTGTTGATACACCAGATGGTCACTGCTGCTACTCAGAGGGACCCTGACAGACTGAGAATTGGACAGGACAAGAATCCGTACTGCTTTTGGCCAAAACAAGATGTGGCCTGAAAAAATGATGCAGTATTTCTCAAATGTGCATCCACCTAATTGGCGCTGTATTTTTGTAGGAATATACTGATTTCATTAAATTCTCAAGAAGTAAATGGTGGAAGAGAGATCATTTCATATGAAGAATTTATGTCCTACTTTGTTTAATTCAGAGTAGATGTAAGAATGCAAGGCCATCTTATATACTACTTATGTCTTACTTCCAGTTTAAATTTAGCTGAAAAACAACACAGAAAGCAACACAGAGAAGACTTTTTCTTCCTCTGTTAATTTTAGTAGACATGGAAAACGTTAGATAATTTATCTGAGTGATGTGGTCTATCACATACCAGTAAATATAATTTCAGTAACTATCATTTGTGACAACTGCCTAGCAGCAGCAGAAAGCGCAGAATTCAAATTATTTTTCAAACCCATGCATTTGTTTGCAGGAGCAAATTCTAGTTTTTCAAATTCATACAACCCTAAAATAGTATTTTCTTTCACCACAAAACAAGCAAATTTTTTAGGGCTGTTTTGACCTAAACTAGCCACACTCATTTATGCACATTCTGAAGTGCTGTCATTATGAGGCTTAAATATTTATCATACTACAAACATATATTCTTACATAATGATAAGTCAAAATAAGAAGAAACACTGACAAAATGGAGATCAATAACTCTGACCATTAGTCTATGTAGCTCTTCTTTGGAGAGCAATTAATTTGCACTTACCTTAAGATTAAATGAATTATCCTCTTATTGATTATAAGTGGAACCTGAAATGGCCACCACAGCCTAAGATGACTAATGTGAAGATACAAAAGACATAGAAGGGATTCATGCTTTACTTCCGTGAAACAGTATCAACAATTTCCCCTGGTCAAGATGACAGACAAGTGCCAAAAATCGTCAAAAAATCCCCACTAATTGTGCAAGTGACATGAGGTTATATTGTTGTGGCATATAAGTGAAAGACTTTAAATGTGTTTTAAATAAACTATAAACTAGACACATAAAGGTGAACCTACTATATCTCAGATCCAAAACATTAAATGAGATATTTCTCAACCTGTTTATGTTGTCTCTAAATACAGACAGTCCCAATGCTTACTGTACCAAACTTTTTATTATTTCAAACAAACTTCTGTACAAAAACATCAAAGCAGGCAAAGAAATTCAGTGACAGGCAAACAGCACATGACAACTCACAGAATGCTTTAAGGTTTACATTTTTATTATACAAGTGACAAATAGCTTTCCTCTGGGCTACTTAAAGATAAGACTTCACTGACAAATAATTGCAGGTAAGCGTGTATTAACTTCAGTTACCAAAGCTCAACAGAATGACCCGTCATCAATCTAGATTTACCTAACTGGAAGTGGCTATGAACAAAGCAGGATTTTCCCTAATATACATTTTTAAATTCCCTTCCCCCCCCCCCCCCCATTAAAAATGGAGCTTGTAAACAGTGGATTTACTACTGTGAAAAAGCATTGTGATCACTGCTTCCAGAGAAAGAAAAAAAAACTAGTGTGATTTCTAATTCTGATCCTGACAACAACATAGTGATCTGCTGCTAGAATTGGAGATGTGTGACATGAATGCTGGAGTTGCGGTGTTGTCCAGTATCACAACACATATTACGTTGGCACCTATGGGTTCTGATCAGACTTGAGAAACTTCATAGTGGTCGTTCTGCTCAGAAATAAACTCTAAGGCAATCCCTACTCCAAAGAACTTGTTATTAATACTGTTTAAGGATTGAGTTCAATGACTCAATTTGTCACAACGCAGCAGAGTTTCAACAGACCTAATGCATCTTCAAACTCTTAAGGTATTAGAAGTGATATGCATGAAAATTCCAGTGAGAGCACACAAACCCTGATTTACATACATGGGAATAAGCAAATACAAATCTGAATCTGTGCACAAGCACTGGAGTTTTCACACATGCATGCAAGCAAATTACATAAAATAGAACACAGTTTCAGAACATGACCTCTGCAAGAATATGTACAGCAACTGCAGACCACCCAGAAGACACACTTAACAGAGCATGAGCACTTTGCTGCTTTTGGCAAAGTATTTCTATTCCATTTACTGGAAAAATTACTATAAAGTAAGAACAAACAATTCAGCAAGGAACGTTAAGTCCTTGAAGCATCAATCACATCTCAAAAACCAATGAAGAGCAGTCAGCTGATAGATATTTTTGTGTTGACTCTGAATCATCTAATGAATAACACTATCAAGGAACTTGATGGAGTGCCTAAGAACGACTCAGCTCTTAAAACTTATATTATCCCTAGTTTGATGAAGCCAATTTGACACTAGGGAAGTTTTCTGTTACAGAAGAGTGTTTTGCTTTATACCAGTTTTTATCAGAAAAAAAATTACTTACCAGGTAGAGCTGTCTGAGAGATAATGTTCATCACAATATATTTACACTGACAAACCTATTCTAGTTAAGTAAAGGCATTAGTATTTTCCCTTTCCTTTCTAAACCTAACAAAATCATACAGAATTTTCAAAATATAGCAATGGTCTTAAAACAACATTTTCTATTTATATTGAATCTGAAAAAGGATATTAAGTTCCTCCATTGTTGAAAGGTACAGGTTATACTTTATAAAAAAAAGGTAAAACTACCTCTTTCCAATACATTTTTGGATATCAGCCAGCACACAATCCTTAAAATTGGGTGGATCTCCACTTATTACAGGGAAGACAACATAGTTTATGAGAGTGATGAACATTCAGGTATTCTCATATTCATACAAACTTGATGAGATCCTAAAACTAACTGAAAAAACTGCATGTGTTCTTAAAACATATCCAATTAATTTTACTTTCTCTTATATTAACTTCCTTCTTCTTTAAAGTTCCTTTTCTGTGGTATATTTGACATTTCAGTTTATTTGATTTCTTTTGTCTTTACTACTACTTACTTCTCTGATAGAGAAGGTGTTTAAGGATTAAAATGTACAGATAAACTGTTGTAGCTGAAGTTTTTAAGTAAAAAAGTATTTTAAAAGTCAAAAGATAAAGGCTAGCATAAAAACTTAGGCTGCACTATATAAAGTCAGTCAGGTTATGAACAGATTCATGTATTTTAGCAATGTGAAGAAAATGGTTACGTAAATACACACAAGTATTAACATCAAACTGTATTAAATTATGTAAACATACACATCTTCTGTGATCAATACAAACATCTACTTGTCTCAGGATACTACTGCAGCATAGCTCGAATTTGCTTTGAAGTGGATTCATCATTCAGGTGTTTTGTAGTGAACCTAGGAATTACAAGGTAAAACAGTATTTTATAAAATGAACAGGGATTATAAAAGTCTGAAAACTGCACTACCTATCTTTAAAACAGTGCAGTTTTATTACACAAAGGAGGAACACATATGCTCCTCTCTCTAGTCACTGATTACTGGAATTTAACTGCTGATAGTCTGGTGCTCTTTATCTTCGACATACCCCTTGCAGTAAATTATTCCCTGTTAATAGGTGGAGAACTGTGGCTAAATCCTGTTTGCCATCTGTCTATGACACTGTCATAATTTTAGGTCAAAATTATCTCTCCTTTTCCAGTTAAAAGCCTCAAAATAGGTAAAATCATGGAAAGACATAAGAAACAGGGTAAATACTAAAGGGATTTAGGAATCTAGATTGAATTTTGGCATAATCTATAAGACTAATTTTAAACAGCTTTCTTAAATGTCCTGGGAGGACTGAAGAGCTTTAGAGAGGTTTCTTCCATTTAAGCCCAAACATTCTCCACTGCTTATGTTTGCAAGGAGATCAATTATCACATAAGCTCAAAACACACCTGAAACCTGTAGGATTTAGCTCCACATCAATTTTAATTCAAAAGACAAGATAAGCAAATATGAAGGTGGTTATGGCTGCAGTTCTCCTTCTATCCAAGCATTCAACAGCTCTTAGAGAATTCAATACAGCTCTGAAAAACTTGGTACTAAGACTCCCTTCTCGGCTTCAGAGAAATGTCAGACCAACGTGCCTTGCTTCCCAAGACAGCACCTTAAACACTTAGCTACAGGACTGGGATTTAGGTTGCCATTTTCTTGAAGCTGTTTAAAAAAAAAACCCCAAACAGTCATCTTAAGAGGGAAAGAGAGAAGGGAGCTATGAAGGGTTTAAAAACCAGTAATTCTACTCTTCGCTTCTAAAATGTTCTAACTGCTGGAGTACTTTATACAACAAATTTTAGCTTAAATACACTGTTTACCTTTGATGTATGGATTACCTTTTAGATGGCTGGTTTAGGCAATAAAATGAACCTTAATGGTCTCTGAAGAAGGACATTATTACTTCCAATATTAATAGCCATTGCTTATCAAAGTGAAACAGATTTGAGATAAATTAATATTACTTAAGAAAACCCCAGGTGATGAATGCAAACCTAATGGACAATTTTCTTAATAAATCAAGCTTCTAAGGTGGGAAGTCTTAAATGTAAAGAGATTGGAAGAAAAACAAAGAGGAATTTGTTAAGGCTGAACAAACAATTATTCCACACATACCTGAGAGCATTCAGAAGTCCTTCCACAGTGTCAGGTGGTTGTTCCTTTAAAACTTTTATGCATCCCTTCATCTGGGAACAGAAGCATGCCACTATTGAACAATAATATATGAATTGTACTAGCTGAAAACAAGGAAGAATTTCACCATAGATAGGGTTTTTTCCTACTGAGTGTTAATATTGCTTCATATGCCACAATAAAGCATTGTACCTTATTAAAAATTATCTTAAGTTAAAAATCTAACTTTTGAGAAAACAACCTCTACTTTAATAAGCATTTGTAGATAGTAAATTATATATAAAGTGTATATAAACTTGCACATGATTTCTCCGATTCCAACAAAAAAAATTATCAAGAACAGTTGAGATAAGCTAAAAAAAGAGGTTTTGGCAGAAAGTTCTGCATCATTGCTGTCAGCAACTATCAGAAGAGATGTTTCAACTTTGACTTTTATTTTTATGCCTGCACACAAGGAAGTAATTTTCACTATTCAATTTTTAGTTGCAAACCTAATTGGTGATAACTTATGATCTGTGTCATAACTAGTGGTTACAAATTTTATCTGAGATAGGAAGTCCATGACATTGATTTTAAACACCACATTGAATGAACATCTTCATGGAGATTGTAAAAAAACAGGCTGAAACTCTGTCCAAATTTACAAAAGGGGAAATGAAGCAGAGAAAGCAGAGGTAGAACTCATTTGATAGGTAGAACTCATTTGATCCACTAAACAGACTCCCTGTGTAGTCAACAGAGCAAAATAGAAATTCCTCTAACCTGTTCAGAATATATTTTCATATGTAATGAATCACAGCATGGGTAACAAACAGGAGGAGCTTGAAGCCATGATGCAACAGGAAAATGATGATGTAACGGCTATCACAGAAACATGGTGGGATGTCTCCCATGACTGGAGTGCACCAGCTGATGGCTACAAGCTCCTTAGGAGGGACAGACAAGGAAGAAGAGGTGGTGCGGTGTATGTTGCTGTATGTTAGGGACTGTTACGATTGCTTTGAGTGCAAGTGTAGTAAAGACAGAGTGGGGTGTCTTTGTGTTAGAATCAGGGGGAAGGCCAACAGGGCAGATGTTGCAGTGGGAGTCTACTATAGGCCACCCATCCACGACAGAGAGGTGGATGAAATATTCTATAGGCACTTAGGTGACATCTCACGATCGCTTGCCATTGTTCTTGTGGGAGACTTTAACTTCCCAGACATCTGCTGGAAATACAACACAGCAGAGCAGGATCAGACCCAGAGATTGCTGGAATGTGTGGCAGATAATTTCCAGACACAGCTGGTGAGAGAACCGACCAGAGAAGGTGCCCTGCTGGATCTCCTCTTTGTGAACAGAGAAGGACTGGTGGATGATGTGGCGCCTGGAGGACAACTAGGGCACAGCGATCATGAAATAATGGAGTTCTCTATTCTTAGAGAGGCCAGGAGAGGGGACAGCAGAACTGGCATCCTGGAATTCCAAAGGGCTGACTTTCTCTTGTTTGGGCACCTGCTTGACAGGATCCCTTGGGAGATGGTCCTGAAGGGTACAGGGGTCCAGGAAGGCTGGGCACTCCAAGAAGGAACTCTTAATGGCTCAGCAGCAGGCGGTCCCAAGGTGCTGTAAGAGAAGCTGGCAACAGAGAAGACCACCCTGGCTGAACAGGGACCTTTGGCTGCAACTCAGGGTGAAAAGGAGAGTTTACAGCCTTTGGAAGAAGGGGCTAGCCACACACAGTGATTACAGAGAGGCTGTGAGGGTATGCAGGGCAGAAATCAGGAGGGCTAAAGCCCAGCTGGAAATTAATCTGGCTTCAGCAGTCAAGGACAACAAGAAATGTTTCTATAAGTATGTGAGCAGCAAAAGAAAGATCAGGGAGAGCCTCCATCCCCTGCTAGATGCAGGAGGAAACATGGTAATAAGTGATGAGGAAAAGGCTGAGGTGCTTAATGCCTTCTTTACCTCAGTCTTTAATGGCAGAACTAGTTGTACTGAGGGAATCCAGCCTCCTCAGCCAGAAGACAGAGACTGGGAGAACGACCCCACATAATCCAGGAGGATATAGTCAGTGACCTGCTGCATCACACAGACACACACAAGTCTATGGGACCAGATGGGATACACCCCAGGGTGCTGAAGGAGCTGGCTGGGATGCTCGCCAGGCCACTTTCTATCATTTACCAGCAGTCCTGGCTGACCAGGGAGGTCAAAACAGATTGGAAATTGGCCCATCTATAAGAAGGGTCAGAAGGATGATCTGGGAAATTACAGGCCTGTCAGCTTGACTTGGGAAGCTGATGGAGCAGCTCATCCTGAGTACCATCACACAGCACATGAGGGACAACCAGATGCTCAGGCCCAGTCAGCATGGGTTTATGAAAGGCAGGTCCTGCCTGACAAACCTGATCTCCTTCTATGACAGAGCGACCTGCTTAATGGATGAGGGAAAGGCTGTGGATGTTGTTTACCTTGACTTTAGTAAGGCCTTTGATACCGTTTCCCACAGCATTCTGGTGAAACTGGCTGCTTGTGCTTGGATGGGCACACGCTTCGCTGGGTAAAAAACTGTCTGGATGGCCGGGCCCAGAGAGTTGTGGTGAACGGAGTTAAATCCAGTGATTCTGTGAATCATGTTTCAGAAGTACCTATTTCTTCCCATTGCTATGAAAACATCTAATAGCTACCCAGTCTAGATTAATACCATCTTATTTAAAATGACAGATAAAGACATGGCAGCCTCAAGATATTAAACTTCTGAGTTTCCAAGTCACGTTACAGTGCTAAACCTACATGCCAGTATTTTCTTTGCTGCTAAAGAGCAACTCTGCCTTATTATGGAAGTGGATGATGATATACTTAACTGAAGTTAGGGTCCGTGTATTTACCAATAAAAATTATTTTGAAAATGTTGATCAGTCTCCTGCACAATGACCAGCCTAACTGCCACTGATCACTGCTCAGCTGACTCACTTCTACCTGGAAGATAAAACTATCTTTGCAAATAGCAGATCAGATTAAATTGCTGCAGTGTAGCAGCACATGTTTTTCAAGTGACACAGTTACTTTTTCTGAACTAGAGAAACTGAAGACTATATCCACATCATTCGGTGCAAGTTTACATGCCCCATCAGATCAGATCAGACAAATTCAAAGGAGACACAAATTCAAAACATTCTTTTCTATTTTTGTTATAAACAGAATCCCTAAAACAGTCCAAAAAGAGGAGCTGTTAGGATGCCCAAGATAGAAGCCTGTAATTAACAGCTTGCAATACCATCTCTGGTCTTTAATAAGTAAGGAAAGGTTTGTTCCACGGTCCCTGAATATTCTCTTGAAATGGTTCCCAAGAGTGACTAGTTTGGAGAAAATAATTGCTTTTCACAGCAAAACACACTCATAATATGAGATATTAGAAGATTTTTTTTTTTTTTTAATTAGAGAAGAATCAGTAAACTAATCAGGCAAATTAATATTTGGGACTATGTACTAATTTTAAAAAACTGAGTCATACATCTGCCTCCCATTTATATCTAGCTAACCTTCCTGTAAGATTATGGGGCTTTAGGATAAATGTGTGAAACAAAGCACACACTTTATATTTGATCTTATCAAAATTTTACTTGTGTTGCCTCTGCAGGCAAGAGACTGAATTAGCAGTCAGGAAGTCTGCATTCAATTTCTGGGCTCTATCTGCTGCATGACCTTGAACAAATCAATTCACCTCTTTGCAACCTATCTTTCCCTCTGCAAAACACAGTCAAAGATAAGATGTGGTAAAATACTGATATCTGCAGACAAAAGATGCTAATGAAGGCTCAGTGTCATGGAGTGCAATAATATATATATATATATATATATTATTCTTTCCTTTCGAAGAAAGCTCTCATAAAGGGAGAGACAGCAGTTTTTTCATGAATTACAGATTATTTCTGCTGGCACATAACATTTAGGTTTGTAAAAAAACATAGCAAAAATAAGAGTACTTTTTTCTGTGTGCTTGCAGTATCTCAGATGAAAATGTAAGGTTGATTTCACTCTGGTCATGCCAAAGCTGTAACTGAAGGCTCATTATCAACATTACAATAACATTTCAGTTCCGCTATTTCAGATCTCAGACAAAGCAGAGACAATATTGAATATCTGCTTATTTACAACAGAACTACTTCCAAAGATTAACATTTTAGCATAAATAAATTACATGATTAATAAAAAATTATGACCATAGAACATATTCCAGGGTAGATGTAATGCAAAATTATTTTAGTGTAATAGTACAGTTGGCAGGAAAGCAAACAAAGACAAATGAGTATCTATGACTGGAAGAAAATACAAACAAACGAAGACTGATCCTTATTTTAATTTCAAATAAGCTGATATACGAAAGTACGCAGGTGAAGACAAATTCTAAATTTTGCCATTCAAAAATAATTAAAGTGTTCTATACAAAATCATAAGCTTGTGCTGAAAAAAAGCTGCAGACTAGTATTTTCAAACCTACAGAATATTAAAGAAAAGTCACTCTTACATCAATCTTTGATGTCTTTGAGAAAGCTCCCACAGGATGAACGTGATCATACAGAATAATAACTCCCACCATTACTCTCATGCAGAACATAAGGGTCTCTTCACTGGTGAATCTACTCCTGTACTCTCTGGAAAACAGAACAAAAGATATAAAGTCTTGACTTTTTACTGGGCAATTTTGCAAACTAGACTATGAGTGCATGAAATCTGAACTAAAATTGCATTTTAAGATTGAAGATGCATCTTAGTAAAATTGTAAAGATCTCTGAAATGCCTAAGTCCTTGTCAATGTAGAAGAGTGGTTAGAAAGCAAATGGATAAGTAAACCCTTTCCAATACCCAATTCACAGTTCAGATCCTCACTTCAGGAAAACGTCTATGATGACTGACTTCACAGAAGACTTCCACAATTCGTGAAATATTATGGAAACTGACTGCACTTCTGTTTAACCTTAGAAACACAGCATATCAGGACCTCAAAGGAAAGCTACTATTTTTGCTTAAATTCCTACGGTGAAATAGTTAGCATTTAAGAGGGATCTAATTTCAGCAGCTGGTGAGTTCAGAGCTTCATCTAGGTGGATTAGTCATTGCTTGCTCTCTCTCTTCTAAATCCATAGGCAACTTCAACAACCCATGTTCACTGAGCATCTGAAATGTGGAGACCTACTAGATAGGACTGGACTGAACTAATTCCAGAGAGTTCTTCGATTTTTTCAATTCCAAAATAAGAATATGCATGGCAGAGTTAAGACAGTCGTTATCAGCTCTAATCCCCGAAATCATCATCAGGAAATGAAAAATGAACTACAGCAGAGCAAAACAGAAATCCCGAAAACCAGAAATTATCACAATTTTTCTAATAAATATTATTTTTAGTAGATAATACATAGATTGGTCTACTATCATTCATTGACTTTCAATATAAATCTTGCTTTTTTTTCACTTAAACATTAAAAATACTAAAATCTGTACTGTGCTACCTCTTAGTTTACAATAACTTCAATTTCTATTCTTATACAGCATCACAACATGAACAGATTAAAGGTTACAGACAGTCTGATGTGAAAATGCTTGACTATGCCACAATTAGTACTAAAGTATCACATAATCTTCTAGTAGATGACTCATAACTTTGTTTCTCCACTTTTGCCAAACAATGAGCTGACACATAAAGTTACTTTTCAATTACTCTTCTGTGATGTCCCAGATTGTGAGATGAATCCCACCTCCTATATATACTTCTCCAGAATTTTCATAAACAATCACAATAACCTCAAGAGTTATACCCTTTACATGGAACCATGAACAAGTAATTCAGGGACAGGAAGACCACCTTGACTCTACCTTGCATGTGTCTTCCACTCAGAGACCTCTAACCTAAAAAATACTCAACTAAATGTACAGGTAAACAATAGCAGCCCCAGTGGCTATATGTATGCTACTAGACTGGAATGAAATTGTACAGTTCCTATACAGCTGAACTTTCTCATGCCCAGAATAACATGGCTGAATCCAAAAAAGTTCTACTCAAATGATCCTCAAAATAGTGCCTGTGTATCATTTGCCAAAGCACTACTTGGAAGAGCCAAAATCTTGACTCTAAGTGTGCTAATAACTGAGCAGCACTGGGCAATCAAGAGAGTAGTTGTGGTCCTGGTTAGACAAGACACAGAACCTATGAGTGTGTAAGATTACACTTGTTTTTTAACCTTTGTTGAAATACAGGCTGACCACATAAACTCTCCCTAGCAAAACTCAATGCTGATTCATGAAAAATATCTTAAGGTGGTTAAAATATGAGGCAAGGCTTTCTAATACCAGATCATCCTTTGTATACAAAAGTGGTAACAACCAAGGCACACATACAGGAATTAATTTGGAAAATAACCATGTTTACCCCAGGTGGCTATTTAAAATCAAATACAAATTCTCTCATGCAAGAAAAAACAAGATTTAAGGTAAACTTACGGCGTTTCCAACATGACTTTACATACACTAGCCATAGTACTTAGACAGTCCGTTGTATTTTCAATTGGTAACGTTTTGTTCTAGAAGGGTTAAAAACAGCCAATGTTCAGTAAACAATCTTGTAAAATTAAAATACAGAATGTCTGCTTTAAACCTTTTCTATCTTGTTACTTACTTCTGATACAAAATGTGTAGTTGCATTACTGAGTGTTTTCAGCATTGGTGTGGCTTCTGCATAAAACAGGGACATCCTATTTGCCATTTCATTGTTTACTTCATTCTCAATGTCCAGCTGATGAAAACATGAGAAAAAAATAGGCAGTAAAATTATTTAAAATCTTGTCAGCAGCAAGAAAAAGATACAGTACATGCTCATGTCAGCAAGAAGATTGTTGCATGAATAGTTCTACTCTAATCACTTCATCTGGACTGCTGATTAACTCCTGGTGTGAAGGAAAGAGCATGACAGCTAACGAATCAAAAGAAAAAACATTACCACAAATGGTATAAATGCATACTGATAAACACCTCAGTGTGAACAGGAGATCAGATTTTATTTACTTACATGCATGTTGTTTATTCTGTTGCGACTTATTGTCCGCCTATAATAACTGAAGTCATTCTGGATTGCTGGGTTTCTCATCTGCAAGGAAGACCAATAGGAAATAATCAGTTTCAGTTCAAAATACATGGGAAAAATCAGAACGTATTAAAAGTCTTTATTAACCTTAAGTTCATCAAAACGAAGAGTAAAATGTAAGATTTCTGCAAATTCTTTTGCTAGAGCCTGTTCCCGCTCCAGGTGCTGAGTTGGAGTATAAGGTGGGCACGTCAAGGACTCCAGTAAGCTCTGCAGGGCTTTCTCTGAACAAAAATCAGAAGCACAAATTCTATTCAGTCCACATTATGACAAAGTTTTAAGTAAATATCTAAATATACTCTGTTTGAAGGGACAGAACACTGGGAACATGCAGAGGCCTAACAGAAATGCTTTTTCTTACTATTCTACCATGAGAAACATTAGTCAAAGACATCTGCCTCTTTAGGCTCTCTGACATTTTCCTCTTCATTTTGTTATCACTGAGCTCTCTTCCCTTTTTATTACCCTTTATCTGGGCTCCCTATCGAAAATTCTAGAGAAAGCATTTTTCTTGCATTCAGATATCGAACTCTTTCATCTTCTCCAATTAGCCATCAGCTCAGTATAGAGATTATTCTGACATCTCTGTTACTAGAAGTGTCCTCTTAGGCACAGACAGCAATGTAATTCAGCTCCCACGGCTATAATTACTAGCATAACTCAAAAAGCGAAAGTAAGCAGGATGTTGTATAAGAATTCCCTTGCAGTGGGAGCTCTCCCACTTCATACATACATTTTTCACACGCTGGTTCTCTTCCAGAGTCCTAATTCAAGGAATAATTACATCATTTTTGCAGGGATGATAGCGAGCATAAAACATGCCCAACTGTTTTTTCACCTCGCAAGAGTTTATTGACACCCTTCCCCCCATTATCCCTGTTTTTATGTCATCTCAAAATATTATTGGTTTACATTCCTTTTAAAACTCTGAAGGATCCAAATTACAAAAAATAAATGGCATTAGTACAATGGACCAGTGAAGTGCAGAAGAGTGGCATGCACCAGAGAAAAACTTTATACGGTTTTATCACGTTCTTTGGTTGTATTCTATTTAGGTAACACAGATGTATGTTACGTGACAGACTAACAGATTTTGATAATTTTGAAATTATCAAAGATAATTTAAAAAAGATTAAAAACATGCCTTGATAAATGTAATTGGAGTTAAATGTCTGTTTATATCAAACAGAAAGAATAATAACCCTTTCAAAGACTGTGGAAAAGAAACTTCCTATTTCTTTATATATATTTTTATATATATATATAAAGTAGCCTAATAAACAGACATACTAAAACAGGGCTCACCTAATCTGAGTGAAAACTCATAAAAGCGCTTCAGCCTTACAACCAGAGGACATACTGAATTCCATGCTTTTTCTTGCAACTGGATGTCATTGGGATTTTGTATTGCCTGAAATGAAATCATTACTGTAAAGAACTGTAATATATGAATAACAAGCAAAAGGTGGTTTTAAATTTTTCTACTACATTATTTTAGAAAGTAAGTATTGTAAAAATAGAACAATTACAAGAAATTATATGGCACCAGAATAGGAAATTAGCAAATCCAAAGAAATACCATGTTTTCCACCTTCCCTCTCCCCCTGTAACATACTGATTTAGAATTCTTCATTCCAATGCACCACTGACATACAGAAATACGTTTTAACATATTATTTGGTGAGCAAAATTCTTGTAGAAGCATTAGGTAAGACCTTTTGTATGACTACTGTTTGCAGAAATTGCCTTTTTTTTTTTTTTAAGGTTTTGATGCTTTTGAAATCTTCAACACATTCAGGTTCTTTAGTGACCAAGAGCTCATGCTAAAATTGTGCTTTGGGATCAGTTTCACGGAATAAGATGTCTTATAAATGGATGTAAAATTATAATTTATTATTTCACTTACACAGAAGAACAATTATTTTCAACTTTTTTTCACAGTGTACTTCTGACATCCGAGTATTATTTCCTCCATGTCCTTAACTTTGACTTCTACCATAAGATATATGAAACGAGGTATATGAAATGGTGTTTCTTAAAAGTGAAAAATAATTACTAATTAATAATAGTAAACTGCAAAGAAGTTCAAATAGCCATCATTTAATGATTTCACAGTAGGACTTTATATTCAGTGTTACAAATAATCTCTAATGTATTTTCTAAATACAATTTTAATGAAAATCTTCATGTAATTTCATTGAATGTGTTTGGATGCATAACAGAAGGAAGGAACACATTGAGTTTTGCTTGATTTTGTTTCCAAAGAACTGCCATTAACTTCAACATACATCTCTAATTTCCTGTCCAGCTCCTTTGTAAGCCTGAAGGTCTGCAAGCATACTTTCCGAGTCCTGTAAAACTGCACTGATCTGATTCCATACCTCCCGTTCTCCATCTGTGGGCTGTGCATCTAAGAAACAGAAAAGCAAAATGCACAAAGTCAAAAGGTAGCTGCAATACAAATGCCAAGATTACTCAGTTCTACTTAACAACATTATAACCAGCTTGACTCTGTGTAACTCCACTCTGATGTGTTCTTTTAAAATACACAATTATACTGCACTGCCATTCTGCTAACATCCAAGTTTCTGCTTTCTATAGCAAGGAAGGAAAAAGTACAGTTTTTCTATCTCTGGCTCATAATGCCTCTACTCAAAATGCATCATTTTAAAGTGAAGCAGTATCATAAAGCAATGTTATTAGAAAACAGGATAATGCGTCAGTCCTTTAGTAAAAATGTCCCCCTCTTTCATGAGCTCCACAGCTTGACTACAAAGAATTGTTCACTTTTCTTGCAGCTTGGGGATAAAATCAGGCCTTTCAGTGGATGGAGCAGTAGGAGATTATGCCACTTTGACTTTCCTCCAGGCTTCCTAACCAGAGTGATTTATTTCTCCTTTTGTAAAACACAGATACAGTACTGTTAAAAATAAACATTTTTCTTATGTATGTCCGATCATTCCTGCTACTAAAATAAATCCAGCTCTGTCACTGATCAGTTTTCAGGGTGGACCTGAAAGGTCAACCTGTAGACCTTTATTGTTCAGAGAAATGACATCTGGAAGTAGATCAATTTTCCCATTCAAATCCCATCTGATGGGATTTTCACAGCAGTGTGACACCAGGGAGTGATGTTATCCCTAGGACATCAACACATCAGACAAGGTAGAGATCTTCTGCCTCCTTTCGCTTTAAAACATAAAGAGGACTGACACTGACTAAAGACTGGATGACCTATATATAGAATTGTAGTCAGTATTTATTTGTAGAAACTATCACATTGTCCCAGCAGATTTCTACAGAAACATAACTTCTGTTTTTGCTTCTGTTTGCTTGGGTTTTTTTCCTTCTTAAATTTGTATTGGCTTGTAAAGACAACATTTTAATTTTTATGGACAAAAAAAAATTACTTCAAAGGTCAATCTTAGGACTTAAGGACTACTTGTTTGAATTAAAAGCAATGAGGTACCTTCAAAACTCACTGATTAGGAAGAGCTACAGTACACATCTCTATATTAATAAACAAGAACTATTAAAAATACTTTTTCTATTTAGTCTTCTCACTCTTCACCCATGTATCAGTATGGGATTCATTTACCCACCCCCCACTAAAAATAAATGAACCAGTTCACCTTGGAGAGTATGGAAAGAGTAGGCATTCTCTCCATGACGTTTCAGGTTAGGATAATTTGTTTAAATGTGTCAAGTTATTTATGGACCTTGAACGAACAAGGCACAAATAACTGAGATTTACATGTCCGTAGCTCTGAAGCAACTAATACTTAAAATCTTTCCTATATTCCTATGTCACCATCCATCCCATGAGGCTGGGCACATGAAACAATACTGATTTGACTTTCTTTTATTCTGGAAGTTTTCCCTAATCTCGTTTAAAAGACAGAACAAGTGAAAGTAAAAGTAAACTGGGCTTACTCAGCTGGGTTTTTAATCTGAAATATTTCACGTAACTAAAAAATTCCACCAAAGGGAAAGACTATTGTAAACAGGAAAATTCCATCTGGGACACAGCTGTTGAACTGACCTATCAATCACAATAATTTTATAGTGTTACTGACTGGTTCTTTCCCCAAGCTGCAAGAAATTTCAGGTATATACTGTGTGAGGGGTCTGTCACTTTGTGATAAAGAAACAAAAGAGTAAACGGTTCTAAGTTTAATGAAGAAAGTGGTAATCTTGCTAAGCAGTTACATACCAGATAACAACAGAGTAGGAAGAAGGTAGGAGTCACCTATAAATCCGTATCTATATTTTAATAGTTAAATAAGAGTTAATTAAAATAACATTTTCAGTAAATATTAAGACATAAAAGAGTAATTTATTAGTACAGTTCATGAGTGTAAAATTTGCATGTTCAGGTCACCTGAAGCTTGGCTTGGTTAACAAGGTATTTCCATGTTACTTTTTACAATTTTTTTGTTTTTAAAAAATATTAGCCCCTAATAGAAATGTAAACACTATGGGCTGCTCAGCACTTTAGGACCTAAAAGTGGCCTTTAGTAACACCCTTTATCATTAGTCTTTTTAAGATTTTTTCCAATTCATCTTTTGGAAGTTGGAGGAAGGTTGAATATTTGAAACCCACTGAGCTTTCTGTAGTATCCCAGCACCTGGGGAAGTAGAAGGAAAGTAGGTAGGTGGAAGAGGGAAAGAAAGGGAAGGGAGAGAAAGAGAGCTGCAAAGGCTACAGAGCAACAGGCTTAGCTTGCATTTGCAGGTGCAGTTATATTTATGCTGAAAGTGTTTAGCTTGAAAATAAAGGTAGGGAGGATGATTCAGGCTTTTTTTTTTAAAAAAACCCATGCATTTAATGAAATTTGTATGTTATGCAAACAGATGTTCTGATAAAACCATGGCCATGTTACAAAAGGGATTTTACATGACAATCTTGAAAAAAATGGTCAGCTAAAATACCGGTAATTGATCACTTTGAAAAACATTTCATCTTTCTGTCAACAACAACAATACTAGCATCAACAACTAAAAGGAACACAGACTTCTTCATGACAGATTTGGGCTTTGAAAGTTAGTTTTCTATTCCAACAATACCAAGCCTTTTTTCTCTGTTTTGAGTAAAAAAAATACCATTCCTGAATCACAGTGTGGAACCACTGCTTGGCAGTGCTCACCTCTTATCCCCATACCACCAGAGAACCAGCCCATGCTGAAGCAATTTGAGCCCATTTATTTATAAAACCATAGCCACTATTACACACTGAATGCAAGCCCTATCAATAATGTTACTATAATCACCAGACTTACTGCATTTCAAGTCTGAGTTTTCAAAGCACTCATGACTAGCATTCAGAGTACGCTGTCTTTAGTAAGACAAACTATGAAACCCTTTCACCTCCCTTTGCCCAAATGTTTCTAATGCGAACCCTAAACCTGACAATTAAATGAATCCTCTACCAAATTAATTCAAGTGTCAGACCAGGCTTAACTCTTCCATATATAGATTCTACCAGAAAATTTTAATTTAGAAAGCAAAAATTTTAGATTTATGGAGAGAAATGCAATTTTATTGGCTTCATCAGAAATAACCAGGATATGATAATTCAATCATTTCATAAGCAAATGCTCTCTTTCACCTTTACACATGGTCTATTCCATGCTTCATATGAGGCTTCAGACTTCATTAAAAAAAAAAAAAGGAAGAAAGCTGGACCCGCTACAATCATTTGTGGATGCATATTTCAGGTGCATGGTGGGGTGTGAAGGTGGAATCATCACTGTTCTTTGAAAAATACTTGTCATTTGTTTCAAAAAACCCTCGCCTAAACAGCACAAGGTATCTATATCTACCTCATTCTTCACAAAGTATGCATTAGAAAAAAACACAGAAACTGCTGTGTAGGTAAGATGTTAGTACTCATAGGACAAGATTAAGTATGAAATGAATAGATGTGAAGCCTTTAACAATACAAAATCGAGTATAACAATATCCAGTAATTAATTTTCATGAAGAGATAACAAGACAGTACTAAAAGAAGTGCTTTCAACCCACACACCCTTTCTGTACCTGAAATGCAGACCAAAAGCACAGAACTTTATTCCACCCTCAGTCAAACTGGCGGCAGGTTAAGAAGATTCCCACTGAAACTGGTTAGTGCTTGCATTTCAGTGAATGTGGAATCATATTTGTCAAAAAACCATCATACTTTCCTGGCCTCAACAGCCTAGCAAAAGAATAGAGCATAAAACAAGATGTCTCACAGGCTCTGCTTTTGTGACTGGTGGAAAAAAGAGAGCAGTACATATATTCTACTGTATAATGCTGAAGTCCTATTTCAGGTTTCTCACCATGACAGTGATTTTTCCCCTTCTAATCTGGGACAAAAGTAGCTGAAAAGCTAGTTTGTGTTCTTAGAAAAGAGAAAAGCCATTACAACTACAGTGAATAATGCATTTTAGAGGGTATCAAAACCTGCTATACCCCATACATTAAAAAGAACAGTATTAGGTAGAAACAGTACCCTATGAAGTCCATACTGGATTTTGAATTTCATCCTTTCTAAACTAGCTAGAACGAAGTGAAGCTCCCTAAACTGTTAATACTTGCTATGGGCATGGTATTGTGCCAGGGATACCAGTGCCAGGCTTCAGCACCATGACGGGCATGGAGTGGACAGCCTCTCACCAACTGAGCCACAGCCTCTTGCTTGGGGCACTCCCTGCAGCACGGGGGACAAGAATTTAACCTCCCTCCAGCTGGATACAGATTACACCTCCAGCCTTGCTGCCTGTGGAGTAAGGGTATTAATTAATTTCCTATTACACAAGAAGTGGGCAGTTGCTCTGCTGCCAGACATGTTCTGACAGACACTTTTAATCATACCTGAACAACGATAAGTGAAAATTTCATTAATCTTTTGGGGGTGGGGGCAATCCTAGAAAATAAGCATCCTTTATTCTTTAGGGGATGAGGGGAATTAAATTAAGATCAGTAATATGCCCACCTAGCTAACATTTGGGAAAAAAAGGAACCTGGTTAAGGTTAGAGAGTTTGGTGTTCCAAAAGGTATTTGTATCTGAGGAGAGGATGGGACTGAAGGTATCACTTAAGGACATCTCCTCCCAATAATCTATAAACTTCAGTCCTTCAGGTTCAAAATAAATTGTTGTTACCTCAACTTCAAATTATTTCAAAGAATTCATATGGAGTTGTTTACCTGAAAAAGGCCCTCTATGGGCAGCAGTAATTTGACAATAAATTTTCTGCAAAAAAAGAGCACCGTAAGCTACTATGGAGAGAGCCTCAAATACCCAGAATTCATTTACCTGTGGGTAATTTAAACAAGGTCATCATCTAAAGCACAGAACGGTTCTCGAACTGACAAAATCCATTTCAAGAGAATTCACGCTATAGGCTCATAAAATCCTGAAATCCACAGACTCTCAAGACTTGCCATGCGCTCACTCTTCCAAATATTATTTTTGAGTTGATAGCTAAGAAGGAATTAAGGTAGGTAAGGGGGATATAATTAAATCCAATACATGGCAGTTTGATTAAGAATACCCACACTGAGATACAAGTGTATAAAACATCAATACAGTTCACTTTTCTGGGAATTAAGAGATTATTTTCCTTTACTTAAACCTTTCAGTAGACCTTAAAAAACTAATTTGGCTGAATGCATACAGTTTGCATTTCACCTCAAAGAAAAGGCTTTTTCACCTGCATAGAACACCCCATATCACACGCTGAAGATATCACAGTTCCCATCTGTCCCTGTTTGCTTTCAAGACTGGACGGAGTGGATCTTCAAAGTGCTTCTCCTCACACAGATCCAGAGTAACTGCCTAACTCTAAAATGATTGCCGAAGAGCATACAGAACTGCTTTTGCTATACAACATTAACTGAAATTAATGCTGGATTCAAGCTTTTTCAATTATGACCATCGAGTTATGAAACTTGGTTCCCAGTTTGGAAGAACAATGCCAGCAAAAAGTGTCATAAGAATTGCAACTGATGATACAGACAGCTGCATGAAAGGGGAGGGAAAGGGAAAAATTAAATTTGCTATTAAAAAAATGAGCTGGAAGGTGAAATTTTGAAATGTACTTCTTTCATGATACTTTCCCACTTTCAGATATAGCACAAGGCAGAATTTGAAAAAACTCCCCAACTTTGAAGTAGGTGAGAAAACTTAATTTGTCTAAGTGTTCCTGTTCCCAGGTGATTAATGCCTTCTTTGCCTCAGTCTTTAATATGAAGACTAGTTGTACTGAGGGAATCCAACCTCCTCAGCCAGAAGACAGAGACTCCCACAATCCAGGAGGATATAGTCAGTGACCTACTGCATCACACAGACACACACAAGTCTATGGGACTGGATGGGATACACCCGAGGGTGCTGAAGGAGCTGGCTGGGGTGCTCGCCAAGCTGCTTTCCATCATTTACCAGCAGTCCTGGCTGACCGGGGAGGTCCCAACAGATTGGAAATTGGCCAATGTGACGCCCATCCATAAGAAGGTTCAAAAGGATGATCCGGGAAATTACAGGCCTGTCAGCTTGACGTCAGTGCCCAGGAAGCTGATGGAGCAGCTCATCCTGAGTGCCATCACACAGCACATGAGGGCCAACCAGATGCTCAGGCCCAGTCAGCATGGGTTTATGAAAGGCAGGTCCTGCCTGACAAACCTGATCTCCTTCTATGACAGGGTGACCTGGTAACTGGATGAGGGAAAGGCTGTGGATGTTGTTTACCTTGACTTTAGCAAGGCCTTTGACACCATTTCCCACAGCATTCTTCTGGTGAAACTGGCTGCTCGTGGCTTGGATGGGCACAAGCTTTGCTGGGTAAAAAACTGTCTGGATGGCCGGGCCCAAAGAGTTGTGGTGAACGGAGTTAAATCCAGTTGGCGGCCGGTCACGACTGGTGTCCCCCAGGGCTCGGTTTTGGGGCCACTCCTGTTTAACATCTTTATTGATGATCTAGACAAGGGGATCGAGTGCACCCTCAGTCAGTTTGCAGATGACACCCAGTTGGGTGGGAGTGTTGATCTGCTCGAGGGCAGGGAGGCTCTGCAGAGAGACCTGGACAGGCTGGAGCCATGGGCTGAGGCCAACTGGAGGAGTTTCAATGAGGCCAAATGCCGGGGGCTGCCCTTGGGCCACAACAACCCCCAGCAGCGCTACAGGCTTGGGGAGGAGTGACTGGAGAGCTGCCAGTCAGAGAGGGACCTGGGGGGGGTGTTGATTGACAGCCGGCTGAACAGGAGCCAGCAGTGTGCCCAGGGGGCCAAGAAGGCCAACGGCATCCTGGCTTGTGTCAGCAATAGCGTGGCCAGCAGGGACAGGGAAGGGATCTGACCCCTGTACTCGGCACTGGTGAGGCCGCCCCTCGATTCCTGTGTTCAGTTTTGGGCCCCTCACTACAAAAAGGACATTGAATGACTCGAGCGTGTCCAGAGAAGGGCAACGGAGCTGGTGCAGGGTCTGGAGCACAGGTCGTACGAGGAGCGGCTGAGGGAACTGGGGGTGTTTAGTCTGGAGAAGAGGAGGCTGAGGGGAGACCTCATCGCCCTCTATAGCTACCTGAAAGGCGGTTTCAGAGAACTGGGGATGAGTCTCTTTAACCAAGTAATAAGTGACAGAACAAGAGGTAATGGCCTCAAGTTGTGCCAGGGAAGGTTTAGACTAGATACTAGGAAGCATTTCTTTACAGAACAGGTTGTTGGGCGTTGGAATGGGCTGCCCAGGGAGGTGGTGGAGTCCCCATCCCTGGAGGTGTTTAAGAGTCGGGTCGACATAGCGCTGAGAGATCTGGTGTAGTTGGGAACTGTCAGTGTTAGGTTAATGGTTGGACTGGATGATCTTCAAAGTCTTTTCCAACCTAGACGATTCTGTGATTCTGTTTCTACCTGCCCACTTTTCCAGACCTCGAAAATTGCATGAAAGAGATGTATTGGAGGGACTAAGGCTAAATATGAAAAAATCAGGTTGGTGAAAAATATGTAAGGGAAAAGTGAGCGTGCAATTAATGAAAAGCAACTTGTAATTAATTATAACCAAAATCAAACAAAAACCCATAATGAAATTTTTCAAAAGATGCAACACAAGACTGTCCTCATCAAATTTTTCATCAAAACAGAATTCTGCCCTGGAGAACAATTCACAAGAAAATGAATTTATTTTTGTTGCACAGAACATCCTTATAACACATTGCCTAGAAAAAGGGTATTAATTAAGGATAATAAGGGAAAAAAATAAAATAAAAACCTGTTTCGCTGACCTTACTTTGTAGTTTCACGACTAACCTATCTAAATCTGTACAACTGCTTGCCATCATCTCCTGCATTTCTGTTCCCATTCATGTGCCACTGCTGATGCTCTTTCAACCATGCCATCATCCACATTACCCTGACCTGTCTGGAAGAGTACTTACTAGGCAGGGAAGAGAGGTAGGGTGACATTTTGGCGGGTTTTCTTTGAACAGCTAGTTCTTAGCAAGTTCATCCTGCCACAGAGCTATCATTCACGATGGGTGCAATCATGTGTTTGGTATGTTTTAATTCTAGCAGAAGGATATGAGACTGTGGCAAAGCATCACCCACGGGATAACCCCTTTGGAGCAGCACAGATTAAATCAACTGTCAAATGACGTTAACACCTCAATGTTTTCCCACTTTCTTTATATAAACACTTGTATTACTTTTGTTCAACATCAGTCCATAAAGCCTCCAGTTTCTGAGGCAGGGAAACAGACTGCCTCTGTTCTACTCCTTCATATGAAGAAAAAGGCTGTTTTTTCAAGCAGTATTTGTGTTGGTACATTGTACATATAGCAGGAAGAAGTATGTCACACACTCTCCTTTCAGGTACAATACATACCCAATGAAGAGCAGCAAAAAAAATACAAGGGCAGGAGTATCCAAAACATTTCAGAAGTTAGTGCTGACAGATTTGAGATTTCAGTTTACAGCTAACGAAAATGGCACGAAAACTAGAAAGCAATATACTGATGCAAATAATGAAATACAGTAAACACATCAACTCAAAATATCCCTTATCCTCTGAATGGCCAACTGTAGTGACCATTTTCATCCATGAACACAAACTGAAAACTCAGGCCACAGAAAGTCACACGTCCGCAGCAAGCACACAAGCAGGTTCTTATCTACATCTGTTAAGATTGTCCTTTTGCACTGTATGTTGGCTAATTAAAAGAGACTAAAGCATGCAACTACAGGCATCTTCAGTCACATCTGACTGTGTGACTTTGTGACACACACAAAACAGATTTCGTGCCATAAAAACCTCCAGGACTATTTCACAAGTAGAACAATTTAACCTTTCGCTCAGGAGCGTCAAACTCACTGAAATTTGGAGATGATAGTTTTGTTCCTCTCAGGTAGGTGTGCCTGACTAGCATGCCCATGTGCTTGCACTAACCACTGGTCACCTCCCATGGAAGAGGGTGCTTCACCCTGTTCAGTTCTTGTCACTGCACTTTTGTGGAAAAAAACCCAAACATCTTTGCTGCAAAGGCAACAGAACAGATATTTTCTGCTCTCACCGCCACCTCTGCTCCACCAAGGCTTCCCACCGACAGGCCACCTATTCCCTGCCATGGCTGCAGCCTGGGACAGGAGTACCTTCTTACCACCCAGGACATGATGGGGCTATTTAAACGTGAAAGCTCAGAGCAGCTGAAAATCTTTGAAAAAGCTTGACAAAGCCACAGAGCGTTACCTAAACCTTCAAAAATTTGATAGAAAAAAATTATGTGGTGGCTTGAATAAAGGTTTGACATCTTGGGTTTACAATGAAATTAATAAATGATATATATAGATAGAAGAGAAAAAGGGATACATGGCTCACAGTACCTTCTCCTAAACCCAAACTACCCAATTAACTTCTTTTCATCATTAAAAACTGACTCTTCATAATAAGGTAAATAAGACCTAGATGAGAAGATTAAGGTAGGTGCAAAGTTAGTCATACACTCTAGTTCTCATCCAAGAAAGCATGTTTGAACAATTTCATGAGATTTAAGTATGTCTTTAAATGACTTTTTGAACCAGTGCTTCAGAGTGCATATGCATGTACAGTTTCATATCGTGTCAGTAATTTTTTTTCAGGAATAAGTGATTCAAGAAAACTATTTCAAGGTGTTCAAATGTGTGTCTAATCACCTAAAATTCTCTCTTAAACCATGCTTGAAAACAAAGTTATTTTAAAAATACTGGCTTATCTCAAAACTGTTTTGCTGTTTTTCTTCTTTAGAATAAAGGTATTAAGAAACAAAACATCACACGCTGTTAGCATTTTAAATAAAAAGCATTTCATGTAAGTAGTGAAGTAAGATTAAACCCATATTTAAGGATTTGATGACCAGTTTTCAAGATAAAGTCTGGAAGTACATGCAGGGAAACTGTAACCAGCAAAAGTGAAGTAGCTTTGAATCAGATACAGATGTGACAAGGAAATTAGAATGCGAAACACTTTTTTGCAAACTGATAACCATGCAATTAAGAGAGATGCAATCAAGCACATACACTTTGACCACTTCACTACTTTTTAGAAATAATCCCAGTTAAATCATCACTGAACAAGGCAAAAATAGTGCCACCTCCACTGCTTATATTTTTTCAGTTTTTTCTTTCCAATACATATTTCCATTCAAGGAAGTAACAAATTTTGTTTAACCCTGATTTGTTAAAGAAAGCTGAGGTCAAGTTCATTCACATGCATATTTAATAATGGCTCATAAATGTTTTGAAACTAATTCAAGGTAAGGTTTTGCTTGCATATCTATCTTTCTGCCCCCCTTCTCCACTCAGAATGAATTTAAGGAATTTTGTATACCTTTATTATTATCAAAAAGCAATATTCAACTCAAGTGTAATTTGATTTGTTTGCAAATCCCTTTTGAATTGCTTTATGATGCGTAAGCGCATGCAGTTTATTAGGAAATAATAAGCAAAGAAGGCAAGCCAGGCAAGAAGCTTTGCTCACTTTCAAAGTCAAGGAAAAAATTTGGCCCCTGATCAAGCTCTGTGCAAGTGAGAACTTTTAAAAGATTTCCCATTTGGTTCCTGAAAAATAGAAAAGGAAGAGAAAAGGAGTCCTGAGTGAACAAATTATTTTAGAGATAAGGACTTGGACAGATTGGTTGTGCTGGAAAATACACACTGCAAGCAATCAGATTTTAAGTTTTTCCTCAGATCGTTGTTAAGTCAGGGAAAAGGTTCTCTCATTGTCTTGTAATTGTTTGAACTTACTTTCAAAATCCAGGAAAAAATGTGGATAGTTTTCAATTTCCCTGGTAAGGACCTTAAGAAGATTACCCATCCCAGCAAACCTAGTAAATGCAACAAAATCATAAACAGTTATATACGTCGTAAACTTCAAATACTACAGCTAAGGGTTTGACACAGTCTGCATCATATATTAAACATTTTGGTGAGTTCTGGACCATGAGAAACATTTTGATCGTCAATTCTGTGGTATTTAGGCATGGGGTCAGAGAGAGTAAGACCTTGGATAAATACAGAAATAATTATATTCAACAAATCAGAGTTTAAACGTTAGTATAACATCACAGAGTACAAACAGGTATGTATGAATTTACTTAACAAGAGAAACAAACTCAGAACTCTATCTGTATTTGTAAATCCTCTAAATTGCTGCACTCAAGATTACTAAACACTATTCTAGAGTAAAAAATGAGGTCTTAAATCTTGGTTTGGATTCTTTAGCATAAATCCATGTTATTTCATGAAAATAACTCTAAGAAAAAAAATGGTTTCTAATCAGTAAGGTTTTACAAAATATTACTATAAAAATCTATCATAAAGAAAAGCTAAAATGCTTACTCTTCTTAATTTTTAAAAATGTATATATGCATTTCTGGAAAAAAACCAAAAGCATCAGCAGTTCAAACTCCATCTTTTTATCTGTTATTCCTATCTTTTATCATCTTGGAAGCCTTTGCATTTCAAGTAATGAAAAACTTCCAAAAGGAAAAGTACCAATTCTCAAGAAAGCAAGTCTCTGGAAGACAAGAAGGAAGGAGATTTGAAGAAAAATTTTTTAGCAGTAAAGTCCTTAATAAGATACATTATTCTAAAAATATGTGAAAGTATAGCTTTCTTGGGCAAACTTAAAACTTTTCCTCAGAAGAGAGAAAAAGTAAATCATGAAAAACACATATAAGGATAAAGAGGTCTGCCTGGAGGGATGTAGAAGAATGTAATTTTAGATTTAAAACTCAGACTGATAACTGATTTTTGCCTAAAGATAAATATTCTCAGTACTCTAAACCACAGCTCTTGGGGCTCACATCTGATGCTCATCTATTTTTCAGTTTAACTCTTTTCCCACTTAAGAAATCAGACAACCAATTATTCTGAGCATGTACATGGCTGACATTCCACATGAGACAAAGATTTTTCAGCATTATAGAAAAAAAAGTATCATAACCCTAATTTCTATATGTATATAAGCGATGTATTTCTATAGCAGGAAAACCTAGGAAGGTAATGGAAGGCTTGGAGATTTCAAAGCAGCCATAGTCACTCCACAAAAATTATATAAATTTAATCAAGAATCCGTTCTGAGCATGCAGCTTCACGTAAACCAGCTTTATGTTAGACAAATGGCTTTGTTTTGCATTAAATACTGCTTCAAAATTTTCTCTCCAGAACAAATCCAGTAAGCAGACTGTCAAGCCCTTTACAATAAACAACATCTTGCATATACAATATTGCAAAATGAAGAAACGTTCTCCATTATCCAGAAAGTTACATCCACTTATATGCAGGGAAAAAATTGACAGTTTAACTTTCAGAACAAGATCTGCACTGTATGAACTGAGTCTGAGTAGCCTAGAAAGGGGAAAAACATGCAAACAGAGCAAAACATTTTATATAGCCTTAAAACTTTTCAATAATTTAACGTTTTCATCACACTGGTATAATACATTTTATCAGCATCAGGTAAGAGGGACAAGATAATGAGCATACACTTATTTTCCTTTTCATAACCTTGAAAGAAAGAGTTTATATTATTATGAAATATTATCACAATCTATATTACTGACTCAGTTTGGATTCTTTATTTTTTAAGCTGTATCTTACCTCATTGCCTTCAATCTTCAGAGTATCCAACCATTTCTTCTATTGCCAAAGTTAGCACTGCATCCAGAGACTGGTTTAGCTGACAACATGTTTCAAACAGTGAGGAAGCCTTTTTGCCAAGACCTGAGGATATGCTCCCTCATTTGAACTGAGTAGCTTGAGCTCATGTGCCCAAGCTCTGGTTTCTGATCCCTCTTACAGAACTACAGCACATTACGGCTCTGGAGATTTCTGAGTATTTTTCATTAACTTTTACTGTATTTCTTAGTTGGTTTTTAATTTTATTCCTTTCTCCTTTAATCCCTGTGTAAAAACTGATTCAGCTATTTAGGTCACAAGTATGAAACAAGAGCCTTGCACAAACTTCATACCCATTTTCATGAGCTTCCTGCATCTTCCAATGATCTTGAAGGCACTGGATTGACACCATCTATTTCCAATGTACATCAATACCAAAAATAGTGATACTGAACATCAACATCTAGAAGATATGGTTCAGGCAGCTTCTACACATGCTTTACTTCTTCATGATTTGAAACAATTTCTTTATGGTTTCCCAAAAAACAAAACTAAAAGCAAGACCTAGTTCCAAGAAATGTTCATTTTAAACTATAACTTATCATTCAACACTAAGATTTTAACTCTGTATTAACAGAATTAAACATATATATATAACCCCCAGATTTTCCAAACTGTCTTTCAAGGAACTGCAAGGCACTTCCAGGATAATTTTAAATGAGACTTCAAAGTAACTAATTACATAAATTCTGAACAGGTCAGTATATATACTGTGGTTGCAACAGAAATGCAAATAAACAGCTGATGCACAGAAGCATATCAGAAAGGTTTAACTTAAGAGCATAAAATTCCATTTCATTAAACTGGAAAGCATTTTACTTACTGTAAAATCAGTTTAAATGTTGAAATAAGACTCAATGCATATATAAAAACACTGCTATTGCAGCACTCCTAAATGATAGCAGCTTCTCTTTAGTGTCCAAATCTCTTAAAATTCCAACTTTTAACAGTATGCTTTAAAAATGATGTGTTGACATGACAATGATGTTTGCATTTTCATGTTCTCTACTGTTTTCCAAACCATTAAAGCTTATCCTAAGACATTACATAAGCATATAGAAAATATGTTCTAAGCTACTGTTGACAGTTTAAAGCTCATTTTTGATGCTCAACATTTAATTAGTGGCACACAGACACATACACAAATAAGAAGGTACATTTAGCATTTTACACTTTATAAACCATTATCCAGTACCATATATTAAAATGTTGAGTGTTGAACAAAATAACACAGGCTGGTTTTCTAACATATCACTTTGTTCCTAAATTTCATTAATTTAGTTTTGACATTCTAAAGGCATTACCTAGGATGGGAAAATAAATTCCTTCTCCCCTACTAAACCAATTAGTTTATTTTTTAATTGTTATAAATAAAATGTTACTCTCCCAAACATATCAAAATGCAACCCTTCAAATCTGCCATAGATTTTATATGCATACACTGAAAATACACTGAACTATATTATATGCTGAAATCCAGTTTTGAAAAAATAATAAATATTCACAAACTGAGTATTATCAACTAAATACTGCATGCCCAAAGCTAAGTATCATGTTATTTAACTCTTGTTTAGAAATCTTTGTTTACACACTGTTTTAAGCAATTACATAACTTTGAAGTGTGGGGTTTTGTATTATTTTAAAATGATATATAGCTACAGTACTATATAAATTGCTAGAGAACTACTAATTTATTTCTTCTTCCTTTACAGGACTAACTCAAAACCATGAGCAGCACCGTAGCCACACTGAAGGTATAACAGACAGACAAAGCATTTAAACTTCATATTAGTGAAAAAGGACACATTCACCAGCTCAATCAACCCTTTGCTGCTCACCAGTGGTCCTTTGCCAGATACTACTTCCTAGATTTGCTTGCTAACATAAACATGGTCTAAAAGGCTTTTGTCAGAATGATCTGGATCAGCAAATATCTACTGCTTAAATTAATTTAGATGATCCTAACGAAGTGGGGTGGGAGTGTTCTCATGGGCAGCTCCATTGGGAGTTTCAGGAGAAACAGAGGCTCCCAAGTTCCGGCAGAGTGGCAGTGAATGATTAGGAAAGATAACTCCTAATGGCACATCTACATGGGCAGAGGCAGGCATCCAGTCTGCAGTCGGAGGGAAGTGTACTGTACCGAGCATGTTAGTGTCATTAAAGCAGTTGTACTGACATTACTGCATGAATAATTAACCGTTGTTTCAAAAAACACAAGCATCTGAACTCAAGACCTCTCAGATCAAAAGCATGATTCCAAATCATTGTGATATTCACCTATAAAGTTTGCTGAGGTGCTTGTAGGGAAATAGCAGAAGTGCAAGACTCAGAAAATGGTTTTATTCTATTAAGGAACTGCAGAAGTTGCTTAACAATGATAATCTATTCTGCCTTCTGAAGGAAACCCCGTGTTGCTCACTGTTTTTTGTTTGGGAGAGTAAGAAAGATATAAAAGATCACTTCTAATTGCATTTGCCAACTCTACTACCCATATCTTTGTATTTTCTTTTCTGTGAAATAAACATATTAAAACACCTAATCTCTGGAAATACTTGTTTAAAATTAGATCCAAGAAAACGGTAATGCTGCAGTGCTTGGAGTCACACACAGAGTGAAGGTACCCTTGCACATGGGTGCCCCACACAGACATCCCTACTTCCCCCTTTCACCATCAGCACCTGAACGGACTTCTGCAAGGCTCAGGCAACAGAACAGGCTTTTTCATAGGTTAGAAACTGGGAATATTATTGCTGTGAAAAGCACAGTGCTGGACTCAGGAATAGTCAAGGAAGCATTTTAATTTATGTTGACTGCAATGCCATAAAATCATTGGGAGTTAGGGGTGGGGTTATTTAGATCCCAAACCAGGAATGGCAGCAGCTCTGTCATTCTGCAGAGATGTTTGTCTAAACTATTCTTAAAGCTCTTCAAAAAAACCTTTAAGCTCAATCATTACAATTCATATTTTATTATAACTGACCAGTGTCACTGCCCTTCTCAGAAATCTCTCCAAGGGGTCCAAATTCCAGTGGGTGACTCAACTCTAGATATAGTGCTCCAAATGCATCCCAGCATGGTGCCAAATATCACGAAGGAACTGTCTTGCAGAAAACTGTGCTTTACACATCCCTCAAATGTTGTTTGCACAGTTTCATTTTACACATTGCTTTCTCTCCTGCATTTTGGCAAGTCATTAGTCCTGTTTCTATACAACACTTTATAGTTAATCCCATCAAACTCCACAGTAGGGTTGGGTTTTTTTTTTAATCATCTCTCCAATTTTCTTCTGGTTAAGAATATTTAATGAAATTTTAATGGACATGGTCATTATCTTCAGTTGTTCTACCAGTAAATGTTTAAATTTTATAAACCATAGTTGCACTGATGAAGAGAAATATAAGAACTTATGTTTAATAGTCTCAGTTGTGCAGATACATGTTAATTTTGAAAAGTGGTACTATTCCTCTATGGACTTTATTTTAGAAATAAGCATAAGACTGTATTGTTATATTAAAAAAAAACCCACCACATAAAAATAGTCATGCATTTGTGTGTGAGATGCTAATTGCAAAAAAACCCCAAAGATTTTTCACAGTATTCTCTAGAAAGGCACAGATAAGGGTAAAACACACTGAAGTTCTTTTCAGAAGGATAGTTATATTCATTTTCCAGAAAAAAATTATCCTAATCAAATGATCCTCAGTGTTGCCCTCTAAATAATGTATTTATAAGATTTTCACAACGTAAGTAACATACATAACAAGATGCACCAAGAAGCAACCTACACACAAGGAAAGAAAAAACAGTGCCATACATTCCTTACACAAATGAAGCATAAACAGATAAAAAAAAAACCCCAAACCAACAAAACTCAAACCCAAAACCCAGATGTAAAAAAGTGAAAGGTGGAATAAGAGAAGAAAGTTACTCAAGGTGAAAGTAACCTAAGATAAAAGAATCATTCCTGCTTTGAACAATTATTTTATTACAATTCCTAGATAAGCAACACTTGAAGCCAAGAGGTTTTGCTGTTAACTGATATGCAGATTGCAGGACACAATTTAAACCATAAAAAAAGGTGAGGCAAGTCAAAGGGAGTTAATAAATGGTTTGTAATGACAAATACATTTTTCACTAAATATAAAATGTTAAAAGAGCTGGCCAACAATATTAGTACCCGTAGCCCCAAGGATTAAAGAGCTTGGCTTGTAGTTTCACTAAAATCAAAAGGAAAAAAAAAAGATTACCTCAGATGAACTTGTAATTTATTCAAGGGGGTGATTTTTGTATATGCCAACTCTCACACCTGAACATACTTTGAACAAAACTCTTATCTATTTTCAAAGTACATAATGTCAGAAGAGCCATCATGAAAGGATGGAAAGCAGGCAACCAAAATATCTGGATTCTGATGCATAGGTCATAATAAGAAAAACCAAACCCCAAACCCCAGCAGAAAATGTAGAATGAAAGCCAGTTAAGTAATTAGAATAAAATTACTTCTGAAATGAAGAAAACACTGTTGCACTTTGATCCTTCCACCTGAGTTTATAGTAACTACAGTAGCCCAGTTTGAATACAGCATCGCATGCACAGATGCTCATACACAAAACAGGGACACAATTCCCCATACGCAATAAGCGGAGCCTCTGTCAACTGATACTGTAAGGTAGAGTAAAGCAGGATACTATGTTTACCAAACTGACAGAGGAGAAAGATGCCTTTAACAGAAACAGAACAGGTTTGGCTAGTTCAAGTGTTTCTTCCTTCAAAACCAAACCACTTCATTTTCTTCAAGTTTGGAAGAACTAAGCCATACTCCACCTGGAAGAGCAGCCACAGTGTCCTATTATGCTTAAAATCTCCTTGTCCTTGCCTTCTCTCACCAAAATCATAATAGAAAAGGAAATAAACCACCTTACAACACACTCAGTTTTGGAAAGCTAAGGATTTGGACATTTGAAAAGGTATCTGCTTTCAATGTTTTTGGATATAATGAGTAAAAAAAAATCTATTACTGGTCATATACATTCTTATATACAGAACCAGAAACAGGACTCTTAGATGAAAAATCAGAAACAGAAAGAAATGCTGCTGCTCCTTTCTGCCTGTTGATAACTGTCCCTTATTCAGACTTCTGACTATGCCATACAGAATATTTTGTACTATGCTCATAGAAAATCCAGTACAAGTGTCTGAAAAAAACAATATGAAAACTCATATTCTACTTATTCATGCAACTATGGTGAAGACTTCCCTCAGAGTGAATTTATTTTCAAAGTATTTCTTGTGCCAGCTGATAATGAGAATAAGTCTTTACATGTTAACTTTGTTCTTTATCTACTTTACTGATTTTTTAAAATACATAAATGCCAAAACAGCACATGTAATCTTGGTCAAACCAAACGTAAATCCTACAGTGTCTGGATTTCTCATTGCATATTTGGCAGTGATCTGCTCTGAAAGTGTCAGTATGTAGGACAGTGAATTTTCCCAACTAAATTTGTATTACTGATTTGGAGGGTAATAATCAATAAGATATGAATCTGAAGCAATCTTTACAAGTATTCTTATCTGGAAGAGGGGAGAGAAGTCAAACAATATCTTAAAATACTAAGCAGACAATTAATCCTGATCAAAGAAACACTGACATTGGAATAAAGATAGCTGTGGTTTACTATATGTATCAATAGCTCAAGATTTGAGGAATTAAAGATGAAATGTGGATCTTTGTAGGGATTAGTTGCTATTAGTTTAATATTTCCATTTGTGTAACAGTGGTCTTATTTAATATCTCATTACACAAAATAAGAAAACTTGCTGACCAATTTGTGTTATGCTGCTGTTTATGGAAATAGCTAGTTTCACTAGGAAAAGTAATCATAAAACCACTGTAAATAAACTGAAGGATAAGATATACTTTTTTTAAAATTTAAAATTTCAGAAAAAGGTAAAAAGAAAAACTTCCTATTAGTCTCTGGGTGAGAATAAAGGAGGAAAAACCAGGTATCATCCCAAGACAGCAATTTGAGAGACCATCTAATACCAAGAAGGTGGTAAAGAAGGTTTTGCTGAACTATGGAGGCAAGAAGCTTCAGGAGGGTTCATTAACCATATATCTGTAAAAGCTCCTGGAGCGATAAATGTTCTGTCTAGATCACAGAGGAGTTTGCCAGAGGAATCGCTATTTTAGATTTGTTTGATATGTATGGGGAAAATTAACTGAATATAAGGATGGAAATACAGGAGAAATTAATGAAAACCAGCAGAGGTTGCTAAACAAGGAGAAAAAAGGAAACTAAACACCATGATTTCAAAAAATCAGTTTCAGTAATCTCAGATATCTGGAAGAATAGGTCTCTTGGAAAGTTGATTTAAGGGGTAAAGGATTGCAGGAAACTTAACATGTAAGAAAATAAACAACAGTGGACAAAACAGACAAAAATGGAGACTTAGAAATCAATGTCTATAGAAGCATATGGAAGAACTGAAGGAAATAAAGATATAAAGGAGGGGAGCTTTGACAAGTCACTGGAGACTAGAAAAGAGAAAAAGCTATTTAGTACCAGAAGTTTGATGCAACGCTGAAAATCTGAAAAAGTATTTGTCAGTGGTGTACTGGCAAAAAAGAGGATGGTAGTTTGAAATGGTATCTACTATCTGTTGTATAGATCTGGTTTTGTTCAATACTTTTAATTAGTGACTGACACAGAAGAAGAAAATACCCTTTTAAAACATGCACTAAGCTAGAAGGGAATTAAAATATTCTGGAAAATAGGATCTTAATTCAAAATCACTTTGATAAACTGGAGATACTATCCAGAAGAAATTCAGTAAATACAAATGTAATATACTCAAGGCATAAAACCAAATCAATTAGACACTCAATTCATTAAAACATACAGGGGCAGATTTGGTCCATGGCATTTTTCTGCAAAATAAGTCTGCCTTGAAAGCTGCATTTAATTAACAGGCAAGCACATTGTCCTTCTTAATTATGTAAAGATAAAGAGATTCTTAATTTTGCATTGTTTAATACTTTAAGAAGCACATTCCCTAGTAAATCTGTTTTCAAATAATGTGTTTTACTTACACAGAATGCCAAACAAGCTTTTGTGCCCCAACATGAGCTGCTAAAAAACACTGCAACTTTTTTTGTATATTAACATGTCTGTTATTTGCCTAAGATGACAAATAAGGAAGGAGTACTGTGGATGGTCCTGAACTAAAACCATGCTTTTCATTAAAAATTAGATTTCTTGTAAGTGTAAATGAAAATTAAAATAACATACTGACCCTGACAGGCTCTGCAGTAATTAATTCAAATCACTACTGGAAGCTATTCCTAATTCAGCAATGAAATCTGCACAATAACTTTTTTATTAAGACGATAAAATTGATTCATAGTAGTGACTTTATATCCTGCTCCTACTTTGCTATAAAATCTATTTTAGCTAATTGAGAAATTCGGACAGTGATTAATCAGAAGCCCATTTAAGACACAGTTTGCTCCCACCCCCAGTACAAGATGCACAGGCCTATAGAGGCCCATTATACAAAGAAAACAGCGCATTGTTCAACCATGTGAGCAAAGTTAAACATATGCAGAGAAGTGGACAATGTACAGTTGTTTTGACAACCCTACAATGCTGCTGGGTGGATTTCCTTTGAGGCAGACACGTCAATCTGGCAGAGCAGCCCTCAGACGTGTGCGCACTCCGCACGGCCGGGGCAGGGCAAGGCTGCCACACTGGCCCTGGGCACTGCCGCTGGGCCACCGCACAGCGAGCCAGACCTTCTGGCACAAAGCAGAAGTGCTCCCAGTAAAAACTGGTTAATGCACCTGAGATGCTCACTACCTTTACGCCTCAGTAAAAGGCCGTGGCCAGATCTCATCGTTAGCTTGTACGTGCACTCAGTCATCAGTGCTAACTTACTTCGGCAGGGGATGCATACATCAAACTGAACTTCTGCAGGGACTGCGACTCCAGTATCAGCAGATGACTTTCTCCTCTATTCTCACTTTTCAAACTAAACCCAACCTAATCTGGGTAATATTTTAATAACCATGTTGCAGAGCAAGTACCAATATTAAAAAAAATATAAATATTGCTTTCCCTTCCTTCCCACTGAAACTCAGAATTTTAATCTAAAGTAACTGTGACTGCATCTAAAATTATGAAAACTGTCATTTCAACTTGAATGTTAAACAGCATATGGGTGACCAGCCTTAGCAGAGAGTGCAGCCCCAAGGCTGGTGAGTGTTCTTAGCAGGGCATCCCAGCCTGGCATCTAACACATGCTACATCAGCCCCTGGCAGCAGTCCTGTTTTCTCCATGTGAACAGAAATACCATTTTTATCTATACTTATTCAAGAAGTTTTGATTAGCATTACTTCTTTTGAAGTTAAGAAGCAGACTAAAAGTTGAGAAAGAAGAAATCCGGGGGGTTTTTTTAAAGTCTGACTAAAAAACAGATACATGGGATGAGATATGTTAATTTTAAAATGCCAGTTATCAGCAATCCAAAATGGACGTAGGTAGCTACATCCAAGATTTTCTAATTGCCTTTGCTGCGTACTCCTATTTGAAAGGTAAATCGTGACTTGTAGAGAAATGGGAACTACAGAAAAGACGGTATATTTAGGTTTAGCGCAAAATTTATTAAGGGTTTTTTTGCATAAAAACAATCTAAGAACCTTGTTTCATTTTCAATTGTAACTAACTTTCCACACTTAGAGGTGACATAAATCACATGTAAAAGAAATGCACCCTTGTAAAGACAGCATGTACACAGAGAGTTGCTAATGAGCACGTTTAGCTGAGAACTGAGACTTAGTCGATTGTTACAGAAAAAAAATAGATACATCAAAATTAAAATCGTAACAAAATCAAGATTACATAATTTCTTTAATCAAAGCTTTCTGTTTGCTCACTCAATGACATGTAGTCCAGCTATTCAGAGACAAAAGCAGTCGTACAACAGCACTGTGTACAGAGACACAGGGAGGAAGAATGCCTGTTTGATTTCAGCACAAATGGAATCCTAAAACCTGGGTTCCTCTTAGTCATGATTTAGATGATTTGAGTTCTCTGAAGGATGGGTAAAGCAGAAAAATCCCTCAATTATTCCCAGTTTCATGATAAACAAATGGAAGATAGAGATTATCTGAAAAATACTGTTAGTTAAACCAACAAAAGTCTTTGTATTGTCTTTCAATCTTCATCATTACAACCAGACTGTAATCCAGCACTGAAACATGTCTGGAAATTGAATTACGTTTTCTTCCTGCTCCTCTGAGCCAATTGTTTTAGTTGAAATTTATTCAGCTGACTTAGTAATAAAAACAAGAATAACTGAAAATTTCAGAAAAGCCTGAGAGATTAAGTAAAAAAATGCACAGTGATTGAAGATTATCAGGGTTGGTGGGAAGTAATGGAAAATCTACTTGGGAGAAAAAAGTTCAAAGAACACATATTAAAAGACTGAAAAGGAATGGAAAGACCTAAATCAATATATGCTCCAACAGTGCAAAAAATATTTTCCATAAAAGAGCTATTAAATTGCAGAGGATAGTATTCTTTCTTTATAGAATGGATTTTTTTTTAACGCACTGATATTAGAAAAAATATACATATATACACAAAATAAACTCTATACATGTATATATACATTGGTCTCAGATTAAGAAGTTTGATTTTTTAAAGTATTTAAATTGTATATCAAATACACCAAGTTACTAATACTACCATCCAAACTACTTAGCAAAGAAGAGTCTTTATGAAAAGAATATATCTATTATGAAAAGAATATATCTAAGAAGTAATAATTGTAAATGACAGCGATGGAAAAGATATTTGGCATCTATCTCACCTTTCTGATCTTCCAAAGAAGAATTATTTGAAGTCTACAAAAGTCCAACTAAAGCAGGACCCAGCCCAGTCCTATACTCCCATTTTGCATATGCCCCTCCACACTGTCATCCGCGAAAAGGCGCTACTTTCAATCAGGTCCTTTTAATTCAATTCTTGAAGAATCGGCTTGTTCTAGGTCGGCTTCCCCAGTCACCGATCTTCCAACCGTAAGGGCTAAAACAAAGCATTACCTAAACCACCAAAATTATCATCATACTAACAATTTAATTTCATTAACCTAAAGAACCAGTGCAAGAAGACCAAAACTGTTTTATCTTCACAATCAAATTAAATATGCAAAAAAGATCCTTAATTTCCCATAAGAAGTTTAAAATTCTGTAATAAATTATTCCTACATTTTAATACACTTCATTCAGAAACTGAATTTGCTATCATAAACTTCCTAAAACATGGTTGATAATAAAAAATTCTTCAAAACCCTGCTATGATCAACATACTCTAGTCAGGAGAAAAACTGATATAAATCAAGATATCTGTCTGCCACCTGATTTGGTTTTGAAAAAAGGCTGCAGTTAAGGCTGTTATCCACTAAGTGGCATTATCAACTCAAACACCTAAATTTGACAAAAAATAATCATTTCACCTCCTACAAACAAATTGATGGAAAACATTTTATTTGGATGAGCCATTTTATTCAAGTTTGTCATAAATTCAGATATCATTCCAAATAGTCAAATGTATTAGTAAGCCAGCATTACCAGTTTACTTTTCACATCAAGACATTTGCAAATATTTAGCAGAATGGTTAGGTTAGACATAAAACCATCATGACAGACATATTAAACAGTTACCAAAATATTGGCATGATAGGAGCTCAAATTAGAAACAAAATGGTATAATAAGGTATTTTTAAAGTAGACGGGGTTTCAGAAGGGCTGTATATCAACAATTCTAATATTTTGTGTTGTGAAGTGGGAAAGTTCCAAAAGTCACACCAAATGTTTACTTTTATTATTTTCTTTAAAAAACAATATATTAAACTGATGCCACCTGATGCTAGAGGGTATTAAAAAAAATTACAATAATTGGGAAAATAAGAAAAGTACTAAGTTTCACTAATTATTTAAGGATTAGTTTTCAAAACGTTACTTAAGGATTAATGACTGTAAATATATTTTTTTGAGACATGTTTACTAGACAAAAGCATTTAGGAACAGCATAAATACAAGAAAAAAGTATTAGAACAGAATTCTTGTTTTAAAATAGGTTTATTCCCCTCTTACTCCTATTGTTTATCTCTAGTCTTTTATCACTGTCAGTTTGTTCATACATAAACAGCTACTGAAAATAAAGGAGAAAAAATAATTATTACTGTATACAAGAGTATAGGAAAATTTCATGAGCAACTACATCTGCCTCTGTCTCATCAAAGCATATATTTTAAGCTTCTGAAACGCATTCAAAATTCTGAGCATACTTCAATGCTACAAGGATCAAGACATTCCTTTTTTTTAAGTGATTTTTTTCCCTTTGCTGGCCACAGAGGAACTGCATTAGGACATAGTTCTTTTTCCCTACATCCGCCTACGAAAAACATTTGCTGCATGTCAGCGACTCCAAAACCAAATTGTTTACAATTAACTCAAAAAACCATTAAAAAAATTGTTTCTTTGTTCCAGTTGGAAAGAGAGACAGCCAGATGTGTGGCTTGTTGATCTTGCTCTTTTCTGACCTCTGAGTGTAGGAAGAACTGCAGCTGAGGAAGGAAGTCAGCAAGTTGTGCTAACGAAGGTGAACATTGCAAAAAAAAAAAAAAAAAAGTGCAATTTTTTCATGAGAGAAAAATCTCTTTGAAAGAGTTTTTTATTAGAAAAAAGATAATACAAAGCTATTGGTGCATTTGCATATTGCACCATATTGGCGCTACAGCATTGCTACTGGTGAAAACTGAGAGCCTTTTTTTCAGGTGAGGTCAATAGAGTCTGTGACTTTTGCTACTTTTGAAAAATTCGACCCTTAATTTCAAGAACTTCATGAAGTTTCACTGCTGTAAATTGGCAAACACCTCATCATTAACACCTGCCAGGAATCCATCCTCCTATAAGGATGAAAAATTCAAGAAAAACATTTTAATTTTAGGCTCTGAGTCACAGTCTACCACTACAGACCAAAATCAGGCCAAAAGCTGAACTGCAGATTCGAGTGTGCCCACTTCTTTGGAAAACACATCTGGCCAACAACACAAGGCAACCAACTACAGTTACCACAGCACCTTTCTTCATATTTCTCCCTGATACACTTCTATGCATTATATCTGTAAAACACCTGGCAATGAACTAACTAGTAATGTGTTGAAATGGTGCTCCTCGTGACAGTACAGAACATGCCTGTACAAGATACTCTGCGAGCATAAAAAAGAACAATCTCTCAAAGACTGCCCAGTAACAGACATGAAACATTATCATCTTGTTTCTGAACTTTGAGTTATTTTCATAAAAATGTCTAAAATGCATTCTGAAGTTCTACGACCACACTGCTCCGCATTTTATCAAGTTAGCAGAGAAATTAGTAAAAGTTATCATGGCTGAGGTGATAACTGAAGATACATTTACATGTGAAGTACAGATTAACTCCAGAGATTCAGCTTTAGATACAAATCCTGGCACCTCAGCATCAATCCAGACTCCTTATGCAGTTAGTGAAGCTGCCCACATGTACTCTAGGAAATTTAACAATAGGTTAAATGTTTGATGTTTCTCTCCCTGCATTGCTAACCTCATGCTAACAACTCACGCTAGTTTTGCTAGAAAATTATACCTAATCCTTGTCAACCAGTTACTATTTTAAGAATATACTTACCATCTGAAGACCTGAATAATATCATAGTTCATCTTGCAACTTAGTTTACATTGTATTATTTAGTTAAGAAACTTTCCTATGCATTATTAGAAAACAGGAAATTGAAAATGGAAACTAGTTTACTCTCTTCCCACACTAGTTCTCCTGCCCCCTAAGGTAATTTAAAAACCCAACATTAATAGATCACCATATACATGCATACGTACACACAAAACCATTTCTGCAAACAGTTACACAAATATTTAATCTGACAAGAAAATTCAAATTCTGGAGAATTAAAACAACATTTCATGTCATACTTTTAAAACTAGTTGTAAGGGATACTGGTAATTTTAAAAACAGCCAGCAAGTTTCAATCTTTCTCTTTGCCCTAAGAGAAATGGAAAACCTTATCACGTAAGACTTTCAGCACAGCTCAAACAGCTCACAGCTATGAACACAAAGAACTGCTTCCGCTGAATTAGTATTTAGAAATTATTATTGGTTTATTACTGTCATATTAAGATTTGATTTTCAGAACCTTTTATTTTAGAAAAAATTTGTTTAGATGCTTCTACATCCATATTTTGTCATAGTCTTCTGAAAGAGTCACTCTTTAAGGTCATTAAAAGCATATTTAAGGACGTCATTTTGTATCTGTAAAAGGCCTCTAATAGCAAACAGGACTTCAAAAATTTATCGGGTAAAAAAAATTACTAAAAAATTTTCCTAACAGTTGTAGTTTCTACCAGTTTATTATTTCCTACCAATGGAATTAATAACAGCTGTGAACTACACTGTAGTAACTTTCTATGGACTAAATTTAAAAGAATCCATAATTGAGCAATTCTCTACTTCCTTATTTCACACTCCTTGTTTCTCCTCATTTCCTATTTCTTCTGACATGTTAAGAGTGTTCACCTCCATTCATCTCATTCTTCCTTTTATTCATCCTTTTCATTCTATTTGTCCTGTCTCTAAGATCTCCCTTCAACTCATCTCAGTCCCCCTGACTAGGGTGGATAAGCCCGTGCAGAGCACTCATTTTGATATCCTCTGCTCTCCAGCTCGGAAAGATCATCCTTCATTAAAAAAGTAGAATGGGCCTTAAATGTTAGTTGAAATGCTATCTTGATAAAATTTAATAGGTATGTCATATACTTAATTCCTATTCTAAATTCCATATGAATGTAACAAAATAGAAGGCTGGAAGGCCTTTTAAAGGAGTAAAAGTGTAAAAATAGAATATACAAAGCAGTTTCACTGGTTAAGTATACAGTCCTTACAAGTATCACATCATTAGTTTACAAGGTAGAGAAGAATCATTTTCTACACTGCAGAAATAGTCAAAGCTATGACTACAGCCTTTAATCTTAATAAGTCCTTCCTTCCACCCCTCACATCCAACCTCCTCCCTTGCACAGGGTTTTGTTCAGCCATCCAAGTGAAATGAAATGGGAACATTTCTGTCTTTCAACTACACCAGTTCCACTTTCACCAGAATCCTCTGTCACCTTCAAGTAATGAATCTCTACACTTTCCAAACTCCTCTGCAGGCGGCTTTATTGCTTTTGAACAAACCTCCACATGATTAGCAAACACCTTCACTTTGACAGACTGCCACTGAGATCCTTGAGTTCACTTGGGCACTGCAAGCCTGCTTTGATAGAAAGCCAGTCAGGCTGCTGTCACGTTGGCCTTGTTTTTACCTGAAACAAATTGAACTTTCAGTTGTCATTTGCCCACAGCATTGCCTGTTGGATGCCTCTCATAGCAGCTGAATTAATGACAACACTCACCGCTACTAAAGTAGGGTTAGCTCCTCTCCATACTCAATGGTTTCCATCTCTCTGAGAAACCACCGGATGAAAGGTACCATCTCGTACAGCCTTACTTCCCACAGTACAGTAAGATATTATTCCCTTTCAGATTTTAAATGTTACATGCTGCAATCCCCAGCCCAAATATCATGTCTGTTTTACCTTTCCCAGTAGTCCAGAAAGAGCTGACCCTTGTTTGGGTCAGAATTTGCACCTGAGACTTGTAGCCCCGGAGCCCTGGCGCAGTGCTGACCCCAACTTGGATGTATGTGAAGGGTAGCACTGACATCTATCTCCCTTCTGTTCCATAAAATCTAAGCAGTAAACACCAGTAGCCAAACTGGCATGACCTCTAGTATTTCACTAAGAAGAAGGTGGTAATCTTCAGTGACAAATTCTCTTGTAATTATATCTACAGATCAAAACCTTCTAGCTCTTCTGTCACCCGCTGCTTCCACCTCAGATACTGAAGTCTGCAGCTGTTCACAACCCCTTCATTAGTATTCCTCATATATTAAACCTTTTCTTGGAGCAGAGAAGTGAGAAATTTAAAGTGAATAAAACAATTTGTTGCTGCAAGTACTGGCAACTGATTTCCTTGTGTTGACTTGCTTGCGTGCACAGTGTGCTGATGTAGAGGTCTAAACTGACAGAAAATTAATCCTCCAACATGTCTTTGCAATCCCACAGATTTTCAGCAGCAAATTTCCTAAACCAGCACATTCCGGATGAGTACAAGTGTTGATGCAAGAGAAGGGACACACAGAACTGAATTACCACTTTGAATGGCAACAAGCTAATCAAACAACTACGCACCTGATCATAAAATTACATCCCATACATAGATAGACCATGCAAAGTTTGAAACCATGGTGTGGTTTCTCTCAGGGAATGAATGTAAGAATTTAGTACAACTGAACTGTTTTTATTTAAAACCTCAAATAACGTTGAATGTATTCAACAAAGACTAAATACTCTGTACAAAGTCCAGCATATTGCACACTTTAGCTTTCTCATAATTCCTGTATAAAAGAAAGCGGGTACTTAACACAAACACTTGGTTATGTCTTACCTAGAAATACAGTGGTTCCAATTCACATTCAAAAATCCAAAGCAGTGATGCTAAACATTCAACGTCCGTCTGTCATGAAAAACATTCAAGATTACACTTGGTATCACTGTGCTTTTCCCTCTCAATTTTCAGATGAAACTTTCTAGCTTAAAAAGGAAATACTTGTGGAAAATAAAAATTATTATTTTCAAAGTGAAATTTGTAACATCCAAAAATTTTTGAAGTAATACCATTCAAAAATGCTGCTGGGTTGAAATGATGATAAACTAAATTTTATCCTATATAATTCTGAAAAAAACATTCAATTTATTTTGGATTTTATAATGAGCTGTTGTAAAGACTGGTACAGCCAAAGGAAAATAATGTCCACTGGTACTGGTATGCATTATATTAAGAATTAAAAGAAATAATGAACTAATGAAAATGCATACATATTTCCAAAACATTTAACAGTTCATTATAAAGGCTATATTTGTCTAAAACAATATTTACACTGAAAGAAGTCTGCTTAAAGCAGCTCTAAGTTCAGAAATGAATTTTCCAGTCTTTTGAAATTACTGAAATAAAAGATGTAATTAAAATGCCTAACAGTGATCATTTCATTCTGCAAGTGTTGGAGGGGGCTGAGAGAAAAGCAAGGGGACCTGGTCCTTCATAAGGATCTATAGGGGCAGCTATTCTTACTTTATTTTTTCAACTCTCTATATAAAATAACTGACAGAGATGCAAGCTTGCTCCCAGAACAAAGATGAAGTCAACTGATGAAAAAGAAATCCGCTATAGAAAAGCTTGGAAGTGAACTTTCATTTCAGCCATAACCTCAACAACGCTAATATAACTCCACAAACACTCTTCCCAAATACTCTGGTTCACTATCCTCACAACTATGGAAAAACAAAGGTCAAGTCAGCAGGTCTATAAATCAGCTGAATGAAGTTTTGGCTTTGAAAAACACATGGTTGTGTTTCTGCAGCTATATTTATGAAGATGTGGCTAAAACTGGTTCTAATCTAATGATGGATTTTTATTCATTTAATTTCAAAAGAGTAGGAGTGCTTGATTGCTGCCTAAAGAGGAATTATCTTTTAAAACTCAGGGGCGGTGCAGTGCAGATTTTTTTTTTTCCTTCTAAAAATATATTCCTTAGTGCAAAATATAACAATTCATTATAAAAGCAGATTAAATTAAATCAGAATGCAACACTAATTTCCCAAGTAGAGCACCCACATAGGGAACTAATTAGGAATAGCTCCTCCGTGTAAACAAACCTTTGTACCAATTAGTAGCTGGTCAAGTCAGGGAACTCCCTTTCTCTGGGGGGAAAAAAAGTCTGTTTTCAGCATTGCTTTATTTTGCTGCTGGCTGCAAATTCTCTCCAGTTCTGTAGCAACAGAGGGTATTTAGAACTTGTATTTCAAAAAGTTTGATGGGAACCTGGTCAAGAGTTGTAAAATAAAAAAAAAAAAAAAAAAAAAAAAGCAGTAGAAGGCCAAAACTCAATAAAATCATAGAATTAGGACTTCAAAAGGGATGAGAACAAATCCTGCTCTCTGCCTAAGCCAATTCTATCCCAAGGGTTTACACTAACCAGAGCAATAACAGTGAAATGATTCAAAACAAACAGTGGAGTAAATGAAAAAAGTACATAGGAAGAAGAATTCTCACTTGTTCTATAATAAGAAAAGCAAACAAATAAAAACCTCAAGGTGAAAATATCACGGCCAGATAGCATTTCGAAAGCATCAGTTAGGTGTTAACAGTGAAACTACATAACAGGATGTTATTCAAGGGAGAATGAATATTCATTTGTTATTTATGACATTTGAATCTGCTAGACAGCTGTTCTGTGCAAGACAAAGTACTAGAGTTGACTCTTACCTTGTTGAAGATGATCCAGAGCCTTCCCACTAATTAGATAGAGGCTGCAATCTGTGGATTTTAAAATTTGTTTAAAAGAATTGTTATTAATGAAACTGTTTTAATTACTAAGCAAAAATCAGTAAAGTGACTTAAATTCCTTCAAAACATATTAATTTCCTTTCTTCTTTTAAAGCAATGAGTACTGCTGCAAGGTGTCTTCTACTGTGCGTTACACCCATAGCAAAAGGTCAATTAATCTCCATTAATTAAAATTAATTACTGTTAATCTCCAAAAATCTCCAAAATTAATCTACAGCACATCAGGATAGTGGACTACTGTTACCATGTTTAGGACGCTTAGTTAACTCCGGAAAGTTATGCAGCTTACGTGGGAAAGAAGATGAGAAGGAGGCATCGGAGAGCAGGCAAAGCAGAAACACCTCAGGACAGTGAAAGGACTGGAGGCATTTTACAGAACCTAGGAAAGCACCACTTCCTACACAGCGGTGATGTTCTACGACAAAACTGCTGACCCTCCAAGCCTTACTGGGTTGCAAAAACCAGCTCTAGATACATCATTTTCTACAGAATTTACTGTTTGAAGATATATGAAAACATGACCCCTTCCCTCTTGACCCAACAACAACAAAAAATAACACGTCTAGGAGGACTCAGGAATGCCAGCACTAATTAAATAAGCATCTGTTAGAAAGAGGGTATCCCACTTATCCAACCATGTTAACTCCCAAGGTACTAAGCATTTAGATATCTTTTAAGTGTCATGTAATTAAAGTTAACTGGAGAGAGTGGTTAAGCAACACAGCGAGACTCATGTTAAACTGAAACCAAAGCAGATTTACTAGCAGGAATGAGAGAAAGTGAAGGTGTAGAACAGAATGGATTAAAATGAGAAAGGATTACGGGTGGGAAGAAGAGAATGGAAAGAACAGAAAGAAACACTGCAGGTAAAGAAAGAGGACTGCAAAATTTAGATGATCATCAGAAATAAAAAAGGTGGAATTTAGCTTTGAAATGGCAAGTCTAGCACGGACTATGCTGATATAACATGAACTGGCTTTGGAGGAATGTTATGACATGAAAAAAAGACCCTACGTTGGTTTGATGAAGGGAAGGAAAGTATTTGTTAGCTAAATACCTTCAATTAGTCAATTAAATATCTCATACAAAAGCAGATACCTGCAGAACTGTATTTATTTGAGCTATGACCCAATCTGTTTATTTGATCCACTCCAACACAGTTTACTTGAATTCATGACCCATTATCACAAGAAAGAAAACAGAAGTAAAAACAACTTAGTAAGGGAAAAAAGATAGTAAATTTCCACTTCTTTCTGGAAGTATTAAATGGAAATATAACTACAAAGATTATAACTTGAGAGTGAACTACTACTTCATTCCCTTCAAATGCACAGGACATGTCTCAATAATTCTACAGAAGTATCTGAACAGAAATGTTTTTCAGGAAAATTAATGAATTATAGAACAAGACCTACAAGTTTAATTACAGTAAAAAATCGCCAGAAACCTTTAAACTGATTGCAAGTGGGACAGAAAAAATCCAGGCTAAAACTCTATGGAATAAAAATGAAAGACTGCTCTAAGTACTGAAATAACATAAAGTAGATGCAAGAACAGAAGATAAAATATATTTGATAGAAACTTTAGAATTTGTATATTGCAAAACAAGACAATTGGACTGTTTTTTAAAAAATACATGTTCATTAGAGCACATAAACTAGTGAACTAATTAAAACTCTTGAGATGTAACACAGACCAAAAGAAAGGTAAATGAGAATTTTCTTGAATTATATTTGTAATTTCCATATTTTTGCATTAGCCCAATTTGTTCTATTACACAACTTCGCTTATTTGGAAAAAATGAACAGTGCTGGTAACAATAAACTCTCATGTAACAGGTGCAAAACATACCCACAAAAAGTTTACAGACTCTGGCTGGGAAGCAGACTATAGCACAATTAGTTTGGCAGTCCAAACAGGTTTTTGTATAGAAAAACTAAATTTTGAAAACAAAAAAACAGGAGCTGTCAAGGAATCTCTCACGTTCACCTGAATCATGAAATTACAAAAACTTTGCAACTTATACAGAATAGCTATCCTAAGCACAACTTAAGTAGTAGCTAGTACTGAATTAGATTTTTAACAAAATACGCATTACATTCTTGAAGTCTGCTCTTTAACCTTTTCTAAAATTTATCCCAGATATCCTGATTTCTTTCAGTCTAAACCAAAATCAAACTAAATAATCTCAGATGGGATACAAAAACAATGTCAGTCCAATTCACAGAATTAATATGATAAACGGGTACAAAATGGGCATTAAAAAAAGACTACGAACAGATGTCAGGAAGCACTTCTTATTCCACCAGCAGTAACTATGTGGAACAGGCTGCAAGACAAGTTCATTTGGACTGAGAGATGCCATCGAATGGGAAAGCAAGTGCCATGGGAGGGAAAGAGGATAAACTATTCTGATTTGGATAAACTATTCCAGTTTTGGGTCTTTAAAAGAGAATATTCCTTTTAAAGTGGAGATAAACAGTCCAAGATTGGTATCAGATTGGTTCCATAGGAAAGCCACTGAGAATGAGGAGAGACAACACTTTTAAATGTTTATAAAATAAATAAATATCAAGATACTCCTTATAACACTCTGACCTAAAACATGGGGTGAAGAAACATGTTTATGAGCAACCGCTTTTCTCCTTTAGAGAATTCGTGAGTTGGGAAGAAAGGAAAGTGATCATTCCTTAAACCAGTATGAAAAAAATGGGATAGAAATAGATAGACACTCTGGAAAGCTTAGCAAAAAACTTAATGCTGCTCTAAGGGAGGGATGTCGACAAGAAGGCAAACCATCACATACTAATGCCAAAGAGAAAAATTTTCTTTTATTGTTTTGGTAACATCCAATAAGTCAATTTATTTCTAGTTAAAATGCATTTATACAATGAAACACAAGTCAATTCAGTATCCTCATGTATTAGTCTGGAGGACCTGCTGGGAGTAAAGCTTATTATTCACCCAGGGATTTGAGCAGTCATAGTCCACAACCAATTTGACTTAAGGCAAAACACAGCTGCTACTTTGAAAGTTTCCTGCTGTGTAAGAAATAATTAAGGCTGTATGATCAGTATTCAACAAACCATAAATAGCAAAGAAGCTAAATTAATTCTACTTCAAATAAAGAGTTAAATGAAGCTGCATCACAGAATGGACTACATAATGTTGTAGTTCAAAGGCGAAACAGAAGAGCTAAATAAGATGAAGTGTGCATCAGAGGACAGACTCTGAATCTTAACTATTCAACCACAATATTATTGCATGTTTTAGAAGTCCTTTACTTAAAAAGTAGAAAGTACAAGGTCCAAAATGAAGTGACAAATCTGTATTTCGATTTAAGCTATAAAAAATAAGGAGCAGCAGCAGCAGCACACAGTTATCAATGTATATACTGAAAAAGAACAGGCTCATAAAAGCCTTTACTACCAAGCTGGTACTATTTAAATATTATGCAGAAGATGTGAGAGATGCTGATGGTAATACATGCAATTCAGGGCAGTTCATCCTTACAGAATCCTGACTAGAGCTTTGATTCTCTCCCCACACAACCCTCGAACCACAAACCGCACCAGGAATTCCCAGCCCAGGAATGGCACTTGGCCCATGACTGTCCACGCTGGGACTGGAAGTTCAATTTCAGATCAATGGACCACTTCCAGGTGGAAGGATGTGTGGCCAGTTCACCAGGCAGCCTACGCCATCCCAAAAGCTATTCCTCATCTCCTGTAGAAGAGAGGCTGTTAGACATATGGAAGCGCTCCATGGACTAGAGTCAACCCACAAATTGTCTGCTGGACCAGACTCTGTCATTAGGATACTAATAGCTTTGACACTGCTTAACAAAAAAAGAAACAAAAGAAACAACAAAACAAACCAAAACAAAAACAAACAAACAAAAACCCCAACAAACCTGCACCTTACAGTTTTTGCTAAAATTAGACTTGCACCTCCTTGACAGGAGGCAATCAGACAATTAGAAGAGGCCTGAAACATCTGCTTGAGACAGGAATTTCCCAGGGAAAAGCTAAAGATCATGCCAGCTCAGGTTTGTGCTAGCAGGTCGCTACTGCTCCTTTAGTTAACAGAAGGCAAAGTTTATGACAGGGATAAATTTTACACTACTGCCAGGATATACTGGTTGAGGATCCTGTAGATGCCATCCACTTACATTTAATTTATTCATTTTGTTTCAAAATGCCAGGCCATAATTCTTTTTTTTTTGAAACTAGCACTTTCAAAATGGCTAATTACACCTGGGTATTCCCTGGGGATTTTCTTACTAAAACAACATGAAACTCAGTTATTCCATGATTTTAAATTGCTTGGGATTATTTTTCCAGCTTTACAGATAGAGCTTCTCGCTCATTTGATAAAATTTTTTCTCCTACCCTTCTAAGCACACAAAGACAATCTTGCTGTTGCCTTCCCAAAGAAGCTGCTGAATCCCAGCTTCTTGGAAAGCAGGATCTGTGGCCATGCATATGTCAGAAAACAGAGCAGGGCACAAAGCCACACTCTGGGCCTGGAACCAGTGAGTGTGGTACAGCTCATGGCTGTACAACTAAACTCCTATCCCTTCAAAACAGCCTAGCCACATCCAAACAGCCTTCTGGAAAGGGTCCATCGTCTCTCCTAACTCCATAACTATGCTTTGGGCATTATCTGGGAGAGTGTTAGTTGGCACAGGACAAAACTGTGTCACGAACAGTACTAAAAATGTAACAGAACAGTTGCACGCCATATCCATTTCATATTTAGTTCCTACTATGATCATGCATCATGATTATAGGACCCAGTGCTTATGGAGAACATAATTTTTAGAAGTTATAAGTAGCCAATCCATTTCAGAATTAACAGGTCACCTTTTCCAGGCATTGTAGCTTCTGGCTTGTATATCACATCCTTACCTAGGTGGTTGTTGCTTTCAAACCAAGAGAACAGAACCAAATGAATGACAAACAGTTGGGTGTTTGTGTTTTTGCATGTATTATATGGAGCACATGAAAAAATTTGCACTAAATTTTGAAGTTTTTGAATGTGTTCAGACAGACTGAAGATAAGCATCTGACTTTTTAATTTCAGCAAGTCTGGACTGCTGCCAGTAGAACACTGGCCCTGTCAGCTGGTATAGAGCAGGCATAGCTCTACTGATCACATCCCAATGCTCAACAGCTGAGACTCTTGCTTCTCCACATTCTACCCACATCAGGGTGGTGGGCAAGGAAGAAATTCACATTACAAGATTAGCATTTCAGGAACAAATATGTACTTTTTTTTTCAGTAATTCACAAACTTATATGTCTTCACAAATTTGCTTCTTCTAAGTCAGAAATCCCACCTTAGTACTTTAAAAAATGTTGTGCAAACCTGAATCAAAACCATTTACCCTTATTTTGCGCAAAAAGAAACACAAGCAAGAACTCTTTGTAAGCACAACAGAGGCATATGAAAATTTTCCAAAGTAAAACACAACTACCACGGTGCAAATTTCAATGTAAATATTATACTTTGCAAGATTTACTGTGTTTAAAACTTTGTATAGATATAAGTAATTGTGCAGTGTCACAGAGTACTGAAAAATTACAGACAGTACAAAAGCATACACCCCTTTCACAACTGCTTACCTACAGATCATCTCACTACATGGTTCTTCATTCCCAACTCTGCCTACCTTGAAGTAGACTTAAAAATGTCATGGTATTGTGTACTGGATTTACATGGCAAGGTTTTGGTACTGGGGGCCCCAGGTGTGGCTTCTGTGAAAAGCTGCCAGAAGCCTCCTCTGCCTCCGACAGAGGCAATGCCAGCCAGCGCCACGATGGTCCTGCTGCTGGCCCATCAGCCATGGTGGGAGCACCTCTGTGATGACATATTAAAGGAGGAAATATCCTGCTGCACAACAGTCACTGGGATAGAAGAGTGAGAACATGTGAGAGAAACAACTGTGCAGACACCAAGGTCAGTGAAAAAGAATGGGGAGGAAGTGCTCCTGGCACCAGAGCAGATATTCACCTGCAGCTCGCAGAGGACCCCATGCCAGACTGTCTCCTGGGGGAGGGACCCCACACTGGAGCAAGGGAAGAGTGTGAGCAGTCTCTCCCCTGAGGAGGAAGGAGTCACAGAGACAACGGTTGATGAACTGCCTTGCAATCCCCATTCCCCACCCTCCTGAGCCATTTGGGGGAGAAGGTGGCAAAATTGGGAGTGAAGTTGAGCCTGGGAAGAAGGGTGGGGGGTAAGGTGTTTCTATTTTTTTTTGTTAATAAACATATTTAATATGTTTCTATTGGGAGGGTAAGATTTGTTCCTATTTCTCATTATCCTACTCTGGCAATAAATTAAATTAATTTCCCCAAGTTGAGTCTGTATTGCGCATGATGATAACTGCTTAGCGATGTTCCTGTCCCTATCCTGATCCACAAGCCTCTCATTATATTTTCTCTGCCCTGCCCATCTGCGGAGAGGAGTGATAGACCAACTTTGGTGGACCCAGGCATCCAGCCAAGGTCAACCCACCACAGTACTGGCAAAACTTTGTATTATTCTGTAAAAGCTTGACAAATCATTTATAACTGTTGGAGTACAGGCTGCCATCTGGTCCAGTGACTCCACGTAATAACCATCTGCACCAACCTAATAATCTCAGATTATGAACTCTCACACCCCAGTTTACCTGGGAATACTTTAATCATAGAGCCTTGAACTACAGTTACAACTTCTGTCATTCAAAAAGATAAAAAGATGATACAGCTACCCCAATGGTGAGATCAACACTCAACTGAAGACCATCACTCCAATTAACCAGAACATTCACTATCAGATCTTCCAAGAAAAACAAAAACCTACAACACAACAAAAAATCCTCCCACATAAATGAAGTAACAAATTTATTAAATCCCAGTGATGATAACACTGCTGGCATGAGACAGACATCTGTTTCTCACAGATCTTGGCCTAAATCCTAGTTCTGATGTGGAAAAAAAAAAAATAAACCAGCTTGAAAGAAAAAGTCACTTTAGATCCAGAATTAGTATGGTCCTTTTGTTCTGTTCCCAGTATACCTACCGTGACACTAGAAAAGGATAATGCTAGGAAATGGCTCATTACTAAAACCTTAATTTTCTCCAGCTCCCTTCAGAGTCCTTGACAGAATGCTTCATTTCATAAGAAAGTAAGTGTTTGGGTCAAAGATCTCCACTTTTTACAGCTGTCAAAGAAAAAAAGTCTGGTTTCCACAGGTGGATGCATTCTGCTGTGATTTCTAAAGTATTTTGTGTTGGTCTGAGCAAGAAGAGAGGCAACTGATTTCCATACCCCCATGTCAAACTGTTTCACAGTAGCAGTAAGTAAAGGGAACGTATAAGGGTCACTAAACCCAAGCTGATCAATACTGTGAATCATTGACTCAGAGATGGCTTTGGACACACATGCACGGCATCAGCAGGCAGCACGCTTGAAGCTGCCTAGTTCACGACCATCCTGCTGCTGGCTGCACACACTTGATGCCAAATCAGAAGCCCACTGAAGACCACCTAGTAGCCCATGACAGAAGCTGGGTGGAACTTATTTAGAGCTGTTAATTGGCTTCGCTCTATGGAGAAAATGTGACCCTCATCAGTGGGAGGGCTATGTTTTTTGTCAGAATATGCCAAAGGAAGTCAGGCAACTCTTGCTTTACTGTATGCTGACAGTCACTGTAAGACTGCAGAGCAAGTGGGCTCATGGACTTCTCCAGTCACGGAAAGGCACTGAGATGTCCAGATTTGATTTGTGGGCAAGTCTTCAGGGAATCATCTTAACAGTAAGTTTTCTGGAAAACCAGAGATGTAACATTTTAACAGTGCAAAATTAAGCAATAAACTTAGGCGTGCCTACCTACAGTTACTGGCACAAGATGGGTGAATACCACACACAGTCATTCTTTAAGCACCAGCAGGAAAGTGTCTGCAGGTTTGGAGGACAGCCTAATCCCCGAGAATAGGATTTTCATCTTCTTTCCAAACTCATTTACATCCAAGCTCCCTTCAGAATCTCTCACCCATACAGAAAAAATCCCCAAACATTAGAAGAATGAAGTGTTTTACTTCAACATCAGTTGAAGGAAAAACTACCACGTACTCTGCTGGTAATATCACCTTAAACACAGAAAGCAGAATGTCTTGTACTGCCTACAAGAAACAAAGCCACCTGAAAAAGGCCCTCCCCCTGATCCTTCTCTAAAGCAGTCATATGGCAGTACTTTTCTCCTTTTATGGGCAAAAAAAAAGGAGAAAGGAAGTCAGCACCCAGAGCAGGCCTGCACTGCCACATGAATCAAGAAGCTCAGAGCTGTACTACCCCTCACTCATCCCCACCCCTGTGCATTAATATATACCCCGAGAGAGGGATACCATGAATCAAGTGCCATTTACTTAATGCATATATAATTACATGTCAGCAAGTGTTTCACGCTGAACTTGTCATGAGAATGTATTAAAACTAAAGGATAAAGGGCATGTAATATATTTGCATTTGCTTATCTACCATCTCTTTTTTTGCGCATGTGAATGTCCTGTCAATAGCATGTGAACCTCTTATTTGGGAAACAGCTGTAGTCATAATATGATGCAAAGCAGCTATCAAAATTACTTTCTGCTGCATGAATTTCCACACATGTCCCACACCACTTCAGGGCCCACCACCCACACCCAGCTCAGTCCACCTTCCTTTTCTTCAGCAGCTCTATAAAACAGAGTCAGAGAAAATTACTAATAATCTGAAGTTGTCTTTTTGTCTTTTTTTTTTTTTTTTTTGAGAACTGTGGAAATTTCAGTAGCTCAACACTAGAGAAAGGTAAATGACATACAGAATTCCCTACGTATCAGGCAAAAAAAGTAATAAAAGCCTTGTTGTTCTTTTATCGGTAGAAAGAAAGAAATCATTGTTTCTGTCTCAATAACTGATATTAGAGTTAAAAGCTTAAATCATGAGGACTCCTATCCATAAATAATAGCTAAAGAATTGAGAAATTATAAGGAAACCCATCTCCTCTCCATGCACAGTTGATGGGATCAAGAATCTGTAGAAACTCCCATCTCCTGCCCAAACATAAGTGACAGGGCACACCAGCCAGACCACCACAGCGTAGAGGCAGACATCCGCAGGACACTGTGCACATCTTCTGTGGAATCAGGGAACATATCTGTCAGCCTTACAGTTACCCATCCTTGATTCAGAACCACCTCGCTTTCCCTCAGCTGTTTATGTGCAGTCATTCTGAGTTTTATTTGAATACTGCAATGTAATATTTGACTGCTTTGTTTGGGAATGATCCTGAATTCGATTTCATGAGTTATGCTTGCTGGGTCACATCAAAGGTAAAATACAGATAAGCATTTCCAGGGTCAGAGTCTCTGTCCCTAAAACATTATTTTATTCTTTTTAAGGAAGGAAACAGTATCCCTGGTTATCAGACCATTATCAGGTCAGATCAGATGACCAAAACAGCAGAGTTCAGTAAGGAGTTTAAAATAATCCCTTTTTCTTGAAGTCTAACATTGTCCTTACAAAGAAAATTGAATTTGTTAAATATATGTATTTCTTATTGTTAATTAATTGATTACCATTTGCTTCTTGGAATCTTTGAAGCGTTACCAGTGTGTATCTAATTCTCTTTTGACAAATATTATTTCAGTATAAACATGGAATATTTCTTTAAAAAGTAGTATTTTAACCTGTAGGTGTCCCTTTGCCTTATGAATAAATTAGAAGACAGTGAGTAACAGCAACCACAAAAGTACAAACACTTTATTACAATTGTGGTGACTCAGACTGCCAGGATTTGGCAGCCCAGAGTGTTCCTCAGCAGCAGAACAAAAGGGGGATTTTTTTTGGCAGATTTACTTTTAGTTCAGTAAAGGACAACACGATACTGTCTGTGCCATAATGAATCAAAACCTCAGTAAAACAAAGGCGTAAGTAGTCAGACACCAATCATTTTTTGTCTCACAGCATAAAAATGGACAAGCAGATTATCTATACTTTTAAGGCATCTGTGTGCTCTCTCCCTGTCTTTGGGGAAAAAATAAAATAAAGTAGTAAGAGTATCTAGTTGCAGAAATACAAATCAGTTCTACAGGCAACACATTACCAGAATACTTCAAGATCAGGAAATATCTTCTGTTTTCCTCTTGAATACATCTTGAAGAGATGCTGATGCAAAATAGTAAGTGGATTTTTTTAACACCTCCTCTAATTAAAACCATAAACCCCGTAGACCTAAGTATCACACTCTAACAAAATCTCTCAAGTATTCAGAGCATGAAACCCATTTTGAGAGACACATTTTCCAGCATCCCCATCATGATCTCATCTGGAACTGCAAACCGTCCCTGCAGTAATTGGTATTACAGAGCTCTGCTGCAACACAGCCTTGGGAGAGGGTGAGGGAAGTTCTCCAGTCCTACTGGGCATTTATGCTTTAATAATAAAAACACAGGAAAAACGGTTTCAGAATATCAGCTCCCATTTCCTCTGCTGCCATCAGTTATTAGGGAGATGATTACAGACTTATTTCCAGAAGATGTCAACGTTGGTCATGGAATCTTTATCTGAAGGAGTCACCAACAGTCTAGAGATGATCCCTGAAGCAAAACACTGTACAGTTCAGTACAAAGAGTCAGACCATGTATATGTGGGTGGGAGAAAGTATAACTGAGACAAAATTAGATTATTTCTGAAAATAAAACATACCAAATTAACAATCCAGCTTTCTAAAATTTAAACAAGTTTCAACAGCTCTGAGGAATAGTATTATAAAATTTTCCCCTCGCCATTGTCTCCCTCCCCCAATTTTCACAGCATTAAACAAACTCCCTCTGAAAGATTAGGACCAGCAAATCATCTGTACCAAATAAATACCACTGCACATCTCTCATGAAGGCTATTTAAACACAATTCTGGAATCAATTTACTGGAGATAGGATCATATGGATCAGTTACCAGAGAGAATTTTCCTTCTTCTCCCAAACCAATTCAAGTCTGTAAGTGGCACCATCACTCTGCATTTCCATACCAACTAACAACAAACAGTAATGAATTTTTGCCCCACAGCTCCACACCACTATTAATATGCATGACAGAAACCAGAAGATGAACTTTCTCCCTCTCCTCTCAGAAAACCATTAACTCAAGCTAACCTTCCAGACTTAATCTGGGGCAGCTGCAAAATGAAAATTATAATGATTGGGCTAGGTAGCAAATACACTCACAGTAAATAAAACAGAAAGCAGGTTTTCCTTAAAATGTTTTTGAAAACCAAGAAAACACCACCTTTCTTCCGCATTTTAGTCTAACCACATTCAGCCTAGACAACAACAGTCTTAGGACACTTCTGGGGTCAGTTCAGTTGCTCAGGTAAATAGTACCGAGCTATCTTAAAACATCCCGCCTTCCCAGCAGGTGCTAGTTCAAGAAGAACAAGCGTCTGCTGGCCATCTTGCATCTGCTAGCCAAGCACAGATGCAGATAATGTCATAAAGCATCTTAGCAAAGACAAGATGCCTGTGCTGGACAACAGAACCAAACCAGGCTCAAACTGTGTTCTCATCACAAAATAAAGACTTTCTTCTAAAGGGAACCTCAGTCTTGTCAAATTCTTGCCTTCATTCCCTCAAAATCTACACTTTTCTTGGATTTACTAGTCCGTATGAAACCAGAAGCATAAAATGGACTCCCAGGAGAACTTTGAGCCTGGCTACAGGTTTGAGCTGGTTATATAATGGAAATTAAGATAACTGGGATATAAGCAGGAAGCTATCTAACCTAATAGGGAACAAAGTTGTGAAGGCTGCACTTTAAACTTCACCTATCCTGGAAGCTCAAGCAGTACCTATGTTATTAAAAAGGGTTCTAAAACCCTCAGGCCTCCCCAGGAGCAAGATACAAAGTCATCCCTTTCCCACAAGCTGACCAGGAAAGAAGTCATGCAATTCTGAAGTTTCGGATGAGAAGGCAGGAGCATGCCCCCAAGCACTATCGAGCAATTTAAAAGCATCAGGAAAGCAACCACAGAGGAAGTAAAAGTGGGTGGTAGGCTCTTTCCAGGCTGAGAAGCTGGTTCACAACCACATCTCTGCACATCAGGGTAGTGCCCTAACCCACAGACTATAGTGTGTCCTAGAGTATTCCTGATGAAGCTATGAAATGGATAAATATTTACTGGACCAAAGAATGAAACACTCCTAGAAACCAGATTTCCCTCACCTGAATGCCTTAATCACAGAGCAGAAGTCACTCTCCCTCTGGCCTAATTATTTTTTTTGAATTAATACAGTTGCAGGTGAAATAAAGGACAGCTGCTTGTTGCACTCCCCTGGGAAGAAGGACATGTGAGCTCAAGTTACTTCAAGCTAAAAAGGGGACAAGAGAACCAAGCTTCACACTTCATGAGTAAGGGACTTAACATGCACCATCGAATATAAGGAGAGGGAGAGATAAACATCACTGCAAATGCTTCTTCCTGGAGTTTGAGTAAATAGCTTACTTACTTATTTCTTAGCAAAACAAGGTTTTCAAATCCTGAGGGAACATCCCCATCTCGGGATGCCAAAGGCAGGAGAGAGATGCCACTCTCCAAAATAGTCACGGTGGTAACAGCTCTGGATGGATGCAGAAATAAAGCTCTGTGCATCTGATTTTCTTCACAGTAAAAAATACAGTGTGCTTTCAGACATGAGTTTTAAGAACACCAACCCTAGCTTTGAGGCATCTAATTGTAAAATAATTTATGAGTTCAGGCTGTAATACTACAAGAGGAAGGCCTTCCCCCCCCAATCCCATAAATTATATATATAAAAAAGCTCTAACTTAGATTTTCAGTCTGAGTATCAGAGAACTGTAAGAGAGTACAAAAGGGCTTTTATCTAAAATGTCAGTGTAAGCCTACACATCCCCTTAAAAACACCAAACCACCTCCATAGTGTTATTAAATTGTGTGAACTCCAGTACCCATATATGACTCAGTGATCCAGAGCTCACCACAGACAAGCAGGGCACCAAACTCCAGATCCCAGTATGCTCCATGCCGTATTCTAGACATGACAACTCCCGTGACATATCGGTGCTCTTCAACAGGTCCGAGGGACATTCATGAATCATGTTTATTAACTTAAGACTTTAACCAAACCAGACTAGCATTTGTGACGGGCACACATAGCACTACAAGTTGCACTGCCACCGAAACCTTCAAAATTAACTTTTCACCTTTTACAAACTTCACAAATTCCTCACACATATTTACTCAAAAATAAGCCTCAGACTTGACCATTAGCTTCAGCTTTTGCACCATCGGTCATCCAAACAACATCGTTAAAAGTCAACCTGCCCACTGCCACTACAAACAGCCCTACAAAAGTATTATCACGGACAGGAAAAACAGGATAAAATGCACAAAGAAGTCCCATAGAGCACTGGTTTTGTAGTCTATTGACAAGTTCATAAATTAGACAAGAATATTTAATGTGTTAGCATACAAAAGTAACCCTCTCTAAAATAAGGTAAGACTGACTGACATTTAACAATGTCAATGTGAAAATACCAACCATGAGATTATTTCTAAACATTTAAAATTTACATTATTAAATAAAAATATTTCAAGTGCCTGTGTGTCAGGGTTGCACTGTGTCTTATCTGTCCTAAAAGGTATTTGTCCTCTACCTATTACTGTTATTTTTCCTGTAGAAGCAACTACTGCTACTAGTTTAAATCAAGAACTTGTATCAAGCAGTACATAAAGACAGGAAAAAAAGACATTTTTCATTTTAATTGGAAGCGTGAATTGGAATTCTGTGAAAGTAGAATGGTAATTCAGTACTACACAAGAATTAGGACCTGTACATCTCACATCATTCACACAAGTGCATAGCAGCTTCTATTAAAATTTTAATTTAAACAACAAAATTCAAATTTATGACTGCGTTTTTTGCAACTCTCAAGCTGCCCCATATATTAAATATTTTAATTCATGCCTCTCAAACTGTTTTCTCTGATTTAATGTTACTGTTTTGCATTCCTAGATAACATGAGGAGAAAGCATTGCTAACAGAATGATTGATAACACTGAAACAGATCCAAATACATACTGAATTCAGCACGGAGGAAACACCAAGAGGTTTTGGCTCCTTTGAATCAACATATATTATTAGGATGCATATTCCCCTGTCCACTGATGTCACAGGTCACACTGGCATACTCAGTTTGTCTCCAGGGATTTAATAGGAGACCTAATGATGTCTGGATTGCATACAGGTTTTGGATATAGTAGTATTTTTCTGGTTTTTAAGTGTTAAGTGAATGACCAAGTTTATGTGCTACTGTATGCATTATGCACCTAGTGCTAAAGAATGACAGTGATTCTACAAAACTCTTTCACAGTTTCTCCAAAAACTCTAATTAAAAGGGTATTTGGAAATACATTTAAGTAGGATTGAAGAGGTCTTATTTATAGTATCTGTACATGTATAAAATATTATTTCTGTTAAACCATGGGAATAGTTATTCACCTAACATCTAGTATTTCTGATACACATTTTAAGCTCTCATTTTGTGTAACAGATAACACGTGGAAATCCGCAACATACTGCACATACAAATCCTCAATGTCTTTGTGAGACTACCATACTGCTGAGGACAAGATATTTCAGCCTGACAAAACAGTGTCAAAAAATGATGTCATGAGAACAAGCTAACCACACTAACAATGAATTATCATCCCAACACTGTAAAATTCACTAATAGACTCACTATTACGGCAAAATGACATCTGCTGACGGTAACTATGCAGTAGTATCCAAGATGATCATCATTTTTACTTGGTGAATTAGTTGAGTATTTTTTATTTTAATTACTGGCATACAGTGTCTTTCTAATTACTTGCTATTTGTTTATTTTCTGTTTTTACAAACAGCAGAAGTTCATAGGAAAAATGAAGCATCATTTCAAAAACAGCACAGGAGAGTAGTGAAAAACTACAGAGCAGGATACAATAAAATATTGGGCACTCATTAAGAAACCATATAAAGGATACAGAGAACCTCGCTTATATTTGCCATAGCTTACATTTAAGTGAAACCTTAAAGACCAGATAGACTATAGTATATTGGTTCAAATTTAACTTGAAGTATTTTATTCGTAGTTGCTTTACGCTTTTTATGAATTTGTCAAACCCCTCATGCTATTCCCATAATCTGTAATCTCATTTCATTAAAACATTTTTTAAAGTCTACCCTAGGAAAACTAAATTCATAGGTAGTAGAGCTTTAGCATTAATTTTTAATTTGGGCCCAGTGAGGTGGGAGGGTAGGGGTATTACAGGAGAGTAGAAAGGAGAATTAAACACGGGAAATTACAAAGTTTATTCTTTAAAAAAGAAATAAAGAAGAACATTGCTGGTGTATAAGCCTTAGATGTTATAAAAATACAGAAATTAGCATAACAGAGAAAAGCGAAGTATCTGCTTGGTTCTTCCCTATGTAATATGAGTTGGGGTATTTTTGCTGAGCAGTGCTGAGCATGTGAAATTCTTTGCCCACAAGGCAACCTCATGTCACGACAGCATTTCGTTCCAGATCTCCCCACCTAAGAGTTTACAGCTAGTCGCTTTCCTTTCTTCCTGACCTTTCAGATGGTGAGAGCAGGAGAAGCAAAGCAAAAACATCCCTGTCCCCCTCAACTTACTCCTTCCCCATACACATATAAACTGCCTTTAGGAGCTGATAAACAAAACCAGAGTGCATAGATGGGCTGGATGGCAACGAAAGGCTACCAGGAACGGGCTGGAAACCAACACACATCACCAGCCTCAGCAAGTTATTAGCAAAAGTCTTGCTGTGCTGCCAGTGAATTATGCAGCATCTGATTTTACACGGTGGCCTCATGTATTACCAAGACCTTAGCATAATAAAACCCAGATAAATAAAATTAAAGCTAAATGGTCTTGAAATTAAATTAGGGAAAAAATAGTAATAGGAAGAACAGATGCAAGCGTGAGATCTGTTCACTCTAACACATATCAACACGGACAGAGATTCAAACACGGAGATTAATGCAGTATTACAGATCGTGTTTTCCGTCTCACGCCTAGGTACATCCCTCTGCAAACACCGCGTTTATAGCGCCCTGCACTCAACATCCACCAGCAGCTGGAACAGAAAGTTTGCGGTATGATCAAAGTTGTGAGCATAATCCCCTTTTCTCCCCCGACCACGGCACAGGCGTACTTACTCCAGCAAGGTACTAGGACGTGTTGTTTGGCTGATATCCTCGGTCAGCGTTAAGAGTTAAGCCCGGCTTCCCTGGGCCCGGGAGCGGGCACAGGCTGGTCCCCCCACCGGCGCCGCTGGTCCCTGCAGCCGCGGCGGCTCCGCGTTCGCCGGTTGGCAGCGAGCACCCGGGGACTTCCACGCCGCAGGGCCTGTGCCCGGGAAGCCTCTCCCGCGGCTGGGGCGAGCCCAACCGGGGGATCTTCGCGGGGGCTCGCTCCGCAACCGATGCCCTTCCGAAGGCAGCCGGCAGCCGAGGCGAAGCGAGAGCCCTGCCGGCGCTCCCCGCCCCGCTGGCACAGGCGCTGGCAGCGCGCTGGGGCCGCCGCTTCCCCAGGCAACAGTTGGCCGCGTCCCCGCCCGCCCCCGCGGCGGCGGTGCCAGGGGCAGGGGCGGCCGCGCCGGGGGCCCGGCCCGGCCGGGGAGAGCTGACCCCGGGCCAAGGAGCGGGCACAAAGGCGGCCGCGGGGGCTCGGCGCGGCGGAGCGGGCAGGGGCCGAGCGGAACCCCGCGGCTGGAGAGAGCCCGGGGGCTGCAGAGCCCTGTCCCCGCCCCGCCGATGCGGCGGGCGCTGCGGGAGCGAGAGGCAGAGGCGGCTCAGCCCGCCCGGCCCCCCGCAGCCCCCGGCCCCGCCCGGTCCCGCCGCGCCTCCCCCCGCCCCATTTACCTCAGCCGCCGGTCGCCGCCGCAGGGACCCTCGTCCATGCCCCGCGCCCCCGAGACAGCCGCCGGCGCTGCGCGGCCCAGCCCGGCCCGGCCCAGCCCAGCGCGACGCTCCCGGGCCCGCCCCGCGGTGGCTGCGTGCGGCGGGCGGCCGGCCCCAGGCGGGCGGGCGGGAGCGGCTCCCTCGGACCCGCCTCCCGCCGCCGCCGGCTGTGGGGGGCAGGAGGGGTCCCCGGGACGGTGGCGGGGAAGGGGCAGGGGAGGCGGCGGCTGTGGACGAGGGGAACGGGGAGGAGAGGCGGCGAGGGAGGGGGGTCCCTACCTCCGCAGAGACCCTGCGCGGGGACCCTCGGGCTCCCCAGCCCGGGGGGCGGGGAGCATCTGGGGTGTCTGCCTAGAAATCAGGGAGACGTGCGGCTGTGACCCGTGCTGCACCCCCGCCCGGGGACATCGGCTCTGACCCGAACCCCCGGCTGGCCGCGACCCCGGCCGCCACCGCCCAGCCGGTGGGCTCTCTTCGGGGGGGCGGGGGCACAGAACTGTGTGTGTGTAAATGCTTGAGTTCGGCGGGACTGCAAATAAATTTTTGGCGTTTGTGGCTGTGCAGAAGGCAGCACTTCCTCAAGACGTCAAAACCAGATCTGAGCCCATTCACAGCTCGTGAAAATGCTTTGTACTTCCTCTTGCTGTTTCGAGGGTTAAATAAGGTTAAAGTTGCAAGAGTGGCTACCCGAGGCTTGGTTTCCCCCTTCCCCAAAAGCCAGTCATTTACAGAAGGAAAGAAGGAAAGAAGGAAAGAAGGAAAGAAGGAAAGAAGGAAAGAAGGAAAGAAGGAAAGAAGGAAAGAAGGAAAGAAGGAAAGAAGGAAAGAAGGAAAGAAAGAAAGAAAGAAAGAAAGAAAGAAAGAAAGAAAGAAAGAAAGAAAGAAAGAAAGAAAGAAAGAAAGAAAGAAAGAAAGAAAGAAAGAAAGAAAGCCTACAAATAACAGTATTGGAAGTACAGCACAGAAATATGTGGTTATTTGTACATACCAGGGCTTTGCTTGCTGAGGTTTTTAGATGTTAGAAGCCATGATGCTGACCACAAAGCCGTGACAGCACTGTGCCAGTGAACCTGAGAGTTCACGGCCGCGTTCAGCCTGGGGCAGACGCCTCCCAGATAGGGCCTGTGCACACCGAGAGGTGTGATTCTCATGAATATGGCAAGTTTTGAAGTGCTGTGAAGCCAAGTAGTTTGGTAGAGCTGCCAGCACAGGGTCTGCTGCTGACTTGACCCTCTGGCCTGTCACTCCCACTGAGCAAGTGTCCCAGAGCAGCATCAGTTACATGATTTAACTTCTTGATTTTACCCAGGCTGTATCCAGATGTCCTTGAAATGTTCTTCTTTGGTCTGAAAATTCCAAATTTTCTAGTTAGAAAGTAATTCAAGTGACATACTTAGTCTATTAAAAGGCTTGGTGTCTGTTACTGTAACACATATCTAATATAGCTACCGTTACAGCACCCAGCTTGGTAGAACACTAAGCTGCTGGCTTGCATTTTTTATCCACAAGTCTCAAAGTACCTTTCAAAAGAAGTAAATAGCATTGCTCCACTTTCAAGTGGGAAGAACAGTCACATGGAAAACTTGAACCAGGAGAGAGAACTGAACCTCAGATTCCCAGCTGGCAGCTTAATGTCCCCTTTTACTTATTTTTCTGGGGCATGCTTTCTGACTGCTGAGTAATGGACGTGTCTTTAGTTGGATGCTTTTACAAAAGAAGAGGCAGCTGTCACCCATCATTTGGAAATATTCTGACTCTATTAGTGTATGTTATGCATGCTCTTACATTGTCTGCACTGAATGCATCAGGGACTTAGCCAGAAGAATGTTTTCATTCTAGGTATGGATAGTATTTAAGAGTTAGAAAAGCCCATCTTTTAAATCCTGTCAAAACAAAGGGAGCGTTATGTATTGATGAAATGGACTGTAGAACATCTACGTAGCTTTAGCGTCACAGACTGCCATAAGACTGATGTTGAACAGCCTCTAGGGGGAATGGCAGGGGAGCGATAGATTTCAGATTCCCAGCTTTGGACAATGACGTTAGAGACCAGCAAATAATTGTTTAACCAGCGATTTGTGTATTAGCCAAGCCACAGTAACTGTCTCTGCAAAATTGTTATCCCAGTGCTGGTGTGAGACAACTTCAGTTTGAGGCACATCAGTAGCATTCAGATTCCTCAATGAAGTTATCTCTTTTATCACTTGGACTCTGTGAGGGATCTCACACAGCAGCCGGCTTTTGCTTTGAGGAGGTGCGGGATTCCTAATAAAGTTCTGTCTCATCTCTACCAGACCCATCCCAGTACCTCAAACACCATTAACTTTCTCATATGAAAGGATGTACTTGCATTTACACAGGTGAATCGTGCTTCTGAATTTATGTATACAGACACCTGCATGTTCTTAGACATTAATTAGGTGTCTAATCTCCCAGTACGGTCAGTAGTAGGGTCCAGGTCTGGTGCTTTCATATGTTGTCTCACACATCACAAGAAGCAACATGATGGACCAGCCACTAAGATTAGTCTGTGTTATCACAGCTCAAAACTACCCAGGCTCTGTTGGCCCAGGTCCTGATCCATGGGTGAGATAAGCAGAAACATTCAGGACTTTTTAAGATGCCCTTGGGTATCTTGCTTTGTTTTCTACTGCTCTTCCAGAGCAGTCCTGTGACTCGTAGCTCAGGTAGAGATCAGAATGCCCATTGTTACACAAGTGAATCTGTCTTCACTGCAGTGGAAACTTAGACACCTGCATACAGACATCTAAAATTTAGGAGTCTGAATTTCACACTGAATCCCATCCAAATCGATTTGCAATCACAAATCTCAGGGGAATTTAACACATTTTATTTCACAGTTATGACAATGTATACACAACCAGTTGCTATGGCTCAGCTGGGACATAGCAGCATAGCAGCAGTCTCCCAATTTTTTTTAGATGCTGGCCTTATAACATCTGCTGTAATTTGAATGGTGATGTAGAGGTTTTCTTTTTGACAGGAATGATTCATAAAGTCATCTACAATATTGGTAAATACTTGAATTTTTAACTACCTGGAACAGTGTTGTCTAGTCTTTTGTAGAGTAAGGTGCCTTGCAACTCTTGAAACTCATAGCTTTATGCAGAATTGCACTAACAATCATCTGGATGCATCCAGTGATCTCAGAACATATGGGAACATGAGTTTTCAGCTTTTGATGTTTAACTTGCTAAGCAGAACTAATGTATTATCTACCAGCTTTCTGAAGTACTACATGTAGGAGTTGATTTGTGGAATAAAAGGACATCTTTCTTAATGCTCATTTTAGCTCTGTGCAGACTGAAATGACGAAGGTTAGTACAAAGAGCGTTCTCAGGAAAAGAAAGGTTTAGAGCCCAGTTCAGAGATTATCAAATTCAAAGGAAAGTGTCTTCAATTTCAGTGGCCATTGAATCAGCCCCTTAATCATCTCCTCAGTCTGGAAGTACTTTATTTTTGTGGTTAACACGGAAAAAAAGGATAATGCTAATATATTCTATGAAGTAAATTATATGAATATTCAGTATGATCCTGTCATCACTTGCATAATTCACAGTACCACTGATAGTGTTTGGAATTGTAGCTGTTTATCGCTTTTGAAGATGGACGTCAGTCCTATTTTGGAATTTAGGGACATAATTTTCTTCTCAGTTATGCCACTTAAAATTAGGAGTAAAGCCAGTAACTTTTGAGACACAACAAACCCGAAGAGGAGGGGAGGGAGTCAATCTATCATTTTACAACTCTGAATTGTGTCTGAAGTTGTTTCCTATGAGAGAACTGTGCTGCTGTGGTTTTGTCAGTATTTTTCTCTCCTCTCAAAGAACAAACCATTAGTAAGGGGTCAGAGAAAACTTCTGCATCTCAACCGTGATAGATATCTCCAGCTTGAAGAGCTTTCCTTCTCAGCCTTTATTGCAGTAAACCCCCAGTTTATTTCTTGTATCAGCTGGTGCATGATGTTGGAAAAAGCATGGGCAGCCAGCCCTTTGCTGACAAGGGCCAAACCATGGCAGATTAGAGCAGCTACTCTGCTCAGCAAAAATACAGGACTCTCAACTGAATACAGCTGGAAATCTGACCTGTGTTTATCCACCTGTTTGGAAGTCGATATATAGGAAATATAATCCCCTTTAAAATACATGTACACACCTTGAATGGCACACAATAAAACTATATATTAATTATCTTCATTAGGCATTCAGTGCAGACACATTTTCATTGTCAATCTTACCAAATTAAGCTACTCAGGAAAGTGATATGATTAAGCTTCTGGTACAGGCTTTTAAAGATATCAGTATGCATGCGTACAGCTTAAAAATAGTCAAGATTTATAATATATATTGCTTAAAATAAAAAAAAATATTTTTGTAATTTTTAAGCAAGTCAGAATAATGCACATTAAATAACAGGACTTTGACTATGTAATTATAAAGGAAGGTGGTTAGACCCTAGGACTTGCTTTGGGTATGGTTCTCAACTGTAACTACCTTATCCACATGTACATGGACAAAGCATAATAATAGTGTTCCTATGTGGTGATAGATGTTTGTTGTTAATGCTGTAACCTGAAAATCATAACAACAATTGACAGGAAACATATCTTTTGAATTCAAAAGTTTATCAAGAAGCAAACATGGAATATTTAGTCATTCTGTATGCTGTTTCTATAATGAAACTGCAGGATATTTTAGTGGAATTACATTGTACAAATATTAGTTCAGGTTTGCTTGAAATACTAGTTCTATTGCAAAACAAATAGTGAGAATTTTAATAGCTCATTGGATATGTAATGTTTCATTTATCACTATTAATGATAATAAGAAAATGTCTAAGTACCAAACTATTTTAAGCTGGTCGGCACACACCCATTTTCATTTGCATCTAGCAAGATGTATCCTGGCAACCGTATATTTTTGGATTCGTAACAATCTATTCTATTCATTTTATGCAAATGAAGTAACCAATACTGCAAGAATCATGAGAATTCAAGATGGATAACTTCCATCATTCAGAGCTATAGATAGTTGACTAGGAATCTATATGAGTCATATTTTATTTTTTTTTAAATAATCTATTAAACATTTCCTTCAATGTATTTACCCAGCTAAAATGTTTATCTGACATGATTCACATACTCATACTCCAAAATGGAAAGCAGTAGCAACCCAAGCTGTGTCCTGTGAAGTAATGATTATCTCCCACACCACAGCCCCGCTTCTGCTTTATTAACTTGCATAGAACTTTTGGAGGGAAGTAGCAGAGCAGAGGCTCCAAACGTTGACCACATCTATGCATGCTGACTTGATAACTTGATAAGCTAACACACTATCTACAGTAAACATTGTTTGAGTGATATATATTGGGTTTCTATCATATTGTGTGTGAATGTCATTGAAAGGACATTTTTTAGAAAGCTCTCTTCTGATTTTGGTGGGTATGTGTGAATGATTTGTTTGCATTTGCTATAGAAGAAAGTTTACAGAAACCTATGTATCTTCATTATATTCCATTATTATCAAAACCCTTTTTGTTTGTTTTGAGAAGATCTAAGGAGTTCAGCTGGGACAAAGCTCTGTTTATAGAAACGGACTGCATATAATACCCTCATAAGTGCAGAATGTTTACAAAAGTAATTAATTCCTTTTTTAACTTGTGTTCTTCAGAAGCTTTCAGCCTGGATCAAAACCGCTGAACCTGAATACAACCAGGCCTACATAGTTCTAAAGCAACAGTTGTAAATAAAGCTTTCTGTAGCAGCATAGCTGGTAGACTGAACCAGAACCCTACCAGCTAGTCCTCAGTGAACATGGTAACTATTGTTGTTCCACTCTAAGGCGATAATCTTCCACTGCTGACCCGTAGGATTCAGTTAGACCCAGAATAAATTCAAACTGGACAACTGAAATGCTCCTCAGTCACTTTTCCTGTCCTTGTATCAGAGTTAAGTGTACAAGCAAGAGTGGTTGAACAGTTTCTGAAGCAAGTCCTGAGCCACTGAAGTTTTCAGGTGGCCAAGGACCCCTTTTTCAAGTTACCTTCGTACATGGTACTTATCAGAACAATAGTCAGAACGTGCTTCATGAGATAAGGAGGAGAGCCTCCCTTGAGTACAACAGGCTCTGTAGAGAGGAAGACATAGCTGATGAAAATGGAAATTTCAGCCATCTAATTTTGCCCCATTGCTACATGGCAGTCAGTGAACTTAATTTTGACTGGAAACTTTGTTAAAAGGTCAGGACTCCAATTTGGTGACGAGCAGTTGTTACAGGAAATTACACAAGTGTGGTAAAGTAATGGCTGTGTTGCTAAATTAGATTCTTAGCTTTTGTAATAGGAAAAGCCAGGGTTTGAATTGCCTATACAATCTCAGTGTGGATGCCAATACATTTTCATTATGAAATTTTTGCAAACTCCATATACATGTATGTCTGGTCTTTATAAAACAACAGACGTAGCCTCTGACTCAGCCAGCCAGCAGGGTAGCTGACCAACTGGACTACAGGAAAGGTATATTAAAATCTTGATTCTAATATTTCCTAATTCTTGAAATCTTAATTTTGCAGCTTTAAATACTGTGTTTAGCACATGCTTTATGTATGCATCACAATGATTTAAGGAATAGGACAAACAAAATCAGATCCAATACCCTGTCTTGCATGGACTATTTGGAAAGGATTTGCAGGATCCAGGCTCTCCTTTGTAGGAGCATTATTTTGGAGTGGATGTTACCTTCTCAGTTCCACTGTATTGGTGAAGGACATTACCACTCACAGCTGTTTGTCAGTTTTTTTCTCATGTTTATTGTCTCCAGAGATTTGCTGGGATGATTTGCTAATATAGTCAAAATGAGACAGGTTAGATTAAACAGTTCAAGTAGTAGGTCCGTCCTGGGTGACCTCGTTTTGACTGAACTGTATTATGATACAATCACCCTGTCAACTCTGCAAGAAGACATGAGTAAATGTGACAACTTCCAGCACAACATCGAGAGAGATGGGCAAGTTATTCCTGGTGTGCACATCTGCTTAGCACCCAGCAAACTTAAGGAATTCAAAACTTGAGTTCTCTTTTCTGCAATTATTTGGCTCTTCAGCTACAGCAAAAAACCTTGAAGTACATGCTAGGGGTTTTATTAAAGTCACTTGGATTTATCTGTTGTTCACCCTGTTAGAACAAATCCCAGGATATAAAATAATCACTAGGTGTAAATCTAATGATTATTTTCTTCCTGGTTCTATTTCTCTTTATCCATGCTTCACAAACTGTAGAGGACCTATACTACATGCAAGGCAGTAGAAGATTGGCTTCTCTCTGTTTTATTTTCCATTTCTATTTGAGATCAAGGTGAATAAATAAAATTTTCTTACATGTTTTGGTCATCTGACAAAAAAAATACACATTCCATTAATTTTGTTTTCACCGTAAATCTCAAAAATCAACAATGGTACTTCAAAGAAAATTTAAGTTAAAATTAATATAAAAAAATTAATAGCACTGTTAAAGACTCCATCTGAGATGGTGCCAGCATGAAAACAATTTAAGTCCTCTGCAACTAGGCATTCCAAGCTTAAACTATCTGTTGTTTAGTTTGTAATACAAACAGCACAGCAATAGAAGTGTTAGGAACGTTCAGATAATGCTTTCTTCCCTCCCCAAAATCACGTTATTATTTTTCTGTCTTATCAGTTAAAATAGTTGTAGCCCATATGCCATCCTCCTGTCAGATGATGTTAAAACTACTTAAAAAAAGGTAAATGTACTTATTATTAGTAAACTGTCTGGACTTTTGCTGTCATCTAAACTAGGAAAAATAAACACATTCTCCTGAGTTCTCTAAATAACCTTACATCTCCTCTTGCAAGCATTGAGTCTATGTGTAAATGACCTAAAATATTACTAATCTGAAAGATAAGTACAGCAGTAATTATGAAAAGTCAGCAGTCAAGCAGATGTTTATAACAAACAGTAGATAATGCCATCAATTATAAGGATAATTGGAAAGTTCATTTATATGGGTGGAAAAAGACCTGTTTCCACAATAAATTGAACAATCACAGGATCACAGGATCATAAAATATTTTATGCTGGAAGGGACCTCAGGCAGTTTCTAGTCCAACCTCCTGCTCAAATAAGGGTCAGCTGTGAGATCAGACCATGTTACTCCTGTGTTTATCCAGTCTGGTCTTGAAAACCCCCAAGAATGGAAACTGCACAGCCCCTCTGGGCAAGCTGTTCTACTGCTGACTGTCCTTGTGCTGGAAAACCTTTTCCTTACATCCAGTCTGAACCTCCCTTTTTTTCAATGTGCATGCAATGTACCTCCTCCTCCTGCCATGCGTCACTCTGAAGAGCCTATCTTTTTGATAACCTTCTCATGGGCATTAGAAAACTCCTGTTAGTTCCTCCCTAATAGTGATATACAATAGACAATAAATCTTTGTCTCATTTTTCCCATCAGTTGCTATGAATAGGAAATAAGTATCTTATTCCATCTCACTTTCTTCTGTTTACTCAATAATGTCACTTCTCCTAATCCGTGGTCCCCTTCCCTGTTATGTCTTTTGTGATTCATTCACCCTGAAGCCCCAAAGACAACTTCCATCATGATGCTGCCTTGAGTTTTTATTCCAGGGAGAAGAGCTCTTTACTTACTAGTAGTGGCAAGGAGTTTCTAGGAATCAGAGTGTCTTGTTGCATTGACATTACTTGCAACACTTATAGTTAGATATCCTGCAGTTCTACTTTATACAGTTATTTCAACTTTAGCACTGTGGTGCAAAACAAAGTATTTCTCTGACAACATCATATGCAAACAGTCTTTTCTAGCTCATTAATAGGTGGCAACAGAAACCAATTTCTTCATTGACAAAAATTATGTTCATTCAGTTGTTAGAAGGAACAACTGAGCATTGAATTATATAACAAGTAATTTTACACAAAACAAATGAAGCTCATAAAAATCTTTTTGCCAACTCCTTATAGATCTCATAACAGGAATGAAGCATATTCTCTGCTTTAAGTCTTTCAGTGCATTTTCTACATTTGTTTGCAAGAGATGGCTTACTGCTGCTGGTATCACCTTTAAAAGGAGCTGTAGGACTGAACTGAGAGCTGTTTCTCGGTGGAGCCTTAACAAGAAAATGTCTAGCTGCACCACAGTTTGCATCAGGCTGAAGAGAGAAGAAAACCATAGATGAAGACTGAAAAAGCATTACAGAATATCCTGGGTAAGACAGCCTCTATGTCTCAAAGATGGCAGAAGAGAAAATAACTAAAATACCTTTTCTTGCCATTATTACTAGAATAAATCACAAGCAGATCTATCTTCATCATCAAGTTTGAAATTCAGTTAAAAACTGAAAAAAGTGTGACTTGGTTGGATGCTGGCCTTCCTAATACTGCATGCAGAGCAGAAAGGAGCTCTGCCTTTTGCTGAGCTTCAAGATAAGGGCATGAATTTCCTTTCTGTGTGTTTTACTTGTGTGACCAATAATTACAGTTGATATTTTCTTTATCCTGAAAGTTCAGCAGTAATAGGGAAAACTATGCAGTGAACAACGCATAATGTGCCATTAGAATTTTTCCTTCCCAAGCATTAGTTTCTATTACATTTTGTACCGAACTGTACTGACTCCTTCCCACCAAGTAAAGCACAGTATAAAGAGTAGGCTTAATGCAAAAGAGTCAGTGAGGTAATTAGTGTTTTATTCAAACAAGCAGGTTCAATTCATGCAGTACTAAATAAGCCTTTCCAGCTCTGCTTCCCTGACAATCTTTACTATTAATTGAGCACATCTAGCCTGCAGTTTGCTGAATAGCACAAAGATGACGACATGGACCATGCTGCTGCACATGGCTTGCAGTCCCTTGATCACCCTACAGCAAATGGAGAAAAAAGGGAAAAGGTTAAAAGTTGCATTTTAACCCCTTAACGGCTATGAAACCTACTGACTTTAGGCTCTGGTTCAGAGTTTCAGTGTCTGGCAGTCAGCAACTTTCAGATCTCTTAAGGGTTCCTCTCTCCGAGGGTAACTGCCGTGTGAAGCTCAGCGAGAAGAAGCACAGACATGCATATTCAGTCCTGGGTACAATAGCTCCATTCTCATTGTCAGGTCAGCAGTCAAGTTCAGTGTAACTCCTCCTTCTGTTTCTGAATCAGGACTTTATGGAAATGCTGAGGATTTTTAATAAAGCAACTCTGCTGTGAAACAAATCTGCCCTTCGTGACAGCTCTTTGCTAAGCAGCACCAGTGCAGAGCTTATTAAGTCAAAATTTTAAAGTTCAAAGGCAGCATCAGGTTTCAGTAGGCGTCTCCTCATCTGCTCTTCACAGCAATATAATTTGTTACCACCCGTATTTTTATTGCCCAAGTAACGTCTACATGCTCTTGCTGTTGTAACACTTGGTCTATTTTAGTAACTAGTGAACCATTCACACATTTTTTTCTCAAAAGCTAAAACTTCAGATCTTTAAACTGATTCTTAGACTTTTCATACCTAAATTCAGTTGCACTCTATGATTTCTCATCAGCGGTAAGCCCTTCCACAACCCTGGAAATGGTCATTTTCAGTGATCCGTATCGCTGTGCAAAATTAAATTCATGCATCACAGAGCAGAGAAGAATATTATTCCATGGCTCTCAATTCAATCATTCATATGAACTGACTTATAATCAAATCTTGCTTCACAGGATATAATTTCTCATGTGGGTAAATTCTGTCCTTTTAAATTTTAGTGTTATAACCTTTGCAAAAGAACTGTTGCAGGTTATAAACTTGAGTGAAATCAGCATCCAAAATATTTCATTTAGAAAACAAAAATGCAAAGTATGCCATTTCTGGCACCACGCAAATAAACATTTTTTTCTCCATTATTGTTATACAAACTCAAAAAAAAACCCTTACAAAATATCTTTGCACCAATTCATGGGAATTTCTCCTGTTTTTATACTAATTTCAGTGCTTTGAGTTCCAGTCATGTGGAGCCCAGTTTGTAAGTGCAGAGGGCTTGTAGTACTGTTAAGTGCATGGAAAATTATTTCCTTTAAATGACTTGTCCTGGTGGTGCCCGCCTGTAGATAGAGTATCAGTCAGCCCTGCCCTCATCATTGCAAATCCAGTCTTGGATGTGGCATTTCTAACTCAGTGACTGGGTCTCTGGGTCCAGTTTTTGAGGATGTATGAATGCAAATTTACTCCTTACCTTCTTCATCCCACATTAATACTATAGATAGCTGCTGAGGATCATTGTTCAATCTCCCTGGATGTTTTTCTGCTGACTGGGAATCCTTCCTCAGCCACTACCAGAAGAATTAATCTTTACTCAAAAGGTTTTGGAAAATGTTTTTGAAGGCCTTTCAGTGAGTGGAATGCAGTGGATAAAAAAAAAAAAAAAAAGGGTTTTTTTTTCCAACAATTTTGTATTAAACAAAATAATTCAATATTATCTTCTGGAATCAATTTCATGTGTGACTTGTGGACTCTATGGGAGCTAGATGGGTGTATCTGAGTAAAGGATCTAACCGATATATTTTTTCCAGGGTATAAAGTCAGCCATATTTTTTTGGTTTTGTTGTTTTTTGTCAGAGTTTCCATTTTCTGTGCAGGAAGTTTTCGCGGAGAGAACTTTGGTATCTGAAATGGTATGTGGCATATCATGCGAGGTGACAGTAGAGTAAATAGGATGCCTGTTAACGAAAGTGAATTTCCTTCTACACAGTCATTACTTTTGTCATGCTAACTTTCCATATCCTGTAAATATGAACCTCACCTCAAGCAGGAAACACATGCGTGCACGTTCTTGTCATTGAAAAATATGATAGAAGGCAAAGTTAGCTGGCACTGAACTTCTAGACTGCAATGTTTTTGAGAAGTCACAAACATTCCAAGAGGAGTTTTATGTAGAAAACATGAAGCATGAAGTTGTAAAGTAAGAGCTGAAAATGAATGGTGATATTTATTAGATTTTCTGAAATAAACCTGAACATTCTGTTTCCTTTCTTTCAGGCTGAAGCCTTTTCTTGTGCATATGATAGAACTGAAAAAATCTCTAGTAATGAGAATTCATCTTTGAAGACTTACAAGGTTTATAATAGTGTATCTACATAGTCCTATAGCTGTCAAGGGCCAGTTTATGTTAGCATAAGCTGATACAGCTCAAACTGCTTGTAAAGGACTTGCATGTGTAGAGTAACCTGTGTTCATGTATATACAGAAATATTAGGACTGTTTTACAGCACAATAAAACCCCATCACTTCAGAAAGAATTGTTCTCAAGGGAGACTTTATACACCTTGCACAGAAAAACTTTGCACAGATTGAGTTTTAATGAAGTTTGGGAGTGGAACTTCAGGGAGCTAAGGGAGAATCTGATGAAGCAAATCTCAGCTTTAATTACAGAGAGATGACCTGCATGCACTAAGAAAAAATGTGACTCTTCATCCTTGTTTTCCCATTCACAGCTGAACGCATTAGGACTATGCTGTGCTGTGTGCACTTCAGTAAGGCATAATGGACGTGGTGGCCCGGATAAGTTGCTAAGAACAGCAGTAATGGGCTGGGAATATTGACATATAGCTATAGCAATGACACGTGTTAAGAAGGAAAGAGGAACAAAAAGTCTTACAATGTATTTGACAGAACTGTAACATGATTATAGAAGTTTACCTTTCCATAGCAGCTGTCATTTCAAAACATATAGGTGATGCCTGTAGTGATGAATGCAAACTGTCGTAATTGGGGCTGAGGCTGAAATTTGATGGCTTAATCTGGAACGCAGTTCTCAAAATCCCTTTATTTTACAGATACTTCAACTTTTCATCAGAAGTGTTTCCTACTGCCTTGAGTTGAGCCTTTGCTTAAGATGGCTGCCATTTTAGAGTAAGCATCTACACTCTTATTTCACAAATTAAACTCATTCTAGGAAGCAGAAATAGTTACTCTGCTTCAGCCATGTGAGGGGCACAAACTGTCAACACATTCCTGATACACTGAGGGCAAGGGGCAAGAGCAGAGCTCTGCCTGCCAGCCTGGCTGCTCCTTCTAACTGAAGCTGCCCTTGGGGGTCCTGTGCCAAGAATATGGAGTACTGAGCTGCTCCCATTCATTCTCTGCAGAAGACGCCTTGGGAAAGGCTGGGAATTTCTGTGTTTCAAATGATGTGTCAGCGAACAGCAGAGTGCTGGGCAGGGGCAGAAGCGTGAAGAGCTGAGGGTACCTTCACTCCCCCTGCACAGCTCCCCAGTGCCAGAGCCTGGGGTGGGGGACCAGGGTCAGCCACGGCCCCTGCCATGATGCAGCAGGGCCAAGGCCTGCAAAATTCAGTCCTGTTATAGTTAATTTACAACTCTACATCTGTCATAAATATGAATTTTAATTAAAACTTGAATATTCGAGGCTTGAGCAAAAAGTTTTCTAAGAGAAGCAAAGCTCTTAAATTCTCTCTTCTCACAGGTTATGTCAGAAAATAGTCATAATTTTCCTTGATAGTTATTTAAAAATCCAATGATCCTTTATAGTACAGGTCTGTTCTGAATATTCATCAGAGGCTGGTATTTCTGGCATCCCTGCAACATCTGTTGGGGCATTTCATTGCTTTTTGCCTGAGAGACCCATATGTGGCACTACAGACATTCAGATGGAAGATGGTATCTATCACAAGTCAAAGGTTTGTATACATTTGTAAACATCCAGAACGGTTCTCTATCAAGCCTTGTAAGGCTTTTCTTCTTTAGAGTTATACACTTTCAGTTACCTTTTGTTTATAAGTATGCTAAAAGAAAAGTAACAAATTATAGGACTGGTGTCCCAACTGCAACCAGAGAGGTCACTTGAGAGAAGGCTTAACTGTTCAAAGAACTGGCAAATATGGGTATTGGCAGCTTCGATGTAACCAGTTCTAAAAAAACCCTATAAAATATAATAGAAGAGCTAATGAAATAAGATCTTCTTCAAAAAAAGAATTACTGCACATACTAGAGTGCTGATTGTAGGAAATGAGACTAGGAACATCAGAAATTTGTGTCATAGTCAATGAGTATAACCCTTAAGAGTCATCACGTCCTTAAAAATATCACTTCTTTTTTTTTTTTTCTATTGGTATGTATTGTAACAAACTCAGACAAGTTATGGTAGCAGGCCTAGGCTGCAGGAGGTATTCATTCCAACAATGACAATATTTGTAAAAGAACATTCCTGGGAAGTCTACTGGTTTATTTCAAGTTGATCTTTTTTATAGAGACCATCTTTCATTGGAATACTTGTTTAAATTTTTTTCTTTGTTCCCTTGTGTTTTTTTGTTGAAAATCTAGGGTGCAAAATTCAAAAGAGTAAAAAAAAAATCAATATTCATAACTTTCCCAGAGACAGAATAGACAGATACAGAATGCATGAAAGTACAACAAAAACCCCCATGTTACAATAATCACTAATGTGCTTTAAATGCAGAGCCAACATAAAATCACTTTAAAATAAAGATTCACACCTCCCTGACTACTGCAAAATGCAGGTTATCTTCTCTATCTCTCTTTCCTTTCTATGAAACTTCGTTTTCTGGGTCTCTCTGTTTTCAGTTAATGGGAAATAGCAAGGTGTTAAACATACCTAAACTTTGATCCATTACTATGAATTCCAACTGTTGCAAGTTCCAGGCTTAGGGGATGGGGAACAGAAACAGATCACCCAACTGGGAGCTGCCAAAGAGAGCAGTTTTCTCATTATGAAGGCATATGAGCAAAGATAAACAGTACTACCATAAAGGCTTATAAAGCACAGTTTTAATGTAAATATAGGAACACATACATTTATGTAATATTTAGATTATAAAGGTTTCTCTCATCCTTCATCTGGCTAACTTATAGATGCTTCACAGTCCTCTGACTAACGATATGTATATGTCTCCTTCAATATTAAATCTTCAGGCTGCACAAGAGCTGGTACTGAACTCTGGTACAGTTCTTTAGAACTGCCTTTGAAGGATATTCAGATTCAGTCCTCCACGTCTTTTCCTTCTTTATGGATTTCTTGGTCCTCAGTTCCATCAGGAAGGTGTTTGACTTTCCAATAATTACTCAGTCCTTTGAGTTTTAGAAACATGATGTGCTTTTGTAATGGCCATATGCAGTTATTAGCTGCCTAGTAGTAAACATATGGCATTTTCTTGACACTGAAGCCAGTTTGACAGTGAAGCCGACTCATCCTCCTCATTCCTTCTTTCTACTCCTTCTCCTCCTCCTGTTTGATGGACAATCAATCAAATTGTGCCAGTTATTTTTAACTCCCATAATTGCACTGATCTTCTTACAATCCAGTTTCACAAGGAATTTTGCACAACTGAAAATCTGATGAATTGAGTCAAAAGTAAAGGAGATTCTTCCATGCTGAACCATGCATTTAGTAAAATACTCATCCCAGCAAGGCCTTATTCAACTCTCAGTCTTTGTTTAGAGGATATAGTAAATTTAGGTTTAGGACTGCTAGCACCAGATCAAAGTATAATGAACACAGTTACTCTAGTATAAACCAGATGTATAAGTTCAAGTCTCTTTTAATGATTAATTTATGTGAGGCATGGAACTTGCAGTGGTAGGTTTTATGCATACTAAGTCTTTGTCTATCTGATCCACCCTATGCTGCATAACATGCTTGCTGTTCTTCCATATTCAGAATAAAGATGGCAGAAAGACATAAAGCCAACACAAATTTTGTGTCATATGTTTAAGACTAACTCTGTGAAACCATTATTATCTGCCTGTTTTTAATCCAAACCAGTTTAAAATTCTTGGGTAATCAAAAAATTCTCAGTCAAGTGTTGATAATCATATAACCATTTTCTCAGTGTGAAACTCTTCAGATGTTGAGACTTATAAATAATAAGAACATGTGAAATGACAATCATACTTTATGCAATATGTAAGTAGAATTAATCTTTCTGACTTCTGACAACCTCAGACACTGTGGTAACAAGTCACTTTAGAAGGCATGTAACTCCTCCCTCCAACTCTGTCCTTGAGGGAAACCATATTACATGATTCATCTGACCTAACTTTAGATGTCTACACCTTAGCTAGCCATACTTTATAGACAATGAAGAGAAATGGGCATGTGATTCATCTGACCTATTTTAGCCACATACTTTAGAGTGAATTTAATTGCAGTCTAGAAACATGTTGTAGTCTCCTTGACTATAAAATTAGTCTATGAGACCTGACCAGATGAAGATGTCTAAAGTAGGTCAGATGAATGCCATTTAAAATATCTGAAAACAGAGACTAGACTATGTAAGACATTCCACAAAGGAAGGAAAAGCCAAAAAAGTATTGGATTTTAAAGCTGCTCAGTGCCAGGAAAAATTATAGGTGTCGGGTTCTTGCTGAGACATTTTTGTGTTGTAAAGGGATTCATAAACAGACAATAACCTTCTGTTCACTTGCTCACACACAAGCATCCTTTGATTCTTGAGATGCCTTGGGTATTTGAAAGAATTTAAGAGGTTTGTCAAATACAATATAGGTGATCCAGGCCATTTTGGAGTGGCAGAGAGAGGCCAGGTCTAACACTAAGACATATCAAACAATCCTAGATGCCAATGTGTGGGCTACCACATCAGCTCTCTACTGTCCTTGTAAAAAGATATCTAGGGTGGGATTCAGCTCCAGATGGAGACATCTCTACTTAGGTTTCTAACTGTAAGAATCTGTATGTGTGCTTGGTGTCTAAAGATCTTGTTATAGTCAAAAAACCTTAAAGCTTGATTTGCCCCTGCATATAGGTAGGTGTATGAGATGCCCCAGAGCATCATATCTTGCCCCCAGGAGCCACTACGAAAACACAATTCTTCCACAAGGCTTATGTCATTTCTTAAATAGCAGCAGATGGCAATTTTTGGAATAACTGAATTGAGCTGAAGATGTCCAAATATGAATTTGAATTCCATTCCTATATTGTAACTGTAAAGGAGAAATACTGTTTTATAAACTCTAAGCAACCATCTAAAGTGAAGTTTATTTTTAGAATTATTCAGCAAGACTATCCAGTTCAGAGAAGAGTGTCAATGAAAGAGACTTTGTCAAGTAAGGTAATTGCACTGAACCTTCTCCAGGTTCCTGTCCAACATAATCAATTTGTCTCATTCTGTATATGTATATATATCAATCTGTATCAATTACACATTGACCTCATATGTTACCAGGTCAGAATGTTGTTGCTATGCCTCTGTGGCACGTTTAATGAATAAATGAATCTCCCTATCTTCAATAGTGTCTAATTTATTATGATGGCCAAATTCACACTTTTTTAATGTGGCATTTGGCCCATTAACTATCCTCTCTTTATTGTTTGTGTTATAGAATGTTGTTTCTGTGCTGTAAAATTTGGTCATTTATAGTAGACTTACTAATTTTGAAATGCTTCTAATGACCTTAAAGCGGAGTATAAAAATGCAAAAAAGTCTAATTTTCAAGTCCCATAAATACTCTTTGGTTTCTAACCTCCAGAACATTGATTTTGCAGCTTAATGGGAATTATTTATATCATGTTGCTTGTACATTTTTTGATGAATATAATGAATCACCATAAATATTTAAATTTAATATGTGACATGTTTTATAGCAGCTGGAATACAGGTAACATACTTCATGTCTGCATGTCGTTCCATTAGAAGTCTGCTTCTAATAGAATAAAAGATATTTTTTGCATAATTCAACCCAAGTTATATCTAGATTTGGTTTATGCTTGAGAGCCATGCATTTATCGCTATTTTATATAAACTTTAGTGTCATACGCATCACAAGCAACAGAAAAATGAGTATTTTAAATAAAAATATAACACAACTGAATACCCCATTATTCAGAGATTTCTACGTTCTGTCACCACAGACCTCTGAAAAATATTGAGTGGTGAATATTACAGGTGAAGACCTTGCCCACACAGTAATTTCGAGCATTATTCAAAACTCTGAATATAAATAATTCCTAGATATTATTCTCATGTGAATATGAGAAATAATAAGTGTTCTGAGGGTCTGAAACCCATTACAACATTTATTCCTCTACTTACTCTGATAATAAAGCAATCACTAAATAAAGATTCGGATCTGGCTTAAAATTTATGCACATTTGAGGCAATTTACTCTGTGTTAGTGCAAGTGCATATTATAGATCTTGTTGCTTAGAGACATGACAAGACTGGACTATCTGCAGAATAGGAACTCACTATAAACACGTATTTCAGGGTCCTGAGAGAGTCTTCCAAACACTATGTCTGTTTCCCCCCCTCCTGTCTCTCCTCCCTTCCCAGCAAACATCTAAAGATCTGAGCTGAGAAAGTCTTTGCCAAGATTCACCTTTATTAATTTCCTGACTTGAATAGAATAATACCCTAAATCTCTCATCCAACTCCCCTTTTCTTCTGCTTTCCTGTTCCATAAAGGCTTCTAAAATAATGGCTGCCTTCATGGAACTTCAGCAAAGTCATAGTTTTTTAAGACTGACTATCCCAATGCAGTTCACCACAGTGAGTTGTGGTGTGGGTGTCAATCTCTTCCCTACAAGCTATAGGACTAGAGAAACAGCCTCATGTTGTGCCAGTGGAGGTTTAGATTGGATATCGGGAAAAATTTCTTCATTGAAAGGGTTATCAAGCATTGGAACAGACCTCCCAGGGAAGTGGTGGAGTCACCATCCCTGGAGGTATTTAAAAGATGTGTAGATGTGGCCCTTAGGGACATGGTTTAGTGGTGGATATGGCAGGTTGGACTCAATGATCTTAAAGGGTTTCCCTAACCTAAATGATCCTATGATTCTATGATTGTGTTAAGAAGAGGATAAAAATGTTTTAAATCATCAAAATAATAATTTTTAGAAAGTATCATCTTGCAATTATTATCAAGTTTGATGTTTCTTTGTTGAGGTAATGTTGCTGTACATGCAGATGTACACTTTGTATCTAAACATTTTCTTTTCTTGCATGTCCCAGATACAGGGGAAAAAAAAAAAAAAAAAAGAAGTTAATAATTAAATAATCCAAAAAGTGATGAATTTCAGAGGTTCCTTGAAATTCTTCATGGACTTTCCTATTATCTTTGGCTGTATGTGAAGACACAGATCTACTTGTGATGAGTGGCAACTCAAGACTCAGATACAAATGTCCTGGGCCTGTCTTTCAAAGATATGCCTGAAAAAATATTAGTTAGACATTTTCCCACAAGTGAGAAAGTTTCCCCTTGCCTGTACTGATATCAAGACAGGCTGTATTTTAACTGTGTGACATGCTCCGCAGCAGGACTTGTATGTTAAATTTAAGACTACCAATCAGACAAAGATTTAATGGCCTACATTTTCCTGATGAAGTCAGTGGGAATAAATGCCTTCCTCCATATGTTTTTGGGAATAACCTGTTCCCTGAGGAATGAAGAGAAGGTGTAGAACATGCCCTCCCAGGTAAAATTGATCTTGACATTCATGCAGGAACGTGGAGAAGAAAGCTACTTGACCTTTATGGAGCAACCCACTAATAGAAGAGCCACAACTTTTTAGGTCTGAATAAGCATCAACTGACTTAAGTTTCAACCAGCAATACCAAACTGAGTGTATTGGGTGTGCCTGAGAAGCTCTTTTGATCCTCCTTTCTTCTAACATGAAAAAAATTCCTGTTCCCCAGGATCAAAACACGGTACTTTGTGTCATGATGTTGTTCTGGGAAGCGTGGATAAAATCATTCTTAGGGCTGTGAATAATTTTAATACATTCATTCTGCACAAATGTGTAAATGTCCATGCTATGGAACTGCTTTCTGTGGCAAAATATATTTTCTGACCACAGAAATCAGTGTAGACGAGTTTAGTCTTTCACAGAAAATAAAAAAGATAAGAAATTCTGTGAGGACAATTAAGTATTATTTCCTGAACCTAAAGATTTATAATGAAAGTTTAAATACTAGGTAATCGTATCAATGAGTTCTTGCTTAATCTTAACCAGACCAGCTGATTTTACATCCAGCCCCTGTCTGCCTCCTGATAACATCGAGGCAAATATGTCATTGCTGACCAAATTCTACCCTATTTCTACTGAATCTTCTATTTAACTGACTTTTTCTTCATTTCCTGATCATTTATTACAATTAATTTTACTTGTATAAGCCTGTATATGCATCCTTTACTGTTTTTATAATCCCCATTAACCTATTTATTTTTTAGGACACTTCGAATAAATCAGGTGGCATAAAACAGTGCCATCTTGTGGCACTCATCAGTTGTATAGTTATTTCCTGATTTTTCAGTTGTATTATAGTCAACATTTTCAAGAGTGTTAATTTTTGTTGTGATATAATAATTATCCCTAATTTTAAGGTCTTCAAGATTATTCTTAAAATGTTGTCCAAGAAAACAAACAAAATTTCCCCCAGGAGCATTTTTGAAATCTTTCATTTCACTTTTGACAAAAAATTTCAAACTGTTAAATAAAAAGAAAAAAGACATGCTTCTTCGAAAAGACATTTCAGGATTTGAAAGTAAGCAAACTGTCTAATCATGCTATGGAAATATGTTGTTAAAAGGGTAGATTGACAAGTTGCCCTTATGAAAATGGTGTTCATGGAAAAAAGTCTTTTTGAAATGGGTAAAGAGTGTCCTAGACACCAATATACTGTAGACAAAGCACTGAATCTGAATTACTGAAATGGTTTCAAGAATCTACCTGCGATTACATTCATCTGTCCAGCTGGCTACTTTTTCCCCCCAGAACTGTGGAACTAACCAATTTCCCCCTTTTTTAGTCTGTGTTGCTCCTAATGGGAATATTAGCACCTGGGGAGGAGGATTCACTGTTTATGAGTCTGATATGCACTCAGAGTAAATTAGAGGATTAGGAGGTCTTTCTCTTGACTTCTGTTCTCTGCTTGATCTTGAGTTAGGAAAGGTAGACTAAGATTTTAAAAAGCACTTGGCCTTGACCTAGTTCTCCTCTAATTAAATCATTTCTAAAACTCCCACTCAGTAAGAGGTCATTTAGGCCATCACTGTGGACTTTAAAATTAGTTCTGTTGCTTATTTATGCTTCAATTCCTTCTCTCTGCATAATGGATGTAATAATTACCTTCTCTGTAGGAGCTCTACAAAGCTTCATTAGTGTTGGATAAAACTAACTACAGAAGTGCAAAGTGGGGTGTGGTTCTACAGCAGTTACATTTGATGCCCATATCTGCTATTTTGCTGTACAGCTCATAGGAGGGATTCTCCAGCTTATAGAATTTCATAAAGATATTATTTTAAGAATAAATAACATGCCTTACATGATATGATTATTAATTAAATAATAACTACAGTTAACTACAGTTTTTCTCTGGAAGTTCAGTTACAATCCTACACAACAACATTAGAATTTTATTACAGCAACAAAGCACCCACCGACATTCGGTTTATATGCAACCGATTTGTATGTATTGCAGTGAAGCCTAAGAATGTACTGGACTGTATTAGTAAGACCACAGCCAGCAGGAAGGAAGTGATTACTGATGTCTATTTATTGTAGCACCTGTAAGACTGCATCTAAAGTACTATGTCCAATTTTGTGCTCTCCAGTACGAAAAAGACAGTGATTAATTGAAATGAGTATGGCAGAGGGCCGTCAAGGTGGTCAGGGTGTTGGTGACCGTTGACATGAAGACAGCTGTAGTGACCTAGGTTTGTTAGGCCTGAAGAAGAGCAAACAGATTGCTTTTTTCAACTATTTAATGGGTGTTTGTAGAGAATATAGAGCCAGATTCCTCTTGGAGGTGCACAGCTTCCAGTGTTAGGAGCAATGTGCTCAAGCTGCAGAGTTAAAATTCCAATTAAGTAGCAGGAAAAAGCCAACTACTATAACAAGGATGATGAAACACTGGAATGGGTTGCCCAGAGATGATGTGGATGTCCATCCTTAAATACAAAGTTTGGCTTGTCCAAACCCTGAGCAACCTCATGGTTTCAAATTTGGATTCAATTTTGCGATTGGCTCTACTTTGAGTGAGGAGTTGGACCACATGACTTCTGAAGGTCCATTTCAACCTAAATTATGCCATAGCTGTCTGATTCTGTCTCAGTAAAAATGTGTTTTAACATTAACAGAAATTAGAAGAACATTCTTTTCATGCAGTAAGAGCACTGGCTCCTTCCATCTTTCCATCAATCTTAATATTTTTATTTCCACTTCTATTGGAGCACAGTGGCAATAGCTCTGTGCCATCTGGAATACACTAATAACTCTAGTGCTGCTGATTTCATTTTTTGAATATCAATGGCATAAAATGATTTCCCACTTTTTTTGTTCTGTCCCCAATGATGTATTTCTTTGTTTATAAAATCCTTAATATTATCACTTGGAATGCTAGAATAGTCACACAGGGACTGAGAGGAAAAAAAAAAAAAAAAAAAGTGCAGTTTTTTAATTCCAGAAAGCAGATCCTCTAAGGAAATTAAGATAATGTTTTAGGACAAAAATATTTTGGTATTCATAATGATGTCTCTTGCTTCACCCTTTGCAGGTACATACTATTATCCAGAGTCCTATGTTCCTGATATATTCACAATAAAACCAAAGTAGAAGGAATTTGAGAACCACTCTCAAATGAGGTTCTAGAGAGGCTCTATTTTTGCTCCCTCCTGCTGCACAACTTACATCTTACCTTTGCCCTCAGCAACACCTCCATTTTGCCTCAATGTGCAGGGAGAAATCAGGGGGTTTGTGACCAAAAAAAGGCAATTTTGGAAGAGAGCTTTCCTTCTTTATCTTATTTCCTCTTCAAGGTGTAGCTTGTCAAGGCTACTTTTATGCTCAAAAACATTTAGTGCAGTTGTCTTCATAACCATCTCAGCTCCATGCAGATAGTAATCATATATTAGTGACTCAGCACAGATAATAAAAAAATATTGCCATTTTCCTCTGATGATTTGTATGAAATGCATGTCATAAAACTAATTTTTACAAAATTCATGTAAAAAAAAATAATTAAGAAGCAGCTAATAAAGACCAGTGTTGACAATTTAATGTCACAGCTTACCTGCACATAGTTGGTGAGACATCTAAAGTAGGTGTTTTGGGGATCACAAGCTGAGATGAGATGATATGATATGAGATGAGATGGTGTTCTCTTCATACAAGTCTATTAGTCTCTAATGGGGAACTATCAGTCAATGAAACCAGACGTTTTGGAGAAATTCAGTTGGGATTTCCTAAGGAGCAAATATTTCAGACTATGGCTGCTACATTACAAGTCAGAGTAGTCAGAGTAATAAGCCTAAAACAATTGTGGAGGGCTAAAAAACTTTTTTTTTTTTTTTTTTTTTTTTTTTTAAATATCTGTATCTTCTAACACCAAGTAAACAGGAGGCTGATAATTAGGATTAGAGCTTGTCCTTCCGCAGGCATATTCTGGACAGTGCTTGCCTGGTGGTAAGAGCAGATTTAGCACTTCAACCACAGTATGCAATCTGTTGACATACTGAGAGTCTCTCATGCATTTAGTAATCAATGATAAAACATACGTCAGTTGCCTACGTTTTATGAGGATTGAGAGGATATTTATATAAAACACCTGTTGTCTTTGTATGTGAGGGCAACCCCTGCCTCAGTCAGCTCATGTGTGTGTGTGAATAACTGGTTTTTCACCCCGGGGATGGGCACTAGTGCAAGCTGGCACCATCCAGCAGATGGTGCTCAGTACTAACAAAAAGGAAGAAGCAAGGAAACTTTTTTTTTTTTTTTTTTTTTTTTTTGTGTGTGTGTGTGTGATTTATCACCCTGCAGCTAATATTACAATGTCGTCCCCAAGTGACCATAATGAGTTTTAGGTGGTGGACAGGTGAGGTGGTATTGATTAGCTGTTGACAGACCTGCAGCCTCCTTAACGGCATCCTGTGCCATTGAGGCAGCTTTGAGTTTCCTATAAACCAGACTCCATCATAATGTGAATAAAAATGACAGATAATTGCTGTGGAAATGCACCAGATTTTAAAAGAGATATTCTGCACATCCTTTAGAGACCTAGTTCTAGTACAGACTATATATTACATTAAATAATATTTGGCATAAGTCAAATTTTTAAATGCTTGAATTTAGTATTAACAAAAATCCTTAGAATATGCCTTGGGATATTGATTAGAAAAAATTATTAAAAATAAGTCAAATGTTGTCCATAGTTGCAAGTGACTTACTTCCCTGTCAAATTAGATATTATAAAGCAAAGCCAGATAAATCTCAGATATTTGTTTTGTCTTTGTAGAAGAAAAAAGACCCTTGAGGTCTGTTGTCAAAGGAATGTGACAGTGACTTGGAAACTGCCTCACAGTTTTTTAGGAGGCTGGACCTGTCACATCGCCATGCCTAAGAGACAGTGCAGGGCCTATAGCAGCCAGGCAGTGCTGCGGAGTCCATGTAGAGGGGACAGACTGGCTTTTCATTGTCTCTAAAGACACCATGTCAGAAGCTGCATCCTTGCTGGGAAACACAATAAAACCTACTTACTGTTGCCCTGGTACAGAAATACCAGGACACTTCCCCAGGGATGGTCATTCCTCTTCTAGTGCACTGCTCTCCTCTCCCATGGAGGATCTAACTTCATGTTTTATTCTGACCTTTTAACGACATCACTGTGCTGACATTTTCTCCATTTTTCCTTTTCCTCCTCCATCAATGCAGAAAATAATTGTTATCATCCCAGGCCCAGGGAGACATTAGAGGCAGATGCCTGAAGTTACTGATAATAAATCAATAACTACTGATTTTCTTCAGAAATCAGGTTAATCTCATATCTCACTACATTTGAAAGGTAAGAAATCTTCATTCTGGTCTGCATCCTAACTCAAAGATATGTAAATAGCAGAAACAGGATTCAAAGTGTAGAATAAAGAAGTTATTGCTTTTTGCTTTCTTTTGCTAAATAAAATTTCTCTGACGTTAGAGAGAGCTGTATTGATCCTCCTGCCTTATATAGGGCTAAGAGCAAGTGCAGAATCCTTATGACAGCTCTTCACTTTAAATAATGTTGCTAGTGCCTAGAACCCAAGCACTGGGTTTGGTAGATATATTACTGTGTTCCAAAGCAGTCATACAATGTCATAAAGTAAATTAACCTGTGTAAGCCCCCAAAATCTGTCTACTCTCAGCAAATGCACTGGTGGCATATAAAATCTGGTAGAAAAATGTGCCATCATGAAAGCCTGTAGAAAACTGGGATTTTGACAAGTTTATCATTGACAATATGTTTTTATTTGCTAAGCAGTAGCTTTTCTGAGTTGTAATATACGTATACATATACATATGTAGTTTTTGAACAAAAAGAAATGTTAATATTTTCAGGAATGACGTCAACAATTTATATAATACTGCACCGAGGTAATCTGCTGTCTCTTAAAGGACATATCTGAGAAATGTTTCACTGGTAGGAGTGGATAATAATATTCTTTCTTTTTTTAGAGGAGTGGTATTGAAGGAATAAGAATAAAGAGTAAATTAAACTCATTTATTTAACAAAAACTCCATGGTCCTGACCTAGCTCCCACTATGACAGACTGCACACAACCATATAGCATAGCACTAGGCCATCTGTGGCTCAGAGACACCGTATTTGTGGAGTTTTTCTTCTGGTTCGGAGTGCCTACACCGTGGCTAGGAATGGCAGGTATGGGGCAGCCTGCTCGCTGCCCCAGCATGAGTCAGAGTAAGGGATGCTTGCGGATGGGAAAGTGGGTGGGACAGAGGGAACAAAACTTGGAGTAGATTTAATGATATTGCTTCCTAGGAGGTAAACTGCCCTCAAGCTTGTATTTATCTTGGAGAGATATTGTTGGAGATTTCCAGAAAGAGGAAGGGAAATAAACAGTGCTATAGTGTGGGAAAAGGGTCCCCCTGCTCAGTGTCCCTCCCAGGACGTGCTTCGTTCTGCAGTGCAGACATACAAAGACACCATGGAGGAGGAGGAGGAGGCAGCTGTGGATCCAGTATCCCAATAATGAGAGCAATCCACCAGAGCTAAGAAGGTGTATGGATGCAGCAGCCTGCTGGCATGATTAAAAAGGGCAGAGACTGAGACAATTTCTCCTGACTCAAACCCTCCAGACTCCAGCCATATTCAATGGAATAATGTGAGGACCCTTATGTTAGTAGCTCAAAGTGACCAGGGGTGCAATGAATAGATTAAACAAAATTAATAAAATAGATCATATTAATCAAGTCAAAAGTATTCACTGTTAAAGTTCTTTGGACACTTCTGTATTGCAATGTTCATTCCATCCATGCAAAAAGTAGGAAATCTATCAGAGGAGAAGTCTTCTGTTCCCAGGATCATTCATAGCTTCTGGGAATGATATCAAATATCATTAAAGTAGAATTTAAAAAGATCACTATGGTAGGTCTATGTTAGCATTTATTTATTACATTATATTTTATTATATTATTTATATTGTATTGTATTATAATTTGATTTAATGATAATTTCAGCATCAAGCATAGTGTCACTTCACTGGGATGAGTCTTAATAGCAATAGACTTTATTTTAAGAGTAAAGTTAAAAAGTTACTTTGGATTAAGGTAGAGAATGATTCTAATCTGTAGAAGTTATTCCTGACTACCAATGTACTTAGAAATCTTCATTAGAACATTTTATCACTTCAGGTTAGTCCAGAAATCAAATCAACCTAAGTGAACATAAGATACTTTTGTTTCAAACCAGGAATATTCAGAGGGAGCTGTTGAATTAATTCAATGTGTAGACAAGAAGCCAGTGAAAAAGCAAAGAGTATCAGTGTGCTGAAAGGAGGGGAAGGAAACATTAAATAGAAATACTAATGGAATCTGACAGGAGGTTGAGTCTGAGTGTGACAGGGTGTTAACGTATTATGGAAAGGGAAACACAAATCCGGTTTCTTTTTCTAGATATTGCACAAAAACCAGTTTAGTAGAAGGATGTTCTATCTACAGTGCTGTGTTCCTTCTCCAGATAAAATGGAGAAGCCTTAAGAAATTAAGTCCAGATCATCTTTATTATCCTGCATAATTCCTCAGGGGCTGGGGAAAGGCCGGTAAGTGTAACTTCAGAGAAGATGTCTGCAGCTTTATGATCATTATAATGCTTTGTACCCTTCTAGTGCTAGCCTATCTTCAAAAATCAGTGGACTTTTTTATTAACAAAGGTGAGACTTTCAGATAATGCCTGAAGGGTTAATGCTTTATGAGCCACAAGTGCAGGTGGAATGTTAGAGCTGCTTGGCAGTAGAAAAGTAGGATGTTAATGTCTGAAATCGTGTGGCCAGTTACTAATGGGTCATATAAACCACTCGATAAGCAAATACTCTTTCTGTCCTTGCAACATAAAACTAGGCTTTGCATGTTGTGATAAGCCACTCAGAAATTAAAAGCTCCCAGTATGAGTCCACCTGGTCTATTACGTTCTTTATGTCATATGAAACATGCTGTAGTCTCATGCTCAGCTGTTGCTGATTCTCACAGTGGTTTAAATGGGGTTGAGAAAGGCATCCTGTTTTTTCTTCAGTCCTCCTCCCTGGTGGCAATTTATGACAACTACTTTTGGATCCAAGTTACTCAAGAAAGGATTTCCATGGTTTTTGATATGAGTTCACAATCCAGACAATGTGAAAAAAATTTGATCCTGAACTATACTTTGGAAAAACTATTAGATTTGTCCTGCTAAAACAACAGCTCTTATTTCAAGCTATCCTGCAGAGATTTTCACTTACTTTAAGGTGAACATCCCTTTAACAAGAAATATGGATGTTACAGCTTTTCAGCATGTTTACATCCCATATGATTAACTACATGAAAGCATACTGTAGCATTTATAAATGACAAACCCTCATTTATCCAGAAACAGTTCATCCAGCTTGCAGATTAGACACTGGCCCTTGCTCCACTTGGACTATTAGGTATGACTCCAAGCATAGTAGCATGTGAATGCATTTCTATTTCTTTCAAGGCTCGCAGTGTAACCACTTAGCAAAGCCCAAGATAACTGCCTGTGGGTACCAGACCTGTTAGAGCAGTGAGCTGTGTTCCTGAAAGCTGGAGTTCTCAAGGCTACAGGGAAAAGGCACGTGGCTCTATTCCATGTCAGCTCCTGTTCAGAAAGATTTATTAATTTTGCCTGAACACAAGCTCTGCAGGAGGTGTGCTAACTCCTTCAGATCTTCTTGTGGGTGTTATTTCTAGAAAAAAAAGATTTAAAGATTCATTTTACAATGCTATAATGCATTATGAAGTTAGAAGTGCAGAAGCAAAGAAACACAGTTTGTATTTTCTAGACTGAACAAAATCATGTTTTCTTAAAAAGTACTTAGCCTTAAAACCAAAATCCTTTCAATGAACAAGGTTACATGTCTCATATATTCACTTTTTTATGCCGTAGTCCTGTTTGGTATCATCATTCCCAGAAACACTTTGTCTTCCATAAGGAAATATTATTTCCCATCTTCTCTTCAAATCTCCTATTAAATTGTATTTTCATTATAGTTCCATCATAAGTGTGCAGGTAAATTGCAGATTTCTAAAAACACCATGTCATGACAATTTCTTAGAAACTAACAGAATGAAAGTATGCTGACCAATATATATCAAACATATATGTAGTTGATTCCCACCAAGCCCTACAGCTTTGAGAAATCATGTGATTACAGGAAATATCTGGATTTTATAAAAGATGTAAGTTCTGAACTCTCTTGTTATTGGAGAAAAGGCCTAAAAATATGCTGAGTTGCACCTAAAGGGTGCAAAAACTAGACTAAATAAAATGATGAATATTCACAGGACATTTTATGAGGAGAACTACCACCACACACAAATTCTGTCATTTTTAGCTGCTTTTTGTGTTGGGTTCATTAGGTTTGTACTTAAGGTTGTATGTTTGAGAACATGCTCCATGTATAAATTTAGGGCCAAGACAGAAGGACGTAAGTCCTTGAAAAACTTTTTTGTGGTAGATGTTTGTAGCTAACCTCACATGGCAAAGTGTGAAGCCTGGAGCTGTAGGAAGTTAATAGTCTCTACACTCTTTAAGTCTTAGAGGCTTGTTACAGTGAATTTCATAGAATTAGTCCTCTAAAATTTCTGTCTCCTTTAGCTGCCTCTTCTCCAGCTTACTTTCTGTTCTCATGCTTTGATAAGTCTGTTCGCAGAGTCTCAGGAAGCATGCAGAAAACATGCATATAATAAAGCTGTCTTGAGCAGCTGCTTGGTAACTCTATGTATTAAAATGTTTCTAATATTCAAGAGATACATGGATTACAATAATAAAAATACAGGAATACAGCAGGGAATCACTAACAGCTTTTAGGGATTTAACACCCACATCCAGATGCTTGAAAAAAATGTGTTGTACTAATAAGCAATGGATTATTAGCTGTTTGAGTAATTACTCTGTATTCAGCATAATGATCCTCTCTGATATGATGATTTTTCAAAAATATTTTGCATTTTTTCATGAATACTCCTTATTATAAATATGTAATAAGAGATTATAAAATCTGAGATAATGGATTTTAAAATTATTCTCCAATAGCAAGGTTTGAGAGTCTAGATATAACAAAGAAATAACAGGTATTCCTACAGAATTCAAATGTTCTATTCAGGACCTACTGCTCTGTGTTTATCTTTCTGTACAAAGATCATAGCAAATGTCTGTGCAAGGAAGGTAAAGGGGGAAAATATTTTGAGAAGATGCAGTACTTCTATGAGTACGGGTGCTGTTTTAAAAATGTGGTTTGTACTGAAACAAACTTTCGTCAGGATTCATAGGATTTAATATTAATAGGATTTAATATTCATGGACAGAATCTTCCTTCCAAAACCAGCAAAAAGAGTATTCGTGTTCCTCTCATACTACCTAAAAGGTGAATTATTATAGTGTTTATCTGCAGTGATTGTACTGGAGCCTTGCCTTACTCTGGAGCTGCTGTGGAAGCCAGCCACAGTCTGAGACGGGGTGTCAGACTGACTGCAGGTTAGGACAGTCTCCTGAGAAATCACACCAGCGTTCTAATCCATGCTCCAGAGACTATTAAAGCACGTTTATACAAACCTGAACAGATCAGTCAGGAAAGACTGAGAGTATGTTGTATCCTAGTGGCCAAGACATTATTGCAAACTGAAAAGCAGTTCCTAAACTGGAGGTGGAAATTAAACTCTAGTTAATTTTCTGACTTTTGAGTTGCTGTAGTGAGAAAAGGGAAGGGAAAGTATCACTACATTTATTGGGTGAACATTGTAAGTGGAATTCAGTTACTTACACAGTTACCTAGTACCGTTTCAGATGGCTAGGGCTGTCCTGTAAGGTCTGTAGCCGCAACTCCAGAAGGAAAGGCATGTGTCTTCTACAGGTCTTGTGCCATATCTGTTAGCCTCTTGCAGACACCCTGTGGTCTTCCTAAGACACCTCAAATGCCCTAGAGATCTATTCATGAACTGTTGGATTGAGCTGGCGATGTCTGACTTCCTATTACACCCAGTGGAGATCTACACAAATACACTCAGCGTAGCCTATGCAGTACTTCAGCTCTTCAAATACAGACAGCCTTAGATACCCCAGGGCATCTCCAATGACATAACGTGACTGTGCTACTGATGAGCTCCTCCTGGCTCTGCAGACAATAGCTCCATCTTGGCTGTTACCATGCTGTCCTCCAAGCTCTGTCTGTACTGACTACACCCCTGTAACAAAACCAAAGGTGTAGTAGATATCTAAAATGTAGGTGTTTTAAACTCAGACTGAATCCTGACTGATCTATGTGTGTCCACTGGGTCAAGTAGTTCATGAGGCATTAGGGCAAAATATAATTCTTGACATTCCAGTAAAGGCCTCATCATGAGACAGGTTTCAGGACTTTGTCAATTTTATGTTGTGCTCCACAAGAAAGGGACACACCAAAGGAGTTCAGGTGATTACAGGAAGGATGAAAGCTTTCAGTAATACTTAATTGCTGGGACTTCAGTGCCACAGTCTTTCATGCCAAATAACTTTTTGAATACTTTGTTAACATATTTACAAAATTATCCAGTAGAGGTTTCTTCCCCAGAGTGCATTATCTTCTTCTGTGTGGTATATCTGGTAATAGTAATAACAATTCAGAAAGTATTCCTGTCTTATTCTTAAAGACTATCCCATAGATTATGAGACCTCATGGTTCCTAATTTTTCTTCAATGGCTTTTTCCTAGTTGAAGATCCAGGTTTTACTATGGGAAGACAGCCTTAACCTCTACTAACACTTTTGGGGAGGGTGGACAGTGGGGAGGCTTCTGGTTTGAGTTCAATTTTCAAAGTCCATGTTATGAAATATTACTGTCTGAATAAACTTTTCCTTTTTTGTCTGTTGTGATGAACACTTATTTAATGGTAAGCATAGCCACAGACATGAACTGAATGGAGTCCCTAGACTCTCTCTACTAAATGCAGAAAAAGGGTATCTCTTCTCAATGTGTTCATCTTTGTGGATTACGTGGTTGAAACAAATGTGATGTTTTATATTCTGAAAATGTGTATACATGTGGTCTCAATTCAGATGCCTAAACACAGGATGTCTAGCGTCATCTGGGATGTCCTACTCTGTCTAAACGTCTGCATGGGGTTGACAAATACAACACATGACTTGACAGAGACTTTCACCCTTCTGTAGCAGCAAATGTAGGTTTCTCTAGGCTAGCTCAAATAGACAAGAATGCTCATGTTCAGACAACTGAATTAAGTCTGTTTTCTCTCTGTTTTGGATGAAAGCAAGAGATTCAAGTCAGGCAAAATAAACCCAATCAAAAGCACACAGAATCAAGTGAAACTGATGTAAGGGATGGCAACATTGTGCAGATGCGGTATAAGTTTTGTAACAGAGATGAGAACTCTCTATTCCGTCCCATATCCTTTTCCCAGTAGTAATTATCTAAATTAATTGGGGTGATAACTTGTCCCTTATTACAAAAAGAAATTGTGATAGGATGACAACCAGTGAATACTGCTAAGTATCGTATTTTCAGTTTCTATTGCAGAAATATGGCAGTAATACTGTAAATGGAGAATGCTTTTCTAAATTTCACCTGTCCCATTATCTGTCATTTATTCCTTTTGCACTGTTATTCTCTGTTTATAAATAGTACAATTGCAATGTCATCAGCATTAGGCTCTCCGTAATTCTGAATAGGATGTTACATAGTAGACAACAAGAAATAGAGACCAAGATGGTGTGGCTGAAGGGTAAAGGAAACAAAAGACAGAAATGCAAAAAATACTTAGCTATCACATATACTTGGCCTTTTAGAGGAGAGGTGTTATGCAAATAGTACAGCAAAAAGAAGTCACCTTAGCTATCTGAACTGTCATGAAGATTAAAATTGAGTTACTCAAGTAAATAAGAAAATCAAGATTTAGTGTGTATTTACAGAGGCACAAAAAAAATCTGACTTTTTATAATATTCTTTTGCATATTAACTGTTAAAATATTCTACTGCTCTACTTTCCTGCTTCTTGTAATGGAGTCTAATGACTTTATGTATAATAGAAGTTATGGAACAGATGATGAGACTATGTAGAAGAAAATACAGAATTTGTTGCAACAGTACCGAATATCTATCTATCTGGAGCTGCTGGAGCTCAAAGCACAAAGATCACAACACATAATGAAAGTTGTTTTCTTTTATGGATCAAGTGATGAGAAATGCATCCTCACACAACTCATTTTATAAAATAAATTGCTTATATTTCAATACATAGAATTGGATGTCACAGATACAGCTTTCATTTGCGGGGCAAAACTAATTCCCATATTTTATACATCATAGAGAGATTATGAGATCAATCATAATACAGTTATAAAAATTAGCTATTTTATGCTTTTTAAATTATTAGCAAGTAACAAAATTATCTTGATAATTTTAGCAGGCTATTAGAATCAAGAAATTCATATTATTCTAACAACTACCATAGGTGGTTCTACCTTAATAAAGTACTTCGAATATAATTATAAAAGTATTTTCATTACATGATTACAGAAAATGCAAGGACTATTTTGCAATCTTATGCTCAGATTTTTTTAAGGATAGCTGACAAATGGGAATTTATTCTGCTTGTGATAGACTTTTATTTTCATATTTACAAAATATTCAGTTGTTTGAGCCTAGTTTTTCATAAGTATGCCATGCACAGTCACAAGTGATGACTTGGCTATCTGCTATCAATGTAGATAAAGATATTTATACTCATATATTTAATCTGACACAGAAAAAGAAGATTTAATTAACGGTTCATAAATCATCTCATATTGCCCTTCTGGTATAGTTATACCAGAAGGCTTTGACCTAATCTGAATTTCTATGTTCACCAAGTCTAGCTTCTTCTTTTTTCCACTAATCACCAATTGCTTTCATACTATGACAGATAATAAATCGTATACTTGTAGTAAAAGAGGCTGAATAACTTGATTGCTGTTTGCACCTTCACAATTTAACACCTTGATTTTATTCTCAAATTGTTAACAAATTTCACAGAAAGGCTTAACTGCAAATGGCAGTTGGATGACTCTTGTCTGCAACACAAACTGCATGCACATCACCCAGAGCAACATGGATAACCCTTCTAGTTTGTGTAGAATAGTTTATTGGTACACTTCAGATGATTGTGGACAGAGAAAGAAAAAAACCCACAAAATGTAACCCCAAACACTGGAAGATTCAGTGTTATGTCTGTAAATCATGTAGAATGTTATTTTTGCTTCTGTAGTTGAAGCCAAAGAGTTCATTTGGCATTAATTATTTCTAATCACCTTCTCTCCTTCACTAAAAAGTCATGTTCATACTCTCTTCAATACTCAGCCTGGCAGGGGTCTAACTAACCTTAAGAAATTTTGAACATCACTTTAAACAGAACAGAGTATTCCATACCCATCCTATAGGATTAACTTTGGTCTTCTTAGTCCTGATTATATGCATTAATCAGAACATCATCACTATTCTTATCAGCATTTTCTTAGAATTAGCTATGTCTGAAAGATGTCAAAACTATTAATAATGAAAACCAGAGCTAATTATAGCATTCTGGAATCTTTGATCCCCCATTATGAACCTTTGCTGAGGGACCTGCTGGTTAATATACTATATCTCTGCAAGAAACATTTAATCTATGAAGGAAACAGAAAACATAAATCTTCCTTCATATATACCAACGAAAATAATTGCTTTTAAAAAAAAAATATTTCTTCTACCATGGCTTGTATAACCATGATATCTGACATTGAAGCTATAAGTCATTTATCAGAGACAGAGAGAAATTATAGGAAAGGAAGTAGGACAACATTTTAGCTTTAGAGTGCTAATGGATAGATGCTTTCTGTAGTTTATGTCAAATTTACTGAATAATAAGAGAAATAACACTTCATGTTTCCTTGGTTACAAATCTCTCTACTTAAGGCATTAGAATTTCAAACTCAAACACAGAGTAAAAACATATAGTCCAGGCTGAATTTCTGAATCTCCTTCTAGACCAGGGTAAAATATATTTATGTGTTGAATTCTGGTCAGTGAGATTCTTATTCTTCACAAATCAGGGTTCTAAACATTTTCATTAAGATTAAGGTATGACAACACAGAAACAGAGCTGCCAAGGTTTTCTGCCTTTTTGGATGATCTGAATGTTTTCAGATGTTCTTTGAGATCTAGGAGTCACTACTGTTCCCAGTGGGTCCAACTTGTAATATATTTGTTCCAATATGCATTTTAATCAACTTGCTGTAGCTGAAATAGATGAAAACATGATCAACCTCCTGCCTCAGACAGGATAGTTTTGGTGTGATCAAGAAAATAGTCAAAGTAGGAAAACACTTGTATATCATCAAGAAGACCCACCCAAAGTGTCCAGAAATGTCCAGAAGAAGCAGAACATGAGTGCCAACAATAGTGAAACAAACCAGAAACCAACAGCAAATCAAAAAACAAGTGTTCCAACCATCAGCAAGATGTTCTTTAGCCAGCCCTACAGCTAAGGACACTGAAAAGTATTGGGATAACCCAAAGTGGCTGAAAAATTATTTTGGGGAGGGAAGTCCCACAACCATACACCAGGATCCAGGACCATGTCTCCATCCTCTGGTGAACCCATGGAGCAGAGAAAGAGCCCAGGGAAGCCTCACAACCCTGCACCAGAATTATGCAGGAACCACTACACTCACCGCCAAGCTTCCCTTCAGGACTGCACCATCTCCCACGTGGAACAAGAAGGTTGTGTGGGAGCCTCTGTGTTAACCCAGCTGGCTCCTCTCCCTCACTGCACCATCTCTACCACAGCACAAGTAAGTCATGTAATTAATAAAACTGCATATAACTGTGATTTAAGTGCTTTAGTATGCAAATCTGTTTACACTCCACACTGTCATTTGATTGTATATATGATGTACGTAGGTTGGACTTACTTGAGCAAAGGGGAGCTAGGGGAAGCAGATCTTATACAACGGCAACCTTGAGTAACCTAGTGAAAGGAAATGGATGGTGGTGCAGTACTTTGATCCTTTTTGGAGCTGAATACTAAGCAGTAAGATCTGAGTGAGGAATCTGCAAGTAAAATGTGCTGACATTGTGACTGCTTGCACTTTGAGAGGAAGAAAAGACAATTTAGAGAGATCTCTTCACTGTTGTTACTTGCATTAGCATGATGTTCAATACAAACTAATTTTCCACTCTTTTGCATAGAAATTATTTTCATTATTTTTTATTTAGATGCAAGAAACAATGAAAATGTTTCTCAGATTCTACTTGATTTAGAGGAAGTATATAATTCAGCAGGGACAAAATGCCAAATCAACTGGAAATTATCACTGTGATGGAAAACAATCTGCCTTTCACTTATCTAACTGACCCTTGCATGTTGGCTGCGGAGTGCTGAACATTATCTCTGAGCCCCAGTATCTTATTGGCATTTGTAGCCTTATGCAGAGAGCAGTAATTTGCAGTAAATCTCCTCACAGAGGGTTATATTCAAAATGAATTCTTATCTGAATAATGTAGTGAATACTGATGACAAAATATGGAGCTTTCATGCTTGCCAATAAAGACTAACTATTTCATAACTTCCCTCCAAAAGATAAAGGCGAAATCGACAGGAAAATAGGAAATATAGCTGGAGGTTTAGCATCTAGGAAGAACTAAAACTAAAAAACCACAACACAAGATAATTACTTAAAACACAACAATATCATTTGTTCTCTTGACTCCGCTTTTTTTCTTATCTGTTCGACATGACAAGTCAATCCTCTAATAGGACACATACCCCTTGTGACATTTTGGGTTTTTGGCTTCACATACACCCAGAAAAACAAATGTCATCTTCTGATCCCACAACAAGTAGCTCAAAAATCGCCCAGTGCTTTCAGTCCCCAGCAAGGGAATGTGGCATGAGAGCAGAAGCTGCTGTAGTGCTGTTCAGTTTCATCTTATAAAAAGTAAGACTACTGCCAATGAAATATTTGCAAGCCTTGCAACAGAAGTACAATTTTTGTTTAGTGAACATTATTCTTCTACAAAGAAATTTCCAAAAGCAGGTTTTCCTTCTCCTCATTTGCTCTCTGTGCAAATAAAATAGATCAGGCACATTCTTGATTATGACACAGTCTGTGTCCTTACAGCTGATCTTCCTTATTCCCATAAACCAGAGGGTTCAAATGCAAACTTTCTGTTGCTCATGCTCCTGGCAGGTGCTAACCCTGATGCATGACCAGGCATTGTCTGAGGTAGCATTAGTAAGCTGGAGGCAAAATCATGCCATAGACCATAGCAGTTCAAGAGTAAGGATGATTACATGGCAGAGGTCAGGCCCATTCCCTGTTCAGTTTACTAGTGTAGACATAGACATGGAGAAGGGTTGGGAGTGCCAGCACCCTTTTTTCGCAAAGACAGTTTCATACAGGTTTTGGTACTGTTGAACATCAGATCCACAGACATAAAGAACATTTGTTTAAGTGGAATCTTGTTTCTATAGCAAGCACCAGAATTTTGAAGTTTTTGTCCTTAAGGGGAAGAAAAATTTAAAGAATCTAACTTGGTTAGGACAAGAAAAATGGAAAAAAAAAAAAAAGTGATTCACACGTATCAAACATTTCATTTGAAAGAAGGTTGAAATGTCAGAATAGAAAAGTCAAGAAACAACAAGGTCAAATATGTTTCATGTTAGCACAAAACTAGACTGTTTTGTATTGCCGGTTCTCTGTAGAAGATATAAGCAAAATAGAAACGTTCATGCAAAATCTCCCATTTTTTATTGGAAAATGATTTAGATAAATTTTTATTAACCCTTTTAAGAATTCTTCATCAATGTGTTCCTCCATGGTTCCACTATATCTACTATAGAGGGAAGGGTGGGTCATGCAGAAAATGGGGGTGACTTTTAAACTCATTATTAAACACTTCGAACTGAAAGATTCATCATTGCTTCATTTCAGATTACTTTTGGCTTTGGGGGAAGGAATGCAAGTTCTAGGTTAATACTGTGTATGAATCTTTTTTGTGTGTGTGTGTGTGTAGAAAATGCATCACATTTCAAGCACAGTGTTTCATTCAAAGCTGCTGACATCAACTTGTGCCGTAGGTTGGCATAATCCTAAACCCATTTTACAGCTTTGCTCATGGTGCCCTGGAATGAGGAATACTCATGCAGTGTCTTAATCTGCTCTTAGATTTTGACTTTAGATCTCACATAGCATCCAGCTGCTACAAAAGAACATTCCTCATCTGTACACATTGACATGCAAACACCCAGTTTTAGTTTAACATCAAACAAAATCCTGCTCCTAAATACTAGTTGACAAATATATATATACATCCAGTCTCTAGAAACAACATTCATTAAACATAAAACTTGAAGATACAAACAATTCAAACACTGTGAAACACAGACCAGCTTAGTTAATAGCTAGAAAAAGAATGTAAAGATGTTTAAGATAATGCAATAATGCTATAAATACTTACAAAAGCAAAAAATAGTACAGATATTTAAAAAAAAAACTTCCCTCCCCCCCCCCCCCCCCCCCCCCCCCTTTAGGATAAACTATCACTTCATCTTTTCTTTCACTTTCTTATTAGTTTTTACACTAAGGATCTTAAATTTAATAGGTCGTTTAAATCAGGAAGTCTGGTACTAATGATACCTTCAAAAACATAACTTTGCCAGTGTAAGCTGTGACTACACTTCAAGCTATGATATGCTTTTAAAGGAAATCTGGCCTAAGGGAAATCACTTCCTGCAGACCAACATTCCTGACGTCTTTATTCTGCAAACATCTAAAAATGCAGGGTGTAATCTTGGCTTCTCTAAAAATAACAAGCATTTCACCATTCAGCTTCATACAACCAAAAATCCACCTGCAATTTTCTAAGTGTCAGAGTGAGCTGCTGCCATGCGATGAACATGTTCTGTAGTAGACAAAATTCTGATTAATCTTGATAGAATCACAGACAAATTTAGTGAAACTATGTTTAGGACTGCAGAGTTTATCAATTCCCCTCCACTCACAGCATGGCAAAACTAAGCTGATTTGGGTTGCAAATATCTCTGCTGAATACAGAGTTTCCCCCCTTCACTCTCTCTACTTCTTCATAAATACAAGATTGGGTATTTTAAGAGTAGCCCTACTTATTCATGTAGAGCCAAGAAAAAAAATCTTTATTTAGTGCATATCCACTACTACGAGCATCAGTAAATCGTACTGCATCTTTGGCCTGACCCCATATGTTACATATATCTGTCATTAATTACAGATACAATATTAGTGTATTGTATTGCTATTGTGTCAAAATAGAATGAACTAAATTTGCTAAGAAATAGAAAACAAATAAAAGAATAGATATATGAGTGAACTTGTTTAAAATATAACTTTATATAGGGCAGAGAGGTACTGTATGGGCTTTTCAGGTATAGTAAAATAAGCTAATTAGACTGTTATTTTGGAGCTCATGGTTGTATGCACCTACTCCTGCAGTTCTGCAATGCTACAGTTATATGATTTTATAGATAGTTTATATCTCCACATTTGACTGACTGACTACTGTCTATGGACATAGAGTGACAAATGACAGGCAGTTTTGTGTCATTACTGGATTGCAAGGTGAAAAAACTCAGCCAGATGTGTCATTTGTATTCACTGCTATACTGGGAAAATGGTGAAGAACATTACATTTGGAAACTCCTTTTAATTCAAGGCACAGACTTCTGATGCTAAATGCTGTAGCAGCAAGGGATTTCCAGAATTATGCACTCTTGACAGGAAAATACCTCAGTTGTCTGTTTTAAATATAAGTATGTAACAAAAGCACAGAGTAAAAACTGGTGATACTGTATTGCATTTATATTATATTCAAGGAATCTTTACTTTAAAGGTTGTATTAGAAACTACAGAGGCTCCTGTGAATGACAGGCTGAAATGAATTTATGAGACTAGTAGGAAAGAGCTTAACTGGATTGGAAATGCTTGGAAATTTAGGTGTTAATTTTGAGGGGTTTGGTATTTATAGCTGCTACTATTTTGAATGATAGCATCTTCTCCTTCAGATTATCACACTTGTTATGGCAGAGGTGCACTTGCAAGACAATTTAGAAATGATACTGTAGGAAAATCACCACCTCTTTCTAACTCTTTCTAGGGAACATTGTTGATGGTGAGTTGCCTCCTATATAATCTCTGATTTCCATGATTATTTTTTATTCAAGTTGTTCAGAATTCAGACCCTGAATTCTTTTATTTTTTTTTTTTTTTTTTCATCTATTCTTCTTGAAGAGATCCTAAAAAATGGTATTGGATAGCTATTTAATATGTCTTAGAGTTAAGGGGTCCTTGAGGTTTAAAAGACCTTCAGCACCTATTCCACCCCCTCACTTTTCTTTCCTTCTCCAACTCACAGAGAGAACATTCACGTCACTGAGATGTTGTAAAATAAATTATAGCTGAGAGATATTTAAAGTATATATCTTTTTTTTTTTTTTTTTTTTTTTTGCATAGGAGGATAGTCAAGTTAATGGAGAATTACTTGGAAGAATACACGATGCCTTAAACACAGACAGGGTAAGATGAAGATGATGCTGACTGACAGTAGAGAACATTTTGAGGAACTTGAATAAGGAGAGATGTCCATCTCTTACTGAAGAGAGAGATATTTTTCAACAAGAACACCCACCGTAAATCCAAGCAAAGAACAGAAGTGACTTCTCTCATCTTTTAGTTGCCAGAAGACTCTAGATATTTTTTTCCCCACAGATGCAAGCTTCCCTGTGGTTAATTTTGCCTACGCTGTTCTAAATTTTAACAACTAACAAATTGTTCCAAACTGAGTGATGAATGCTGCCATCTCATTCCAGTAACTTTAGGATTCAGTTACTGTTTTCTGAGTGGGAAAACATGATGAAACCATACTGAAAATCATACTCTATGCCCTAAAATAGCTGCACCTTCATTTCCAGATGAAGTCCAAAGTGCAGGTTATTGAAAAAGTATTGCATGATTTAAGTTATTAGTGGGTAGAAATACATTGGCTGCTTCTCCCTTTTAGAGATGAAACATGTGTGAGTCACAAGCAAGGGAGTCTCAGCAGTAGCCTCTTAAATACAACTGCAATGAGCATATTATAACTGCGTGGCAATAAACACCTAAACAATGACATTTCATTCCTTATAAGCTCCCAGGAGCTGTGCAGAGCTAAGCACACCTGTAAATTTTACATGTTTCTTCTTTTTATAAAAGCATTGTCCTTTATAGATATAAGTAAATGGCAGTTAATACATTTCTAATTTCAGGATCAGATCGACTGTTTAATTGATTTCCTCATGTAAAATAAATTTCATTTTCATAACATCATGCTTCATGTACTTATAATGCATTGCCCTTCAGAAAAAAAAAAAATAAATCACAAAGGTTTAGAAACTGAACAACTCCAGTGCTGGTAAATCCCAGAATAGCAAAATATTTAGTTATTGACAGCAATTCTTGTCCTTGAAATCTCCGCATTTTAGGCTTATTCACTGTAGGAGCCAGAAGAAACTGGCAAGTAGTTATTGTTCTTTTTTCAGTTTCCATAGCAGCAATAATAACAAGTTGGATGGTTTGATTTGGGGTTTGTTTTGTTTTGTTTTTTTCATCTTAACAAACCTGCCTTTTCCCTTCACAATACTGGAAGGTTCTGGAGATCGTAATCCATCTGACCCTGAACATACAATTGCTCTGCTCCTGCCTAGGAGGAGCTGTGTTGCAACAAATACTGTTTGAGTATTTATAGGTATATGCTTGAGAATTTGTCATTGCATCTTAACAGCCTTATGTTGTGACATGGTGAAGTTTACCACTAAACTATCACAATGCAAACATACTTCTCCCAGACACTAACTAATGTTCCAGTTTCCTTTTCTCCCTCTGGTAAGGAAGAAGCGTTGGTGTCTGATGTTGTATCACAGGAAGAAGTTTAATGAGAACATGCAGCTTTACAGCCATCTCCAAAATACTGCTTGATAAATCTCAAATAATAGCAGCAGTGCTCTCAGTCTGGCTTCTGCACAACATGGCTAGTACTGGTCAGCATCCATCTTGTTCTACATGGAAGTCTGAGGTGAGCCACATCCTATGCCCTGACTTTTAGGGGAAAAAGACCCATAAAAATCAGGAATCAAACAGCAATCAAACCGACAGTGTTTTCTTGATCTGATCCTGAGTAGGGCAGCACTGTTTTATCCTCTCCTGGAGTTTACAGCAAAGTGCCACTGGTCTTTGAACATGTCCTTTTCAGAGATGTCACAGTCATTATTGTGGAAGGTACATGGGAAGTTTCCATTTTGTGTATCACTCCGAAAAGAGGGGGAGAGAAGGTTCATGAACTGGGAAAGGAAAAGAGCACATGAAGTATGGAAACCTGCCACTGCTGTGCTGAACCTGCTTTTTCCAGGGCAAGGGAGGTAGAGCTGGAGAATGTTTTCTCCATAAAGGAGAAATCTCCTTTCTATGGAAAAAGGGAATGGATGTCACCTCTCCTGAGCTCTGCTCAGTGCCAGACCTGGAGAAACTGCTCTTTCTATGAATGGACTAAACATACTGTAACTCCCGGTGTGCTCAGGAACTCTGAGAAACAGGCACTGGATAATTATCACCACTTTCTTTTTGTCTGTTTTCTACGTCTAAATTTTGACTTCATGTCTACATGGATGTGAGCTGATCTCTTTCTCATAACTCCATCTCTCCACATGTTTATTTTAATTTAATTTTGTTTTGTCTGTAAGCATTATGAAAGTGTTTAACTTTAGTAACACAAGCACAGCTACCACACTGATTTTTAGGGAGTTAATTAATGGAAGACTGAGTTTAGTAATTTACAGCAAGAACTGCTGAGGCAAATATCAGTGTCTAATTTCATAGTATATTTTGGCTCTAAGCCAAAATCAGTGGCATCTTTGACAGGATAAACACCCAAGCTAAGAAAGTACATGGAGAAAAACCCCTCATTCTATGTGACAACTTTTGTCGTTCATGTCATGGTCCATGAACAACTAGTGGTGAGAGATTGATTTTGATATGTGTATACTTTTATTGGTACATGAATTCTGAAATATCACAACACTTTCTCACTGGCAAACTCTGTATGCTTCTCTTTCATTTCCTCAGATATTAGCCTGCAGTCTGAGGAAGAACCAGTTGCTAGCTTCACTGTGTTAGCTGACAAGCAAAAGAGCCTCAACAGTGTCTTTAGCAACTTTCTCTCCAATTTTTAATGAGGAACTGAAGACTGCTTTGTCTTGCTAAAATTAAACTGTTCTTTTAAAAAGTCTCCGCAACCACTGAACAATTCTAAAAATGAACTTTGGGCAATGCAGGGTGCTTTTCCCTCACTTTCCTGTGAACTCAGTGAGACAATTGTGCAAGTGCAAACAAATCCTCGTCACCTTCTTCAGAGCAAGGTTTGGAATCTCAGGAGTCAGGATGCATTGCACATCAGCCTTCAAGAATTTACTTGAGGTTTAATAGTGTCAATATCAGTGCATGAAGAGAAGTCTCCTCTTTGGTTAACCTTTGTTGATGTTTTCCAGTTTTCATGTGGAAAATTTTTTCTTATTTTACAGATGAGATGCAAAACTAGGAGTCAGAAATAATTTGTTTTCCAAGATAAGAAGACAATAATACATCTTTAGATGTTATAATCCCCTAGCATAAATTGTACTTCATACATATCCAGGTATAATTGGAGCAGCCAGCTTCTGAGTTGATCTATGGCAAAAAAGTTTTAATCCTCTATTCATTTCAAATTTAAAATTATCAGGGAAAACATGATATTTGCAGCAGAATCTACAGGTTTGTTTCAAACTCACAAAGCATAGATATTGACTGCCATGTGAAATACCATCAGGCATGTGGGATATCTGCTTAAAATGGCTCTATGGGAGACCTGTATCTTTCCACAGCAGGCCAAGTAGGACACTAGCACTTCAGTTGCCCATGTTTAACCAGCTAAATTGAGCTCTTTATGTCATGCAATTAAAAATGGTTTTTGTGTGAAGAGAGAATGCATACTCTAAAGATAAAAAATACCTACAGCTTACATGTGTTCAAAAGCTTCCCTGTCTTGTGCAGAGAAGGGAATTTTGCATTCTTTCACATCTACAGATGTGAACTGTAGTGTTTTGGCACAAGAATAATGTTTTCAGCCTTGACCTATGTAGTATTTAATGAATAGACATAATATGGTCCATGGTCAGGTCGTGATGTCTTGTGTGGCAAGTCAGATCCATTGGCACAGGGTCGAATGCAGTAGAGGAACAAGATTTGCCATAACTACTCACATTACAAACCCACCTAGGGATGACCTGTAATTTATTATAAACAAACCAAAGCTGAATAAGGAAATAGGATGGGCTTCTGGATATGAATCTTCTTTCATTTGCAAGTGAAGATTTTGTCCTCCTCTACAAAACCATCAGACTCAAACCTGTGAACTTTTTTTATACTGACTAGCCCTTAATTATGTAGAGAAATTAAAATCAACTATGTTGGACTAAAGGCAAGGACTGCTCTGCATAGCTGCATGAGCATATTCTGTAATTTTAAAAAAGATTTTGTATGATTTCATATTTCTGGGATACATTCAAAACTTAAAACCACATGAATAACTATAGCAGAACTTATTGATACTCAGTATATGCTTTTCTCAAAGTACTCCTTCAGCTTTGAAGTACTTCAAAACACAAGTTTAATACGTGCAGCTTAGGGACTGGTGAGTATCAGGAGGGCTCTTTCAGTGAAAGACAAGCTGCTGATATCTTCTATTTGAAAACGTCAGTGGAATCCAAAACACATCTCGCTTCAGTGAGTAATTCCCCTGAAGCTAATGGCTTTATTGACAATTGCAACTCCATCAATTCTTCTGGTTTATTTGAAATGGCTGATATAAGCCAAATGTTTTATGTACACTTAAATTGAAAATATCCTAGTTGTATTTGTGTAATAGCTTGGGCAAATACTCATGCACCCTGTAGCTGTGGCTTGAAAGGGGAACAAGAGAATGCATTCAGCATCACTAGTTTCAAAGGATCATGCCCTGAGCAAAATCCAAGTAAGGGTTGAATACTTGTGGAAAGAAGTAAAAGCAAAGCTCAGGTCAAATAACAAGCATTATTATTAAATAACAGCAACAGGTAACTCATGATGTTTCCTGTTCATTTGGATGGGATCTCTCACACAAATAGGAAGTCACCAATGTGAGTAAAAGTTCAACAGAATGACCTTTCTCTATTTTTACATCATTGTTGCAATTGTGTACTGTGGAAAATAACAAGTGATCTCCCATTATTCACAGTTAGACCTGTCTGAAAAAGCAACACATTAACTCAGAGGTCTTCTTAAATTACTATTATTCATCTAAATTAGTTTTTTGCTTTCTTTCTGACATCTTTTTCTATCTGCTAGGAGTAGCTTTATTATCATGGGTCAAAATGTCAATATATAAAAAGAAAAAGTTGCAATAAAAAAGTCCTCCTTTAGCTGTCAGAGCTCAGCACACATGGAAGTAATTAAATTCAGACAATATCTGGTCAGATTTCCCCAGTTTCCTCCAGCCAGTCATAATCAACAATCTAAAGAGCAAATTCTGGTTTAGAATCTCTGACATTCCAGCTCAGGGCTGTGAATTGAGAATTCATCTCAAATCCCTGACAGTGAAGCTGGGTTCTTGCAAAATGCTGCAGATTTGGAAGACATATATGACTATGTTGAATGCTTTTGTGAATTTCTTGCTGGAAAAAATGAGAAACGGCAAGTGTAAGCTGTTGAATGAGCATCAAGAAGATATTATCTTCAAGAAAATAGGTGTGTGTAATTAAAAAAATAAATACCCGGTGCCCAGTCAGCTGTTCTTAGCTCAGATTTTAATCTATAAAAACAAGCATAAAAAGCAAAGATGTCACAGAAACCATACTTTTCAAAAATTAACTCACAAACTGCATTTCCTAATGTCTACAGCTTTGTTTGCATGATTTTTTCTCTTTTGTTAGCTAACTGGAGTATTTAATCTATTTATATTTATAAACATTGAGGAAAGAATAGTGGAAGAACAAGCAGTTATTTCCATGTACAAACTAAAGATAATTTCAAAAATAATAACAAATATGCAGATTTCTATAATTAAAACACACATAATTCTGCAAATATTTCTAAAGATAATCTTATTATATGCCATCAATAGGATGAGAAGCACAAGAAAGTGATGAGTCCTGCCTAGGGTGACCCAGCAGGTAAGACCAAGTGCATGGGAAGAGAGCTCATCCCTCTGGCGACCCAACCCGGTCTCCGCTCAAACACGCTTCTTGCTTTGTACTCATACATATGGTTTGGGGTTTGCTACTGTGACCACTTTGGCCTGCAGCTGTGCCAAAAGGAACAGCCTCCACTGTCTTCATGTGCTAAAACAGTCTTCCCAGGGCTGTCCCTGAACCTCCTTGGTAGTTAGTACTCTTCTTCATTGCGTATTTCATTCTCAGATGTGAACAGAGTCACAGAAACATAGTAACTTTCTTGTTATCACAGGGCTCTACTCCCATTCATATTTGCCAGCAATTCCACTGGGGAAGATGGGATTAAATTTTCCTATTTCCTTCAGCACTTTCCTCACAAATTAAAATCTTTCTATTTCTGCAAAATAAAACAATAAAACCTCAAATACCTCACATGACAGTTGCTCTGGAGTGGAACATCTGGCTCATGTATTTCTGTGGCCTCGATTATAATCTTTATAATGAATGTCACTATCAACCATTACAAGATGTTGCCCTTACACAATCAACAAGAAACAGAAGGAATATCCAAATGGATAGAGAATTGTTTTAGAGAAGGAAGTTCGGGGGGGGGACAGGACTCAACAACAAAAGTTGCAAAACAGAATGAAAAAGATAGGAGAGAGAAGGGAAAAAACCCCAAAATACCTACAACAAAAGACAATACTCCTCACCATGAATCTGATTGGAGATATATGCTCCCTCTGCCTAGTAAAACCTGATGAGAAATGTAAAAATATTTAATGATATTAATCACAATATAAAGTAGCAAGCTGCCAAACAGCAACATCAGTTACATAAGTCTAGAGACTCTGTCCATCACAATCTTTCATTAACATCACATTGGCATCATCTGACTTTTAGGACAATTATAACTGTACATTTACTCTCCCCAGCCCACAGGCCACTGTGATTTGCCCCACGTTTCTGGATGTATTTCATGTCCATGCAGTCACCTAAAGTAAGTGAGCATGCAAAATTCAGTTTCAGATCCTGGACCTGGAATCCACTTTGGCAATTCTTACACATCCAAAGGGGCACATTGAAAGCAGAAATTGTGCCACTCACAAAGATTGCATACAATTTCAAGAGACGTAGCCAAAAATGCTCCGAGAAGCTGTAGGCATGTAATTTTTTCTTTCTAATTGATACTTTTCTAAAAAAGTACATAATGGTAAAGCCATAAAGTGAGCAATTAAGACATTAAGAATGCTGCGAGAAAGTTGTAGACAGAAGAATCTCTCCTTACAGAGAGAATATCTGTAAATTCTCTCTTCTGATCACATCCTGGATTCTTTAATGATTCTGAAAATCCTCCAGTCTATATATTACTTTGGGCAAATCTCACTGCTCTTTCTCTCTTTTATTTTTTTTTTATTTTTTTTCTTTTTACTAAATACATAGCTGAGAATACTACTGTTTAGACTTTTTTTTTTTTTCCTGGGGGTGGAAGATTTACATTAGAGAAAACAAAATAAAATCCAGCAACCACTAAGCCACTGAACTACACTGCTATCTAATATGTAGCTCTTGAGTAAATGTGAGGTTTATTTTGAAAAATTAAAAAAAAAAATTAAAATCAGAAGGGTTTTTAAAAATGTATTATTTTAATTTAAATAAAACAATTATTTTGTATCATCTAATCCAAATTTTACGCAGCAGAATACTCAAAGCTGGAAGTGCTTCTGCAGCTTTGCTAGGAAGACAAATTAAGTAAATTCATATAGATTTTTTATTTTTTAAAACATCATTGATCTCAAAATATCTGGCAAAATTTCATCAAAAAACAATAAAAGCCTTACAAGGTTCTCACCCATTTTAGAGGTGAAGAGAAAGAAATATTTGTGATAGATTAAGCCACAACCATAGAGTGAGCCATAGCTAGGATCAGAACTCAAAAAAATTGACTCTCTTTCCCTATTTTTTCCATTGTTCTACCAAATGTTGCCCATAGGTCTTTATGATATTTGCAGGTTGGTGTTAGCTAAACATTAAATGAATTCTCGGCTGATGACACTAATACTCAAGGAGAACCTTTGTCTTTAGATCACAAAGAAAAGGGACTGTTTCCTATAAACTACATAATGTTCTATCGGAATCACTTTTTCTTCAATCAAAATTCCTTTTTGGTATATTGAATGGGTGAAATGAAATGTCAAGCTCATCTAGTCTTCAATATGTAGCCTTGTGCTACAGCAATGTGAGGAAAAAGATGAAGGCTTACCGACAGCAATATAATCTCCCTAATACTGAGGTTGATCTGGTCTGCAGAGAAAGGGATGGCTGTGGTGCATACAAATGAAGAAGCAGTGCATTTGGAAAGACTGCAGTGAGTCTGATCTGTCTGTTAGCAAATGAGTGAGGTTGTTGACTAAATAGCACAGCTTTCAGCCTTGGAAATCAGGTACAGGAGGCTAAAAGAAGATAACATGAAGGATGAGTGGAAAGAAGAAGCAACTGTGTTCTCTGTGCATGCTCTGATTAAAACACGATAGAGGAAACCATTCAAAGTTCAATGAAGAGACAAGAGAGTGTCAATTAAAGCCTGGTACTTCTGTGGATTTGATGTGCCAGGCCATCGAATCCACACTGTCCAATACACCCGATCATCCCTTTCCTCCTCCTGGCTGGAGGCAGGGGCCCTCTATTCCTGTTCTTGGTCGGAGTACTCACTGTCTGACTCTTGCCGTGCCAGGCCGGAGGTTCCTTCTTCAGGATCAAGGGAGGTGATCTCAGTCTTTCTGTATCTGGGAGATCGCTGGTTACTTCCTTGTGGTTTTACACCAGCTACATTAGCAACCTTCTTAGATGTCTTCTTGTTGGCAGGGGTCTTTCCTCGCAATTCATGTACACGTGCTTCCAACTTAAAGGTGGGTTGACCATCCCACTTCCTCATGTCCTCCCCCTGGTCACGCAGGAAGAACCAGAGTTCGCCACGTGTCATGCGCCTTGGCTTTCCTTTCCCCCTGACTGGGACAGAAGAGAAATGATTTCTTGGGGAGCTCCTAACATCCAGGGCACTCGCCCGTAGAGATGAGGAGGTACCAAGACTCTCTTCAAAGTTCTGAAGCCAGGCACAGACTGCCTCCACAGTTGGCGTACATCTTAGTCCTTCTCCTGCATCCATTTCTGGGTAGTACATTGCGGCCAAGCCGGCAGAATACGAGGATGGCGCACCTTTAATCACCTTCCTCCACATGGCCCGTGTGCATGGGACATCCTCTGGATTTTTGGCTACAGGAGGTGATAACCGTCCTAGGAATCTGCCCAACTCCTTCCACTCTCCCTGCCACCCAGGAACAGGCCGCCTCAGAGCACATTTTGGCACCGATTCACTCAAAATTTGCGTTCTCTTACACCAAGAGCATACCGAGCTCCACACAACCCACAACAGGCGAACAGCATTAATAAAGAGTATCAATGAACTAACATAAGGATGACTAAGTACCTCGGGAGCCTGCAAAATAAAACCACTCATGATGTTCCCGATTCCTTGCAGCATGTTCCCGAGCTTAACAAAATAAAGATAAGCAGCGCAATAAACAAGCCCGTGACCAGCACAAGAGCTTGTTGCTTACTAACTACTATAGCTACAGCACATTTAATGTAAAACTGCCGTTGTTTTGCCCCACGTTGGGCGCCAGAATAGACTGAGATGGTTTGACTCTGGCTAAATGCCAGGTATCCACCAAGTCGCTCTATCACTTCCCCCCCCCTCTTCCCTTTGTTTTCTCAACAGGGTAAAGAGGGGAAAGAAGATAAACTAACCCTTGTGGGTGAAACAAAAGCAGTTTTAATATAAGCAAAGCAAAGCAAAAGTCCGCGCGCGGAAGCAAAAGCAAACAGATTTATTCTCTACTTCCCATGAAGAGGCGATGTCGGGCCTTCTCAGGAAGCAGGGCTCCAATACGCGTAGTAGTTGCCTCGGAGGACCAAGGGTGACCCCACCCCCTTCCTCCTTTCTCCCAGCTTTATACTGAGCAGACGTCATATGGTATGGAATATCCCTTTGGTCGGTTTGGGTCAGCTGTCCTGGCTGTGTCCCCTCCCAAGATCTTGCCCACCCCGTCCCACTGGGGAAAATATCAGAAAGAGCCTTGGTGCTGTGTAAGCACTGCTCAGCAGCAGCCACAACACCAGGGTGCTATCAACACCCTGCAGCTCCCAGCATAAACCACAGCACCGTGAGGGCTGCTATAGGGGAAAACCGATTCCAGTTCAGCCAGACCCAATACAGAGAGTCAAGACCGATAGACAAAGGCACAGTCAAGAAACTTTTTTCCTTCATCCTGATGCTGCCAGCACTGTGAGAAGCAGAATGAAATTGTAAAATGTTAAACTATTTCAAGTATGATTCTTTTTCCTATTCTTGGTGGGAATCATCATGGAATGCTTATTGAAGGTATTACAAAGCCTATCCATTTGTCTGTGTGTTTGACCAAACGGCTGTAGTCAACAAAGTGGCAGCAAATTCTGAGGAATTTCTTAGCATATTTAGAAACTGTTAAAAAGCCTAATTGTTTTAAACCTGTATACAAAATATATTCAGTAGGGACTATACATATCCTGCCTTACTCTATTTTTTTTTACTTCGTCACATCTTTAAACAGTTAATGTTTAAAAAAAATATAAATCTCTATCTTTCCTCATGTTAAAAAATTGAGGAAAAGATGTGTAAGTGCATATAATGACTGCAAAATCATCTGGTCATATCTTTATCCTTCAGTACCCACCAGGTCAGCACTGAAAAAATGAATTTGATCCCATACATAAGTCAGGCAGCTAAACTTTTGTGCATGGCTTGGAAAACTTATGTGGATAATCGAACAGTGTTTCAATTTGCTGACTACACTGTAGCAGGAAAGCTGTAACTTGGAGGATGATCCTATGGGATTCCTCCATAGCTCTTGTTATGCCCTGGCATGTGTCTGATGCTAAATTAAAAATGGAATGACTGTTGTCACTGAGTACAAAACTACAATTTTCTTTCAAACACCTCTTTAGGGGATTCCGCTGAACACTCCTTGTTCATACACAGGGACGTGAAGGAAAACAGAAAACAAACAATTAATGCAAAACTCTAACATACTCACTGGCTAATTTGGGAACAGAACTAGGCTCCCAGAGATAAAGCATAAATTCACAGGCACCTAAAATGAGACGAGCACACTTTCAGAGTTACCCAGATTCTTATATAGAGACAATCAACTGTGCCAGGGACTGGACACAGCTATCAGCCCTGAGGAAGATGTTGAACGGGAGTTGATCAGACAACTGGGGTAGCTCCCTGCTACATGGAGCAGTAGTACCCAACTTCCCAGCACACTCTTCCTGCAGCAATCCATCCAGGTCTGAGACACACATTTTCTCAAGGTAAGATAGCAGAGCCAAGGCAGAATGCATGAGCGTAGTGGTATGCATCATGGACTTAAATATACATGATAGAGGGTGAGGAACAGAAAGCTGAAGCAGGCACTTCCTTGAACCTGCAAATACAGTGGTTCTGCTCACAGACAACTGCTGCTGCCTGAGAAAACTATACTTGGGATCCATTTTCCTTGTAATAAAAATTCATTCTCTTCTCATGAGGTTTTCATTGTTACTAGACAGAGGTGGACTGTACTAGGCACAGAGTTGCAAGTTCTCAAGAGGTCTCCAGTGAGAATGAAAAATCCCTGTCACACAGTACACACAAGATAGTCTCTCTCTAAGAGCTGGACACTAAGTAGTTTTCAGTTCTCAAACAGTTAACAGCAAACATTTTTACAGGCGTATATGCAGTGCCCTGTCAATAACAGTCTTTCAGCTTATTGATCATGACCCAGAACACATTGATGCAAGCCATGATGTAAATGCAACAGCAAAAGCATGGGGCAATTCTGCAGTTCGCTGTGGATGGCATCCTTCTCCCACCATGATTTCCTATTTATTAGGCAAAGGAATTTATGACTTTAGATCGGAATGGTTTGGGGAATGACAGGTGGAATCCCAGTAAACATGAATGGAAGAAATCAGACTGGAAATTTTTTGTTATGCTTTCTCCTGGCTCCATCCCCTTGGTCTTTAGCCACGCACACAAATCTTGTGTGTGTTTTTACCATGCTCATACTTTCTGTGCAGGGAGTGCCATGTAGTCAAATTTACATTTGTCATCCCCTTTCCAGGTCTGGTCTCATGGTCTTTCATGTGTGATCTGGCCCTCACTACGTCTAGAGAAGTGTTTGAGAGATTGTGGCTTCTGACAGTGCTTTCACGTGAGTTCCATTTTTTTTTTTCCTGTTTTTCTTTATTATTCAAAGTCTAGTATGAGAAACTAATCAAGAAGAAACAGAAACATTGAAACTCCAAAGGGAGTGATTGTTTGTTGGATATCTGTTATTTTCAACAGGTTTTGCACGTATGTCTTCATTATACTTGTGGAATCACTTCTTTTTTGTAATATCCTTTTCTTGTTTCTATATAAACAATAAATTTCTCTGAGTTTTTATTGATACAAACTAATAAAGAAGTTCACAATCCTGACTTTGAGTTATGGAAATTTGTTGTTCAACCTTGGTTTGTGTGTTTTGTGAAGTTTAAAAGTCAAAGCAAGTTTTAAACTGTACTACATTCACATTATTATAAAGATATCATCACAAAAAATTATGAAAGATTCTTATTCCTGCCTGCTATCACCAATGACCAACACAGAGTTCCTGAATGTAGAGATATATACATAATGTGCTTTTATGTCAGAATGGTATGGTTTATAGCTTAAAAATTGGATTGATTATTAATTCATCAACAATAAAGGTCAATATATCTTTAAACCTTAAAAGCTACATACTCATTACAATATACAAATATACTTTCAGTCATTTCACATCTATCAGACTTCACAGATGAGTACAACTGAGTGTGAGCGCCAACAGCCATAGGCCAGAACTGTGACAGGAGCTGGGTGAAAATTAAGCAATGTGGACAGTCGTACGTTTTTGTTTGAGCCTGTGTCTTTGCTTCATTTAGTGTAGCTCTAGACTTGAATCCAGTCTAGTGCAATACAATTAAAAAATTACAGGAGCTGCTTACATGAAGTTCCTTCTGAAATGCTTCCATCCTCTCCAGAAAGAGAACTGAACAGACATTAAAAACAGCTCTCCCATTTCTGCTAGATCTCCACCCTTTGGGTTACTACAGAAAAGGCAGGTGCCAGTGCCTATTGCAATTAAAAACAAGGATCAAACTGTTTTGTTCTGTTTTGGTTTGGTTTGGGTTTTTTTATAAAAAGACATCTTGTATGAATCTTTTTGTAGCAGAGAGCATTCAATCCTTGTGGGCAGATAGCTTCCTTAGTTTCCCATTCAGTTTAGGTACAAGAGTTCACAAGGAGGTGATTCTCAGAAATACATTTGTGTTGATCATTTTTATCAGCTCTTTCCATATATCAGAAACAGTGCGTGCAGCAGGACTAGGGAAGAGATCATCCCCCTGTACATGGCACTGGTGAGGCCACACTTCGAATACTGTGTTCCCTTTTGGCCCCCTCACTACAAAGAAGACATTGAGGTGCTGGAGTGTGTCCAGAGAAGGGCAACGGAGCTGGTGCAGGGTCTGGAGCACAGGTCGTACAAGGAGTGGCTGAGGGAACTGGGGGTGTTTAGTCTGGAGAAGAGGAGGCTCAGGGGAGACCTAATCACTATCTGTAACTATTTGAAAGGAGGTTGTAGACGGGTGTTGGTCTCTTCTCCCAAGTAACAAGCAATAGGACAAGAGGAAATGGCCTTAAGTTGTGCCAGGGGAGTTTTAGATTGGATATTAGGAAGAATTTCTTCACTGAAGGGCTGTCAAACCTTGGAACAGGCTGCCCAGGGAAGTGGTGGAGTCACTGTCCCTGGAAGCATTAAAAAGGTGTGTAGATGTGGCACTTAGGAACATGGTTTAGTGGTGGACTTGGCAGTGCTAGGTTAACAGTTGGACTTGGTGATCTTAAAGGTCTTTTCCAACCCGAACAATTAGATGATTCTATGATTCTATCACTCTATGTGCTTCAGTGTAGCTGTACTTTGAAGTATCTAATTCTCCCCAGATCAGTTTCAGGGAATGCAGGCATGGAATCATCAAACTTTAGTTTAAAGTCCATAGGGTTCCTGGAGGTGGGTAGAAAGATGCCTAGTCTAAATTTTTGACTTTATCTGGAGCTAACAGAGCTACAGAATCTTGCACAGAACTCCACTGATGAACAATACAGTCCTCTGTCTTCTGGCCAGTCTTCTAGCCTTTGTCGCATAAAATGTTATATGCTCTTTCAATGAAAAATTGTACTCTTTATTATTCCTAAAAGGATGTCATGGTTTGACCCCAGTCAGCAGCCAAGCACCACACAGCCTCTCACTCCTCCCTGGGGGGATAGGGGGAGGAATCAGAAGGGTAAAATTCAGAAAACTTGTGGGTTAAGCTAAAGAGAGTTGAATAGGTACAGCAAAAGTCACGTGTGCAAGCAAAGCAAAGCAAGGAATTCCTTCACCACTTCCCATTGGCAGGCACGTACTCATCCATCCCCAGGAAAGCAGGGCTACATCATGTGTAATGGTTAATTGGGAAAAGAAAAACTGTCACTCTGAACGTCCTCCATTCCTTCTCCCCTCATCTTGATATGCTGAGCGTAATGCCATATGGTATGGGATATACTTTTGGTCAGTTGGGGTCAGCTGTCCCAGCTGTGTCCCCTCCCAACTTCTTGTGCATCCCCAGGCTACTCGCTGGTGGGGTGGTATGAGGAGCAAAAAATGCCTTGACTCTGTGTAAGGACTGCTCAGTAATAATGAAAACATCTCTGTGTTATTAACACAGTTTTCAACACAAAACCAGAACATAGCCCCATGTTAGCTTCTGAGAAGAAAAATGACTCCATCCCAGTGAAAACCAGCACAAAGGAGGATACTTCAAATACTTAGCAAGTAAAACTGTTTTTTGCAATAATGTCAAGAAAATGACAGAGCTGGAAGCAAATTGAATGTTTCCCATCCAAGAAAAGCCTTGCAGAAACACGTGAACAAATGCCTTATTACCTGTATTTCCCGAGTGCAATCAAAATAATAATAAAAACCCCTCTTTGCCAAAATGGCTTCTACTACATGCCAGATTCTGACTTCAGAACTACAGTAATTATTTATTCTAACTGTAATCTCTGAAGGATTCCTTGATCAGTGAACACGTAGGACCGATGGTGAGATGCAGATACTTTCCTCACTGAGCATTCAGTAGCCCTTGGAAGAACACATCGACTTTTAGAAGACTTAAAGAAAGTTACTGAGCATTGTCATTATTGCTGAAGGTGAACTATATAGCTCTAAGTACTGGAAATTTTAGATTTTTTTTTTCACACTTTAAATGGATTTTTTAAATATAACTACAGAAATCAAAAGGACTGATGTGAAGAAAGTGGTAAAAGTTTGGTTGTCATAACAACTAAGCTCACTGAGTGGAGAAGCCAGAATAATCTAATTAATTTTTCCCAATGTGCAAAACCTTTAGGGTAGTTTTGTTCAACAGTCAAGTAACAGTGAGTCAATACCTAAAAAAGATAGGGGGCAAACATATATGTTAAAGCCAATATCCTAAATTCTAACTCAGACAAAGTTCCTTTTGATTTCTGTTCTCACTGAATTATGATTAGGATTTTAAAGATTTTATTCTGGGAGCCTGTGCAAAGTTATTTTGTAACTAAAGAATAGAAAAGCCTCATACTGTTAGCCTGAGGTTTCATTCAAGAATCAGGTGCTGCTTCCACTGAAATAATTTATTGCTTTATCCAAACAAAGGGTCTTAAATTTAGTGTTGACTGGGGGTCTTGTCCTGAGATCAGGTAAATTATATTGACAGTATTGACTTCACTGTCACAATGCAAATTTACCCTCATAGAAATTGAGTCATCACCTAAAAATCTACCTAACCCTGTGTGAAATCTTTCATCAAAGGATACCAATAAAAACATTTGAATTCAACAGGAATCATTGATTTTCTGGTATGGAAGTCTGCAGGTATTCCCACAGTTTTCATTTTACTTGTTTTCCTCTGGACTCTGTTCCCACTGAAAATTCATACATATTCCATGCCAACATTTCAGTTAACCTACAGTCCACCTTTAATGATAAACAAAAGACTTGTGCTTGCCTTTTTCAGTAGACAATTTACTGCATTAGACTGGGTTATAACACACACCATAAATTGTCCTGTTTGCTGTATTTTGTTTGCTCACTGTTACAAGTGAACATCATTCCTGCTTGTGACTCTGCTGTGCTGTATGTATGTAGAGCAGAGTGGATTTCCAAGAGGGCAACTTTCACTGCTCCGACGGTGCTAGCCAACTTGCATTTCACACTACGTGACACAGAGCGGCTGAGCTCTCTACAACAGTTTTATCCCCAACAGGGGAGCCTTGAGGCACCCTGAATATTGCATTATACACCTAGGCTGTCAGTTACTCATGACTTTTCCAAATGTTGCACACACAAGCTGAATTTACTCTGTTTCAGACAGAATTCTAATGGGGATTTAGTTGCTTTTCTTACATATTCTACTTCTTTTCAGTGAGTCTTTCCATGACTGAAGTGGCAGCTAATGATACATAGTGACTCAACATGGTACCACACAGATGACTCATCAGATCTGCTAAGGCAACTGCCAGTCCATCAAAGTAATGCATATTATCCCTTTCATCATCCCACCTAAATAAATACAAACCACTCCCTTCCTTATTTTTTCATCCCCTGAATCTGCTTCTGTAACTCCCTCACAACACAGGATGCAATGAAACGTTCTTATTCTGAATCATTTCGCTGCCAAATATACACTCGCTACTCCAAATCTCAATATCTGCCTTTGTGTGATCACTCATGCACCATCTCACCTCATTTCATACAGAGGAAATAATTTTTTTAGAAAATAAATGCCAACAATTATCTCAAGAAAAAAAAAAATGCTATCAGTGTATACCTACATGAATTGCAGATGCATTTGTAGTATAAGTGCTCTTCACTAAGTTTAATACAGATGAAAAGGAAATAGCATATTCTTTGGTCTTCCCTGGGGGAACATCACAACAGAGAACCAGTCACTCACAGGGTAGCCTGTCAGAACTACAGCCTAACCACAAGGGCCCAGGAATGATCACAGATGATATTTCTTATTTTCATCTGGTGCTGTCAAGACAGCACATACTTTGAGTTTTTATCACCTTCTGGACAACTGTCTGAGGTGGGTGGATTCGCAGGCTTTTGGAATTTATGACAGCAAAACACATTTACAGAGTAAAAATAAACTTTAAAGATAAAGTTTAAGTAAAAATATCATGTTCATTTAGTAGCTACCAAAATGTACTAGCAGAGGAAAGGTAGCCACACTTCAGTGTCAGAGCTTCTAGGAATATCAATAGATACTCTGTTTAATGCTGAGCAAGAAATCAAAGCGCTCACACATGTACAAGAAAAATCACAGCGTTTAATCTCAAACAAAACCCCACAGTTATTCCCATTACTTCCGGAGACGTTTCGAGTTACCTGGCATTTAGCACAGAGAAGAAGCAGTGTTTGGAGAGAAGGAGCAGGTACTGTAACCCTCTGTGGTTTGGCATGGTGCAGCAAGCCCTGAGACTGCGTGCCAGAGCCAACCCTCCAGCAGGTTATCCATGGCAAACACCTGCTCTGCACATCAGGCTCGTCAGAGTACTGACCCTGATCAGAAGTTAGATCATATTCCTTGGAGCACCTAAAACTTTAGTAGTTATGATGAGATCCAAATTCAGAAGAGTGATGAGAAATTCAGACCATCTGTCATATATGGTTGACAGATCCTGTCCCATCAGTAGGAATAAATGCTGATGCCGAGGAAAGGAAGTAGGCATCTCAAAGACAGGTATTCATTTTAAGTTAGACTCTTCAAGTCAGTGTAGGGAGAGAAGCATCTCTTCTCTCCTGATAAGGTAGGTGACTTGATCTTTGCAAATGTGTATCTTCTTTCATTGATTAGAGAGATATACTAGATGACTGAATTAAATCTTGAATTTGTAGTCAGCTAAATTTCAGTGTGGCAATTCCTGTTCTAATCTTCTTGAAAAATTTGTACCTTACTCATTTACTTTCCTGTACTTTGCTGATTGATTTGAATTATCATTTTTAGTTGGTTTACTGACAGATATTTGATACAAATAGAGTGAATTCATGTTCCCTTTAAAATATGACAGTTTTGCCATTGCTTTCAAGTTGGGACAGGTTTTTATATATATCTTGGACTCACCTTCAGTTAGGGAAATAATTCTTTTGTGGTACCAAAGCTAACATGTCTCTCACCTTTTCCCTCAGTTTCTAACCAGTGAATGGCTTCTATCATAACAGTGTTTGCCATTTACAAAACATTTGAGAAATTTCCTAAATTAACATTTACAATGTTATGCCTGTTATTCTGTATATGCGTAATTGAGGATGCTAATATGTGAACTGGCACTATAAAGCAGCTGTCAATGGGGAATTTAGATGACAATTAGTATGTATTTAGTGCTATAACAAGTTTGGAGGACATATTACCCAAATGCACGTTTGTATGTGCAGCTGCTAGTATAATAAAACAAGGACTCCATAAATTATTTTTCCAATCTAATTAGGGAACACAGATGCTTATTTTATTGACAAAATTGCAGGATAACTCAAAGCAGCACAGGTATACTGAAAACACTGTAGAATTAATTGCTTTGACTTCAGAAGGGCATCTGGCTCAATATGCTAAAAGCAAACCAGCCAATCCACTGTGTAACCAGTGTTGATAATTATTGTTGAACTTGCTATAAAACAGACTCGGTGCTGTTTTACCACTTTATTTCATAGAGAAGCATGCACATGGTAACTCAAGCTGTTAATATAAGACACTGATCTATGTCAGAGGACTTGCAGTTGGGTCTGGTTACTGAAATGACAGACTAGCACTAGTTGGTGCTACAGCCTCAGCTCTGCTGTTCACCAGGGTTATTCCACTACTGAAGGAATCAGCTCCATTGCCAACGTTCATGTACATTACCATTTGCATAAATTAGGATTTCTTCACATAAACACATGTTGAGCTGGCTTATGATTTGCAGCATATTTCTTATGAATGGTTTGTTAAGAGAGATCATAAATGGTTGGGGTTTCACATCTCACTTTAGCAATTTAAAAGCTGAAATTTGGATTTAAGCTCATCACCAGTGCTGCTTTTACAGTCAACTGGGAGAAGCACTTCTAGAAGCTATATACATGTCGTCCTGATCTCTAGACTTGAATGGAAAAAAATCACTCACTGGAGACACCTATATGTTATCACTGATGGTTGAGGGTGGTTACATGACTGGCTTAGACTAGATGCCTAGCTATTGAGAACTGATGGTGGTAAGATGAATCTCGTCTCTAAGTGGACAAACAGCAAGGGCTGAAATACAGTCTTTTTTTCCGTATTTATTAAGGCTAATTTCTATAGACATTACATAGCAAAACCTTGCAGCTAAGGTTATCTAAAGATAAAACAGATCAAGATTTTACACTGTAAGAAAACGTTTTCAATTGTTTCTTTGTTCACCTTAATAATGTAAACCAAAACTTTCCAAGAATATATTTGAAGATTCAGCCAAGAAATTATTAACATGCCTAAAATTAAATTTACAAAATTATATTCTATTCTCCATATATATATAAAAAAAAAATTCCTCATTGTTTTCTTTAGGAAAAACTATGTAATGTTCTGCTGTGTTGATTATTGTTAGGTATGTGTGATTGACTGCTGACACAAAAATATAGCTGTATTTGTCCAATTTATAAATGTCTGTATTGGCAAACTGAGTTTTGACATTTTTTAACTTTGAACACTTGCATATGCAACTCTGTTACTTTATTAATGGAGTGTTTGCTGCCCCATCAATCAAAATACTGATGGCAGCTTTTACTACTTAAATTATAAAACAGTGTACATACTAGTGGCTGTTTCTTAGATTTCTTAAGTCAGAACTGTGATGAATATCAGTCTCAGGCACCTAATTTCAATAGGATCTACATCACAGACATTTGAAAGACTTTCAGTCTTGATTTAAAACTATAACAAATGGTGTAGGGCTAGTTTTTGAAATTAATTATCCTCGATTAAACTTTTATGTTTCAATATTAATCTGAATTCTGTCAGCTTCATTTTTCAAACATTAGATTACATTATAGCTTTTTCCATTGGAGTATTAACAAAAGTGTTACAAATCTCTCCTTGTCAAGGTGCTATGTTATCTATTTAATTCAGCAACATTAATTTTCAATTCCATATCTGAAGGTCCTCTTCATGTTTGCAAGCTATAGAACTTGAAAATACGATGCAGCAAAACCTGCCCATTTTTCTGAAGAGGCTGAAAATCCTGTGTATATAGACTCTAGTGTATCTACAGATGTAGCTCCATTACACATTGCAAGGTATCCTGTCGCAGCAGACTTTTACATTTGTTACTCATTGTGCTGTCACAAAATTGACCGTTATTTTTCTATTTAAACTTCCTTTTTCAAATTTTCAGTGTAGATGGCAAATTGGTCACTGTGAGAATTGTTCATGTTTCAGAATCAGTGTTTAATCCCATGTCTACGCTTTAAACTATTTTCAGTTAATTAATGAATTACATTGTTTTTTCAAAAATGAAAACATATTACAAATCATAAATGATTCTTGACAAAAGAATATAAAGTAGTACAACAGCAAGACTTTACTTGCCAAGGTACTAGTGCAGATCATCCATTAAACATGGAATGAGGGCCTATATGCAAATCAGAAAATGCCTAGATAAAATTAGAGGATCCAGTCATTCTTTATTCACATGTGAGTGTCAGACCAACAACAACCAACAGGGGATGGAGCAGCTGTGCATCTACCAAGGATTCAAGTCATCTACCTCTTAATTTTACTCAATTTCTTTTGTATATTTTATTATGACATATCCACCATAGCCACCATAGCTCATGGTGGCTATTTTTACCTAATTTTGTCTCTTAAATTTGTATTATTTTGTATCTCTCTTTCATTTTTGGAGGAAAATAAAGAGAGTAGATGACCCTGGATTTTGATGTTGCCAACCCCTTGACATACAGATGATATAAGCCATTTCGTAATTCTGGCCTGGGTCTGGCGACTGAACCTAGAAAATAAATAAATCTCTAGCCATAATATTATACGAGATGTTTCATGAAGCACTATATTTGTCATTTTGAAGCAATAGTGTTAAAGGATTTCACCAGACTGTGGGTATCTCTAGGCTTGCTTTATTAACAACTCACAGCTGGGCCATCACCTCAGTGAGTGGCAACAGCTAACAAAAAGCACCCTCTCTCTATATATATGATATAACATACGATACAGAGTCTTTGGTGATTTTCCAGGAATTTTCAGCTCTCAATTCATCATCAATTTCAAAAGTCCATTGTCTTCCACAGTTTTGACTAGTTCTTATCATTCTGTTCTAATTCCTCTTTGGACACTACTGCTCACTGATGCAGTCTTTGGTCATCATGATTACTTATCTTCTGAACAATCTTCATCATAATTCACTTTTAGACTTCTGATAAAAGACTCAAAATGTTCTATTTAACATATACTTAATCTATGTCTAGTTTTTCATTACCTAGCCTTTCTAAGTTGCTTAAACTGTCAGTATCGTTCCTAGAGCACCTGTGCCCTATTAATTAAGCCTATAAAGCAATGTCTATTTATTAATTATTCCTGCTGTTAATAATATCCTAAGAGAAAAGAGTTTTCTAAAGCTTGTTCCTTTTACAATAGAACACTAAGTCTTATCAATACACCTAGATATATTGATGTAAGTCAGGTTCTATTAAGGATTAAAAAAGAACATTTCTTATTCTGTTGTCAGCATGTCTAGTGATCCTCCTCCACACACACCATGGCAAACTCTGACCTGACAGTTTCCTTTTAGATGTGAATTTACTTGACAGTTATTAATGCTGACCTCTGCAGCAGTGGTTTTCTCTTTAATTAGATGGGGTTTTATTCTCACCAAACTTAAAACACTAAGATTAGACATTTTTCTTTCTTACCTTTATATTTGATAAGACAACTGTATCGTTACTCACTGAGGAAGAAAAAAGTTGCTATTTTAACTACAGGTTCAAAACTAGCAGACATAGTACACACCTTCCAGTCCCTGTTGCCTGTGAGGCACATATAACTTCACAGCAACAACCAAGGAAAACAGCAAGCTGCAAATGGCTAAAAGCCCAGAAATTCAGAAAAAAAAAAAAAAAAAAAATTGGCAGAGATTTTGACATTCATTGACTACCTATTTTATAAATATCTATTGGACGGCTGATACATTCTCCAGACATTAATCTACTTGTTATTTGATTTTATATTTATGTCTAAATAAATCCATTAGAGATATGTATTGCCAGAAATAACCTGAGCAAGAGTGCCATCTCTGTCACAGAAAAGTTTGCTATTTTTTTATCTGTTTTCCTTGTGTGAAAATACTCTGAATGACTGGCCATAGATGCTACCACTAGGGAACTATTTTCATTAAAATAGGAGGGCTGTGAAAGTGTATAATATTGAAGAAGATAAAAAACCACAGTATTTTCTCTGTGGCTCTGTAATTTCCCCTAATCTAAGTTAAAAAATAGTCAGACTGCTTTTCTTATATTGCTACTCAGAATGAAATATGTTGCTACTGCACAATGGAGTGTTGCTCCAACAAGATCAAACCAAACATGCTTTGACATTCACACAGTTCTGTGGTGCTGGAAGCAGGTTTTGCAGTTTTTCCTAGGGTATAACACCATGCTGATACAACTGCTTTGTTTCTATTTCCCAGAACCAGCTCTGCTGAAACTCTCTTGAAGAGTCTGGACTGTACACATTGCTGCGGTGTCTGCAGCCCAGACTACATGACCAGAGGTGGCCTCAGTGACTGCTGAAGTCTGAAGATAACAGTGAAAGCCTGACACACAGTTTTTAGATTGGGTGTTTCCCCCTTTAAAAACTGGAAAGTCTTAAATGTTAAATATAAATCCATGCTTCTTCCAAGATCTTTTTCAGGAAAATGTTAAAATTGCTTGAAATTTAAAGCAAGAGTAAGTCCAGGAAAAAAGAAAAGCAAACCTTGAAATGTTTAGTGTTTTTTATTCCTGTTTCTTGGCAAGTTGGACACATGTATTATACTGCACACTTTAATATTCCAGTAAAAGAACCTCAAATTAAAAAGCTATCATGTATTCTTCTCTAACAGGTTAGTGCTGCCAGACATGAGTTTATACATACAGTCATTGCCCTTGCAGACTGTTTGAGCTCAGAGTGTCTACAGAGCCCATCCTTTCCTGCAGCAGAAGAGAGAAGACCATTAAGTGACAGAGCCTGTACAGCTTCTCTGACTGTTTTTCATGGCATGACATCACTGTAAAGGAAACAATTTTTTTTTGGAAGTGTGTGAGCCAGCTACTTCCCAATATCTGGAAGCCCATACATGTTGCATGCAAACACGCCCATGACTGCAATCTAAAGCATAGGGAAAAACTTATCAGCTCCAGATGAGTCCCTACAACTGATAGGTTTGACATACTACAAAGATGCCAGCAATATGGACTGTCATCTAAATTTGGCTTTGAGTTTTACTTAAAGGCTGCCTTTCTACGTGCTTTATGCTAAACAAAGCTTTATATTATAATAACTAATAAATATTTAAAGCAGACATAATCTGAATTTGTGGTTCCCATTGTTCAAAAGTACAATGAGAAATAGCATATGAGATTGAGATGGAGCCGAAAAGGGGCACAAGGAGAATGATGTGAACTGAAGGATGATGAATAGCATATCTGTTTATTGTATAGGAGCCGTCAGCATCAATAACATTTGCTGGTTTTGTTCCAGTAAGAGAGTAATGACGTAGATGTTGTTCAGCATCTGTGGCACAGAGATACTCTACTCTACTCCTGCATATCAAAAGAATTAATGGAGAAACATGTTCCCCTCCAAGTTTTACGGGAGAGGAAGCAGAAGTGAAGTGACTTCAGCATGGCCATACTACATTAGGCCAAACTCAGGATTATTATCTGCATTTTCAAGTACAAGAGTTGTATAGATGGCAGGGGAATCTCACTCTTTTTCACAAAGTATATAATAGCACAATGCTAAAGAACATAAGAGAGAAGATCACAGCAAAACTTTTTCCTCTGTTGCTTGAACACTTGGTATTTAAAAGATAATAGTAAAACCCCACAACCCATCACAACAATGGAATGTCTCCTGAAAAAAAATCATGTACTTCACTTGGAGTGTGTCAGTATCCCCTAGAGTTAATGTAAAACCTCTGTAAGGAAAGCAAAACAATGTGTAGCAGGTGCACAAGAAGAAAATGTCCCTTTGCTACGTCTCAACAGCAATCTCAGAAACTCTCCAAGACAGATAACTCTGCACAAAATTCGGTTGATGAGCGATAAGAGTAAAGCTGGATGAGTGAGCAGAGGAGATGGCAGTGGATTAGCAATACAAGAAGTCCAACCAGCACAAAGGTGGATTAAAAGGAAATGCTGATGCATGCACTAAGAGCAATTCTACAGCCCCATTAGCAATTAGAAGATATGGAAAAGCCCCTTGTGTCATCAGGGTGGAAACACAGGCTGGCTAGACATCTGTACAGGGTCCTCTACATTTTGTTGTTTTCAGTGACTCTGGTACATTGAATTATATTTTATACACATGATACACTTTTGGATCCATTTGTTCGAATAATGTCCTGGCATAGATAAGAGCCTTTGTTTTCACCAGGGAATGGCATCAGGGTTGTGTTGTTCCACAAAATGATGATAATGCAAATAGACCATTCATCTTTCCTAGTGATGTTTATTCTTTTATTCAGAATATAGTGCTGAAGGATGAAGCATGATGTAAAGATATAGAAGACACATGAGTACTGTTTCTATCTCTGTCACAGTCTTTCCGCACCACCCAGGGAGGTTACATATTAAAATTCTCAACAACAACTTATCATGTAATTTATGGTCCTCCTTGATGTTTCCAGATCTAGAGCAGGATGTTTCAAGATCTGAAGTTGAATTTGTACTTTGAAGACACTCAGGGATTCAGTTCTGCATGTCTGATTTTCCCCATTTGAAAATGGGAGATGTTACTTTTCCAAATGCAATAACTCATTAAGTGCTTAAACATTAAGAAATAGAAATTACAAGTAACAAAATACAATTACTCAGTTACTTTTTTTCTAATATACATGTTTCTATACAATTAATACCTCTTAACAATTTGTATACCAAATGCAGACTGGTAGATTTCTTCCATGTATTAAGTATTGTTATCTGAAAAAATATGTGCATTGATGTAAAGATAAATAATTCAAAGATCTCTGCTATGAAAGGTCTAATTCTTGTCTTGTTAACATTCCTCAGAATTAAGTGTATTTTCTTCTGAGGCTGTTGTGGATGAAAGTATTTGACATGGTTATAATTTAGCAGCAATTCAAGATTTATTAATGGTCTGAGGTGGATCAAAAGGTTGAATTTTAGCAGCACTTAATGACTGATGAATTTAAAAATTAACAAGGCAATTTGGTAGAATATGCTATAGTTAAAATAGTGACTTAATTACAGATTTGAGAATGACAAGTTTTATATTAATTTATTATGAATTATTGTAAATCAAATACAATGCATTGGCATTCATCAATGGATGATAACTGAGTCTTGAAACGTCTGATTTTACCCTTGCCTTTCATCAGCTTTGTAGGCAGATAATCTTTAAACCTCAAGGTGTCTGTGCCTGAGAGGAATCCCAGTTCAGAGGAGATGCTGGCCACAGCCCTCTGCAATCCAGGAGAGGTCAAAGGGTCTTGATTAGAATCTCTATTTATAGGGTTTGAGGTAACTGACATTCATCAAGTACTTTCCCATTTCAATCTGACTCTGATGATGGAATATTCTTGTACTTTCTAACAGTTGAGTAGGCCCAGAACTTGCCGGATCTTGGAGTTCTGGTATGACCCCCTTTGGGCCATAACCCAAGTATGGATGTATTAGGCTGTCATGAGTCTTTGGTTGTTAAGCAATAGGGGACAGGTGGCAGAAACCAGGTGTACTAAGAGGGTGCCTTAACACTCTGGTCCACTGCCTTTCCCAATCCATTTTGAGTTGGCACACAGTCCGTTCCCAAGTGATAGGGGATATAGGAACCACGTCTGCCAAGGGAGTGCCTTAATGCTCTGGTCCACTACCTTCCATGATGCTTCTTGGGTTGGCATGTGGCCCAGCAGGCAGAAACTGCACCGAGCAGCCCAAGAGAGGGGAGGAGTTGCACCACCACAGAGGAAACACAGTCCTAACTGCCCTATTTAAGATCAAAATCTTGCATGAAAAACATAAGGTAAAAATGCCTGAGTCTGTTCCAATGGCAACTTCTCTACAGTCATGTTACTCCTCTTTCAGAGTCTACTTAGGACTTCTAGAAAGGAATTTAAACAGAACCACTTATGAAACAACAGAGGAAGTCTTAGTCAGCTGTATTTAATGAAAAAAGGACTTGTTTGTGCGTTGGAATGAAATACCTGGAACTTAAAATGGGAATTTGTATTTAAACACTCTAAATATAAGAATAATCTTCAGCGGTTTCTCCTTAGCTAACATTTCTGTCAAGGTGGTCCAGTTTTGTTAATATTTTAATTTTCAAGGTGTGAGTTTGCAGAAATAATACCTAACTCTCAACTGGAAAGACTGCATAACTTTGGTTATGATTTGCACTTCATTTGTTAAGTGTGTTACACCTTTGGAGCCTTGTAACTCAGAATAAGAATGGAGGAAGTCTAGAAAATAAGTCTGACATCATACCATTTACAAAAGCTTATGTATAGTATTTATCAAAGTACTGGCTGGTTTTGCACAGATTTTTTTGAAGGTCAAAAGACATTTAAAACATGCCATGCACTTAATAATAACAAAAAAATAAAATTGCACTCTGTTAATTTAACTTAAATTCAATACATGTCAGCATAGTTATTTCAAATTCTGCTTCATTTGAATTTGTCAGGTGAATGTAGTTCTCTTGGCTACCATTTGTGCTAGTTATTAGATTAGCACATGCTGTTTCACATGAAGTTTTTCTCAGTGCCAGTGCATGTTTTCAGCTCCAATTTTGTGTTTGAGAGTTTTTAACGATCTTGCCAGAGCTCTATATAAAATATTTAATCACTGAAAGTATCAAAATAAAATTGATTCTCTGTTGGGCTGTTATTAACATTAGTGCTCCTGAGCTAAAAGGAGATGCTATGGGACATATTTTCACAGTGAGCTAGATGGCATTTTAATCTTGCCGTCACACTGAGTATAATTGGAGACAGGTGGCTAAAGCTCCACATTCTACTTCAAAAATGTAATGTTCTCTCCATTCAGATATGCCTAATAAAGCCTTAAATTCATCCTGTTATATTTTGCCAGCTGAACTTTGCAAAATGAAAGGCAATATACAGTGTAAAGCTAAGCCCACGTGGATTTCAGGTAGTTTAGGATCATACAACGCATGGTTACAGTATTATGTATCATAGACTGTAAACCAGAAAACACTACAGTGGCTGGCTGTTCTGACCCCAGCTCTTTCCTGGCCACAGCATTTCAGCCATTTTTGCAGTAGAGAGACGATTACTTACTTCATCTTGCAGAAGGAAAGCTGGTTCTGGGGAGGATGGTATTTTGCTTGAAGACTTTTGGTTTATATTTTATAAAGTGGATAATTAAAAGTGAAGCATGTATAAGACTATATAGGAAAGGAATATGAAACATCAAATATCCAGGTTTTTAAACACCAAGAATAATACTACTTCAGAGAGATTACTATATAGTTAAAATGTGCATGATTTTGCATGGATAATGATTTTGCATTGATTTGTCAGATGCAACATTATGCATCTAACACTCCTCCCTGCCAGAGAGCATGAATTACTGATCTGATCCAGGAAGGCAATTCTTATGCCCTTAACTAAAAAATGCCTTAAGATCAGACATCTGGGTGAAGAATGCTTCATGTCCTGTGGAGCAGCTTCAAGAAACATTTTGAGGCAACATTTGTTGATCTCTGGATTCTGTAACTGGAAATTTTTGGAACAACAAGGGAGGACATGCCCTATATATTATTGTTAGACTGATGCCGTCTGTATCTCATAGGAGCAGAGGGGTACAAAACTAGACTCAAATAATTTAAATCTCAAATACGTGAAAAATTATTTGCATTTTAAACTTCAGCATATTTGTTTTTAAAACTTGATCTCAATAACCCATCTTCCTGGACTAGACATGTCTAGTAACTAGACATTTATTTACCCAAGTCTGCTGAGACCTCTTTAACAAAGAGATTGTAGAAAATGTTAGCAGACTTGCATATGATTAAGCTGATTGCAAAATGGACTGCAGGGATCTAATTTTAAAGCAACATAAGTATACTGCTCCCACTTTTTATATCATAGACTATGATTTAAAGGACTTACACTAAAGAAAAGAGACATCGAATTCCTTCTTCAGCCTTGAAGAGATTCAAACCCAGAATATTTCAGTCACGTAACAATCCTAAAGGCGTAAGGTGTGCTTGGAGTCTCCCGTTCTGGCTTTAGGTCTGCAGTATGAGCAGGGGGTAAGGCTGTATTCAAGAACAGTTGGTTAATTCACAGCTGTCCTATTTCAATCTTAATGTCCCACTGTGCAGCAACACATTTTTTTTCTTGTGTCACACATGAGTAATTCTTTTTGCTGTACAACTGACCATTTTTGAGGCAGGCAATCCTCTCTGTTTTTTCATTCCAGAATGACCTGAGGGAAAACTGCCCTTTAAAAGAGGCACAGCTGTGTATTTCAGTTTTCTCAGGGCTCACAAAGGTATTGTGCTCACTATTTTTCTTTTCAATCAAATCCTCTAAGAAATAATTAATATATCTTCAAATAAGATAGCCAACACTTAAAACAAGGACTTTCTAGCCCTTGTGCCTTATTACTACATGACAGAAAAGAACAGATTTCAGTTTCTCACCAGTTTCCAGGGTTTTTAATGGCTGAAGTATCTTGGATAGCATTTTTGAGGCCTCTTGGCATTTATGAGAAGGGAGCCTGTGGACACATATGTGAAAGAACACAAAGCATACTGCTGAATTGCTAGCAGAGTCCATGGTACAACTGTGGCCTGTCTGAACTCATATGCTTCCAGACAATGTTTTGTGACAGCTCAGGGGTGAGGAGGGACCAAAGAGCATCCAAAAAAAGCAGACTGGATGAAGTTAACCTGTTCTATTAAGGAGAAAGTAAGCACAACTGCCATTTTCTGTCAGTTAGATGAAGAGATAGAGGTGCTCCCTGTCCTGTTTTCTTGCTATAGAAATACAGGTGGGTGTCTACTTCTCAGCAACAGATTTCTTTCAAGGTGGCTAAAATTCAGAATTCCAGCTATGTAATTTTTATTAGTCTATGTCTTTTGGCACATCTAGCACAAGTGCAACCCAGTGAACAGGTAGGTTCCACGAATGAGGATGAGCTTGCATTATGCCTGTAAGGCCTTGTGCCTTCACGTATTATGCTGTGACAAAAATCTTTGCTCAAGTCCTTTTATGTTGGGAAATGATGATTAGCACCAATTACCTGAAATTGGTGGATTCATGTACTGATTAAAGCACTACTCAGTGTATCTCTAATGAAAACCTACTTCAGCAAATTGACTAAAGCAATCTTTTCAAGCTTCCTAAGGATTTACAATGAAAAAATAAACAAACAAACAAACAAATCCAATTAGTTTTAACGCTCACTGGAAGGTCTTTTATCTAAAACCTCACTTACTGGCAACAAGTAATCTGTAGTAATAAACACATAGATAGTTCCTTGCTAAATTTATTTCAAGTCAGTTTATACTCAATTTATCAGATCCAAAAGTTCTCAATGGTGTTGTGAAATATGCCCACAAATAATTTCCACGGAAGACATATGATTTTTGTCTTCAGAGAAATCAAAAGTGAGTTTAAGTAGCTGTTAATGTTTTATTTTAAAATGAAAAATATCTTATATCTTTTAAATTAAGTATCTATTTGGAAGGTAAAGAGAACAATTAAAACTTTTTTGATGCGGAAAAACTCCCTATACATTTTATCTCCTAGACAAACTAAATATGACCTTGACAGCCTTCTGAGCTCTAGAATAGACAGAGCAGCAGTTTATAGCTAATCTGCCAGCCATCAAGTACTTTACACAGAGATGCTAGGTCTGCCTACATATTCCTGTGCTATCTATGGAGTGAGCTCTGGTGTCCTGCACTTGGCAAACCCAACAGACAATGAGATGTGTCACACAGTTGAGGAAGACTTTTAAGATATCCTTTAGAAAAAGAATTGTACTCCCACTGTTTTGTATTGCTTAATTTAGATAGCATATTTTGACTTTACCATTTTGAATTAAAATTTACATCACTGAGATATATATATATATATATGGTATATTTTATATTAAAAATAAATCAAGATATCCTTTGTTCACCTCAAAAAAAGACAAATGGGTTTCAAAGCTAAACAAGAGATGAAAATGTGTAACTTTTGTTTTCTTGTCAAATATTGAAATAAACATATTCCATCAAAACACATGCCCATCTGAAATCTGGCAGGACTGTATTCTTGAAGAAATGCTGCACTAAATAAATGCTCATTTATTTCTCAGCGTCTAGCTCATTTAAATGCTCAGATCTAGTTGAAACTGTAATGGTATAAACTGTCCATCTCCCTTCAACTAGATCAATCATAAATTAAAACCAATTAACTATGTCCTATTAAGAATGGAAAGTTTATATAAAACTGATTTTTCTTCATCTTTTATATTTTGTACTTCTTAAAGATCAGGAAGGACATATTATTTCCTTCTGGAAAAAGAAAAATAAATGAGTTTCCAGCTCAAAGCTTATGCTTTACTTAGAAATACTTCTTTCACCGTACAGATACACAGCAACAAATACAGTGAAAATATTGTCCTTGTTATGAGCTTTATTGAATTCTAGTTCAAAATTCTAAAATGTTGGTGTTTTCTTGATTCTAACTATTCATGTGAGAATTTAAACCCAAAATAAACTGTTTTTGTAAAACTTCGTCTTGAATTCCTATTCTCCCTTAAGAACAAGTTCCTACTCATAAAACACATGTATAATCTTGACCACTGTCTTTACAATGACCTTAGTGTCTTCCATTTAGATTCTTAAGAAATTCAATTACACTGCTCCACATATTCTAATGTTGTAGTCCTATAGGATGCATAAGATGCAATAGAATTACTCCCCCATCATCACCACACAAAATTAGGAGAATAAGCTATGGAGAACCTATTATAGAATTGGTGAACAGAACTTGTCATGTTAAGTTATGGGTTTTAAATAATCCACGAGTTCTCATTCAATAAGCTTCAAGTTCCACCTCAGTTTTGATAAATAAACCATTACTCCAACTACATTTTGTGATTCTAACTGATTTTATAACCGGCTACGTGATCAATCTTTTCTGCACAAATGTTCCTGATATCCTTGCTATTCACATGAGACACAGTGACTAACACTGTTAGGAATGATGCTATCTAAAGAGGCTTTATTATGTTCATAATTACTAGGTATTTGCAGTCAGTGGTGCTATCTTAAGAGCCTTAATTATGTTTATATTCATTAGAATTTTGCAAAACCAACTCTTCTCCAATTACTAGCAATTAACTTTTATTATTATTTTTCATCCAGAGGTCTGCCTCATCCAGGTCAAAGCCCTTGTCTAGTCATACTGTTTAGCTAGTTCTCCACAGGTGTCACTAAATGATTGTTTGGAGAAGTCTTGTAGTCCAGAAGGAACCATAACAATTTTTTTTTACCCCTGAGCTTTTTTCATAAGTGCAAATAATACTGTTCTAACACTAACATTGCTTAGAAATTAATAGCTTCTACAGATAGTATTTTAATTTTTCATGGTGATAGTCAACAAATAAACTAACTGGACACAATGTTGTTACACGTCCCTGCAGATAATTGTTGATTATTTTTATGGTGCTATATAAATGTACTTCAGAACATAATTTTCACTTAAAAGTCTGAAACACTAAGATTCTGTAACAACTTCAGTACGTGCCACCTCTTCGGTAATCCCCTTCTGATTTCCACTTGTGATATGATAGCACCTGTGCCAGTTACAGAAACTGTTCAGAGGAAAGCAGTATCAAAGAGATGTTTTCATTTTATTACCTGGAAAAAAAGCAGAGTTATCCAATCTATCAACGTCAGGACGCTAGTGATTATTCAGTCCTCATTTGGGGGACAGCTATGCTGACTACAAGGATAGCAGTGGTAATCATTAACAAGGCACTTTGCAGTAGGTGAGAAAGAAATGTAAAGAGAAGAAAGATTAAAAAAAGAAAAAAGTTTGTGCAATCTGTCAAAATGTTAAATTTCTATTTTCTGACTATCTAGCATTGTCTCAGCTAAACTTTGGGAAGAAACTCCAGAATCATGTATTCATTTGTTAGGAGGAAATGCTAGGAAAACTAGTTGTCATAGGCAAAAATCTAGGGATCCAAAATAAAGAATATGGGGTTTTTTGGTCCTTTGTTTCATAGTAAAGCCTCTTTCTTTGCCAAGTACCGAAATTCCTGATATCAGAATCCTCATCTGTCTATGGATATTATTAACAATTTACACAATATTATTAAAAAAGATCACCTCTGGTGCTTTTCAGGGAATAAAAGCCTCAACTGTTTCCGATGGAACTGGAGTTTCTCTACTGAAATACCTAAGCTGTCTTACAATACAAGTAATATAAACTGAGTTTAATATCAAATAAACACCCAGAGCTGAGGGACTAGGTACAGTTAGCTGTGATCCATGGAGGAGGTAGTTTAAGCTTAAGGTGTAATAAAAGACAATACATACTATTACCAGCTTTTTCTACATTGTAATTTTCTAAGGAAGTCTCTCTGATCCATGCATTATTTTGATGCAGAATAAGGTACTGACAAAGATAGAGCCCTCAGTGAATGTAATCTGAATTATCCAGGAAAAGATGGAGTTGCAATTGGCCCTGCAGTCATTACATATACTGGAACTTGTCATGATCTCATATAGCAGGAGGAACATCCCTCTGCCACACTGGCCAAAGAATTGAACGAAAAGTGTAAGTCAAAGCTCTAGATTAACTATTAAAATGTCCAATAATAGAATTCTTTGGGATATGTCTGCTGCAATAGGTCAAGACTCACACTGAATACTACTTATGGTAAATTATTCAACAGATTTTAGTCAAATGCATGGTCAGAAGGTCAATTCATGTCAGAGGGTTCACAGATTATTTGGGATGAGTTCTCAAAAACTGGGATATTTACAGAAAACTCAGGAAAAATTATAGCCTGTACATTTAGTTTACAAGATATAAATCTAGTGTCAGAGTCTGTCTAGATAGCTGCCTTCTTTAGGGCATAAGCAATTTTCTTCAAGATGCAACAAATGTAGAAACTCATGCTAAAAAGAGAAATGTATTTCGAACATCGAAGTTAGAGCTCCAGTCTAGGAAACTGAGAGAAAGTAAATCAATCAGAACTGGTTCTGCAGTCTCTGAGCAAAGTATAATTTACCCTAAATCACCAAAAAAATTTTCATAATGGTAAGAAGCAATTCTGATATGACTTCAATACAATCTGTACTCCTTAGGTATTTCGTTGTCATTTTCTCTAATTAAAGCTATGTATTTTCTTAATTATATTTCATATAACTATTTTTAAAAGTGTAGCTCTTTTACATTTGCTGTAAGTGTATATAGCCTGTGCTAATAAACTGTTCAAGTATTAAACCAAAATGTTATTAGTAAAATCTAAAACAAAGTGAAAAAAAGTTATTGCCTCATTACAAAAAAATGTTAATAATGTGTATGCAATAATATAATTTACTTCCAAAAAACAGCTCAGCCACAGGGATGAATTTTTATGTGTATATAAAAAGGAGTACTGATTTTTGTTGCCTGCATTCATGGGAAGTTACAGAGATTCCCCCACAGGGCTCTTCATTTACACAGCAGGAAAAACCCATCCGAATCAAAGAATCCTCAGAAGAAGTTTTAAATCAAACTGGAAAAATACAGATCACTAATGCCTTCTCATGGAGGAATTTTTACTGAAATAGCAACTGCTTGAATCGGCTGCCCTGGAGCCCCCACCTTCCCACAGCCCAGGACCTGATGTCAGCTCCAGGGCCGCCAGCCCCTGCCCCAGCGATGCCCGAGCCGGGCTGGTCTCCAGCTCCTCACAGCTCTGTCCTGCCTGGTCATGGGCCCTGCTAAGCCAGGCCCACCCACATCCCACGTCCTGGCCCAGCCTCGTCCCATCCCCAGGGAGGTGCCTGATGCCCAGACTGGGGCTGCCACCAGTCCCCAGTCCTGCCGGGGCTGGGACGGGCCCTGGCTGCCGTGCCCTGCGGTGCCGCGGGAGCTCTCGCGGCTCTCAGCCCAGGGACCTGCAGGCCCATGGCGTGCTCCCGTGGCTGTGACTTTCAGCGTGATCTCTACCACACACAGCGTAGACAAAACTTGTAACAGAGACCAGGGCTACAGTGTCTTTACTCAGGTGTTGCAATATCAAACAAATACCTTATTATCCCTCCCGTGTTATTCCTGTGGCCAAGCGCGGTGCCGGTACAGTCTTGTTGACTGTATATGTTCATATATGTTGACTGTTCAAATGTTCAATCTGCTCTTAACATGTTGCTCTTTATTTACATAGACTGAGCTCACAAGCATGATCGCATCACCCTGCCCTGGCCAGGTCTGCACATGAAAGTCAGAGCATCTCGTTCCAAAGAGTGAACAATCCTGAAATCCTGCATCTCATCACCTGAAATCTCCTCTCGTCACAAGTTCCTGAGGAAAGCTGTGAAAAGGCCTGGGTTTACAAGATAATCAGAGCTTGATGCAAAAGATGGAGGTACCAACTCAGAGCCCATCTCTCCTTAAAAATAATACACAATTTTAGAAAATACTTCTTAGCAACTTAAGCTGTCATCCTGCAGGCTGTGGCTGGGTATGCATTTACTTCTTTGTGAACATATATCCAGTTTTTAAGCTACAATGAATCTCTTCAGACATTTTCCAAGTGTAAAACAGAAAAATCTGAAAAGCACAGTAGGTCAAAAGTGTTAAGAATATAATGGAGCATTACAGAACTAGGTTTAGTGAAAATTTAAATCTCCCAATGGAGCGAAATGTGGCCTGACTAAAGACAGAAATAAGAAGAAAGATTATTTGCAATTTTTATTAATAGACTAGATCAAATAAAGTCTTTGTGCAACCGAAATGAAATTTGTTTCCACAAACCCATCTGATACTGGGAGAGATCAGCTAGTGAAAACCCTCATGGCAGTTTTCTTCTCTCATCTGAGCAGAACACAGCATCTGTGTTATCAAATTTATCATCTGGCAACCTATAATATATTCACATTTCTGAAGTAAGTGTGCACCTCATCATTAAATTAAATTAAATGTTTGCTTAATCATAAATTCATGAAGACAGCAATTAGAGGTCAGTGGGTGTGATAATTAAAGGTGTTTTTGGTTACCACATATATTTTTGAGGGAAGAAAGTAGTTTTATAACTCTAGCAGCAGAGTACATAGTTTTGGACTTCAATTTAATGAGAAGAGAAACAACCTTTAGCTTTACATGCCTCCTGAGTAGAAAGTAGAAGGTAACTGATTAATATTAATTTATACAGCTTTGGCTAGCTGCAAAAAAACACAGAGTGCAAGACTACTAGTTATATTTCTAGTGACACAAGGGAGCAGGGGTTTAGAGGTGACTACTTCTCTTAAGAGTAAATTCACGTTGCACATATGCCACCATCAGAAGTTGCAAACTCCAGCCTTCCCCTGCTAATTGCTGTCGCCCTCTCCTCCTCCTCACTGCCCTCTTTGCCTCCTCTTGCTACCTCTGCTGACCCAAGAGCTGAACTCTTTTATCAGTATGCCTTTATGTGCTTCAGTCAGAAGAGGCTTAAAAAATAAACAGTTCTTTGCTAGCTCATCTTATTTTGACTGCAGCAGTGTAGGAACCATTCATAGTATCAGGAGAAGGTGACTTCCACAGGGTCTGAGTGAAGGCAGTAACTTGTCAAGCTGCCGGGACTAATAGGGGGTCTTCCCCTGGCAGACATTCTCATGGACTCACTCGTCTAAGCCTGAAGTCTCTTGTATGAAGCATGGTTCAGACACATGAGAGCTTTTATTTCCCTTCTTCCCCTCTTTTTATTTTTTTACACAGAGGTAAGGAAGTTAAAAAGTAATTTGGTTTTGTCAAAAAAAATTCCCAGAAAAAAAAAATTTCTTCATTGCAAATTACCTGTCTGAAAACATGCAATGTTCACCAGCTCTGCTTTTGTAAATCAGGATTATTTTCTATATATAGTGTGGATATTTCCATAACTAAATCCTGGATGATATGATAAAACTTGCACTAAGCATAATGCTATAGAGTCTCAGAGCCCTCTTACATGAGATTTCATGTTAGCAATATGCTCCATCTTAAGATCCATAGGAAAGATATATATTAATTTTTACTAAAGAATTAAATGGTTTTGAGAATACACAAGATTTTATTTTTTCTTCTACATCATTATAGTAGATGCTAGAGAATTATCAGGAAGGAGTAAGTACAACAATATCCAGCCACTTGTTTACTAAAAACTATTAACTTGAATGATGTGACTCTCCAGGGGTTCACAGAGCTGCAAGAGAGAAATTACAGTTATGGAAGTGCAATTTTTTATTTCTTCCACATAAATCAAACAGCACTGATCTCATCTCTGTCACCTTGTAAATTCTCTGGCTTGGGGGAAACAACACACAATTTAAACACAGAAAAAATAGGAGAAAGATGAACCAGGGTAACAGACAATGTAATGCAGGCAAAGGGAGAAGCAGGAAAGAAACTGAAAGAATGCATACAAAGATTTTTAGAACTCTTCATATTTTTTTTGTATAATAATAGGTGTAATGGAATATATGAAAAGGAAAATACAGAAGAAAGGAGTGGGAAGAGGAGGATTTGTTACATGGCTGATTGATAGAGGCATCTTTCAGTGTAATCCTCTCACTCTGGTCATGCTGGAGACAAGAGGTATCCTTCTAAATGCATCCTGCTCTGTAAATAATTTCCTGATCCACACCACTTTCATTCTTTCCATAATGTACATTTAATCTAGAAAAAAATAGTCTCAGACATTCTGGCCTTAATTTGATGAATATTTAGTATGTATTCAGGCCTCTGACTCAGATCATGTCCTTCAATGGTTTCCTGATTAGGGATATTACCTGGATGGAGCCCTTGTGAGCCTTTCTCAATCAAGCATGCGTGGCGGTTGTATGCTGGCCTTGTTTCCCCAAATGGTGCATCGGTATGTCCCTTCAGGCTGTTATGCTGTTGGAAAGCACTTGTGTGTGCCTAAGGGCCCTTGGCATTAATGAAGTATAAAACAGAAGCACACAGGAACATACACGGTCATTTACGCAAGATGCTTTGCAGGGAGTTGTAAGGGAGGACAGTTATCTATCCAAATTAAGGGTCTATAATTTGGATAACTTCAGCCACCTGAGAGAGCAAACATGATTATCTCAGGGTCAGAAATCACCTTTTGAAGAGGACTTCCTCACATGTGGTCATCAACACTGCAGTGTCTCACATTATATGGTATGGGTCCAGAAATAGACATCTGCTAGATTAGATGAATGGTTTCTCTCCATTGACTTTAAAGATAAATCTGTTTGTACTTTATTATGCAATAGTAGATGTTTATTTGTTGATAGGACCTATTTTTGTTTTTGTTTTTTATGGGTTAACTGGTGATTTGAGAACTGAAAAGGTAACTCAAATTGAGTTAAACTCAAATTGAGGTTTATTGGGATTGCACAGCAAGGTTTTGGTAGTATGGGGGCTACAGGGATGGCTACTGGGCGAAGCTGCTAGAAGCCTTCCCCATGTCTGATAGAGCCAATGTCAGCCGGCTCCCAGACAGACCCGCCACTGGCCAAGGCCAAGCTCATTAGTGATGGTAGCACCTCTGAGAGAAGGGGTAAAAAGTTGCCGCATAACAACAACCGCAGTCAGAAGAGAGAGAATATGTGAAAGAAACAACTGTGCAGACACCCAGGCCAGTGCAGAGGAGGGGCAGGAGGTGCTCCAGGCGCCGGAGCAGAGATTCCCCCACACCCGTGGTGCAGCCCATGGGGAGGCAGCTGTGCCCTGCGCCCAGGGAGGGGCACGGTGGGGCAGACACACACCTGCAGCCCGTGGGGGACCCCACGCCGGAGCGGGCGGATGCCCAAAGGAGGCTGTGACCCTGCAGAAAGCCTGAGCTGGGGCAGGCTCCTGGCAGGACCTGTGGCCCCATGGAGAGAGGAGCCCCCGCTGGAGCAGGTTTGCTGGCAGGACTTGTGACCCCGTGGGGGACCCGCGCTGGGGCAGCCTGTGCCTGAAGGGCTGCACCCCCCAGGAGGGACCCGCGCTGGGGCAGGGGAAGAGTGTGAGGAGTTCTCCCCTAGGAGGAAGGAGCGGCAGAGACAATGGGTGATGAAGTGACCTCAACCCCTATTCCCCATCCCTCTGTGCCACTGGTGGAGGAGGAGATAGAGACATCAGGAGTAAAGTTGAGTCCAGGAAGAAGGGACGGATGGGGAGAAAGTGTTCCTAAGATTTAGGTTTTATTTCTCATTACCCTACTCTGATTTGACTGGTAATAAATTCAACTAATTTCCTCAAGTTGAGTCTGTTTTGCCCATGACTGTAACTGGTGAATGATGTCTCCCTGTCCTTATCTCAACCCACAAGCCTTTCATTACATGTTCTCTCCTCTCTCCAGCTGAGGAGGAGTTGACAGAGCAGCTTTGGTGGGCACCTGGCGTCCAGCCAGGGTCAACCCACCACAAACAGAAGAACATAACCCAGTAATGTTGGACTACTGATTTCAGTGATTTATCAGTCAAGACTCTCTCTCCTTTACTTTTTGCTCTCAAAAATGCACAGGTACTTTACTTTAAAAAAAAACCCCAAACAAAAACAAACAAAAAAATGAGGGTCCTGCTTTTAAGTGTAGTAGCTGGCGAGGGGGTGAGGGAGGCGGGAGAAGGATATTTTAAGTCGTTTTATTTTTCTCCATATTTACAGTACTCTCGAATTTCAAAGATTAATCTTAAAATTTTCAAAATTGTTCTTTTTCCAAAGGCAAAATGAAACATTAAAATGCACATTTGGAATAAATGAATCAAATAGGCTGCAGACCTTTTGTGGACCTTATAAGTGATTAGTTTTGCTGGAGTTCAAAGCACAGACTTTCAGTTTATTGGAATGCTAATGAAATTTTAATTATAATATAAAATATAATTTTTTCCTCTAAAACATTATTAATGCTATTTCTGAGATTACTGTTGCAACCAGAATGCTGTTTTTTTCATTAATCTACCGGTTTGCTGCTGAATTTACATTTAAATCTCCCCCTTCACCCAGTTTATATCTCACTGCTCCACCAAGTTTAAAGTCTATCTAAAATTTTATGACAGCATAAGTATATTACTGCAATTAAAATATCAATAAAACAACCTATAGTGCCATTTTCACTGTTTATACCATGCTGGCAAAATACAAGGATTAAAGTGAACACGGATTTTTTTTATGATTTAATTGTGCACAGGGAGACTCCAACCAGTTTGACCAGAAAGATTTGATAACATTAATCAATACAACTAGACCAAAAGCAAAATGGATACTGAATCCTATTAATAATGCAATTACTTTTCACTAATACAGTACCCTTTTTTCCCCTTTCCTGTCACTGGTAAGCCATGTACTGCAGATTAGTTTTGTTGCCATTTCTGTATCACCTCTTGTTCTGCAGTCACCATCATAGCATCTAAGTTCCTGCCAGTCATTCTTTAAGCAGCCTAACTACTGTTTGCCACATTATTTTTCTCTTGTAATCTCTAGGGAGAAGAAATGTAGCTCAAAGTGTGCTTTATTCCAGAAAATTGAACTTTTCAACAAAGCTTAATTCTGATGCAGATTTTTGCTTTCAGAATTATTGCCTGCTATAAATCCTACCTTAGAGTTGGCAACATCAGTATAGGTTGATAAAGGTTTTAGCTGTCTTGCATATCCTCAGAGTGGAAGGGAAAAAAAGCGCTACATTTTATTAGATCTATTTCAGTGTTCTCTTCCCTCTAGAGAGGTCTGACTCCTCACTTTCCATCTCTTACTGTAGTGAAAACTGCTTGAAAACCCAGGCGATCTCTGTGGGAGATGAGGACAAGGACTGTTTATGAGCCACGGCTTGGTTACCAAGATTCTAGCATACCAAGACAGTGATTCACCGCACTCCTTGACTTCTTGTTCTGTGGGTGGAGTGTCTTTTAACAGCTATCGATACTTGATTGCTCCCCACCCCACCTTCTTGATCAACAGCTAATTTGAGATACACATGCACACAACTAAATATCTTGATGAGTTCAATCTGTTCCAGATTTAGTAAAACTCACTACAATGTCAGTAAAACCTGGTTAGTGACATGCAGGGTGTACTTTTATAGAATGCAAAGCAGTTTTACAATATCTAATGTATCCACAATGTGTCTCATTGTGAATTCAAGATTCTCCTGCATGTATTCATGGATAGGTAAATAATCCCTGATATTACTCAGTTTGAAGTCAGTAAATAACTGTGTCTGTGGGATGCATTGGGAAGGTAAAGGATATTTGATGGAGTGATAATCTTTGTCTGCCTTCCAAGTCAGAAAATTGAAAGGTTTTTCCTAGGTTTTGTTTATAATAGTAAAGAATTAAGAGTATATCTTTTCCAATTTCATTAAGTCTAATATTCTGCCTTTTAAATTCCTGGTGGATAGGGTTCTACACCTAATCCTGGTAATTTACAATTCAAGATAATGCAGAATTCTAACAGGATTCATGTTTTAGCAACAGAAATAATATTTTTTAATTAACTTTAACCTAATACTTCCTTGTTCAGAGCTTTTTCCTATAACAACCAATAAATGGTGTCACTGATGTACCAAATTTGACCTGCATGAACTTCTGAGGTTCTGATTTAGGTTTATGCAAAAGTGCTGAAACTCCCACCAATCTGAGAAAATAACAAGTCATTTTGCTGCTAACAGCTGTAGGAAATTATTTATGTGCTATTAAGTTGGGAAGAGAGTATATTGCCAAGGTTAAATGATGAGGCATGGAGTTATTGCAGAGAGCATTACGAACCTACATTTTAAATGTAAATCTTTCATCTAGGCAGGTTGAATTACTGTTCAGCTTTAAATTCTCCTTTATTTCAAAATACCTTGAATGCATGTGAGCATTATGTGGTATTTTTCCTTCATCTTCCCTTTCTATTCCTCATTCTTAGGTGCTTGTATTCTGCTGTATTCTCCATCACGACTTCTGCCTTGCTTTCAGAAAAAACTTTTATTCAGTAACTTTGCATTTCATAGGACTGCTAGGATATCTGAAACTGGGCACACAGATGTTTGTGTTGTCAGCCCAAATAATCAAGATACATGGAAATGAAGGAAAAAGGAATCCTGCCTCTGACCATAGTGTAGTGATGGACCTGCTTTATATTTCCATTGTAGCATGCCTTGAAGCTGCTTTGTGCTCCATGAACTGTGACCCTACTTGCACATTACTCCATCAACTTTTATGACCCCTCTATTCTGTTACTGTATTCAGACAACAAACCTGTAGTCTACCACTGGTATTTCCTGCACATAAGCAACATTCCTGATTCTATATAACACACAAATTACTTTCCCTTCCACCTTGCTTAGTCCTGTCCCAAAACTTTATCCTAAGGGCAAGTAATGTGAGCTACTGAGGTTTCCACCGTGCTAATTTGATCCTAGAGAATATGTAACTGTGACTTTTGAATTAGTGTCTATAATTTTACGATACTAATAGCTACACCATCTTTGAAAGCAGAGAAGAAAACTGCAGATAAGACAAATTAGGAAAGAAAGCAGATAAATGGACAAATCAGTCTGGGTTATTAGAGGTCTGATAATATAATTTCAAAGAGTTTCAGAATTTTGATTTCATGAAGTAGGAAATGATGAAGAAAAAAATATGATTGAGTGTTGAAATTTGAGGGAAAAATAATCTGGTAGATGTTTAATAACCCATCTTAAAATCTACTAACTCAGAGTGATCAACAGTGATAGCTTTGCAGAAGATGCATTAAAACTCAGGGTAAAATGTAGAACAAATGAATTCTGAGGAGAGAAACAGAGAATAAGTAATAAGTGCCCTTTAATTTTGAGTGATGAATTAGAAGACTTTCACACCAAACTCAGCAACTCCTCCCAGACAACAAAATTGCATGCAAGTAGATTAAGTAAAGCAAAGGAATAGGATTGCTTTACATGGGTCCTTCTAACCTGCTAAATATGTACAAAGCTATATGGAGTTCTTCTCTCAATTAAAGCTCAAGTAATAGACTGCCAGCAGCACATCACTTTCTGTTACTGTTTTTAGTTGATAGATATCTGTCAATAAGTTAATTCCAAGAGCACTTTCCGCTATGTCGCTAGCAAGTGTCAGTTTTCTGTCAACAGTGTAACAGCAAAAATGGCACACACTTGTTAATTCTGGCAGCACTGCACATGCCAGGAACTTCTGAAACATATGATCCCATCTAGTCCCCCTCAGTTAAGCAGGAATGGTATAAAACAATACTTTGATGACAGACTTTTATAAAGAATTTAGATTCTTTAGCTCAGTGGTGTGATCTGCTTAGACGATATTCTTTTTTTGGAGTCAGTAACAGATGTGCAATGAAATAGCAGAGTTTATTCTGCCTGGTCAATCTGTGCACAAAATATCCCTCTGTAATTTTGTTTCAAGGATGCAATGATGAAGACACCCTCGTTTGTTTAATCCCTACCTTCTTTGCAGCATGAACAAGAACCATGATTTTAAAAATAAAATGGAGAACCTTCACCAGAAATACCTGCAGACGCTCAAGTTCTCTCACACAGGCTGCCTCTTAGGTCCTTTGCTCTGCAACAACTTGTGCTATTCATCTAAGTAACCAACACATGGTCACGTCCTGGGTGACCGTTAGAATCATAGGACTATCTTCTCATTGCTTCGATGACTGTTCATTGCCAGCATCCTTAGCAATGAAACGTACTGTTTTGCTAACTTTTAAAATCATGCTCTTAGAATCAGAAAGGAATAATACCTTCAGTTTGAGGTGAGCTAGCTTTTGGTTGCTATGACTTCCCTACCTATAACTGCTTAGCATTTCCTTGTTAGGTGGAGTTAAATATTGTATTTAAGATTAAGTCAGTGGAGCTGAGGCTATAAAGCACCTTGTGGAATCAGACAAATAATATATGGTAATAGTCATATATTGTAATCATATGGCTACATGAATCCTCCCAGGGTCCCTCTCATTCGAATGTGATAGAAGGGAGGCTGCTGCGGGTCTGTGCTCTCCATGTGCCCCCAGTGAGGCTGAGCGTATTCCCAGCTGGTGCATATGCACACACACACACAGACATACATGGCCAAACACACCAGCACTCACATAAACACCCACAGAACTCACACAGACATGAACAACGCAGATGGCCTCATGCCGTTCCTCCTCCCAGGGTGGTTGGGATTGGAGTCAGGATATATGCACGCCCTCACTCTTGATTCCTTGAATACTAATACAGATTTTAAATCTATCCATTATCCATGGTCCATTCCCACACACAGGCTGAGGCTTTGGGTGTTTCTCTATATGGATCTCTTCCCACACTGGCTGGTCCAACCTGAAGTTCACAAGCAATCTGCACACACCATCTCAGGGAGTGACCCACACAGAAAATAGAATGGATTTAATAAGAAGTTATGACAGGCTGTGGTAATCAACCACCAGATTTGACAGGCTTTTGCCTACTTGCCCTTTTTATTCTCCTTTTTCTCCCTGACCCAGCTTGATCCCTCCCTTCCCCTACTTTTGATCCTTCCCCTAAATGTTTTGCACATTCTCACAGTTACCTGAAGACACCCTGTAGTATTATACCATCTTCAAATTCTCTCTGCTTCGCCTCAAAATCCTCTTATGCCTTCATCCAAAATAAACCCTGTACATCTTTGGAAAATTATCCCCCTTAGTTTGTATGGCATTCCAGGAAGTCACTTCTTTCCTTGAGTCATACTGTCAGGTGAGACAAGAGACAATGATCTAACTATTGTTCTTTGACAGTCTTAAGAGTAGATGACTTGGTGTGCTCCATACTCACTGATCAGGTTACTTGCTGAGTGCCTTGGCCTGTCATAATTTCTTGGATGCTTGCTGAGTCTGTTTGCACTGTGATTAGCTTTTTAATCACATAACCTAATAAAAAGAGGTAGTCTCATCTGTCATCACACAAATATAATGAAATATGCAATATATATATTATATTCTTACAAGGAATGAAAATAAACTGTTATCAACATGAGGAGCATTCTGTTTATTAATTTTCATGCACAATTTTCCAAGAACTATTTTTCTTAACATGTTCAAGACATTTTGAAAATCTTGTTCATGTGAAAGCCTTTGTCAGTGTGGCGATATTCTGATAATCATTATTTTTATTCCTGACTTCTACAAAATTTTCAGAAATGGCAATTACAAAGCTCATGTATTTTCAGTTTTGAGTTTAATTTATATTCATTTTATTTATCAGTACAATCTCCTTCATTTATCAATACAAATCTCCAATATGAATTATATTATTGCTTTTATAATCACAATGCAGATAAAATGCATCCATGTCTGTAAAATACTTATCTTCTGTGCACCAAAGAACATAGTAGAATGATAGAATCAAAATTAATTACTTCCAAAAAATTGTAAGACATAGAATTGTTCATGCCTCTCCTAAAATTTTTCATAATTCTGCTGAAATACAATGCAAATACAAGACTGTGACTGCAGAAGTTCAACATGTAAAGGGTGGAATAAGGTATGAGTTTAGAGACTCAAGCAGAAGATAGCATCACAAATGACTGCCATATATCAAAACACTCTTCTCATGACTACTGTAGATAATCTTGAAGGTCTCTTTCCCTTACACACTGATTATGCCATAATAGCAAACTTTGATTAGGATAGAAAGGCAATCTTTTTATCTTGCAAGCCTGACAAATCAGTCAACTTGTTTTTAAGAGAGTCTTAGTTCAAAAATCCTTCTGCATGTTTTCTTAATTTATGCATAGCTTCAGGATTCAGAGACAGAAAAAAAGCCTGCAGTGCAATCCCCAGTGAACAACTGATATGCTCACATGCATTTAGGTCAATGAAAACTCTAGAATTTAGGCTAGTATAAACAAAGTTGCCTAAATTTAGCTGAATCATCACTTCATTAGGTATTCCTTTTTATTTTTACATCAGATATAAATGAACACAGGCATTTAAAAAACTATTTTCTTCTTTTCATAGACACATCTTTTGAATGTCATGCTTAATATTTTTGTATGATACAACCATTTTGGTTCCCATTGGATAGGTAAAGTCTTTAGAGGCTTAAGGAAAAAAAAAGGTTATAGCAACATTCTTCAAAAAAATAAAAGATTTTTTGTCTACAAGATGATATCTGATGCGCTCTACACTTAGGTTCAGACTTCAATGGCAAAATTCAGTGCAAAATTAAAGTGTCTAAATTTAGCTCTGCGTGTATAGGTACCTCTAGGTATGCCACATATCTAAATCCCCAAGAAGTCAATGAATATATAATTACTACAGTCAGTGAAATTTAGAACTCTGGTAGAAGTTGACCCTAAAGTAAATACCTAGGTCTTAAATTCAGTTGCCCACATAGAGACACTTAATTCTGTATAACAGGCTCTAGAACAACCAAAGTCATCTTTGTGAGGCTGGTGGATCTAGTACAGGACACTTGTATACTTTAGGATCAGCAACAGACAGACAGTATGCCTTAGAGCACCTCGAATTCCACTAAACACTCATGTGTGGGCAACTGAACAAAGCCTCAGATCTCTTTTGGCTGCAGTGGTTGCCATGTCTGTAGACAGTGATGGCTTGAGATCTACATGTAGTTCTCCGATTTCTGAATTGAATCCTTCACTGATTACAGTGAGTAATGCAGCGAGCTCTTCTTACAGGACTTTCTATAATGTGGTCTGGTCATACTGCATCAATTTATTTTTTGTATATTGGATTGTATACAAATAATGGAATTCAGTTAGGGCTCACCATCAAATCTACTGTTTGTGAAACTAGATTCAAAAGTTATCTTGAGTTTTTCAGCCACCAGTTTAGATTCCTGTATCTATAACTGAGATTCACAAAATCCTTTTCAGTTCCCATTCAATTCTAGAAGCAGCACAAGGTCTCCAGTTTCCAAAATATTAGATGGAAGTCACATAAACACCTTGCTTTTGATTGTGTACATCATCTTCATTCCTACCTCTTCAAAATTGCAAGCATCAGTATTTTTTCTGCCCAAATCTACTAACGGACTCAGAGCAGAAAGGTTCTTAGAGAATTCATGGCTAACAGGCTCCACACACGTGATTAGATTGAAGGTGACCTATTTTGTCCAACATACTCAATGACTAAAAGAATGTCAGAGATCCTACTTCATTCCTGTCTTGAGTCTATCAGGAATCAACCTCCCATCACACATTTCTGAGAAATCACTAACCACTGCTTCCTAAAGTGATACTTAAATACTAGCACATATCTTGCTAAATATCTGTTGAATCCTATTGAGATAGTTTCCTACTTCCAGTGCTGGACTGTGTCTCTGTACTTAGATGCCTCTTCCCTTGCAGACTCTGTAAATTACTGAGGTTTTGTAGTAGTCACTACTGAACATTATAAATAATTTTTCTTGTATCTGCTCCAAGTTTTCTTCTGTAGATCAACTATATCATATAGTTTGGTTTATTATTTCTATGCCACAGAAATGAAGCACTAGAGAAGCCATTCAACACTATTTTCCCTCCCCAGATCAGTGCAACATTATTCCCTATTGAGATCTTCAAAGTACATTTCCAGCTATAAACTATTCTTTCTTTTTTTATACTTGCAAAATCGATTTATTCCAATATGCTGAACTATCTTTTTATAAAAAATGTTCTGAACAGTATTTACATATCTGGCACTGAAGAATTAAAGACAAATAACTTTTCTAATTTAAGTTCTCATGCTAGTTAAGAAAAAGAATCTTAAGGAAACTTCAAATGAACTACATATACCTGTTTGCATATCTTAGAACTATGCCCGTTGTTTTCTATGAAGGACACACAAGAACTTGAATAGATGGGGTTTTCCTAAGACTATTGGCTTTTTTTCTAAAATGAAACTAGTTTTTAATTCTTCACAGATCAGTGATTGACATAGCTTGAATTTTAGTCTTTTTAGCCGTTTTTCCCTCTTGCAGCCCAACACTTGCTAGAATCATACTGAAAAAAATTATGAATGAGCATTTCTGTATACAGAAGCAGTTTCTCAAGGCAAAAAAATGTTTTGTATCTATAGCATAATGTAGAAAAGAGAGAGCTTAAATCACTCAGTGCATGAATGATATATTGGTGACCTTTGTAATATACTAATGGTTACACATTTATTAAAATAAGACTAAATTATCAAAATACACCTCAAACAAATCTGTAGGGTGCTAGTGTTACATGCAAAGTGTTTCTAATTTTCTTTAATCTGCACTGGAGAAATAGACAAAGTGCTCCATTTGAGAAAATATATTCAATGACTGGTAAAGCTCATTCTGGAAGAGGGCATGTTGACTGATAGAAGGGAGGGAAAACATTTCTTATCTGTTTTTTACAATTATCACTGCCACACTATTTCATAAAATTCAGAAGGGAAGAGAATAATATCTTTGATTGTTCATTGGCACAAATATATGTAGAAAGAGAATGAAGAGTTCCACATGGCTCCTGGCTTGCCATATATTTATATTGCAAATACAGATATATTTTTAAAGGCACAGAGAGACTGAAAGGATTCCTCTTAGCACTTGAGTTATGACAGGTGAAACACTCCGAAGAAGACAACTCCTTTAGAACCATACAGATTCAGTATGAAGGGCTGGACGGATACCTCAAAAAAACCCAAGAGCTGTTTTGATTCAGCTTCCACTGAAATATGTCAGAATGCCTGGTATACATTGGGTCATAATTCAGCTGAGTTTGGCTTTGCTAAGGATCAAAAAATGTAGACAAGCCACATATAGAATTTTAAAAAATAAATGTTAACACTATGAAATAAAGAGACCGTAGAATCATAGAACAGTTTAGGTTGTAAAAGACCTTTAAGTCCAACTGTTAACCTAGCACTGCCAAGTCCACCACTAAACCAGGTCCCTAAGCACCACATCTACACACCTTTTAAATACTTCCAGGGAAGTGACTCCACCACTTCCCTGGGCAGCCTGTTCCAATGTTTGACAACCCTTCAGTGGAGAAATTATTCCTAATATACAATCTAAAACTCCCCTGGCACAACTTGAGGCTGTTTCCTTGTGTCCTACTGCTTGTTACTTGGGAGAAGAGACCAACACCCATCTCACTACATCTTCCTTTCAGATAGTTGTAGAGAGAGATAAGGTCTCCCCTGAGCCTCCTTTCCTCCAGGCTAAACAACCCCAGTTCCCTCAGCCACTCCTCATAAGACTTGTGCTCTAGACCTTGCACCATGTTTGTTGCCCTTCTCTGGACGCACTCCAGCACCTCAATGTCTTCCTTGTAGTGAGGGGTCCAAAACTGAACACAGTATTCTAAGTGTGGCCTCACCAGTGCCATGTACAGGGGTGTGAGAGATGAGAAACCAGGCCTGCGAGAAACTAAGAAAGCAAAAGTTGAGGCCTGAGAAAGCAAAAGTTGAGGCTGATTGAAGAAATGCCTCAAACACTCACAAGACGGAACTATGAGTCACAGGGTGCATTCTGTGGAGGTGGAAGCTGAAAAGGCTGCCCGAATAACACAAGACGCAGCTGTGGAGACAGGACGGCCCTGTTCTGGGGCACCTGGGCAAATTTCAAGGGCCATTTGTCTGGTGAATGACCTTTGCTTCATTATCTACAAAATGCATATTAAAGTTAACACCCCTCAATATGCTAATGAAGTCTAACATGATCATGCTAATTACATCATCCCATGAAACACCTTACCCCTCCCCATACATGGGATACGTAAGTATGTGGGTTGACCTATGGGGCAGACCCAATGAAAGTGGGTATAAATCAAGGTAGGGGAAAGAAAGGGGATACCTGGAGAGAGCAGTGAAGCGAAGAAGACAGATGCAAATGAAGAAGATGGCCACCTCCTGGAACCCTCGCTAGAAGGATTGGCGCAGAAACCTGGACCAGTGATCCGTATTTCCCCATTCCCTTTATCTCACTCTTTTCCCTTTCACATTAAGAAATGCAAGCCATATTGTATTGCTTGCCACAACTTGCTATATACTTAGCCAATTATTGTGTGTTCAATTAGTACATTGTGGGTAGTTAATAAATGTTTGGACTTTGACACTTGTCAGCTCCACTGGGGATTTGCGAATCTGAGTCATTTTTCTCCCTCATCTGAGCGGGACATGACAAGGGGGACGATCAGTTTCCTAGTCCTGCTGACCACACTATTTCTGATACAAGCTAGGATACTGTTGGCCACCTTGGCCACCTGAGCTCACTGCTGGCTCATATTCAGCCTGCTGTCAACCACCATGCCCAGGCCCTTTTCTGCCAGACAGCTTTCCAGCCACTCCTCCCCAGGCCTGTAGCGCTGCTGGGGGTTGTTGTGGCCCAAGGGCAGCCCCCGGCATTTGGCCTCATTGAAACTCCTCCAGTTGGCCTCAGCCCATGGCTCCAGCCTGTCCAGGTCTCTCTGCAGAGCCTCCCTGCCCTCGAGCAGATCAACACTCCCACCCAACTGGGTGTCATCTGCAAACTGACTGAGGGTGCACTCGATCCCCTCGTCTAGATCATCAATAAAGATGTTAAACAGGAGTGGCCCCAAAACCGAGCCCTGGGGGACACCACTCGTGACCGGCCGCCAACTGGATTTAACTCCATCCACCACAACTCTCTGGGCCCGGCCATCCAGACAGTTTTTTACCCAGTGAAGCGTGTGCCCATCCAAGCCATGAGCAGCCAGTTTCACCAGGAGAATGCTGTGGGAAATGGTGTCAAAAGCCTTGCTAAAGTCAAGGTAAACAACATCCACAGCCTTTCCCTCATCCAATAAGCAGGTCACCCTGTCATAGGAGATTGGATTAGTCAAACAGGACCTGCCTTTCATAAACCCATTGTCCTGGTTTCGACCAGGATGGATTTAATTTTCATTGGAGTATTTCATACCACGTGATGTCATGCCCAGGTGGGGTGGGGGCTAGCTCTCAGGCTTGCTCTCTTGCCACACGCTGTCTGCTTGTCGGGCAGTATTGTTGCTGTGGGGGGCAGTCGCTGCGTTCAGTAAGACACTGTTGTATTTTACCCATTTTCTTTTGAACTCACTATTGTTACTCTTGTTCTTTTGTTATTAGTAAATTCTTTCTTTTTATTCAACCCACAAATTCTCTTCTTTTGTCCCTCCCTTATCTTACCAGAGGGAGGAGGGGGAGGTGAATGGCTGGCCACGCGGCATCTGGCTGCCAGCTGAGTTCAAACCTCCACACCCATGCTGACTGGGCCTGATCACCTGGTTATCCTCTATATGCTGTGTGATGGCACTTAAGATGATCTGCTCCATAACCTTCCACAGCACAGAGGTCAGGCTGACAGGCCTGTAGCTCCCCGGATCATCCTTCTGGCCCTTCTTGTAGATGGGAGGCACATTTGCTAATTCTAGTCAACTGGAACTTCCACAGTTAGCCAGGACTGCTGATAAATGATGGAAAGTGGCTTGGTGAGAACTTCTGCCAGCTCTCTCAGTACCCTTGGGTGGATCCCATCTGGCCCTGTGGATGTGTGTGTGTCTAAGTGGTATAGCAGGTTGCTAATCATTTCCTCTTGGATTATGGGGTCTTCATTCTGTTCCCTGTCCCTGTTTTACAGCTCGGGGCGCTGGGTATCCACAGAACAACTGGTTTTACTATTAAAGACTGAGGCAAAGAAGTCTTTAAGTATTTCAGCCTTTTCCTCAGCCTTTGTCACTATATTTCTGCACACATCCAATAAAGGATGGAGTGTCTTTAATCCTCCCTTTGTTGCTAATGTATTTATAGAAAAGTTTTTCATTGTCTTTTATTGCAGTAACCAGATTAAGTTCTAGCTGGGCTTTGTCCCTTCTAATTTTCTTACTCCATAACCTCACAACACCCTTGTAGTCCTCCTGAGTTGCCTGTCCCTTCTTCCAAAGGTCATAAACTCTTCGTATTTTCCTGAGTTTCAGCCAAAGCTCTCAGTTCAGACAGGCTGGTCTTCTTCCCCACTGGCTCATCTTTCAGCACATGGGGGGAGGGCCTTCTGTGCCTTTAAGATTTCCTTCTGGAAGAATGTCCAACCTTTCTGAACTCCTTTGCCCTTCCTCCCAAGAGACTCTGTCAACCAGTCTCCTAAACATGCCAAAGTCTGCCCTCCAGAAGTCCAAGGTAGCAGTTCTGCTGACCCCTCTCCTTACTTCTCCGAGAATTGAAACTATCATTTTGTGATTGCTATGCCCGAGATGGCCTCCAACCACCACAACACCCACAAGTCTTTCTCTGTTCATGAACAACAGGTCCAACAGAGTGTCTTCCCTAGTTGGCTCAGTCACCAGCTGTGTCAGGAAGTTATCTTCCACACACTCCAGGAACCTCCTAGACTGTTTCTTCTCTGCTGTATTGTATTTCCAGCAGACATCTGGTAAATTGAACTCCCCTATGAGAACAAAGGCTTGTGAGACTTCTCCCAGCTGCTTATAGAACATTTTGTCTGCATCTTCATCCTGGTTGGGTGACCTATAACACACTCCCACCATGATATCTGCCTTGTTGGTCTTCCTCTTGATTCTTGCCCATAAACACTGCACCCTATCACCACCATCATAAAGCTCTAGACAGTCAAAACACTCCTTAGCATACAGGGCTCCCCCACTGTCCCTCATTCCTTGACTATCCCTTCTGAAGAGTTTATTGCCATCCACTGCAGTGCTCCACTTAAGACCCACTATGCATCATGAGTATTCTACTACCATTACGGTATTCAGTTGCCTGAACATAGGCATTCAGTATAATTTAATCTCCTAGACTCCCAAAAGGATTTTCCCATGCCCCTCCAAACCCCTCCTAGTCTGACAGAAGTGATGTATATAGCATTAAATGCCCATTTTTATTAACACCAAGAGTAAGATTAATTTAATGTACCTCTGGGCATTTAGATAACCGGATCACCTAGACAGTAGTTGGCAGAGAAAGAGGGGTCTCAGGTGGGACACTCATACCATCTGAAGATATGTATTTTAGAAGGCTGGGAGGAATTCCCTTTTTCTTTTCAGAGGTTATTGAGGGAACTCACATCTCCAAATTATACAAATTTTAAATAGGTAAATTTAGGTGAAATCTACTATAAACCAGTACTTTAATCTAATTTAATCTAATCTAATTTAATCAAATCATGTTCCCTGGTGGTCTAGTGATTAGGATTCGGTGCTCAATTCCTGGAAACAGTCCTTTGTGGAGCTCAATGTATGGGACATGAGGAACATTCAATGGGATACATACCATTGTATCTATTTCTCATAACTGAAGTCCCTTCTTACCAACATCTACAATTTATACTACATACTTAAGCCATCTTTATATGCAACATAAATGTTTATACATTCTCCTTAACTACTATCCACTGTCCCTTAACAGATAGATATTATTCTTCCATTCCATGGTCTTCCATCACTTCCCCAAATGTTTATAAGAGTAGGTGATGACTTGGGTCCCATCTGTCAAGATGGGTGCTTAGCACAGAAGAAGCAGCATGTTCAAGTATTGGGTTCCTACATCATCTTGGTTTGGGACCACTTGCCCAGTTCTGGCCAGATCTCCCCATTCTTCTGAATCAATCACCAAATACACCCATGTCCTTGAGAAAAGATGGTGCCATGAATGGATTTAACTTTGCTCAAGTGAGAAGCAATCCACCCTGCCTTCCCCAGCCACTTCCTTATGTGCATGCCCTTGTTCTGATTTTGGCCGGGATAGAATTGATGTTCTTCATGCTGGCTAGTATGGGGCTATGTTTTGAATTTGTGTTGAAAACAGTGTTGGTAATACAATGACATTTTAGTTATTACTGAGCAGTGCTTACACAGTGTCAAAGCCTTTTTTGCTCCTCACACCAGACCACCAGTGATAAGGCTGGGAGTGCACAAGAAGTTGGGAGGGGACACAGGTGGGACAGCTGACCCCAGCTGACCAAAGGGATATTCCATACCAGATGGCATCATACTCAGTTTTTAAAGCTGGGGGAAGAAGAAGGAAGGGGAAGATGTTTGGAGCAATGACATTTGTCTTCCCAAGTAACTATTAGGTGTGATGGAGCTCTGCTTTCCTGGACATGCCTGAACACCTGCCTTCTGATGGGAAATAGTGGATAAATTCCTAACTTGGTTTTGCTTGTGCGGGCAGATTTTGCTTTACCTATTAAACTGCCTTTATCTCAACACATGAGTTTTCTCACTTTTATCTGTCTGATTGTCTCTCCCATCCCACCAGAGGGGAGTGAATGAATGGCTGTGTGGATCTTATCTGCTGACTGGGGTTAAAACATGTCAGCACTATGGGGACCTTATATCCTCCCATAGTATGTAAGGGTTTTGTTTGGATGGGACCAGGGTGGTTAGCAGAGATCCTCTGGTGTTAGCCAGCCAAATGGCTTCTGCTAAATTTATATACCAGTGCTTCCCTGCCCCATTGCCTAATGCTTTCAACATAGTCTTTAACAGTCCATTATATCTCTCAATTTTTCCAGAGGCTTGTGGGTGATCCACACAGCCAATGCCATGTTTCTTGGCCCAGGAGGTTATGAGGTTATTTTGGAAATGAGTCTCACTGTCTGACTCAATTCCTTCATGGTTACTACCTGTGTTGGGTTTGTGTGTGATGGGGGTTTTGGTAGCAGGGAAGGGGGCTACAGTGGTGGACATCCATGAGAAGCTTCTCAAAGCTCCCCCAGCTCCAAGTCGGACCTGCCTCTGGCCAAAGCCAAGTCAACTGGCGATGGTGACTGTGCCTCTGTAATAGTGTATTTAAGGAGGGAAATCTGAGACGGGGGTTGGGACTTTGAGAAGGAGTTATGAGAAGGACACCTATGTGAACATAAAGGTCAGTGGAAGGAAGGGGTGAAGGTGCACCAGAGCAGGGAGCCCCCCAGTATCCCATGGTGAGACAGTAGGGCCACCCCCCCCACCACCCATGGAGGTCACCAGAGGATCAGAGATTTGCCTGCAGCCTGTGGAGGACCCCACGCTGGAATAGGTGGCTGCACTAGGCTGGGACCCTATGGAAAGAAGAAACCCCTGATGTTGTAGTTAGGCAGTGGAAGGACTGAAACATGTGGAGGTGACCCACGCCAGAGCATCTTGAGAAGAAGGTATCCTGTGGGGAGGACTCATGGCAAAGAGAATTTGTGAAGGACTGTGTCTGCTGAGAGGGATGTCATGTGGAACAGGGGGAACAATGCAGAAGAGTGCTCCCTTCCTCCTCGGAAGAAGGAGTGGTGGACTGAATGCACCCCATCCCCTGCCCTTGTGCATCTGGGAGAGGAGGTAGAAATATTTGGAACAAAATCTGGGCCCAGGGAAGTAGGGAGAAGTAGGGGGAGGTGTTTTAAGATATGGTAAGGCTTCTCAGTGTCCCATTCTGTCTGTTAAATAGTGTTTAAATTAGATTAAAATGTGTTTAAATTGAAGCAATCTTCTTTTTTTTTTTTTTTTTTTTTTTTGCTTTACAGTTTGCTTTTCAAGGCCCAAGATGGTGTTTTGGGCAATGGCATGACTTACAGAATGTTTCTAGCCACGCTGTAGTTGCTTCCACCATAGTGAGTATGTAGTGCTTGCCTTGGTGTGTACATGGCAGTGGTCTGATGTAGTCAATTTGCCAGGTCTTACGGTATCAAAAATCCAGCCACCGCTGTCTATTTCAGGGCAACTTTGCTCTTGTGGCTCACTTGATCATGGCACTTGTTTCACATTCATTGGTGACCTGTGTGATGATCTCCAGAGCCAGGTCCACCAGCCCATTAGTATGTTGCATCTCTCCCTAGATGTCCCAATGTTTCGTGGGCCCATCAAGCTACAAATAGCTCACTCCTACACTCCTCCTACACTCACTCCTCACATTCACTCCTACACATGAGCCACTTCAATTTTGACAGCCTTGTCTACCTTGTTTCAATGCTATTCAGTGGTTTTTGGGCATGTGAACATCTATGTGATATACATTTAAAGGTGTGTCATGATACATCACGGTACATAACGATAAACCATTATTCTAATGAACAGTTAGGTATACTGCCTATTTTTTGTATCTCCTTATTTTTCTTGGTCTGTTTATTTGGCTTGTAAAATTACCATTTGGAAGGCAAACTGATCTTTCCCTCTGTGGGAATATAATGAAAGATTGTCAAGGAGGATTGTAAAGTGACTTACAGCTGAGGTGCCAAAAAACACATATATCACACAAATTGTTGCTTAGCTCTGTGTGCTTGATGAGTAGAATGTCTGCATTTAGATAACATAGGCCTGTGAGAGACTCAGAGGAACCCTATCAAACATCCATGAGATTCCTGCCCTGCTGTGGGAAAGATCAAAGCACAGTGGAAGAGTACATCTGCAAAAATCCCTGACATATACAGGGGAAAGCAGCAAGTTAGATATCTTTCTCCTTCTTTGCTTCTTTTTGGTTAGCAAGGACCAAGCCCCGCAGTTCCTGCATCCCTGCTTGAGTGCCTCTGCCTGAGTGTTGCTGCGGAGATCCCCTGGGTTGCGAGGTAACAAGAATAAATTTACTCTTTGCATTTCATCTGTGGATTGTGGTTGTTCATGTGTCCTGCCTGTGTTGGCTCATATACCCTCTTTATCGTGTTTGTGCTTCATGACTCCTTTGCAGATGGCTTGCAGGCAAGAACCATTTACAATAAAGGAATTAAATGTCAGTTTTCATACTTCAGCAGTTCCTATTCCACATTCTGCAGCAAACTATGTCAAGATGAAACTCAGCCTTGATCAGGATGTAACCTCAGGTTCTGAGATTAGGCCTTGAACTATGCCATGACATTGTAAGGGCTGTCTATATGGAAGTTGGCTTCACCTTTATTTTTTTCTTCTTTTATTCCTGAATCCTGGGGCATAGGATGATTTTCCAAAAATACCATCATCACATCCAACATTCTTCTGCTTTTATGAGATAATCACCCATACTCTCACAACTTTGCTAACTTTGTACTGCCATAATTTAGTTGGTCTTTATCATCTTTAGTTCATGCTTTGTTCTGGAATCCTTGGTGGAATAAATGGGACTAGCTCCCTTTTCAGCACTCAGTTCATCCACCAGCAAATTTTATTGCTCAAAATTTTTGACCAACACTACATAACATAAGCATCTAGTTTTGCTATTCTTTCATGCAGTTCATAGTGTTGGATGAAGTTACACAGTTTTACTTCTGTACTTATTGTCATATTTTAAAAACTTAAGATTTAAGCAAAAATAATGTCCATTTCCTGTTGCTTCCCTATTCATGATATTATTCTATTTATATAGTTCCATCATGGCACAATGGTAGAGATACCGTATAGTCAAATTGACCTGAACAAAGCCTTTCGTGACATTGCTTGTTAACTTTTTTCAGTTGTTTCAGTTGTTGTCATTTATACAATCTAATACCTTTTCCTGCAAACTCTTCTTAAACACTATGGCTACAGACAAATTCTTCAGCATATGCTTTGGTTTAGATTTTCTAACAGGTATGATATTTGTGGGTTTTTTTTTGTTTTTTTTTTTTTTTTTTTTAAAAGGTCTTTCTAACTTGAAACCTTTCAAGCCTTTTCATTTGAGATAACTGGTGGGATTTTTTAGGTTTTTGTCTATATATTATATATAGCAACTGAGGGAGGATCTACATATTCCACAAATCTTTGAGGTTTCCATAGATTCTCCACTTCTGAGTCAATCTAGCAAGAGTAGCACTTAACATTACTACTTGTTTTCTGTTGCTATTTTAAGCCACTAAAATTTATTTGGAAAATTTTAGAATACCATTCATGGAATAACAAATATAACATGTGAACATTCTGCTGTCTTTTATATTACTGAAAAATTATGTACTTTCTTCTGTAGTTGTCCATTATCCTTCCGTAAAGTGCTCTGGTGAAAAGCATCAAAGCATCAACATAAGTACAGTTAACGATGACTAGCAATTTATTCTCAAGTTTTCTAGAGGAATCAAAATACATAATCTTCCTCCCCTGAAATGTCATAATTTTAATTTTTGTTTCTTGTTTTTGATTTCTTCCACTGTAGACGGCAATCCAGCTAAGAATTCTTTGGTACTGTCAATAAAGTTGTGCTGTGACAGTGATTGGAGTTTGACAAGTGTTTTCTCTTCAGCAGTTAGACAATTAAAAGCACTGTAGTTATAACTTTCTCTTCTTTTCAAGCGTTGTATCAGCAATAATATAGTCATATTTTGGTCACCTTTAGAAGTTTGTTACACTTTATTAATAGCAGATTAATGCAGCTTCCTGGTAGCATTTACAGCTTTCTTTGTAGTGCATAATTATTTGCAGATACAAAGATTTGGGGAGCAATGAAATATCCATAAAGATAATCCTGATCTGCGGCGGGCGGAGGAAGCAAGCAGCCGATTCAATGTGAATGATAGAGCAAGCTTCAACTTTATTGAAAGAAATCACCCCTTATATAAGCACTCTACAATAATCATGCACACTACTCACAAATCTATTGGATACATGTAAAAGGCTACATTATAATATCCCAGCCCCTTGTGGCATTTCAGATATGTCACCACATCTTCCCTCTTCTGAACCTGTTTTTTCTCCCAGGGCCGTTCCTTTATCACACACAAGGCCATAATGTACCTCAGTTTCTCTCTTTGTTAACATAACAGTCCTTTGTTAGGCATAACTGTACCCTGAGTTTTTTCCTTTGTTTACCTCAGATGGCTGCAATCAGCTCCTGCAGAGATCCATGGCCTTGCTCTCTGCAAGCCTTTCTCCAACACTGATCTATTTGGAATATCTTGAAAAAATACTAATTTTATCTATTAATCATCAGTGTAAGTATATTCTCCTATTTCTTTTGATGGCAATGATCATTTGCCTTGACATCTGTGAAGATTTTGATGTTTCTATTACTTAAGATTAACTCTTTAGGCTGCATCTTCTGATTCATAATTTGGTGACTTCTTTTCCCCTATTACATCTGCGTTTTCTACACTGAGCTTGAGAAATTAAATTTTTTGTCTCCATTATTTTTCACGTCTGAGTTATGTTTTCCAGAAACCTTATATTTTGTCAGTTTCCAAACTTTCTCCCTTTGTTTAATATTTGTCTAATCAATTGATAAATTTCTTATTTTCTTGCTATATTATGATTTTTTCTCCTGGAACATATGATCTAATTATGATGTCTGCTATAAAAAATGGCTATTGTATGTCACTCCACATAATAATACATCTTTTGATTGTCACATCCATCTTCTACAGTCTCAGTAGGCTCATCCTTCTATATTGGCTTTCCCTCAGACTGACTCTTTTACATCTTTATGAGGATATTTGTGAGAGCCTTCAGTCCCTACAAGAATGGTTACCCTATTTTTGTGATATACATAGGCATTTTATAAAACCTTCAATGTGTAGAGGAGTTAATGATTGTATTTTTTGGAATTTACTTTTTAGTCAAAGCTTATTCATATGCATTATGTTTTTAAGATCAAATATGCTGACTAGGCCATTTCTCTGGTACATTATAACAAACAAGGCATATAAAATGTTCTTTACAAACAGCAATTTATTTTAACTCACTGTCTAGAAGTTAGTGTGGTTTTTTTAATACTTGGATGTAAAATTTGAAGCTATTAATTGTTGTGTTCCAAGTTTTCCACACTATGATAATAGGGCACTTTGTGCAATAAGAGCTCACACAGTTCATACAGAAACCACAAAACATTTCATTAAGATAGAATATCAGAAGGTAAGCCAACTGTTAAGAGATGGTCCTGGAGCTGACCCCAAAAAGCAGAATCCTGAAAAAGATTGAGGCAATTATGAAACTATCATCTGGTTCACTAGTCAAGATACTTCAATAAACAGCTTGTAAGCCTAATAAAATGTATATGGAGTTACACAGTCAGGTGTAAATTTATCACAGCTCACCTGACATATGTAGCTTTTTTGAGCCACTATGTGAAGCCAAAATATTAATATCCTGCATATAAACATCACAACAGATGATTATTATCAGATCAAATGTATTTTAGTATGTTTCTATTCTCTGATTATAACTATTTAGACCATTGAAATGAAGCAAAAATTTAAGTTTCTGTCTAAGGTTTATGTATTTATTCTATTTCCATTACCATAATCCTCCAAATACCTCGCTGGTGCATGAAACGTCCAGTTTTTCTGATGAACATATGTCTTACCATATTAAATAGCCCATTGAAGGTTGTGCCTCAAATTGAAATAATTATACTTTTCACAAGTCCTTATATTGTGATTAGATGCTTATCTGAGGTGTAACATTCAGAAAACGTGTCACCGGAGTCATAATGAATACAAAGGAATTTGCAATTTGTGCTCCTTTCAACATTAAACACTGACTGAAGAACAGGCCAGTGACAGAGGAGCTTTATGGACACTCTGCTTACTCTGAAGGGCAAGATGTGGCGTGTAAGGGGATTAATCACTGCCTCTATTTTGCACAGATATTCTTGAGGAAGAATTAGCCATTTTTTTCCTGACATTTGCATCTTTCTTCAAATACATAACCTCTTACATATGTATTTATACACGATTGTAAAGAAAGACTAGCATATGAGAGACTAAAGTGACAACATGTGACTAATGTGACACCCAAATCATGAAGCTTGTAAAGAAACTATATGCATTTCTTTTTGTTTAATAATCCAGTGTACTGAAGAAAATTTCTTGTAAGACTAAATGGGTGTCTGCATAGGACTCTCAAAAATAACCAGAGCTCAATTCAGGTACAGGGATTTCTGAAGAAATTAGATTAGACAGTGAGGCCTAAAAGCTTCATCAGCAAAAGCAGAAATATGCATCTTTCAACCAGGCTTCACAAGTATAGCTGAGTTTGGAATTTTTGGGGATAAAAGTTGCTTGATTCAAAATGCTTGTGTTTGCCCATATGTCAAGCACGCAGAATTGCTCAGCAGTAATGATTTAAAAAAAAACCACTGGAAAGTAGTGATTAAATTTGCAAAATGCTTTAAAAGGGGTATAGCGATTCTGAACTTCTGTAATCAGGTAGATATATGTCAGGTGTCCTGGTTTTTAAAAGATCTTGTGTAATATATGTTTCACGCCAATGATCAGTTTTAATACGAGACAATCAGTGGGATTTTCAGAAGCACCTAAGTAATGTAAGGTTGAAAGTCCCTGCAGAAAGGAGGGATTTTAATTTACTATTTACCTAACTCATTTCTGATACAAGGCAGCTTGAAGAAACAAATGGTTCAAATAATAAGAACTGAGCAATCTCCGTAAAAAGTCAGGAGTGTTACAATATAATACTTACATATGGTACAATATTGCAAGAAGTAAAGATACAAGTAGGCATAAGAATTTCCACTAAGAACCACAGAAATTTTATGTTTTGCATGTCTGTCCCTAGATTTAGCAAACCATTTAGGTGTATGTGGAATTTTAAGCATTAGCTTAAACTTCACTAGAACTTAAGGATATGTGACTAACATTAAACATGTCTTGAAGTACATTACTATGTGAACTAGACTATAAAATCAGTCTTTATGTCTCTGATATTTTAATTTTTTAATTGAAGAGTAAAATGGGAAATAGTTCAAAAATATGAAAGATAACATTTTTCCGGAGCAACACTAGATTTTCCGTTTATAACTTTCATCTTGCTTGTTTTAAAGATTGTTAGAGTTATATTTTATATGATACGAGGTATTTCCAAAGACATTCTTATAGCATGAAATTTAGACTATTTCTTATATTTTCTAAACGTAGTTCAAAGGCATCAAAGGAAAAACTAAAGGAATATATCCAATAAATATCTCTAACTAGATGTAATCTTAATTTCTCCTCCCCACTCAATCAGTCTTTGCTCATTAAAGGAAAATTAATTTGTGAGTGCAAAAATCTAAGTGGGAGAAGGAATTTGGAGAAAGCTGCACCCTTGTTAATCTGCTAGGAGCTACGTGTACTGCCAAGTGCATATACTTGATCAAGTATCTAAATTAACCCCAAGGAGGTCTGAGATCTGTCTGGTGATATTTAAGCTGTAACCATGTCTTTTAGAATAAATAAACCATGAGTGATTAATGATGAACAATTCCTTGGTGGTATGAACACTGTTGGACATAGCTACCTAAATCTTTGTAGAAAGACCACATTACTGAAAGCTAAATTCATGCTTCCAGAAGATTCAAACTGTCAGAAAAAAGACCAAAGATATCGACCAGGTGATGCAACATTTCATGGGCAATGATTCACACACACAGAGTTTCATATTGGTGCCTCTTATGCTTGTAGTCATTCATCTCAATTTTTATTACACGCCATTAAGAAAACTATGGAGAAATTCTGGTTATTCCAGCTAAAAATCTACTTGGTTTGTCTCTGTAAAAAAACCTTTATGAAAATTCTGAAAAATCTGTCAGACTTCCTATCAATATTAAAAATAATTTTTAATTATTTACTGATAATTTTAAGAAGGAACAGCATGCATATATCTAAAATTACTGAGACAAAACATTAAATGCCTATAATAGCAGGTGCCTAAATTTCACTGCTACTGCCTAAATATTTATATATTTTATATATATATATAAATAATATATATATAATATGTATATATAATATATAACAATAATTAATAAAATGGTTCCTTCATGATTGAAAACAATTGTAGATTCAGTGAACAAATTATGTTGCTAAAATAAGTTAACATTATTAAAAGAGCTTCTGACTTGCAGTAGTTCTGTTTCCAAATGTGTTGTGTAGTCAGAATAACTGGGTTTTACTCAGTAAGCACAGATCACCATACAGTATTTTCTTACTATGGAATGTCCAAGATTGTTTGCTTTTTTCTAGCTAATTCTTTGCTGGATCCCTCTACATAGCACTGGCTTGCTTATTTCAATCAGTTATTGTCTCCTTGTCATGTATTTAATACAATATTGGGAAAAGCTTGTAGCAGGTTTTCACAAATTAGAAGGTTTCTCTTATATCTCTTCAAACAAGTGGAAATCTTGTCTTTTATATAAGGCTTTCTCAAGGTAGAAGCAACTCTAAGCTGTTGCAATATATATATATATATATATATATATATATATGTGTGTGTGTGTGTGTCAGGTCTCCTTTTCAGATTTCTTTTGTTTTATTATATTATCAATTATTTATCTCAATATTTTCTGTATATTTCTGTGTTCATGTACTGGACTGATATAGAATTCCACAAGTAGCTAGCTAGGTCTAAATAAACAGATTCAAATGAATCTAAGTATTTACATTTTCGTAATTCCTGAAGTCAAACAGAAATATGCTAATGACATTTTTAAATATATAAAAAAAAAAAGTTAGGAGCCTTATCATTGTAAATCTAAAGAAAAAATATTTATTAATATGTTTTTTAATAAATATGTTGTAACAGCCTTATTTTTCACAGCGATACTATATATAAATTCTAGCTTCCTCAGGTGGTACAGAGACCAAATGCAGAAACACAATACTGCAAGAAAACTTTTTAAGAGATTTCCAGTGTGCCATACAGCTTAGACAAATAATTTCTATGGTAAAGTAAGATTTTTCCAAGATGCTAAAAATTAATAAGTCAAACTAGTAAAAATATATAATTACTATATAAATTTCAAAAGAAAAATAATTGTAATTTATTGTTACTTTATTTATGTTATTTATGTTATATCTCAAAACTTGAAGTGAAATGTTAATTTTAGCTAAAATAGAAAATTTGTTTCCCTGGGACATGTACAGAAAAGTCCTCATCTGAATTCTTTACAAGTAAAATAACTCAATGAATCAAGAACATTTTTGTTACATGAAGATGAGGAAGGGGTTTCACCCTCTATGCCAATTACCGGCTGGAGTGCACGGAGCTCTGCCTAGGGATGGATGAGGAGCTCACCAAGAGCTTATGTGTCAGGATTAAAGGGAAGGCAGGGACAGGTGACATTATAGTGGGATCTGCTATAGGCCACCTGACCAGGAAGAGCGAGCAGATGAGGCCCTCTGTAGACAGAGAGGAGCAGCCTCACATTCACAATCCCTGGTCCTTGTAGGGGACTTCAACCACGCTTATACCTGCTGGAAGTACAAGACAGCAAGGCATAAGCAAACCGTTGAGGTGGAATGTGTTGATGATGACTTCCTCCTCCAAGTGACAGAGGAGCCAATGAGTAGAGTTGCTATGTTGGACCTTGTTCTTACCAACAAAGAGGGGCTGGTGGGGAATGTAAAGCTCAAGGGCAGTCTTGGCTGCAGTGACCATGAAATGGTGGAGTTCAAGATCCCCAGGGCAGCAAAGAGCATGCACAGCAAGCTCACTACCCTGGACTTCAGGAGAGCAGACTTTAGCCTCTTCAGGGATCTGCTTGTTGGAGTAGCATGGGATAAAGCCCTGGAGGCAAGAGAGACACAAGAAAGTTTGTTAATATTCAAGGATCTTCTCCTCCAAGCTCAGAAGTGATGCATCCCAACAAAGAGGAAGTCAGGTAAAAATGCCAGGAGGCCTGCATTGATGAACAAGGACTCCTGGACAACCTTAAACACAAAAAGGAAGCCTACAGAAGGGGGAAGCAAGGACAGGTAGCCTGTGAGGGATACAGAGAAACTGTCGGAGCAGCCAGGGATCAAGTTAGGAAAGCTAAAACCCTTGTAGAATTAAATCTGGCCAGGCACATTAAGGAGAACAAGAAAAGCTTCTATAGGTATGTCAGTGATAAAAGAGACTAGGGAAAATGTGGGCCCTCTCCAGAAGAAATGGGAAGCTTGGTTACCTCAGATATGGAGAAGGCTGGAGTACTCAATGATTTTTTTGCCTCAGTCTTTACCAGCAGGTGCTTCAGACACACCACACAATTTGCAGAGGCAATGGCATGGATGGGGAGAATGAAGCACCCACTGTGGGAGAAGATCAGGTTTGAGTTCATCTAAAGAACCTGAAGGTGCACAAGTCCATGGCACCTGGTGAGATGCATCTGTGGGCCCGGAGAAAACTGGCGGTTGAAGTGGCTAAGCCACTGTCCATCATATTTGAGAAGTCGTGGAAGTTCAGTGAAGTTCCTGATGACTGGAAAAGGGGAAACATAACCTCCATTTTAAAAAGGAAAAAAAGTAAGACCCGGGGAACTACAGGCCAGTCAGTCTCACCTCTGTGTCTGGCAAGATCATGGAGCAGATCCTCCTGGAAACTATGTTCGGACACATGGAAGATAAGGAGGTGACTGGTGACAGATAACATGGCTTCACTAAAGGCAAATTGTACCTGCCATATTTGACAGCCTTCTATGATGAGGAAGAACAACTAATGTAATCTACCTGGACTTGTGCAAAGCATTTGACAGTGTCCCATATGACATCCTTGTCTATAAATTGGAGAAATATGGATTTGACACATGGATCACTTGGTGGATAAGGAATTGTCTGGATGGTTGCACTCAAAGAGTTGGAGTTAATGGCTTGATATCCCAGTAGAGAGCAGTGATGAGTGGCATTCCTCAAGGGTTGGTGTTGGAACCAGTGGTATTTAACATCTTTTTTTGACAACATGGACACTGGGATTGAGTGCACCCTCAGCAAGTTTGCTGATGACAGGTGTGGTCTACATGCTGGAGGGAAGGGATGTCATCCAGAAGGACCTTGACAGGCTTGAGAGGTGGGCCCTTACAAAATTCATTAAGTTCAACAAGGTCAAGTGCAAGGTCCTGCACATGGGTCAGAGCAATCCCAAGAACAAATACAGACTGGGCAATGAGTGGATTGAGAGCAGCTCTGTGGAGAAGGACTTGGGGGTGTTTGTGGATGAAAAACTGGCTATGAGCCAGCAATGTGTGTTCGCAGCCAGAAAAAACAACTGTATCCTGGGCTGCATCAAGAGAAGTGTGGCCAGCAGGGCAAGGGAGGTGATCTTCCTCCTCTACCCTACTCTCACTAGACACAACCTAGAGTACTGTGTTCAGCTCTGGGGTCCCCAACTGTGAGAAGGACATGGACCTGTTCAAGCTGGTCCAGAGGAGGCCACGAAGATGATCAGAGGGCTGGAGCAACCCCTCCTACAAGGACAGGCTGAGAGAGTTGGGGTTGTTCAGCCTGGAGAAGACTCCAGGGAGACCTTATAGCAACTTTCTAGGAAAGATGGAGAAGGAGCTTTTACTAGGGCATGTAGTGATAGGACAAGGGGTAATCTCTTTAAAATGAAAGAAGGTAGATTTAGATTACACGTAAGGAAGAAATTCTTTACTGTGAGGGTGGTGAGACACTGGAACAAGTTGCCCAGAGAGGTTGTGGATGCCGACTGGTCTAGTGGAAGGTGTCCCTGCCTGTGATGGGGGGGATTGGAACTAGATGATCTTTAAGGTCCCTCCAAACCCAAAACATTCTATGATTCTATGATCCTATGATTTTTTATTTGTATCAGGAGTTCAGTTTAGCCTGCAAAGTACATACTAGAATCCAAAAGCAATGTTTTCCAGTTTCTCTTTAACAAAAATTTGGTCTGAAAACCTATAGTATTGAGATAATTTGTATAGTTATCTGACATAATTTAAAAAATTGTTTTATTGCATGTAGATGTCTGAATTATGGTTGATTTATTTAATAAAACAAAAAAAATGTTTTAAAAAATCCTAAACATAATGTTCAGTACATATTTCATCACATTCCATTCTTTAATGATGTCAGTATAAAAGATGCCTGCCCTGTGGTGTTACACTGATAATAAAATCAAGTTACAAAATGTGAGTTTTCTAACTGAGCAAAACTAATCTAAGATGAACTGGCTAGTGTAATATCAATCAAAACTTAATGAGATTTCATCTCTTTTTGCATTTAACAAATGAGACACAGTTTAAACTTCTCCAGCTTTTCAGGCAATTTGAGACATACATTTGAATTCTTTCTTTCAGAGATGGGGAGTCTAAATTTGGAACTTAATTCCACATTCTTTCCTCAGGTAAAAATCCTATTGTTTGACTCATAATTTGTACCAAGCTTTTAACATAATTTTACTGAGACTGCTAATTAACTCAAAGTAGATCAGTTGTAAGAGCACTATGAACCTCTTTGCAATTAATTGATATTGATTTCCTTGTATGTATATGTGAGGCTTTATCCAAAGCTTTATCAAATGTAAAGCAAAAGTTCACACTAACTTCAGTGAAAACTGAGGAATGGTGAGAGACTGGAATGTCATATGACTTTCTCAAAGCTTGCTTGTGTCTGTGCAAACCTCAAGGACAAGCTGCTGCAGCCTGTGGTTTGCTCTGGGGAGTGTCGCCCAGGGAAGGGGGAGTGTTTGAAGGATGCACCCTCCCCATCCCTTTGCAGTTGCATTGTCAGACTCTTTAGATAAGCCTCAAAGGGGCAGAAGTGTACTGAGCTGACCTCATCCTGTAGCCATTTGTGGCTCTATTCTGTACCCAGACCCCATGCATGCATTGCTAACAAACTGGTAAGAGGCAAGGCTTTCTGTCCCACAAGTCAGATTCAACAAAAACCTGTAGGACCAGAGAAAAAAACCCCTAAAGGTTGGCAGATATGCTAATCAGCAGATATGATGAACTTAAAAAGGCAACAGAAAACTTTGCTCCGTGTGCATCCACCATCGAAGAACTGAAGACTGAGGACCAACGGGATGCCACTGGATCCATGGTGGTGACTAGTCTTGCAGCCCTATCCCCCATCCTTGCGTTTTCTGTCTTGTCCTTCCATTCTGTCCTATCACTACCCCTCTTCATGTTTTAATAATAAAAAAAACCTGTTTTGGGTATACGGAATTTGACCTCATTTTGTGTCTTAATCTTGCTCTTGGGATCATATTGAAACCTCCCGCAACATTGGATCAGGACAGGAATGTTCACAAAAATGTCCAGATAAGCAAGAGTACATTTAACATTAGATATGTGAATAGCACCACTGAAGGCAAAGGAAATTATTCTCATTATTAAAAGGAGTAGATGCTTGAAGAACCAGCCTTTACATTTCTTTAATCTTCTCTAGGATTTTGAATAGCAAATAAAAAGAAGTCATTCTGAAAGAAGGTGTTGAAGGAAAGAACCAGAAGAAACATGCAGATGTGTATCAGACCTGGGTAAAGCATATGTTACACCTCTGTAAATACATGGAGCAATTCACTGGAATACAAGCTTCCTCCTGAAAGTGACTGAGAACAGCTTTTCAGAGGTGCTCTGCAGGCAGTAAATTACATCAATCTTTATGTCAGACTTGTTCAGCCAACTAATATAACAGCATATACAGAAAGTAACTCCGGAAAACAAGTAGGAGTTCATTCATTCACAGCGTCTCCAGCCCTGACAGTTCATTGCTGTCTGCTAGAGTTGCACTTTTGTTGCCGTTATTATTTCTCCATAATAAATGACAAGATGTACACATACCACAAATGATTTAGAACAACTGCTCCCATTTCTTTGTGTTGAGATGCCTTTCTTGACAGCACGTATTTGTGACAAATAGCACACACAGTGTCTTGGAATGTACTTACAGAGCAATATAAACTTTTTACTTGAAACAAATGTGCTGTAAATAATATGTACACATAGCAATATTACAAGTGATTTCTATGCAAAAGAAGCTTTACAACACTGTTAATTTAAAAAAATCAACAAAACCCAAAAATCTCTTCCATTTGAGTTATTTTCACAATTTTTGTTACTTACCTGGAATATGAATAAATTTATATTTCATGCTGTAAAGAGGGAGGAGACAAAGAATAAGACAGCTATAACCAACTTCTGGAATCTTCTTCATATTACTCCTTGCATCTGTTTGTGCAATTCTGTGTGTGTTCAGTCTTATTAGGTGAATGTATGTTCTCACAAGTGTCACTACTGTGTATCTCTAATAACAAGGTACAGGCCTATGATGCCTTGAGTGCTCAGATTTATGATCAAGGAATCAAGTGGCTAAAGCAAGCCAAGACTCTTATGCTAGTCAGCAAAAAAGAAATGCAACTCCAGGTCAATAATTGATGCCACTGATGGGGAACCTTACATCCTTCATAGCTGAGTGTGACTGAAAGGGAACAGAAGAGAGAGCTGCCAAAATCCCAAGGACATTTGATAACATTGGATTTGCCTTTTATGAAGAACATGCACATGGGCAATTAGCAGGACTGACCCAAGTCTTAATAATTAAGAAGAGATGGTGATAATGATCTGAGAAGTAGAATTTATTTGTGGAATAATAGATGCTTGTACTATTGAAAACAACAGTATCTGGTTAAACCAGGCTGTTTTCCAGTAAAATCTGTAACATTAATATGCAGTATTACTGACATTTTCCTGGCCATCTGAAATGGAAAGGACCAGGATCTGAACCAGAAACAACATTTTTAATGATTTTTTTTTAATATATAAAATACATACACCATATGTTTATATGTACACATGTACACATATATATTTATTTCCTTTTATTGTTTCCTCCAATTTTTGCTGTTTCCCAGAATAGCCAGAAGGTCTCTCAGTAGTAAAAAGCCTGTTTAATAGTCCAATTCTCCAGTGGCATACCAAAATAAGGTGATTTATCACTTGTAAATTTGCCAATTTCAACCAGAAACTGCAGGAGGATAATAAATGTTTGATGTTTCTGAAGTTTCCTTTTGCCATCTCTAGCAAAGGGAGACAAGAAAAAAAAAATCAAAGAACAAGAAGCCTCACAATTATTATCCCTTTTCCATAGACATAATTATCTGAAAACCCTCCCCACTCCCAGCACATACACATCACTGACATAACTACATTGTCTCTTTGGTACTAAACGATTTCATAATCTTATCTGGACAAAGTAGAAATTCACACATCATCCTGATACAAGTAAAATGCAAATGAAGGTATGGTTAATCATCAGAGATCAGATGTAGAAGACCATATGATTATACAAGCCTGCGTAAAATCATACTGGATTGCCAAAGGGATATCAAGATAAATGTTACTTAGAAATCACAAGACAGCAAATGATCATCTGAAATACACAATCATCCAAACCAGTCACAGGGGACTGTACTCCTGCCTCAAAAATATGGATTAGTTTGAGCTACTCAGATACAAAGGTGTGATATAAAATGGCAAGTCCCTGAACAGATGTTTGGGCGTGCAAGGAATGATGATGGGATGTTTTCTCATTTTAACTCATACTTCCAGTCCTAGTGCTTTTGTGTGGAAAGAACTTTGTGTGGCAGAAGAAACCTGAAGCTGGAGGGGTGGTCATGGCTCCATCACTCTGCCTGTGAAGCTGAACTCTGACATCCAAGTCCAGCTTTGTTGTTGTTTACCCGATGCTCATACTGCGAAAATGTGAGTCAGGATCAGTCTGAGGACTCCTCCCTCCTGTGCTCATGTTAAGCATTGCTTTTTCCCAGAGTTCTATAGCTGCAATATGGGAGCTGAGTGCATTTGTGTGGGGTTAAAGCCTTTACTCTTCCGGCAATACAAAGTAATTTCTTTTTGTTTGTTGATAAATAGTGACACAGACTGGGTCTTGTGTCTCCTCATGTGGTCAGAAGCAATCAGTACACTGTTACCAGTTACCTTAGAAAATACAGTATCGCTTCCTCTCCTGCCCCACTAATAGGTATACGCATTGCTCTCAAATTTACCAAAGATATAAGCAAATGCATGCTCTTTCGAGACCTGCACTGAAAGCACTTTCAGGGGAATTTCTGGCCTCTGAAAGAATATTCTCCCTGTAGCAAAAGGTGTGAATATGCAGCACCCTTAATGCTGCATTTTTCCAGTACCTTTGGCGGTTTGCTGCAGTGTTAGCCAGAGTGATGTATAATGTTGCTAGAGGGAACCAAATTTTCCACAGAAATGATGAATCTTTAGCATAGGAAGCTTAAGGTTTTGAAATGCAATTTAACATTAGCTACTGGTTTCTGCTGACCCCTTGTACTCTCTTGCAAAAGAAATAAAGCTCATAGAAATACTGCTTGTACTAGAGGGAAAAGTAGTCCCCTGAAACAGAGAGCTAGCCTTGACTCTCAGTGTTCCTTTTTTTTTTTTTTTTTTTTTCTTAAGACAATCACCAAAGAAATTATTCCCCTGTCACTTTCAGGGTCACATATTTCACATCACTTGAAGTTTGCAACCGCAGAAAAAATAAAAGAACAAACGAAAAAGGAAGAGGGCAGAGACCTCTGAAGCAGTTTATTCTCTCAAACTAACAGATAGCAAAGAAATTTTTTAAGGCAATTACAGAAGAGCATAATGGTTTGTAGTTCTATAAAAGAGGAATGAGTAATTCCTGTTTCAATTTTCATGTTTTAAGTCTGGATAGAAGGGTTTTACTTGTTGGGATCTTGAGGAATGGAACTGTTTTTCCTTTATTTGGTCTGGCTGTTTCTCATCTTTCATCTCCGACCTTTCTTCTGCTAGCTTTTCCCTGCAACCTAACTCAAAGAATATGTAAGTTGTGACAGAAAAAATTGGTGGTATAGCCACATGAAAATTAGACAGTGACCAGATGCCATCCACAGTGCTCAGTCTTTCCAGTTCACTCTGGTAAACTCTTTTGTTTTGCTTTATTAAGGGAGACAAGGTTATAAAAGCTTCTTACAGAAAGGGTAAATAACATATCTAACTGAAATACATAGTAGGAAAGGGCTCAAAACATCAGAAAGATCTGTTCTGTTCTTTTGTTCTGAAGAATCTGAGAAGAAAAATAAGAATGTTTTCAAAAATACCTGCGTGGCAGATGTGTTTCCACATACAACTTTGTAGACCAGTATTTATGAAAAGGACACTACACATGTTTTTAAAATTATACATATTATATATAAATACACAAATATACACTCTTTATATGTAGGGCCAAAATATATATTTGACAATTACATTATTGGATGGAAAACTGACTATGAGCCAGCAATGTGCACTCACAGCCCAGAAAGCCAACTGTATCCTGGGCTGCACCAAGAGAAATGTGGCCAGCAGGTTGAAGGTGGGGATTCTACCTTTGCTTTTCATGAGACCCCACCTGCAGTGCTGTGTCCAGCTCTGGGACTCCCAACATAAGAAGGACATGGACCTGCTCGAGCAGGTCCAGAGGAGGCCAGGAAGATGGTGAGGGGGCTGGAGCACCTCCCTTATGAGGACAGGCTGAGAGAGTTGGGGTTGTTCAGCCTGGAGAAGACTCTGGGGAAAATTTATAGCAGCCTTCTAGTACTTAAAGGGGGCCTACAGGAAAGATGGGGAGGAGTAATGGTTTTAAACTGAAAGAGTGTGGATTTAGATTATATATATGGAATAAATTCTTCACTGTGGGGATGCTGAGACACTTGAACATATTGCCCAGAGTTATGGCTGCCTCCTCCCTGGCAGTGTTCAAGGCCAGGTTGGACGGGGCTTTGAGCAACCCGGTTCAGTGGAAGGTGTCCCTGCCCATGGCAGCAGGGTTGGAACTAGATGATCTTTAAGGTCACTTCCAACCCAAATCATCTATGATTCTGTGATGATCATTCTGTGATTATGCTGGATGCCTTCACTTCTTGATCAGATTATAAATAGGAGCCAGGTGCTCCAAGTTCCAGTTGTGGTTGGGTAAATGATGGACCACCATTAATTTTCTACAGATAAACAGACTTTACAGGTATAGAACTACAGATAAACTCGCCGAGGAGACCAGCTCCAGCGTAGGTAAGCCCGCACTGGGGGGGTAGGGGGGTGGGGTGGTGGTGGTGGTGGTGGTAATCGCGGCAAAAGGGACCGGCAAGGAGCTTTTTGGGGGCTTTTGAATCGTTTGGAGCCAAGAAGGCGGCCAGCCGACTCTAAGGAGTCTGGCAAGCCGCTGGGCGGGCAGTGAGGCGGTGTGGGCTGAGGGCAGAGCCAGGGGCGGGTGGCGCCTGTTCTGAAGCAGCTGCAAGCACAGCGGCGGGCACTGCCGAGGGGGCCCAGCTCACCCCCCCTCGGTAACCGGGGCGGGTACCGGGTTAGCGCGGGGGGAACCAACACCACCCACCGCTGACCAGGCGATAGGAACCCCGTGGGAGGGCAGCGGTAGCCACAGAGCTCAGGGTGATCGGGCGGTACCTGAGTGTGAGCGCCCCGGGGCAGCTGGTGGGGCAGGGCTGAGTCTCTGCCCGGCACAAGGTACGTTCGGTCCCTGCGAGCGCTCGGGCCGTGCCGGAGAGAGGGGAGGGGAGGGGAGGGACGGCTCTGCGGGGCCGGGAGAGCACAGCGTGCGGGAACAGCACCGGGGGCCGGCTCCCGCCCGGCCAGAGACACCATGGGCACGACGGGCCCAGAGGCGGAGGGATGAGGGTGTGGGAACCCGGACGAGGCCCCGCACGAACAGGCGGCTCTGCAGGTCCCTGCCTGCCGAGAGCGCCCGAGCCTGGCACCTGAACCGGAGGGACTCAGGGACACCGTTTGTGTGCGCTTGATCGAGGGAACGATCTGCTCGGGCAGGGGTTGAACTGAGGGAGGAGGCAGAAAGGTTGAGGACGATCAGAGTGTGAAAACGAGACTGACTCGTGGAGCCACGCTCTGAGACAAAGGCAGCGGGCAGAGGCTCTACAAGAGATTCACGACTCCCTCCCCTCCTCTCACCAGGCAGAAGGAGGGCATGTGGGGGACAGGGGGGATGGAGTCAGGTCCTTCCTCGGAAAGGCAAGAGAAAACCTTCAAAAAGGTGTTGGATTCATTAGCTCATCTCAAGTGCATCTCTGCCAATGCACACAGTATGAGCAACAAACAGGGGGAGCTTGAGGCCATGATGCAGCACGAGAACTATGACACAGTAGCTATAACAGAAATGTGGTGGGATGCCTCACACGACTGGTGTGCTGCAGTTGATGGCTACAAGCTCTTCAGGAGGGATAGACAGGGAAGGAGAGGCAGTGGAGTGGCCCTGTAGGTAAGACAATGGTATGACAGCTCGGAAATCAAGTATAGTGATAACGGAGTTGAGAGTGTTTGGATTAGGTTAAGGACCAATAAAGCAGATCTTGCCGTGGGAGTCTGCTATAGACCCCCCAACAAAGCAGTGAGGTGGATGAAGCTTTCTATAAACACTTGGGAGAAATCTTGCAGTCACTTGCCATTGTTCTTGTGAGGGACTTTAACTTCCCAGGTGTCTGCTGGGATCACAGCACAGCAGAGAGGGAACAATCCAGGAGGTTCCTGGGATGTGTGGAGGATAACTTCCTCACACAGCTGGTGAGGGAGCCGAGCAGGGAAGGTGCCCTCCTGGACCTGCTGCTTGTGAACAGGGAAGAGATTGTGAGGGAGGTAAAAGTTGGAGGCTGTCTAGGCTGCAGTGATCGTGGGATGACTGAGTTTTCCATCCTCGGAGAAACAAAGAGAGGGGTTAGTAAAACTGCCACCTTAGACTTCCAGAGGGCAGACTTTGACCTGTTCAAGAGACTGATTAACAAAATCCCTTGGGAGGCTGCCCTGAAGGATATGGGAGTCCAGGAAGGCTGGACATGCTCCAAGAGAGAAGTCTTACAGGCAGAGGAGCAGGCTGTTCCCACATGCCGAAAACCAAGCAGGCAGGGAAGGAAACCGGCCTGGCTAAACAGGGACCTTTGGCTGGCTCTCAAGAACAAAAGGAGAATCTATTGCCTTTGGAAGAGGGACCAGGTCTCTCATGAAGACTATAAAGATGTAGTGAAGTTATGCAGGGAGAATATTAGGAGGCCAAGGCACAGCTAGAGCTCGACTTGGCTGCAGCTGTTAAGCATAACAAAAATGTTTCTATAAATTCGTTAACAGCAAAAGGAGAATTAGTGGAAATCTCCCTCCTTTACTGGATGAGAGGGGAATATGGTAACTAAGGATGAGGAAAAGGCTGAGGTGCTCAACACCTACTTTGCCTCAGTCTTTAGCAGTGGAACTGGCTGTTCCCTGGACACCCAGCTCATGAGCTGGGAGATGGGGAGGGGAAGCAGACTGAGGTCAGCACAGTTGAAGGCGAGGTGGTCAGAGACTGCTGCACCACTTGGATACACACAAGTCTGTGGGACCAGATGGGTTACACTCAAGGGTGCTGAAAGAGTTGGCAGATGTGCTCGCCAAGCCACTGTCCATGATTTACCTGAAGTCATGGCTAACTGGGGAGGGCCCATTGGACTGGAGGGTGGCAAATGTGACACCCATCTACAAGAGAGGGAGAAAGGACAATCCAGGAAACTATAGACCCATCAGTCTGACCTCATGCCAGGGAAGGTCATGGAGCAGGTCATCTCGGCTGACATTACAAGTCATATGATGTACAACCAGAGAACTAGGCCGAGTCAGCATGGGTTTATGAAAGGCAGGTCCTGCCTGACAAAGCTGATCTCCTTCTACAACAGGGTGACCTGCTTCTTGGATGAGGAAAAGGCTGTGGATGTTGTTTACCTTGACTTTAGTAAGGCCTTTGACACCATTTCCCACAGCATTCTCCTGGTGAAACTGGCTGCTTGTGGCTTGGATGGGCACACGCTTTGCTGGGTAAAAAACTGGCTGGATGGCCGGGCCCAGAGAGTTGTGGTGAACGGAGTTAAACCGTTTGGTGGCCGGTCACGAGTGGTGTCCCCCAGGGCTTGGTGTTGAGGCCACTCCTGTTTAACATCTTTATTGATGATCTAGACGAGGGGATCGAGTGCACCCTCAGTCAGTTTGCAGATGACACCCAGTTGGGTGGGAGTGTTGATCTGCTCGAGGGCAGGGAGGCTCTGCAGAGAGACCTGGACAGGCTGGAGCCATGGGCTGAGGCCAACTGGAGGAGTTTCAATGAGGCCAAATGCCGGGGGCTGCCCTTGGGCCACAACAACCCCCAGCAGCGCTACAGGCTTGGGGAGAAGTGGCTGGAGAGCTGCCAGTCAGAGAGGGACCTGGGGGTGTTGATTGACAGGCGGCTGAACAGGAGCCAGCAGTGTGCCCAGGGGGCCAAGAAGGCCAATGGCATCCTGGCTTGTGTCAGCACTAGCGTGGCCAGCAGGGACAGGGAAGGGATCTCACCCCTGTACTCGGCACTGGTGAGGCCGCCCCTCGATTCCTGTGTTCAGTTTTGGGCCCCTCACTCCAAAAAGGCCATTGAATGACTCGAGCGTGTCCAGAGAAGGGCAACGGAGCTGGTGCAGGGTCTGGAGCACAGGTCGTAGGGGGAGCGGCTGAGGGAACTGGGGGTGTTTAGTCTGGAGAAGAGGAGGCTGAGGGGAGACCTCATCGCCCTCTACAGCTCCCTGAAAGGAGGGTGCAGAGAGCTGGGGGTGAGTCTTTTTAACCAAGTAATAAGTGACAGAACAAGAGGTAATGGCCTCAAGTTGCACCAGGGAAGGTTTAGACTAGATACTAGGAAGCATTTCTTTCCAGAAGGGGTTGTTGGGCGTTGGAATGGGCTGCCCAGGGAGGTGGTGGAGTCCATATCCCTGGAGATGTTTAAGAGTCGGGTTGACGTAGTGCTGAGGGATCTGGTGTAGTTGGGAACTATCAATGTTAGGTGAGTGGTTGGGCTGGATGATCTTCAAGGTCTTTTCCAACCTAGATGGTTCTGTGAACTTTTCTTTTGAAGGTTTAATCTATACTTTCTAATTATATTTAGATGTAAGTGCTGTTTCATATCCTTCTTAAATAAGTATTTGTTTTCGTTGACTTGGTTAACAAAACAAATTTTGCATGAACAATGTACACACCAGGCAAATGAGATGGAGGTGGTGAGACCTACACTTCTGCTACATACACAACATTCAATTTAAATCAGCACCTTATGAAAGCAGACGTATAAATCTTAAACTGGTAAATAGTTGGCTAATTACTAGAGCTCAAAATATGATGTGAATTAAATTCCTCTACATCCATATTGTGTGCTTCCCAAATTCAGTATAGGGATTATTTCCTGGCCAAGTCTCTTTTTACAAATGAATTGAAAGGTAGCATAGGGCAATGACCAATAAAAACAGGACGAAGCCTGTTGGGCCACTGAGTCATCATGTGAAGAGCCACAGATATAAAGACATGCTTTATCAGTTGTAAGCTAGTCACAGTCTAATGCCTCAGAATATTCACATTAAAATAAAGGAGCAGGTTACAGAAATGCAGTAAAGAGGGCATGGTAGATAGTGATTAAATTTCACTGTGAAACACAGGCCAAGGGTATAATATAAGATAAAGAGTTATTTTTAACTATGTAGATAAATAATGAGATGTTATTTCAGGATTGCCTCTACTACCAAAGGAGAAATCTAGTTCCTCCTCTGAAGTGTTAATAACATCCTACTCCTCCCCTGGTGTTAATGATGTAAGGAATCCTATCCAGGCAGCATTGATAGCATTCTATTGCAGCATGCCAGTATCTGTGTTCATTGAAACAAGGCTAACTATTAATCATCACTATGCCTGTGCTTCTGTACATTTTATAATTCACTGAAATGAAGTAGCATATGGTGGATAATATTTTCCAATTACTTTAGTTAAACAGTGTCAAACAAATGGAAGAGATAGTGTTTCCTGTTGCTGGACAAAACATATCCCCATTTATAGACAATCTGGGAAGAAATAAATCCTAGGACAGATGTTCTAATATAATTGATTTTAAAATTCCATGGCTTAAGACAACCTGTTCTGCATCCTCTGATAACAGGCTATTATTTACCTCTGGTCACAAGACCACACCCTTACACAGTGACATTTTTATACCTCTACTTGTTCAGGTTGTCTCCTGGCATCCCTTACTTATTGCAGCATTGTTTAGGAATAAACTCTTGTTCTGCATTGCAAATATTCTCCAAGAACTAACTTGTATACCTGCATAATTATTTCAGAATCTTTGGTGATTTAAACAGTATTTCTGCACTTATTGCCAGCTGGTGTCAGCAACAGACAGGCTCTTTGATCAGTTACACCTGTACCTACAATATTTTTCCTCTTTCACATTGCCACATTCATGTCTTTGCTTTTGATTTCTAAGCCAGACAAGTAAGATAAGGAAAAGAAGGTCATTCACATTTTACAAGCCATGCAAACAAATGTGATTTGTTTGCATTCACCTCCTAGACTCTCTTTTTCTTCCAGCTGACAGCATCATCCTGAGGAACACTGTCAGGTGCAGTGAACCAGGTCTAAAAGGCCAGCAAGAATGTATGAAATAAAAGAAGGAAAAGAGAAGAGAGAATTATTGAGGAGAAAAGTAAAGGTTGTTTTCTTTCTCCTCTTTTTCTCAAAATTCTGGATATCAAAGAAAGTAAGTGCCATAAATTTAAAATTATTGATTATATGTGAGCTTGATAGTTCCAAAGTACCATGGAACTGCATGCCTAGAGCTTGGCTGCTATCAAAATTGCACTTTAATCCTTGTTTCAGAGACTGTTATAAATATGATCTGAATTAGTTACTGTTATGTATGTAGCATGTTATTATACTTGTGTGCAGGGTCTCATAAGGCTTTCCATAAGCAGAACTTCCTTGGATTGTAGCAGCAGTTTTGCATGTTGAAAATTTCCAGTACAGAAACAGAACCGTACAAGATGGTGAGAAAATAGATACTTAATAGGTATATTAGAAGATACGTAGATATGGTACAGGCCCTTGAGCCATCTGTACTAACTGATCATCCCTAAGTGGCTTGTAGTGTGGCATTATGCAGCTCTGACCTCCCTGTTTTAGGAAGTGTATTTGCAAATGGATCTAAGAGAAGCTGTTTGCTTTGAAGGGAGGGTAGGAGATCTCATCCCTTGTGAGAGATACTGAAAAATTAAAAGGCATTAAACTGTTTGATATAGTCACCAATTGAATTGTAATTAATGAACAACTATAACTAAATTACTATTTTTTAAAGTTGTGCTTTAACTTTTGTATACCTTTATGAAAGCAAAGCAAAGATTTCCATATTTCCTTCTTACCTACTGCAATATATTTTTCAAGTTTAATGGTTTTAGTCTGTCTCTTTTGTTTTAAACAATTTAAAACTGGGTGTCAGTGGTGTGAGGTTTATGAAGTCCACTTCCAAATCTGTTTATTTTTACTTAAAGTATCAATCTTTTGTGATTGATATTGAGGTGAGATTAAAAAAAAGATAAAGGCTTATGCAGTAAAAAGTGAATGTTGTACTTCTGTGCCTAAAGTTGTATTCCATGAACTTTTTTTTTAATGTGAATTCCTAAACTTGGGTGCATGTGAACTCTCAACCTTGCACTTGTTGACAGCCCGATTTTCATACCTAGTTTTACATCTAGCCATGCTCAAAGTGACCCAGCTGTGTAGTAAGGCAGCAAACCAACTGAGACTGAGAAATTAGGCAGTGTGAGTGTGAGGCCTTTGTCTGCTGAAGGGTCTGTACTGAGCAAGTACTAAAATTCACTGCAGCACAAACACTTCAGCAATATCCATTTTTATTGGAATGATTTGTTCTATGAGAAGAAGAGCTAAGGGTGCTTGATGGCCTATACATGTGTGGGAATTGTGCCTTATGTACCTCTGTTCCTCACTGCTATAACCCAAACTCCTCTGTAGTTCTAATGACAAAATCCTTCCTACAATTTTTGCTCATAATAAACCTGTTTCACCCTTACCTGCTGCCTACCTTCTCTGGCTTGCTGCCTGCTGTTTGGTATATGTCTTAGCTAGTTTAGAGTGACAAGGCCCTTACTGATGGGGTCAGGTTCTGCCAGATTCAGTCAGAATTATTTAAAAAACCATATTAACAGAGCTGATTTCCATACAACTTTGTAATAACTTGATATGGTGTGTATTACTACCTTCTGTCAGCTGTGAAAAACAGTTTCAAAAATTACTGTAAAAGTTTGATGAGTAGGCAGATAGATGGATGGCACGGTTTGGAAGGGGCCAAGTGGAAGGCCCCTTTTCAGAGTGTGAGTGTTCATTCAGAAGCAAAGTTTTGATCCCTATCCAGGGACCAAAGGCTGGTCAAGCCCAAATTGATTCCTGGGAAGATTATGGACCAGGTCTACAAGGGACTAGGAGGTGATTGGCAGTAGTCAGCACAGATATATGAAAGGTAAATCATGTTTGGTTAGACTGATAGCCCTCTATGATGAGGTGACTGACTTAGTGGAGGAGAGGAGAAGCTGATGTTTTACTTGACTGTATTAAGGCTTTGGGTACTGTTTCCTGTAAACTGGTGAAGGGCAGACTAGGTAAGTGGGCAGTGAGGTAGACTGAACTGCTGGGATCAAAGGGTTGTGATCAACAGCATAAAACTCAGCTGCAGTCTAGTCCCTAGTGGTGCCCCTGCGGGGTCAGTACTGGAGCTGGCACTATTTAACATCTTTGTTAATGACTTGGGGGCAGAACTGAATACACCTCAGCAATTTTGCAAATGATGCAAAACTTGGAGAAGTTGTTGATACACCAGAGGGTTTTGCTGTCATTCAGAGGGACCTTGACAGGCCGGAGAATTGACAAACTGGAATCTCATGAAATAAAGGGAAGTCCAAAGTCCTGTACCCAGGAAGGAATAACCCCAGGTGCTGGGACAAGCGGCGGTCAACCAGTTGGAAAACAGTTTTGCAGAAAAGGAATTGGGGGTTGTGACTGACAAGATGGTGACTAAGAGCCAGCAGTGTGATCTTGTGGCAAAGAAGGTCAACAGCATCTAGGGCTGCATGAGGAAGAGTCTCATGAGCAGGCCAAGGGAGTTTATCATCGTGGTACTCAGCCTGGGGTGTTGTTTAAGACCTTCTTTAGAACTGGCCTGTAGGCCAGTTTGCTGAGCAGTGCTGGGACCATTCCCTGGGCCAACTGATATAGGCAGCCTACATCCATGCTACTAAATTCTTTTACCCTCCAAAACAAGATATGGTGCATGCAGAATTTCTATTAAGGATGGTTCCTGGCCCTTTCCAGAATCTTTCCAGAAATTGTTTGGGAAAGTGTGATTTGCCCAGGGACAATGCTGTGCCAGGGACTGTTGTAGTAATTAAACAGTCCAGATGGTTAGCACTATTTAGTTTACGGATACAGTAGTGGAACAGATGTAGTCTCAAATAAAAATTTATCTTATGTAATTTAAAGGCCAAAGCCTAAACTGACCACATGAGCCTCCCTTAATCTAAATAGGGCAGTGGTAGATTAATCTCATTTTAGGTGATATCCTGTTCTCACCACTGCCTGTGGTGCAATTTAGGGTGATTTAGAGTGATCATCTTAGATTAGAAAGCTAGTTGTAGTCTGTTAATCAGGGAAGACATACATACTTAGGGGCATATCGTCAAAGAATATTCAGGTGTCAGAGATGTGATGGATGCTTTGTGAGGGTTTTAAAAGCAGACAGATCCTTAACTTTTACTGAGTCTTCTACAGCTATTGCTTAGTAACAGCTTCTAGTGAATTTTATCCTGGGCTGAACATATATCTGAAGTAATCACAGATCACCGTTAATCAGTTTTTCTTTGAGAAACTGCACACCTAGGAAACAATGGCACTTCAATCAAATATGGTTAAATGCAAGCCCAGAACCTGAGCTATGTGAATGAATCATTTAGTCTTGAATAAGCAGTGCCAGAAAAGGCTATTTATTACCTTGGTCTGCATCCCAGTGAAATTCCATCCATGAATAAGGATTGCCTGCATATGCAAGGGCATTTATGATTAGTGGGGGGCTAATTTCAGTTTTCTAGATGAAAAAAGAACCAAACCCAGTAACTAATTCATCTCTGCATGTCACATGTTCATTTTGTTAAGCAGAAAGGATGATCTCTCAAACTACGAGCATGTCTTATTTACAAACAACTTTCTGTAAAGACAGCTTGTCCACAGGTGCAGAGAGATGATCCTATTTTGGTGGAAAATGGTTTTAAAATGTTTCCAGGGATCTCACGGTAGGTAAACAAGTGTGATGATATAGGTAACTATATAAATACAAATAATTCAATTTCTGTTTTAAATTACCAGGAAAAAGATTGTGATTTCTAGGAGCAGATCCAGGCTCTCAGTTCAAAAATTATCTGAAAAATGACAAAATTGTTAATGATAGCTAAAACTCACCCACAGATGTGAAAGATTTCTTATTTGCACGTTCTTTCCTTTAAACTTTGGTGGCTGTCTAATGCTAGAATAATATCAATTCTCTTTTTCTGTCATGATATCATGTTTGAAAAACATGACTAATTAGTAAAGACTTTTGCAGCTTGTCAGGAAGAGAATTTGGAATAAATTTTTGTCTAGAGCAATTAATTGAATTTGGGAGTGATACCATATGTAAATGTGATTTTCTCCTATTAATTAAAAGCCTTAATTACTTTGATCAGAGGCCTCATTATACCACTTTTGGGAAGTAATGAAAGTAGGAAAAAAAAAAAAAGAAAAAACATTGAAAAGGCCAGTTATTCTACTGTCAAAAGCCTTTGTTTTTTTTCTTGGTGGTCCTTATAGCATTGCATAAAAGCCTTATTGGATTCAGATATGAACTCCTGTGGAAGTTTATTTCATGTCTGAACCCTACTGAACCCAGAAAAAATTTATTCAATGTATATTAATGTTGTTTCATTATTTCCCTTAGCAAGAGCAGCACATCAAAGCATCTTAGAATTTATGGGGACTGGTAGAGAGAATGGTCCTGCAGAGGAGCCTGGTTATCAGGGTCTCATGACCTGTATTTAGTTCCTGCCAGCCAAAGTTTTCTTGTGCAGTCTTACATCAGCTACATAATATTTCTGTGCTTCTGTTTACCTCCTCCTCTTTTCTGTTTGTTTGACTTATCAAGTTAGAATAAAGTGACAAGCACAGCACACTTGCACAAAAGTTCATAGAGTGGGTCACAGCGGTTTTGTCTGGCGAAGGACAGGGCAGAGCACTCTCTGTACATGGCATGCAAATGGCCAACAGGACAGAAAGCTAAACACAACTATTTAATTAACTGTGTTAATGATATCTTAGTGAAGACTAAGATTGTCTTAATTTTTTCTATGTACAATTGTGCATCCCATATAAAATCCTAGTATAGGTTAGCTATATGTGCAAACAAGATAGCAGCCTTTCTAAAGCTGTAGTTACCTAAATCCACATGTGGATGCATCTGCATAGTGAATTTTCTTTATTAGGATGGGAGGAAGATATCCATTTTAGTAAAAAAACAAAACAAAAAAAACCCAAACCAAAACAAAAAACCCAAACAAAAAACCAACCAAACAAAATTAAAAAAACCCAAATCCAAAAGAATTTCCACTCATTTGTATAGTCGTTCACAATACTGAAAGAAGTAGCATATTTTTACTTCAAATGAATTCCTGTTCTCTTCAGCTGCTACTATTATACTTGTGTCAACCATATAATTGATCACTTTTTTTTTATTAAAAAACCCTCCTTTGTCTCCCCTTTATCCATCTTGCAAAGGTCTGTAATCCTGGTCTGCATTTTAATAAGGTGATCTACAGACACTTGAAAGTTTGCTGAATGCAGTCAGCAGTAATGAAAAGGCTTTAATAGTGCCCTACAGCACCCCAGGTGTTTAAACTTTATGGAATTTAATATTTCCTGGTACTATGACATTAGACCAGACTTCAACCTGTTGCTTTTCTATTGTGATCACAGCAGTCAAGTTTCTATTTCTTGTTATTCTGAGACAGCCCAGAGGCTTACATACCTTGGATAAAGCATATAAATGAAATATTTTTCTTAATTTGCCTGTCAGTTAGCAAATGTATGGTCATTCTGTGAAGGAGAAAAGGTAAAGAATGCATTTTATTTTTGAGTGAATTTGTGTTGCGGGCTCAAATTAATGTGCAGTACAACAAATATCAGTAAAATGTCTTAAAGATGTAAAGTTTGGGGGTTCTTTTACCTCGGCATGCAATGTATTATACATGATCAGACAGAATAAAATAACTAACTCCCAAACTCTAGCTGTGTATCATTATCGTGAATTTCATCAAACATCCTTCAGTCATTAATTCTGTGATGTTCTGTACTTCTGAACTACTAGATAACAAATATATGTCTAGGTTAAGATGACAAAACTGGATCACTTTTAATCAGCAGACAACTGGTCTCATAATTTGGGTTTGAGACCTTGAACATACTTTGGTACTGAAGCATTAAAAAAAATTAGTTTTCTGTTTCAGTCAATGGTGTCCAACTTTCTCTAGCTTGCTAGACCAGTACTTGGGAAGAAATGTGCTGCCAGCAACATCTGACCTTGCCCTGCCTAAGCATATTTCAACTTTACCAGCAGCAGCTTGCATTGGCTTCTGGTGGTGTCGGAGAATCTTGCAGAGAACATATTGTCTATAAACTATATCAAGAACCACTGAGAAATATGAATTTGTTGTGCTCATCTAATACTATGCCCTTTGCAAACATGAGTGCAAAATTCCTGGTTTGTTATACAAAAAAGCACTAAGGAAATTACAGGTTTTTTCTAAACATCAAGTTAATGAACAAAATTCAAGCACTCTTTTGGTGGAGCCTGGGAAAGGGGAAGGTGAAAGTATTCAAAACAAAACTCAAGTAGGTGTAATTAATGTCAAGTGTTGATACCTTATTGCTATGTAGTCTGCCTGTTTAGAGTTTACTTCAAATGTTTGATAGAATATACACTTGTTTTGTTTTAAGTCAGTGCAGATTTTATCTGCACATACTGTGGATGCAATAATTTACCAGAATGTGCATTTCTCCCAGACTATATTCTGTTTACAGCTTCAGTGTAAACATATCTATGAATAGTGTGTCAATGCTTTTAACTATGCCAAATTTGGCTGTACTTGACCACATGTCTAATTTTCCTGAAGGGAAAATATATTGAGCTGGGGGCCATACAATAGAATCATAGAATGGTTTGCGTTGGAAAAGACCTTAAAGATCATCCAGTTCCAACCCCCCTGCCATGGGCAGGGACACCTTCCACTAGCCCAGGTTGCTCAAAGCCCCGTCCAGCCTGGCCTGGAACACTGCCAGGGAGGGGGCAGCCACAGCTGCTCTGGGCAACCTGTGCCAGTGTCTCACCATCCTCACAGGAAGAATTTCTTCCTCATATCTAATTTAAATCTGCCCTCTTTCACTTTAAAACTGTTACTGTGAGAGATGAGAAACCAGGCCTGTGAGAAACTGAGACAAACAGCCTGGGAAAGCAAAAGTTGAGGCTGATTGAAGAAATGCCTCAAACACTTGCAAGACAAAACTCTGAGTCCCAGGGTGCATTCTGTGGAGGTTGCAGCTGATAATGCTGCCTGATGTAGCTGGGGGAGAGAGCCCTGTGGAGACAGGACGGCTCTCCTCTGGGGCACCTGGGCAAATTTCAAGGGCCACGTGTCCCGTGAATGAACTTTGCTTCATTATCCACGAAATGCACATTAATGGCTGACATGATCATGCTAATTACATCATCCCATGAAACACCTTACCCCTCCCCGTACATGGGATGTGTAGGTATGTGGGTTGACCTATGGGGCGGACCCAAGGAAAGTGGGTATAAATCAAATGGGGGAAGAAAGGGCTCAGTCTCTCTCTCTCTGCCCCTCTCCCTGACCCCCTCTGCCCCCCAGCCATCTGGAGAGAGCAGTGAAGCGAAGAAGACTGATGCCAGCGAAAAAGACGGCTGCCTCCTGGAACCCTCACCGGCGGGATCAGCTCAGGAACCCAGACCGGTGATCTGTATTCCCCCATTCCCTCTATCTCCCTCTTTTCCTTTTTCCATTAAGAAATGCAAGGCATATTATATTGCTCACCACAACTTGCTATATACTTAGCCACTTATCGTGTGTTCAATTAGTACATTGTAGGTAGTAAATAAATGCTTGAACTTGGAGACTTGTCTGCTCCAACTGAGGATTTGCGAATCTGACTCACTTGTCCCCCTCGTCTGAGCGGGACGTGACAGTTACTCTTTGTCCTGTCACTACGCTTGCTGATAAAGAGTCCCTCCCCACCTTTCCTGTAAGTCCCCTTTAAGTACTGGAAGGCTGCTATAAGGTCTCTGTGGAGCCTTCTCTTCTCCAGGCTGAACAACCACAAATCTTTCAGCCTGTCCTCACAGGGGAGGTGTTCCAGCCCTTGATCATCTTTGTGGCCTCCTCCAGACCCACTCAAGCAGGTCCATGTCCTTCTTCTGCCGGAGCCCCCAGAGCTGGACCCAGCACTGCAGGGGGGATCTCATGAGAGCAGAGGGGGAGAATCCCCTCCCTCACCCTGCTGGCCACATTTCTCTTGGTGCAGCCCAGGGTACAGTTGGCTTTCTTGGCTGTGAGTGCACATCGCTGGCTCATATTCAGTTTTCCATCCACTAATACCCAAAGTCCTTCTCCACAGGGTTGCTCTTAATCCACTCATTGACCAGCTTGTATTTGTGCTTGGGATTGCCTTGAACCACGTGCAGGATCTTGTATTTGGCCTTGTCAAACTTCATGAGGTTTACATGGGCCCACCTTCAAGCTTGTACAGGTGCCTCTGGGTGGCATCTCTTCCCTCCAGCATGTCAACCGCTCCACACAGCTTGGTGTCATCAGCAGACTTGCTGAGGGTGCACTCAATCTCACTGTCCCTGTTGCCAACAAAGGTATTAAACAGCACCAGTCCCAGTACTGACCCCTGAGGAAAGCCACTTGTCACTGTTCTCCACTTGGACATCAAGCAACTCTTTGAGTGTGACCATCCAGCCAATTCCTTATCCACCGAGTGATCCATCCATCAAATCTGTGCCTCTACAATCGAGAGACAAGGATGTCATGCAGGACACTGTCAAATGTTTTGCACAAGGTCAGGTAGATGATGTCAATTGCTCTTCCCTTATCCACCTTTATTCCAATAAAGCAGAAAATTGCTGTTGAATTAAAAGGGAATTTTGACAACATCTTAAACTCAGCCAGTGTTTCCCTTGCTAAAGACACATCTGTCCTGATATTTATGAAAAATAACAGATTATAAAGCTAAATACTTTTCTATTTTTATACATTTCAGACAAAGATGTTGCTGTACAGGGCAGACTGTGGCTACAGAGGAATTGTAATTAGGCCAAATCTCATTACATGTTTGCAGTTCAGCTGGACAACCAAGCCAAGGCCTCTCTTTGCTTAGGAAAATGTCATGGGACAAATAGGGCTTAAAGTTGCCAAGATCTTTATTTTGCAGGTCTTCCAGAGAATCTGCTGTCCTTCTGCTGCATAGTTGCAACTTCTGGAATGACAGCACATTTCTATTTAACTCTGGTAATTAACAAACACGGTCTTAAAGGGAACAGCATCCACTAAAGGAATACTAGCAAAAGTACTCCAGCTCCAATTCCAACACTACTTGCGCTCAGATGAGTCAGTCTGAAAGGAAGGATAACTAAACCCCTAGAAGTACATCGAATTATTTAATCAATATATTTTCATGTTTTATTTTTTGTCTGACAGCCATGTAGCTAATAAAAATATCTATGATACCCAGTGCACTCAATTAATTATTGGGTCATTCAAAAAGAATCATTTGCCAGCCAGAAGGCAGGCCAATATTTCATAATAGCCTCTTATTCCACTTACACTTGTGTAAAGATGGTGCAATAGTTAGGACCACCCTTGAGGATTATTTTATCCTCCTCCTCTTATCCTGCAACAGGCTTCATCTCACACCCTCAGTTAGTCATGCCCTGATGCCCATGAAGTCAAGTAATCAAAATATAGAGTGCTGCAGGATTTGCGACAAACTCCAGTGATGTGATCCTCAAAAGCAAGGTCTACTCCGTTACAATGTCATTTTTCACCATTAGGGAAGGATACTGCAAATCCAGTCCGGCAACAAAATGGCAGTGTGAATTCTGTAATTCTAGTTGTGCGTGTATGTATTTGAATATATGTGTTTATATGTATTAATAGTTTATATATGTATCTATAGTTTTCATCCACATATGTAAAAACAGTTGGAAGTTTAAGTGTTAATTTTTAACCTTGACCAGTGTGTAAGCACAATAAATTAGCATGCATCTCTGTATTTGAATTTGCGTATTTGTGAGACCTTTGTCTCTCCTGGATTTTAATAACTGTCAGCAGTTTCATTTCATCAGCAGACTGTGAACATTGTTTATCAAATTTCAGACATAATACACAATATTGCCCTGCCTGTTACACACCTGGACAGTTTGGCTTTTGTCTAGACCAAGATGAAAAGATCCAGTCACCAAGAATCATTTCCTAGGCAGTGCAAAACACCCCCTTTTGCTGTCTCTTCCACTTTGTCCAACTCATTGCCTTTCATAAGGTTTTAGAAAACTCTATCTTCATCTCAAAAGGACTATAAAGATAAGAAAAGATAGCTTGTAAGGATAAAAATTCCAGGATGAGACCATCGTTTACCCTTTTTTTTCATGGGTTTGTTTTCTCATTTTCTAGTTTTTAATGTTCAGTAAATTGCTTTTCTCTGTTAATAGCACATGAGTAAGTGGGGAATGTCAACATCAGAACATATTATCTAAAATAGGAAATCAAATAAGCTTTTGATTTTAATATGGGTTATAAATATAAAGAAAAACACAAAGATATGAGAAAATAGAACGTTTTTTCTTTTAGATGTTTCTGCCTCCATACTTAGTGGTCAAGGGCAAACCTGATTTCTGATTTAGTCTGGAGATCCATACCTAAAAAGTAGGGGGTCACTTGAATATTTTGGGACGGCCATCAGCATATATAATCTGTAGAATAAATGTCCAGATGTATCTCCAAATCCTCAGGTCTTCTGCTGTTTTTTCTTCAGAAAACGTCTTCATACAGAGGACAGAGATGGGTGTTACACCTAAGGGAATGCTCTCTCTATAGGCAATTTGTCAGACACACCTTCCTGTGGAAATCAAGTGAAACTTTGTCACTAGGAAATACAAACTGAAGCAGGACAGTTTAATTACCTTTGGCAAAACATCCGAAGATGTTCTAGAATGATTCTGCTGTTGTTGATGCTTTTGACAATTCAGATTTGTAAAAGAAGGAGGAAAAGTTTTCTTGACACAAATAGATTAATGTATGGGTATGCAGATCTTGGAAGCCACATTCTTGCCTTAGAGAAAAATTGTGGTGGCAAGAAAAGAAATATTAATCAATTTAGTAAATTTGGGTCTTTTTCTAGAAACACTTTTAGTTTTGTAAAACAAGGTCACTTGCAAGGTTATGTTGCATCTCTAACAGAGCATTAAAGATGCAATAAGGAAGCAGTGAGTAGATAAATAAGTTGATCTAAAATAGAATCATAGAATCATAGAATGGTTTGGGTGAGAAGGGACCTCTAGAGATCATCTAGTCCAACTCCCCAATACAGGATATAAGTATTCAGTGCTCTAATTAGGTAAATAAATCTAGACGGAAATTTCAAATAAATAAATACATAAAGTAGGTAATATAAGATGCAAAAGATACATAAGAAAGAGATATGCCTGCTGCATTCCCTGAGGTAGTGTTTATTAATACTAGGACATCTACTTTGCTAGATTGTGTTATTCATGGAGGCAGTTAAGAAGTTGCTAACTAGTTCTGTCTATTGCCATATGTTGTACCTGTTTAAATATAGGTATTTCATGTCGCACATTCTGTTCTGATAATCCTGAAACTTCCATGACAAATTTTCCAATGTTTGATGAGAGATGTACCTAACAATGTAAATTATTTTAGTCCTTTTCAATCCAAATCTTTCATAATAAGTATTACAAATTTATTCATAACCTACATGCTTCATTCTTAATTGATAGTCTTTTACTGCCAAATCTGAAATTACACTTCCAAATCCTATGACTTGCCTTATCAGTTTTAGTTGTGTAAAATAATATGATCAATTGGGTTAGCTTTAACATAAGGAAATAATTATTATTTTAGTACATTGATCATAGTGCCTGTTATATCTGTCACCTTTTTACTGAAGACGAATGATAGACCTTGTGTTCCTATCTTTTCTGAGATTATAAATTGTACTTTTCCTGACAAAAACAAGAAGCTTATTACATTCCTGTCAGGTTGGCTATTCAACTTCCTTAGTCACAGGGTCACCTTTTAGATTCTAATACAAAAGTCAAAACATTGCACTTTTTCAAACTACAGAACCTTTACTGAAGGATGGGAAAAAAAAAAATAAATCTGTTTTATAGCTGTTAAATCCAACAGAGATATCTCGTTGTTTTTGTAATCCAGTGTAACACTCTTTGTACTTTCAGGTATTAAAAGTTTGTGGGATATGTAATATGTTTTTGTAATAGTTACAAACACTGTGTTAATCAACCTGTTGTCTTCAGTTACCTAAAAGCCAAGCTTCTAGTATCAGAAATGCATTCTCACTGATTCCCATTTTGTGCTTGAATACATTCTTTGTTCTGTATATTCATCTGCAAAATTTTTATATTGTTTCTTTGCATTTACAGGTCAAATATCTCTATGGCAATGAAAACTCACACAGAATCGTCTAGGTTGGAAAAGACTTTGAAGATCATCCAGTCCAACCCTTAACCTAACACTGACAGTTCCCAACTACACCAGATCCCTCAGCGCTGGGTCAAGCCGACTCTTCAACCCCTCCAGGGATGGGGGCACCACCACTTCCCTGGGCAGCCCAGTCCAACGCCTAACAACCTGTTCTGTAAAGAAAGGCTTCTCAATATCCAGTCTAAACCTTCCCTAGCGTAACTTGAGCCCATTATCTCTTGTCCTATCGCTTATTACCTGGTTAAAGAGACCCATCCCCAGCTCTCTGCACCTTCCTGTCAGGGAGCTGTAGAGGGTGATGAAGTCTCCCCTCAGCCTCCTCTTCTCCAGACTAAACACCCCCAGTTCCCTCAGCCGCTCCCCGTACGACCTGTGCTCCAGACCCTGCACCAGCTCCCTTGCCCTTCTCTGGACACGCTCGAGTCATTCAATGTCCTTTTTGGAGTGAGGGGCCCAAAACTGAACACAGAAATCGAGGGGCGGCCTCACCAGTGCCGAGTACAGGGGTCAGATCCCTTCCCTGTCCCTGCTGGCCACGCTATTGCTGACACAAGCCAGGATGCCATTGGCCTTCTTGGCCCCCTGGGCACACTGCTGGCTCATGTTCAGCCGGCTGTCAATCAACACCCCTAGGTCCCTCTCTGGTGAGATTTACTCCCAAATAACAAGATAAATTTATTTCTCTCCATTCTGTATCAAAAGTAATTTTAATCTATATGTTAGCATCAGAGCCAAAGATAATTGAATCCAGAGGGATTTTTTTTCTGCTGATTTGAGATCTATCACAGATACTTATCTTTGGATAAAATAAGTTGCCATCTGGACATACTTATTTTTCTCCACTGACTACAGAGGAAGCTTAAATAGGTAGTGCGGATGTATAAATGTAACCTTTAGATGCATAAATTAGGACACATAACCCCATTTTCTCCTGGATGGCTGTTTAGCACTTGGTGTAGTTTATATAAAGCTAGTGAAAGGTTTAGACTTTAAGAAATTTTAGACATCTCATTCTGAACCTAGACAGTCAAAAGAATGTTTAGCTTAGCTTAAGGATCATATTGTACATGAATTTACCCGTTTGTTCCTTCACTAGGTCTACTAGGTTTGGCTGAATTGAGTAAATTTTCCTAGTAAATGTTACCCTGTGGGCCAATTTATTCCACATGTGCCAGAGGAGTAGGTGTCTCAAGTAAGATTTAGTGAAAAGGGTCAAGGCAAAGAAGGTGCCCTCAGGAAATCCCAGCTCTTTGTAGGGTGTCTCTCTCCAGCGTGAGTTCATTCCTACATAGACATCAGATAATCCACAGAGGTCCTTGAAGAGATACTTTCTGAATGCCTCAGACATTGGAAACTTCAGTGGTAAGCTCACAATTCAACAGCAATCAACTGTGAGGCACACATCCAACAGAGACACAGATTTCTTTGCTCCAGTGAACACTGAACCACTTGTTTTGATGATACCAGGGCTATGTAGTTCTTCAGCTCTGTTATAGGAACCATAGGGGATTTTTACATATGGGAAAGAACTGTTCATCTTGGCAATTTTGGTCATGTTTTAAACAATCTGTTTCTGTTGTGAAACACAAACACAAAACTTTTACTTGATGTCATAGAAATCTTATAGATGCTCTAAAAACTTGCCAAATTTTCTACATAGTTATGGTTTGGTCTAAATGTTGTCAAACACAGATCACTGTTACACTTAACCAAATTGGTGTGCTTTTCACACAGTTGATCCTTTCATCCTTCAAAGATTTTTTAGATTAAACATCCACTTTTTCATAATTTTGATTTCCAAGTGGCAAGTTAAAATAGTGTTTTTGACTGGTTATAAAATCTTCCATAACAGATACTTGACTTAAAAACCAGTTCTTTGTAATGTCAATTTTGTAATGTCATTTAAATTGACCTGTTCATATCAATATTTTGGGAATCAGTTTGCATATGTCAGGCAGATCACAAATAGCGATATCCTCATATCGAAGCAATTTCTGGACATATTCAAGTATTGTATTATTTTTTGTTTCAAAGTCATTATCCTATATAGTAGTGCAGAACCCTGAGTACATATATTTAAGAAGAGATATTGACAGTTTGACTGTTGTCCTAGCCAGGATAGAGCTCATTTCTTCATAGCACCTCATACTGTGCTGTGTTTTAGATTTTTGGTCAGAACAGTACTGGTAACACACGAATGTTCTAGCTTTTGCTCAACAGTGTTTGCATCAAGTCCTTCTTAGTTTCTCATTTCTGCCCGCCCCAGTGAATAGACTGGGGGCTGCACAATAGCTTGGGAGCAGGCACAAGTAGACAGATGACCCTAACTAACCAAAGAGATATTTCATATCATGTAATGGCATGATCAGCAATAAAAGGGAAAAGAGGAGGTTTTAAGAGGGTGAACCATCTTTTGCTCAGGAACTGGCTGCACGTCGGTCAACCTGTAGGAGATGGCGAGTGATTGCCTTTGCATCACTTGTTTTGTTTTCTTGTCTCTTATTCCACTTACTCTTTTTTTTTTTTTTTCTTCTCCTCCACCTTGACCTGCAAGTTTTCTTGTTTTTCTTCGTCCTTTTCTCTCCCTCTATTTCATTTGGGCTGGCGGGGGGGAAGTGAGGGAGCAGCTCAGCTGCCCACCAGGGTTAACCTACAGCAACTTTTTACAATTGTCTCATGGAAATATTCTCAAACCATCAGTACTATCAGTAAAAAAATCACTAACAATACCAACTATTTGAAAAGATATGTGTTTTCAAATAGCTCTAAAGACTATATTAATTTTCATTAATTAGAAGCCAGATCTCTTTATAATATATTTATTCATTTGTTTGATATAGATACTTCTTGAAAGTTGCATAAGATGAATTGCATTTCTGTGCTGCTTGCAATAATGTGATATTGTGAAAATTAGCATCTTATTAAAGATGTAACAGGATGCATTTTTTTCTGAATGTAATATAGACCAATTTATGCATAGATTATTTCTAAGTATGACAAAAAATATGATTTCATGAAGTGATCTCTTGCTGTTCAGAAAAAATTGCAGTACAATTCTCAGGTCTTGAATATATTTGACATACTTCCTATTTGCTTCATCTTATCTATTTATTTTAGAGATCAGTTTTTGATTAAATTGGTCCTTCTTAATAAAATCTGAGATCACAGGGAGGAAAACCAGGAGAGTAAGAAATAACTGTTAGTTTTCCAAAATACTGGTGAAATACAAGGTAATTCATCAGCTATCTGGAAAAAAGTGAAACTGTGGACTTGAAAGTCGTCCAGCTATGCATAGGTCTTGCCAGAACTGGATGCATCCTTTACAGCTATCTTGACAAGAGTCATGATAATGGCTTTGTTGTAACTTCTTTAGAGGAGAGCATTGAACATGGGTCTTATACTCTTTGGGGCATTGAAAAAACCAAAATATTGTGAGTGGAGATCAAAAGGAAGGGTAACATTTCAGACCCCACTAGCTGCATATTTCCCAAAGTTGTATCGTTTTACTCTTCATTTAATTCCTGGTTTGTATTGGCAACACCTGTGTCTCTCTCTGAGAAAACTTATCTTTTACAGTTAATTGTTTATACACACTGCTTGCATTACCAACATGAACGTGGAGGAATTTGTTTTTTTCCAAGACATCTGGGGGTTGGGCAAAACATTTAATTTGGTGAGACCTGACTGGTTCAAGGTTTGAGTCAATTAATCTATCTGCTTAAAAAGTTTCTTTTATAGTCAGTGAAGAGGAAAAAATAAATAAAACACTCCACAAGAAGACTCTTCCTGTACTGAAAGATCTTTCCAACAGTTAAGATGAACAGTGCTCCAGGGGTGCCGCATTGCATCCATTTCAAATGGAAATCCACATCATGGCTTTCTTAAACTAGATGCTAACTTTTAGACACTTAACTTCCAGGGAGAGGAAGATATTAAGAGCTTCTGCCTCTCTCAGGCAGCTGACTGGCTGATTAAGTACCTAATTATCTTTGAAGTTCTGCTTCTTGGGTCTTGGAGTTTCTACAGATAAAATGTTTCTGGAAAAAATAGTTTTCTAATACTGCACAAAGGAAGCACTGTTTTCCACCAATTTATGGATTTATTAGCATGCATGAATAATTAACTTTTCATGCTACTTTTCTTATCTAAGAACTGCCTTTGACTTTGTATTGTTGATTTAAAACCTAACAAACCATATACACCCTATAGCTTGATGTATACACATAAACACTATATATATCTGTAGCAACAGAAATCATATTACCTCAGGCAGCTGATTCTAAACCCAGAGTATTTTGCCTTTGATTCCAAGAGAAACCTTCAAGCTTTGCCTCATGGCAGATAGTGGGACTTATATGACTGGATCTAAAATCTATTGTAGAGAACCAAGGTCTTAACACGTAATAATACATGTGCTGGAGCATGAGACAAACCGAAGCGATACTGTTGATGTGTACCTGGCTTTTTCTACAGCTTTGTACTTTTTGATATTACCAAGAGCAACATCATTTTTACTGCCTGCATGGTTTCTATGTATTGATAAAGTACAGTTTCTGTAATTACATACTATGGTCTTTTTCTGAGATGAGGCAAACAGGCAACTTTAATCTTTCCCTAAAATTACATATCCCACAGCTTCTGTAACTCAGCATGTATCAGACCTGCATGTCTAATAACATAACTCTGTCCTAACCACTGAAGATCCTTCTTTTCTGGCAATAGTGTATAATTAGAAGTGCCCAAGTTCCCAGAAAGAATTTTTACAATCAGCTTGTTTCTGCCAAAGACCAATTCACAAATGTGAGTGAACAAAGCAGAGCAGAGTAGAATAGAGTAGAATATTTAATTTGGAAGGAACTTACAACAATCATCCAGTCCAACTCCCTGACAACTCCAAGGCTCACCAAAAGTTCAGTCATGTCATTAAGGTATTGTCCAAATGCCTCTTAAACATAGACAGACCTGGGGTATCAACCACCTCTCTAGGAAGGCTGTTAAAGTGTTTGACCACCCACTCATTGGCTTTCTAATGTTCAGTCTAAACCTCCCCTGATGCAGCTTTGAACCGTTCCCACACACCTTATCACTGGATACCAGGGAGAAGAGATCAGCACCTCCCTCTTCACATCCCATCCCCAGAAAGCTGTAGAGAGTGATGAGGTCACCCCTCAGCCTCCTTTTCTCCAAACTAGACAAACCCAGAGTCCTTAACAGCTCCTCACAGGACATGCCTTCCAGACCTTTCACCAGCTTTGTTGCCCTTCTCTGGATGTGTTCAAGTACCTTCACAATCTTCTCAAGTTGCAGGTCCCAGTACTGAACACAGTACTCAAGGTGAGGTCACACCAACACTAAATACAGCCAGATAATCAACTCCACTTACCAGCTGGTTATAATGTGTATAATGCACCCTAGAACGCAGCTGCAGACCTCACCAGACTCCCATGACCTTTGTTAGATATTGAGAGGGGTTCTTCTGTAACTTCTGCTAGCTACTTCAGTACTCTGTGATGAATCCCATCAGGCCCCATGGACTTAGGAGCTTTTAACAGATACAACCTGTCCCTTACAACTTCACTGTCCACAAACGAAAAATCGTTGTTCCCATAGTTGTGGTCCTCCGACTCAGAGGACTGAGCAGCTCATAGTCTATCAGTATTATTAAAGACTGAGGGAAAAAAAGAGCATAGAGTGCTTTAAGGACAGCCTGAAAATGTATCTTAAAACCTATCACTTCTCCTAGATCAGCCAGGAGGGGCAATAGGGAATTCAAAGAAAATAAAAATCAGCTTCCTCTTTTTATTCACCATAGAGATGTATGCTACATTTTTTTTAGCATTAATTAGTATTTATAAGGTGTCTATTTGTCTATTGGGTTCTAAGAAGATATTTATTATAAAGTATTTATATAAACTAAATCTAAAAGTATTTGTTTTAAATGCTGAAGTCCTCTGTGTCTCATCAGAAAACCAATAACTATCTTGCAAGGTGTTCAGGAAAGATAAAAATCCTTCAACATAATTGCATCTAGGAAGCAGAATTAGTACATATTTTTCCAATTATATATACAACTTTTATATGGAAATCTTGTCATAATAATAACTGCAAGGGAGACAATGCTCTAATATTCACATTTATACCAAATCTGACTCTGATTATAGATTACCTAGGCATTACCCTTGTATTACATCCTGTAGCATATGTTACCATGTTAATACAGAAAAAAATAATTACTAAGCTTCTCGAACATTTTACAAAATATATTATCTTAAAATGAGAATCCTATTTGCCAAATACTAATGTTTCTTGTTCTGCCTGAAAAGCTGCATTTTAAGTAGTTTTCTTTACTCAAAAGGGAAGTTGTTTTCATTTAATTTGCCTCCACTAATCTGTTGCTTCTAGTGATTAATTTTTGGTTGATTGTTTCCTACACTCAAATGCAAGTTATCATGGGACAAAACTTCCACAGCAAGTAAAGAACATTTTATGTAGCCCTTTTTAATTAAAAGCAAACTATTAATAGGGTATACCAAATTTGGGAAGTTTTGTGACTGTGATAGAAACGATAGGGAGAAATTTATCTCAACTTATGGGTTTGGAGGTTATAACTATCTTTGCCGGTGGATGATGCAAGTGCCCCTGTATTAGAAGCAGCAAGGACTGGTTGAATGATTGATTTTCCTTCGACTAATACCACACAAGTCCTGCTGTAAGTGCAGGTATTCAGGTACTTGAAGAAGGGAATACAGTTAGGGAATAGTTGTCTGAAAATATAAGAAAAAGCAAAAAGAAAACAAAAATAAGGAAATATGCGGGAGATATGGACACGCACACGACCAATATGATCAAGCAATGCCAATTTATTGAAGGTAAGCAAGCCCTTTTATAGGTTTCTCCTGTGCCCGCGAACGGTACATGGTGCAATCCTTATGACTGGGCAGTTAGCTTTGTCCACGCGCTTCAAGCCTTCTCACGATTGGATCATTCAAATGTCTCTCCGCCCAACCCATCTCCTGGAGTTGGTTGCTGAGTTCTTTGTTCTATGTCCTTGCCGAGCGTGCACGTGTGTAGGATTGCTCACATGTCCATTATCTCCCAACAGAAATAGATCTTTCAGATAATGTGCTAACAATTTCTCTTTTATTTAGAAAATTTTGTCTGCAGCAATGTAAGATAGCTGTTCTAGGGGAAATACCAGGTGTGCAGGAGGAGGGAGAGGCCACTGACATTAGTTCACAGCCTTGCATAGAGAAATTTATGGTCTTCAAGCATTCACTATCTGGTATTTATTAGTTTTACTCTTTGGCAACAATTCCCCCTTCCTGCCAGGGAAGTGCAGGCTCTGACTGAGCCATTTGTGATCTGCTGTTCTGCACTGGGACCTTGCCAGAGACCCAGTGGAACTGACCGTCTAAAATTAATTTTAAAATTCAGATCTGGTGCCCTGGAAAAGTGAGCTACAAATTTTCTAGGTAAAGCAAACTATCATATTAATAGGAGCTGGCACAACATAAGGCCCCACGTCGTTTCTGCATAAAGTCTTTCCTGTTTAGCTGGAGGCTGTGGACCCTCAGTCTCTATAACAAATAAAGGAACACAACATGTTCCAAGTCTCCTTTAGGATCTGTCCTTTGGCTCACTAGAAACAACCAATTAGGAAATACACTGAGTTCATCCAGCCTATTTTAATAGCATGAGCTGTGATCTGCTAGTCTGTACCTCAGCTGAAGCTATTAGACAAGTAACAACTTTCCAAATAACTTGGAGTGAGACCAAATGTTAGTACCTTTTATTCAGCTCTAATAACTAGAAGTTTTTTGGGTCTAAAAAATGTTAACAGTTCTCAAGTTAAATCTGTAAAAGTTACATGTCTTCTACAGCCCAGGTACTGAATTGTCTGGTATTTTCTTCTTATAGATGGAAGCACTACTACTGGAAGACCTACTGCAAGAAAAAAAGCTACCACAACCTGATATGTACAAGGGTTGTGAAAGGTTTTTCGCATATTCCTCTAGGGCTGGCACTGCAAAAGGTATGGATGAACAGAGAATCACATCAGTGTTTCACCTGTGCATCTCAAAAATCACAGGAAGAATACAAGAGCAAACAACCACACAAAGCTATGGTAACAAATGAACTGCCTCTACTTCCACTGTCAGTTTTCTAATCTTCCAGGGCAGAAACCTCCAAAACCTCCTTTCAATAGTGCAGAGGGAATGAGCACTCAATGCAACCCACAGGTAAACAACCTTTCTTTACCTCTTCTGTCAGATTTGTTCAAATATTTTCAGCAGGTGGGCTCCCAGTAGTTGAGTTACAAGGGTAAGTTTAATCTTTTGTTCTGGGAGAGAAAATATGACAAGGAGTGCATTCTTAAAGTGAGTCTTATATGGATCATATTTTTGTGGGACCCTGCCTAAACAATAAAGCTTTTGGGGTAATCTAAACCAGCCTTTAGCCTTCCAAAGGATTTGTAATATCAGCTCTTTTTTGTTGTTTGTTTCACCCATTAAGTACCCACAAACCTATCTTTTTAGAAGGGAATGAAATGTAGCTTTAAATTTGAAATGATGAAATTACATTTTTCCCCTCAGCAGTGTTACTCATTTTTGTGTGGATTTTAATTTGGCAGTGCTTGTCAGAGAGACTTTTTTTAAAACATTGAATGCTCTGTCCACACAACCTGAAAAAATTGGCTGAGATTATAATAATTCTGTTGGTAAAAGATTGATGCACAAACTCTCAAGGCAATTAGAAACTCAGTTTTGCCAATCCGATGTTTAATTCTTTCTCATGTTTCTTTAATAAACAAGAGCCAGAAATATGAGGAAAGAAGCTGCAGCACTTTTTATTATTCCACAGGCACACAGCCTTCATGGTCTAGCAGAAATGACTTACTCACTCTGAAATGTTTAGTGTCAAGCTTTATGTTATGTCTGTCTCTCAGGTACCTCATCTGGAGAACAAAGAGACCTAGCACTTATTTTACTTCTGATCTGTGATTTCTAGGTGGTTTGTAACACTCGTGAATTTGCAAGAAATTACAGGTAGGACCCAGTCATCTTCAACAGATCTCTAATATTTATGTAAGCTTTTGATGCCTAGTAAAATAGTTCTCTTGAAAGAATTGTTTAAAGTCTTTTAGTATTGACTGAGAGATTTGTTCATCTTTGAAAGCTTTCAGAGTAGCTGTTTGCTTTCTCAAGTTGAACTTTCTGGGTTAATAAGGAAATTTTAGCATTATAATACTTCAAAGACATCTCCAAAAATTGTCTCCATTTATGGCTTCCTGTTACCTAGTCTGGCTTCAGAAACAATTGATATTTCCCCTTCCAAGTATCACCTTTCAAGTCTAAAATCTCTTGTAGGTGAGGCAAGACAGAAAAGAGTTTCTTAACTTTGCTTGGCCAACAAAAATTTCATTAACCTCTTCACAGCCAACCACTGTTCTATAAATATCACAACAGGATTTTTATCATCATTGAAACATTAATTTAAAAGTCAGACATCAACTTAGAATTCAGAAAAGCATCCACCAAACCCCATACAAATAAGTGGTGTTTAGAAATCCCTTTCAATTCCATAAACTGCCAGTCACTACAGCAATTTTCTTCCCAATATGGGCTTAATATTAGTAATGCTGCTAATTTATTTTGCAAAGGAAAAGACACTGTCATCTTTATGTCTCATAACCATCTTTACTCAGTTCTTGTTTAAAATAAACAACCAAAACATCATAAAAATGAAAAGCCATAAATAAAATCATTTCAGCTAACCAAGTCTAAGCCACATCACTGGGAATCTTCTATAGGAGGACAATGGACATTTCTAGAGGGAGATTAAACAGGTAGCTAAGGCAAATGGCATGAATCTCACTCCACAGCTACATCCAATTCTCCACATGCCATAGGAAAGGCCTTATTATCCTAGAAAAATAATTCTTAGACAGAGTTTTCATGGAGAATGGTCCCACTCAACCACTGTAAAATCTCTAGAATGTGTATTTGCTTTCTCATAACATGAAATCCAAAGTCAGCTTCTTTTCTTCTATGGTATAGGGTGTCTAAAATACTACTGCTTCTATATGTTGTGGTACATAAACTAAATTAAGAAGTGTTATGTTGAAAGTGTCAAATGTTTTATTATTTTTTTACAGGAAAATGGTACAAAGATGAGCATGGAAAGGAATTTAGAACTTCAAACACTTGAGTGATTTCCTGATGTTGTCTTAAAATGAAAAATTACAAAAATATTTTCTTGGTACATTAGTTACTAACATTTTTATTTTTAATCAACCATTACTTATAATACAAATAGAGTACTTAAATGTTAAAATTAAGTATCTGGGTATGAAAATACAAGGAAGAGACAGTATTAGAGTTAGAACCTGAAGGTTTAATCATACAATCCCAGCGAAACCCTGAAGAGAGTTGAAGAAATGTATGTCATGTCCCATCAATGAGAACAGACGTAAGATTATTCTATTTCACCGGTATCTTCAAAAAATGTCTTTTAATAATTATACTCTCCTACAATTTGCATACGAAGCTGATACTTCAGTCTGAGAGCTTGCCAATATTTTGATTAGCCGCTGTCACTTTTTATCATGAAAAGCTTTTTCCTTATTGACTGAGCAAAGTCATCCAATGCAAAACATAATCATATCCTAAGTGGTACAGGTCTTCCTTCTGGTGTCTCCTGGATTTATTTAGGCATCTCATTTGCTTTATCTTTTTCATAGTACTTGGAAGGAAAAGGATAGCTGTTGATGTTTTGCCAGCTTTTCAGTTCCTTCATGCTAGCAATCTCTCATAAATCTGAAGGTTCACATCCCTTTTTACTATTTTATATTTTAGCATAAAATCTTTTTGATATCTTGATTTACACATGTGTAAAACTTATGACTGCAGTGATATTAGCAATATTCCATGAATATCTATCTTTCTCATGTTTATAGACTCTTTTCAAAGAGGTTTATAAGCTTCATTTTGAGACCAATATGCACATTTATTTTTCATAATAATTTCTCATTCTGTTTTTGTGTTAGATTTTGAGTTAGCAATATTTAAATAATGGTAAGCTCTCAGGTATTGCAAGAGAGGTATGATTGTCAGTTTTAAAATTATAAAAAATATTTCAAAGTTTTCTATAAATTTTCTTTAAAAAAAAAAAAATCATGCCTTGTTTAGGATAAAATAAAGGCAAGAAAAAAGAGATGTAAATGGAATTGGAAAAAAGAGGAATCTAAGAGGCATTCTCCCAAACAACAAACCAAAGATATTTTTTGTTTCTATTCAGTTTTGGAGTTCATATATGAAAATTAAAATTAAACCAGCAGTTTCAAAAATATTTGTCAAGTAGTGAATTTCACAAAGAGAAATAGAAGGGTATTCCAGCACTGACTTGTTATAACTTCCGTTACCTTTAGTTTCCTTCCTTGGAAGATCTTATTGACATAAAATCCTTTCTACTATAGATTTAAATCTCTTCTTGTGAAAAAAGTATGATATCTGAAGAAGACCTCAAAGAAAGTATTAGTAGTTTTATCTTTACTGATGTTTCTTTTTAATATATTTCTAAGGACAAAATGTTGGCACTGGTATGTTTTCCTAGAATATATCAATGAGAAACTTTTGCCAAATTATAAATTATGGGCATCTTTCCACAATCCTGTCACACAGTTAATTTATTTCCATTTATTTGACACAGTATTAGTCACAGGTAGACTTTAACAAATGAGGTAGAAGACCTACATGCTCTCTAGCTTCTCATCCAGTCATTACACACATTTTGGAAAAAGTGTTTGATAAGGTTCAAATTAGAAATTAAATGCCCTAAGAGGAGCAAGCTTTTTAACCTCATCATCACAACAGATCATTATGACCTCTTTTGAGCCTCCACAAACCAATTTACCATAAATAAATCTGTTTCTCACCTATTCATCGTTCCCTTTCTAGAGACCTTGACCTGATACCTTCTGGAGCTGTATACACCATTTCAGATACTCTTTCTGTATCCTAGTTACTGCATAAACTGTTATAGTAAATATTCAAATATATACAGTACTTATTTATATAAGAAATAATGACTTTAAATTGGGCTGATGAGTTATGCCTGACTGAATGTACGTTAATAATTTACTTTTCATCAATTTGTTCCAGTGCCTAGAGGGCTCTGAGAACATTAAAAGAAAAAATAAAATAAAATAATATTAAAATGTTAAACAGGAAAGCAACTCAATTTATCTGAACAATGCATGCTAGTTCAAAAAAAATCATAATAGATTCATGAAGACACAGATTCAAAAAGTAAAGACCCAAACAATTTGAGATTAGGCTGTCAGGCAAATGTGAGATGAACTACAGAAGAAAGTGAATAGTGGGCATTACGTTTTTATGTAAGACTCTGAGTTGTGACCCAGTGTTTTTGACCAAAGGCTTTTCTGCTTTCTGGTGAGTGTGACATATACAAAAAGAGTAAGTCAAAGACTTCCTCGAACACTTACTTGAAAAGAAAAATTACTAATCTTCAGTTCAACTTTGCCATTCTGAATAAATCATACTAGAAACTTTGAAATATATTTTTAATCACAATCCCTTCATGTTAATATTGATGTAGACTAAAAATTTCAAATAAAGATCATGTAGTTACTTACAAAAATTATTTGCTACTCAGAGATACTGATCTTTTGTACCAAACTATGCATCTAAAATGAGGATGCTCTCAGAGACTGCTGATCAAAATCTGATTTTCGAATAGGCATGAAAGGACACCAAAAGATAGTTGAATAACAATGGCATTGTTTTCTTCCTTCCAAAGTCTCATAGGATTTAGCTCTCCATGAAGCCCCCTGAAAGCATGATTCAGCAGCCCATTCACAGTTGCTTTGTGTCACTTGCTCTGCATCAGGTAGCTCACCTGGCTTCCAGCTGATTTCCTACAAGTCCTGTGTCATATATGCCAGTCCCATCCAGATAGCTCTCACATCCCAGGACATTTCACATGGCATTACGGATATGTGTCTGGACAACTAGAAAAAGACGTCAGCATTCACAATTGACCAGTCAATGGTCAATAAAGCTAATGGTGTCAGAGAGTATTTCAGTCAACCAGCTGCAAGAGGCTCAATTCAACAGCTGTAACATAGTCACTTTCCCAAGGCTGGATGCGTGGAGGGCCTGAATCCTGGTGGGAGTCTGCTGAAGGCCTGGAGAGATGCTCTCAAATACTTACAATGGCATTAAGCTCCTATGTTGAAGTAGGAGTTTGGTTTAACACAGCTAGACAGAGGCGTCTAAATGTTGGTGTTTACAAATGTACCAAGTGTCTGGAGAGGAGGTTGGTTCCACATGAAGGCACTGAGGCCCATTTCAGGGGCTCTAGAGCCGCTCAGACAGCATGTAGGCTAGCAGATGTCCTTTCTCAGAAAGCTTGACTCTAATCTCTTTCACTTCCATCTAAAGAGAGTAATGAGAGTTATCACTCCTGCTTCTAATCCTCCTTTTGTAGCCTTTTGTAGAAGAGTACCTAAGAGTATTGTACATTTAAGACCAGTAAGAAACTGGTTCCCATGTAACGTGCAAGACTTATGCAGAAATCTGACCCCTTGACTATGAATAACTACTGAAGAAACCAAGCACTGAGGCAACATGTTACTAAGGAAACTTTCTTGTTCTTGTTGGTTTACCACTAACCTGTTGATTATTGAAAATTTTCCAGTCCAAGGGTTAGAATATATAACCAGAGTTCAACAGGTTTGAATTTTTCAGACAAAAAAGGTGAATTTTGGCATGTTTTATAAGAAATGTGGAGAGAACTGAGTCAACTATATTATGTCACTGACTAGAATTGCTAGTCTTTCTTGTCCTTTCAATACAAACCTGCTTTGCAGAAGTGCCTCAAGCCTTGACCATCCAAATTTCATGTTAGAGTAAGTAAAAACACCCCACAAGTAAAACCACCCAGCAATCCTCCTGAGACTTCTGTCCTTTGTCAACATGTAAATCTGATGCCTCTTTGCGCCTTTATCAGCCCAAAGGCTCTCCATCTCCTCTTCACTGATTTAAGGGAAAGAATAACAATGTGAGGTTCTGCCTTCATGCAGTCCTCAGCATTCATGCAGGAGTGGGATATATCTGCTTTTTCCTGATACAGTGGGGCCAAAAGGTTTAAGAGTGGACCTGGAACAGATTGGTTGGAGCAGACTGACTGTTCATACAATTCTCATGATTAACTTCAGTGGTCCTTGGAGTATGTCTGAGGTTTTTTTTCAAAATGCTTTGCTAAGATATATAAAAGGAGCAGACTCCTCAGTGTCCATTGAGGAATTAGGTTTGCTGTCATACCATAAGCTGACAATCTACAAAACCCACCAAAATATAAAGCATTATGCACAGAATGCCTTGCATCACAGAATTTTGTTGCTCTCCATCCTTTCTTTCTACCCCATTGCTTGCTATTTCCTAAAAATGAACAAATTTGCTCTTCAACCGAGGACCGTGGAAAAATTATTTTAATAACACCAGTAAAATGCCTGGTTTAAAACTAGAAAATAGTTGTTTCAGATTTATTTTCAGGGTTTTTTTTCAAAGCAAAATGTCTTTATTCAAAACTTCATATGTTTTCAGGATATGAAATACTTATTTTTCCTTCCATGATATTTTCCTTTTCTTTTAATTTCATGACACACTACTATTTTCAGAAATAGTGTACTTTCATAAAATGGTTCCAAAATGGGAAAAAAAAATGTAGGAAAATGGGGTTTTCCCTACAAAAACACAATTTATTGGGCCAAAGACAAGTCAGTACCTCTTAATATTGCAAAATATAAATAAGTGTTCTCTAGAAAGATAAATTTCATTGCAGCTACCAACATCTGAAGGGATATACCACATGAAACTGCATCAACATTGTTAAAGCAATGTGAAGTAACAAAAAATATCTGGTCATCTGTATTACAATAGTTGCAGAAGATGGTAATCATGGTGGGGACAGCTCTGTTGGAAGAAGATCTTGGGCTTCATGAAACATGATGACAAATGTCTAAATATTTCTGTAGCCACCCTACAGAGACTAACAAGATTCACAAAGTTCACTACAGGGTGATCAAGTGTTTTTAGCAGACATAATGAAAATTCAGTGTGACTGTGGGCAGCTCTAAGTTATGCAACCTTCACTTTATCCCAGATGTTGCTAGAGGAATTTCTCTTTTGTTTAATATCAACAACATTTTCCCCTTGACTTCACTCCCTGTAGTCACATGTAATCATGTCAACATTAGAATACAGATGCCCAGACTATCTTTTGTATTCATGCACAGTAGCCAAGCATTAACAAAATGGTATAAATAAAATAAATGAATAAGACTGCACAGTATCTCTACAATAAATCAAACCTTTGTACAGGATATTATTAAATAAATGGAATAGGAATAATCTATTTAATCTACATCATCCTTCATAGCCTTTAAAACTCTATGTTGCCTGTATTAATAAAAACCAAAGAAAATATTGATGTATTCCAAAGTGCCATTCCAGGCTATAGCTGGCCAGAAAGCAGAACTACCTTCCTGGTCCAAGTCAGACTGAAATAAAAATGTATGAAATTTCACAAAAAAGTAATTCCAGAAATGTAATCCCAGGGGTCTCTGCAGTTGCTCCATGAAATTGATATTGCTGGGAGTTTCTCGATATAGTCACCCGGAATCTGAGGTTTTATAGCTGTAGGTAAAGCAAATGGACTAAATAAGCTGGTGTAGCTTGTACAGCTGCCCTAACCTGTGACAGTACTACAAGCAAGTTTGCCACTGCTGTCCTGATTCAATGTCATGATGCTTCTTAGCATATGAACATACTTTTTGCAGTAAATTCTTTCTCATGGCTGATTTTTCTAGTAGGAGCAATATTTTACTTTATATAATACAAACTTATTTACCTGGGTTTCCTACTTATTCCTAAATAATATTTTTAAAATCAGTCATCTATTACATTTGCTTATTTGATTTATTTATTATAAGCAATGGAAGATCATTAGCTTGTTCATTGTAGCAAAAGAATTATTTTCTTTCATTTTAGCCCAGTCATAACTTCTTCCTGAAATTTTATTTTGTGCGTGTGTTCTCATTAATATTCAAAAAGGCTGTTCACTGCAGGCAAGGCTTAAAACCTGTATAGTTGCAGTTTTTCTGACAATATTCTACAGAACAAAGAGAATTCCAGAAAAAAAACAGACCTTGATACATTGTCACCATTTATAACCGTTAAATTCCTTTTATTTCTGAAGTGAAGGAAATGGAAATCAAACTTAAGGCACAGTGTTGGCAAATTTTGCCAATATTCATTTCCTCATACCTCAGCACACTGTGGCTTGAGAGCACTGATAAATGGCTGCTGCATACCAAAATTAGGAGGAGGTCCCAGTGTCCCTATGCTATTAGCATAATTCTGCATTGCAGAGTCTTTTTTTGGACTCTGGTTTAATTAATACAATTATGCAAAATTCTGGAGAACAGTTGGAGAAAGCAGAAACCCTTTCCCACTCACCAGTTTTCATCCACTTCTGCAAGTGACCTCTGATGGAGGTGCAGTGCTATTACTAAGCTACAGAGTCCCTGGTTTGTTTTTGTTCTTCTGGCATTAATCTTTTCCTGACTTGGCTCTCTGTTGACTCCATGCCATGAGAACCTGGGTTAAGCCCTCCTTCCACAACCTCCCTTATGCTTCAGTCAAAGTAACAGGCTGGTAATATCCAGAAGGCATCTGAAAATTTTCCGTATTTCCCACTGAGTTTCACGATAACCTATAAGAAATTATGATAATTATTTAGGCAATATTTTAAAAAATGTAAATTTACATGGGTTGGAACCAGGTCCTGATGTTTGGAAATTAATTATCAAGTCTAAATTTAAAGACCTAAGCCATTGGCTTTGCATCACAATGTTTCCAAACTGTGCAGTATCTTTCTCTTGTATATTTTCTCAAAACACTATCAAGCTGAAGAGACTGACATACTGTATCATTTCACAGAATTGTCTAGGTTGGAAAAGACCTTGAAGATCATCCAGTCCAACCATTAACCTAACACTGACAGTTCCCAACGCCACCAGATCTCTCAGCGCTATGTTGACCCAACTCTTCAACCCCTCCAGGGATGGGGACTCCACCACCTCCCTGGGCAGACCATTCCAACGCCCAACACCCCGTTCTGGAAAGAAATGCTTCCTAATATCCAGTCAAAACCTTTCCTGGCACAACTTGAGGCCATTCCCTCTTGTCCTATCACTTACTACTTGGTTAAAGAGACTCATCCCCAGGTCTCTGCACCCTCCTTTCAGGGAGCTGTAGAGGGCAATGAGGTCTCCCCTCAGCCTCCTCTTCTCCAGACTAAACACCCCCAGTTCCCTCAGCCGCTCCCCCTACGACCTGTGCTCCAGACCCTGCACCAGCTCCGTTGCCCTTCTCTGGACACGCTCGAGTCATTCAATGGCCTTTTTGTAGTGAGGGGCCCAAAACTGAACACAGGAATTGAGGGGCGGCCTCACCAGTGCCGAGTACAGGGGTCAGATCCCTTCCCTGTCCCTGCTGGCCACGCTATTGCTGACACAAGCCAGGATGCCATTGGCCTTCTTGGCCCCCTGGGCACACTGCTGGCTCCTGTTCAGCCGGCTGTCAATCAACACCCCCAGGTCCCTCTCTGACTGGCAGCTCTCCAGCCACTCCTCCCCAAGCCTGTAGCGCTGCTGGGGGTTGTTGTGGCCCAAGGGCAGCCCCCGGCATTTGGCCTCATTGAAACTCCTCCAGTTGGCCTCAGCCCCTGGCTCCAGCCTGTCCAGGTCTCTCTGCAGAGCCTCCCTGCCCTCGAGCAGATCAACACTCCCACCCAACTGGGTGTCATCTGCAAACTGACTGAGGGTGCACTCGATCCCCTCGTCTAGATCATCAATAAAGATGTTAAACAGGAGTGGCCCCAAAACCGAGCCCTGGGGGACACCACTCGTGACTGGACACCAACCGGATTTAACTCCATTCACCACAACTCTTTAGGCCCGGCCATCCAACTTAGATTTTTACCCAGCAAAGCGTCTGCCCATCCAAGCCACGAGCAGCCAGTTTCACCAGGAGAATGCTGTGGGAAATGGTGTCAAAGGCCTTACTAAAGTCAAGGTAAACAACATCCACAGCCTTTTCCTCATCCAAGAAGCAGGTCACCCTGTTGTAGAAGGAGATCAGGTTTCTCAGGCAGGACCTGCCTTTCATAAACCCATGCTGACTCGGCCTAGTTCTCTGGTTGTCCACTATATGACTTTTAATGGCACTGGAATGCAAGGACTGTTCTGCAAATGTCCTGAAGACATTTTTCCTCCTTGCTACTTCCAGCTGTGACTCCAGGTACCAATGTCTTTATAGATTGATACAACATTTCATAATCAGAGCTGCATGTAGCTCTTTCCACACTGAAAAGATGCCAAAAGATGTCCACCATAAGAAAGTGTCTGCCACCATTCAGTTTTCTTGAAAACTTGGGCAAGTGAACATGTTTGACCTTGTCAGAAACCTGGAGAATCAAAGCCATTTTGAATGAAAGATTGCTCCTTGGCTTATCGAGCTTCTGACTTTCTTTACTGAAGGTAGAATATTGGGCACTGCTTTATTTTAAGACAAACAGTACACAAAATATTGCATTTTCATTTTGCTTAGTTGCTGTTTTTCATGGAGGCAATCTTTCAGTATTGGATACTGGAGGGTTTTTTTTGGACAGTGAATCATACTTACTCATACTGGAGCTCAACAGATGCTCAAATATAGCCAAGAGATTTCAGCACTCACTTGCCGAATCATGGTATATAGGTAACTGTTTCATTGCTCTGTCTTGTTCCTTCCACATGCAAAATGTCAGTAATGTGTCTTCAGGTTAGATTTGGATGTTGACCTTGGTAATAATTTAAGGATTAGACAGCTATGTGAATGGTAAGTATTCTCGTATCTCCATGACTGGTAAAGAACTGTATATTTTCATAGCTGAAAAAGGATGAAGCCTGTCCCACTTGCTTCAGAAATCATAAAGTTCTCCAGCTTTCAAAGATCAAAACCCAGTACTCACTGAACATTTCCCCCTGTAGCCTAATAGTAGTATGATAGAATTAAAGGGTCCTTCAGGGATGTATGTATATTTCTGAATCTTGGTTGAAAGCAGGTTAGCTGGTTGATTTGCCTTCTGCTGTTTTTCCTTGACCATCATGGAAACATATCCCCACAGGCACCTACAACACTGACTAGCTTTCCAGCCCTTTGGGAATAAAATATTGTGCAGGAACTCGCTTGGGAGTTTCCTGGCACCTCAGACATTCACCTCCCCAGGCTGCCTGGTTTCTCAAGTACCTGAAAGATGGGAAGCTGGCAGAAGAGTTCAAGATAAAAATAATATCATTATCAGAATCAGAATTCTCTTTATGCTTTTTTTTTTTTTTAATGTTTATTTATTTATTTATTTTATTTGACCTTTTGTCCTAATTTGGAGGACACAGGTCATTAAAAATAAAATCCAATTATTCTGAGGAATAGAAACTCTATATTGTAGCAAACTCTAGCAATATATGCTAAAGTAATGCAATATATTAAATGGAAGTACTCTAGCATCCTTGTCAACGCTAAAGTAAATACTTAAAAAATTGCTTACTTAACTCTTAAGTAGTTCTCTAAAAAATTTCTATCCAGTACTGGGCAATGACACATACTGTAAAATTCTTAGCAATCATACATACAACTTCGTCATTTACAGATCTGGATTTATATATTCCTGACACTTTGTGAAATATTTTTGTGGGCTTCAGAACTGATATCAAAAGGAAAATAATTTAATATCTGCTATATAGGTTCCTGTGTATGTGGAGTCTCTGAAAATGGCTACAGCCCCATATATGGAAAATATTGAAAATTACTGATATGTTTAGATAAAACTGGTTTTCTTTTAGCTTTCAAATATCAGTTACAATGAGAATATTTTAAATGTTACATAAAAAACAATAAATTCTATGAGAAATGAACACCAGGGCAAAATATTGAAGTGAATACTCTGTTTTTACAGAGCATTCTTTGTGCATTGAAAGCATTTCAAGGTTTTCAGCCCTTTTCCTTATCTGGCATAAATTCCATTTCAAAGCAAGTTGAAATATCTAGTTGAAGATATAGTGAAAGACTGTTTCTGCTCACTGTAACTTATGTCCCTATCTAGCCTGAAGTCCTGACAGACTTTTCAAAATATACTTTGATGGTAATATAGATTGTCTTAATAGGTCAACACAGACAGGCATGAAGAAAGAGTTTAGAAAGCTTTTTCTCATAAAATTAATCAGTTTGAGAAACTTAATAGTTTAGCTATTGACAAAAGAACACTGATCAAAGAACACCATGAAATCAATCAGTTATTTTTAAAAGGTAGCACGGAGACATGCTTATTAAATAAAATAACATTAGACAGTAAATCACGATAGCATCAAAGATGTCATCTGAGACTAAAAGAGCAATGACATTAGAAATAATAACATAGCAAATATGTTATAAAAAGCTTCAGACATATAGTCAAGGACGATAATAGCTTTGCACTTCTGTAGTACCTTTCATCCAAGGATCTTAACATATTTTAAAAAATCCCCCACTGCTCTACCTAGTTTGTAGATGAAAGTGGGTTTCAAATTAGGAGCTGAGTACCTTGCCTCTTGAATAAAGACAGGATAAAATGTTGGATTTATTGCATCCAATTTTAAAAATAGCCCTCTCCTTTAAGTCATCCAGGCCCTTTCTACAGTCAGTGAGGGCAAATAGGAACAAGAAGATGATTCATCTTACTTGTTTGACAAACCTGTATTAATATGTAGTTACAATTTCTGAAGAACAGCACCTTCAAAATGTTTCTCTACTGTATGATAAGAAGCTGCAGTCTGTACCCTGGATGCTGTTGTCTACATTACAATATCTTCAGAGTCCAAGGACATCAACCTCAGGTGCAAGAAGGCATCTAACTAGCTCAAGTGTGAGTTATGAGGCATGAAATCCACCAGGAACCTTCTGAGAGATCCACACTCCTTCCTGGATCTAGTTGGCTTTAGAATTTTATATAATAAAGCAGTTCAGGGGGAAGAATGATGGTCCGATGGTGCTTAATATTAAACATGGAGAAGCTTTAAGAAATGAATATGCAGTTGTTATCTGAGAAAGAAGATATGAAATCAGAATCTTTTACATTACTGATCGATATTTCGTCTGTCAGCTTACTTAATAGTCTTGCTGAGATATTAAAGACTAAAAAGATATTAACTGTTAGAAGTGTTTTGAAATTTTCATTTCCATCAAGGGAAAAATAAATATTAATATTTGTTTTTATGTGTATGTACACTGAGCTCAGTGCTTTGTGAAAATGAGACAATCATCTTAAATCAAATTGTTTTCCAAATACCTTTCAGTCATACCATGATATCACCCATTTCTTCCAGAGCATCAGGACTCTCTTTATGCCATCCCCCTCACAACCCCACCTTAGACAAATATATTTTTAGTAAAGACTTTTGAAATACAGGACCTCAAGTACCATCTTTTACTCTCGTCTTCTTTTCCTGCAGTGACATGTTCAAATGCTATAATGAAGTGCATAATCTTTTGTTTTATTTTATTTATAAGATGAAGTTAGTTTTTCCATGCTCATAATAAGATTTGGGAGTAGAGACTCCCTGGATATTTGCCTCTTTAACTAAATTTATTTCCACCCTCTACCTTAACTTATTTCTAAAAAAAAACCCCAAAAAACCTGGTATGGTAGAGTTATACTATCTCACAAATTGAACAGTTACACAAACATACTTTTCTTTACCTTCATTCAGGATGACTCTGCAAATTTAATCTTCCTAACAAAAAACTGTCTCTTTTTAAGCTGTTGACTTAAACATCAGAACAGTGACCAAGACACATTTCAGTTTTAAGACAGATGTTTTCCTCTATGAATAAAGCATGAAAAGATAAATGTGACAAAAGTAAGTTAATTCTGAGTGAAAAACATAAAGAAAATAAAGACTTGTTTTCACGTTGGGGTGCATGAAAAGAAAGACTAGCCTTCATACTGTTCATTGCAGTGATGTGAAAGAAGAAACAAAAAAGGCTACAGGAATGTATAGCATAGAAATACTGTGACAATGAGGCTATTTTTGTATAGCAATAGGAAAAGAAGGAACAAAGTTCTGCAGGGTAGAGAACAATTACAGTTCCTTATACAATCAAAATATAAATCAACTGATTAAATGTCATAAAGATATATAAAATTCCTGTAATTAAAAAGGTCTTTTTAGGCTGAGACAACATTTTGTCCATACTTATCTGGGAACAATCCCGAGGCTTCCAGAGGCAGTGCACACCAATTTCAGTCTTTCTAAAACATCCTCTTTCCTTTTTGTCAGCAGCTGCTGGATTCATATGTAGACCAGAACACTCACTGGCTATTTACTCATTACCTAGAGGAGGGAATTTAAGCAAAATGTTAAGAAAATTAATGAACATTGTCAACAGTGTAGATTTTCTTGTCATAATACTCCTCTGAAAGATCAAACTGAATACACAGTGTTTGAAGAATTTTAAGCACTGCTTTAATAGGAGGCATATATAAAGACCCCATTTCTCTTTTACTAGTTAAATATTCAGGGATGAAAAGATTCTAGTTGATTTGCTGTTTTGGTTTTTTTTGTTTTTTTTCTTATATATTTCTGTAGTAGAAAAAGAAATCTTGGAAACTGGGTGAGAGCAGGTACAGTATTCCTCCAGAAGCAGCAAAAATGTAGGTCAGAAGTGACCATTGGGTAATAATAATAAAAAAAGTAAGAACTTGAATGAAAAGGAAGGCTGAATTTCAAGACTTCAGGGATATAGTATGTTCTCAGATACATATCTGAGGTATAATGTTCCATTAAAGTCCATTGAAAGTCTGCTACTACACCCTGGAACACATCCCACATTTGGGATTCTCGTGTATTCTGAAAGAACAAACATATAGATCATGTCCAGATTCTATCCCTATTTTTACACAGGATCATGGCATCGTCTCATATTTCATACTGAAAGGGACCTCTGGAAGTCTCTAGTCCAACCTACTGCTCACAGCACTGTCAGCTGTGATATCAGACCAGGTTGCTTAATTTTTTTTCCTATCAGATCTTGAAAACCTCCAATGATGGAGACTGAAAAACCTTTTTGGGCAACCGTTTAATTATTTGCTTGACCTCACGGACTTTTCCTTACATCCAGTCTGAATCTCTCTTCTTTCAATTTATGCTCATTGTCACTCATCTTCCCATGGTGCAGTGCTGTGAAGAGGCTGGGTCCATCTTCCTGATAACATCCTTATAGATACTGGAAGGCTGCCATTAAGACCCCACCCAACCCGATGTCTCTTCTCCAGGGTGAAGAAGGATGGAGAGGAATTGTTAGGAAAGTGAAGGGGAAATTCAAATTAGAACTGCTCAGAAGTGGTAATTTGTGACCAAGGAATGATCTGTCATGGAGGGCAAGAAGGCCCAACTACAGAACAGGCTAAACTGTCTGGAAGCAGGAATGCCAGAACAACTTCATATAAAGGAGTGATTTTCCCTAGTGATGAGATAGGAAACAGCCAAGGCATTGTCTTGTAGCAATCCTGGAGTACAAGCACTCAGAGGCTACTTTTGGGCAGCAGAACTGAGCTGGGGGATTGACCCGACACTGGGTTGAGGTGCCAGATGCTGGCTGATGCTCACACGGTGCAGGTGTGTCTGCATAAGAAATTGGCTCATGAGGTATCTTTGCAGACTCCTTGTAGAACCACTTCTGGCTGTAGGACTCTGTCCAATGCATTGTTCATTAACATTTTTTTTTTATATTTAAACACAAACATGCATTTAATTCACTTCAAAGGTGAATGTCCCAACAAAAGCCAAAACTCAGCTGGAGTCAAGATGTACAAGGGATGCCAAGAGCAACAAGGTAACACAAAAAGGTGGAAAACAACGAGGAACAATTTAATTGCAATGAATAGATTAGCGGACAGTGCTTCATCTAGGAACTGACAAAATATTTTTCTTTAAAATGCAGGTGTATGACACCATTGATAAAGGTAACATCTGCTCATCACAATGACAGATCAACATTTGATGCTTATACACTTACTGTAATTGACTAATAATTTGTCAACAACTAGAAAGCAACAAGAAAAGTTTAAACAAGGAAGAGCTCCAAAGAGTTAAGTGATAACTTTCCCATTTAGGAAACTATACTGAAACCCTCAGCATTCATCACGTACTAACTGTTAAATATGTTCTTAATTAGTATGTTAAATTATAACATAGAAATTCTGTCTCTTACTTTGATATTTACTCAGTAAGAAAGGCTTTCCTTGTCCCGGTTGGTTGAGTTGCTGCTCGGCTGCTCTGGAAAACAGCCAACCACTTCTGAAAGAGTGGATACAGAGAGAGCACCAGTGAACCTGGAGGAGCATGTGTTAGTCTTGGTGACACAACTCCTAGGAGTGACAACACTGTCAGGAAGTGCACAGTGCTACGTACTTTTTACCAGAGGCTCTGAGAGCTGTTTTAAACTCTCTTAGCTCTAATAAATTGGATCTAAGCACCTGCAGTCTTGTCCTGAACCTGTGAGAGCATGGGAATTCCAGCTGGCTATGGTAATAGCTAAGCTTTCTTCTAAATCCAGACAAGAAGTTTGTCTCATAAAATCTGGATGCCCAAGAGGTTTCAAATATTCTGAAAAAGCAAAGTGATTGAACAAAAAGTTCCCAAAACTCATCTGATTTATTTGTACAACTGTCAAGATGTACTGACAATAGGAGGAATATATTTCCTGGATGAAAGAGAAAAGCAGGCAGCTTTTAAAATAAGTGCAATAGCTTCACAGATGGTGGATATCATACACCACAGTTCATCAGATTATAATGAGTCAATGAATGTGAGATAAACTGAAGTGACAATACAAACTGATGCTTACACTCCATTTTACATTTAACAAATGCATAGTATTTTCATAGAAATAAGTAATTACTTATACATGTTCGTTTTAATCCTCACTAGGTGGGAGGGAATGTGCAGCTATGGCACAGCTGATTATCTATAATTTCAGGATTATAAAGGGCATTTTGAAGTCTTAAAGTAATAGTTAAATTTTGTTCTAAGAAAAAACCCCAGCTATTATGAAAGGCTCATGATGGAAACCTTTTAACATGTGATATGCCTCAAGCATATTCAAATTTCTGTTTGACATTTTCAAGAGTACCATAATCTAACATGACTGACAAGCTGTTCTGCAGAAAATGGAGCTTGGAATAAACCTGTATTTTATTAAGTGCCAATATAGATAAAACTGTTGATTGTACTTTATCCTGTATAATTCCTAAAAAATAACTCTGTGAAGGCTGCTCACTGTCAGGGTGCTTTGATCACAGTTGCATGGTCCCTGAAGAACTAGAATGTAACAACAATGTTTACTGTTAAGAGGTGTGTTAAGATGCCATGTTAAAGCTATTTTTACATGTGGAAACCCCTTTGCTATTCATCTGAGTACAGTTGAGTTATTAATGGTTTCAATTAACCAGTTCCCTGGTTCATTATTTTTTAAAGTGTTTTGTTAGAGAATTAGGGGTTTTACTAAGATAACCCAAGTAGACTCCATTGGCAAAATTTTTATAATTAATCAGAATGAACAGAAACAACCTCATGAAAGAAAACCATTTTCTACATTTTACTAAGCTTCATAAGGCCCATTTCTCTTTGGTTACTGGGAAGAGTATGCATTAATCCAAGCTGCAAGATTAATTTCACTGAGTTGGTGGAAAAGATAATTATTTCCATAACTCCTAAAAGGAAACCCTTACTGCTGTTTATTTTCTGTTTTACACACATAACTTTTTCGACAGCAAATTAAAATGACTATCAGGTATTAAATGTAAATATTGGCAAAGTATCTGCTAAAAATATTAAGGAAACATTTGTTAAAAATTCCTTTTGCTATTACAAGACCTCTAATGCATGCATTTATGCAGTCTGTATATGTTTACATGCTATGCAAGGAAAATTGTTTCATTTTTTTTCTGCTTAAACTTCAATTGCCTTTTGTTTTCATGTATTTAAAATATAAAAAGGGTCAGAATAACTTTGCAAATATTTTATAGAAGCCTTTTAGGGTCACAGTGACTTAACTGATCATGATTGGTATCATCACCGATCCTTGATATATGCTGTATTGAATTACGGAATTATCTAGGTTGGAAAATACCTTGAAAATCATCCAATCCAGTCATAAACTTAACACTGACCATTCTTAACTACAACATAATCCTCAGTGCTATGTATACCCAAGTCTTAAATACCTCCAGGGATGGGGACTCCACCACCTCCCTGGGCAGCCCAGTCCAACACCTAACAACCCCTTCTGTAAAGAAATACTTCCTAATATCCAGTCTAAACCTTCCCTGGTGCAACTTGAGGCCATTCCCTCTTGTCCTATCACTTATTACTTGGTTAAAAAGGCTCATCCCCAGGTCTCTGCACCCTCCTTTCAGGGAGCTATAGAGGGCGATGAGGTCTCCCCTCAGCCTCCTCTTCTCCAGACTAAACACCCCCAGTTCCCTCAGCCGCTCCCCGTACGACCTGTGCTCCAGACCCTGCACCAGCTCCGTTGCCCTTCTCTGGACACGCTCGAGTCATTCAATGTCCTTTTTGGAGTGAGGGGCCCAAAACTGAACACAGGAATCGAGGGGCGGCCTCACCAGTGCCGAGTACAGGGGTGAGATCCCTTCCCTGTCCCTGCTGGCCACGCTATTGCTGACACAAGCCAGGATGCCATTGGCCTTCTTGGCCCCCTGTGCACACTGCTGGCTCCTGTTCAGCCGGCTGTCAATCAACACCCCCAGGTCCCTCTCTGACTGGCAGCTCTCCAGCCACTCCTCCCCAAGCCTGTAGCACTGTTGGGGGTGGTTGTGGCCCAAGGGCAGCCCCCGGCATTTGGCCTCATTGAAACTCCTCCAGTTGGGCTCAGCCCATGGCTCCAGCCTGTCCAGGTCTCTCTGCAGAGCCTCCCTGCCCTCGAGCAGATCAACACTCCCACCCAACTGGGTGTCATCTGCAAACTGACTGAGGGTGCACTCGATCCCCTCGTCCAGATCATCACTAAAGATGTTAAACATCAACACCAAGCCCTTGGGGACACCACTCGTGATCGGCCGCCAACCGGATTTAACTCCATTCACCACAACTCTTTGGGCCTGGCCATCCAACTTAGATTTTTACCCAGCAAAGAGTGTGCCCATCCAAGCCACGAGCAGCCAGTGTTGCCAGGAGAATGCTGTGGGAAACGGTGTCAAAGGCCTTGCTAAAGTCAAAGTATAAAACCATCCACAGCCTTTCCCTCATCCAATAAACAGGTCGCCCTCGTGTAGAAGGAGATCAGGTTTGTCAGGCTTAGTTCTTACGAGGAGCGGCTGAGGGAACTGGGAGTGTTTAGTCTGGAGAAGAGGAGGCTGAGGGGAGACCTCATCGCCCTCTACAGCTACCTGAAAGGAGGGTGCAGAGAGCTGGGGATGAGTCTCTTTAACCAAGTAGCAAGCAACAGGACAAGAGGGAATGGCCTCGAATTGCACCAGGGAATGTTTAGACTGGATATTAGGAAGTATTTCTTTACAGAATGGGTTGTTAGGCGTTGGAATGGGCTGCCCAGGGAGGTGGTGGAGTCCCCATCCCTGGAGGTGTTTAAGAGTTGGGTTGACGTAGTGCTGAGGGATCTGGTGGAGTTGGGAACTGTCAATGTTAGATTAGTGGTTGGACTGGATGACCTTCAAGGTCTTTTCCAACATAGACGGTTCTGTGATTCTGTGATTCTGTGACCTCCTGATGTGCCACGCCCTGTTTGTCTTTCCTGGTCACTTGTGCTCCCTGGAAAATGCTCTTGTACTTGAGGGGCCTTGTGCATTGTCACTCCAGTCTCTGCCCACTCTGAGTCCCCGATGCCCTAGTTAGCAGCTCATTTTTCCCACTTGGGGGGAGGCAGCTTGAGGCTCTCCCTCTTCCCTGGGCCTTCTCAGCTTGCAGTTTTGATGTAGGATCTTTTACACTTTCAGAAGGGTCCCCCGCTGCTATCCTCTTCTTCGTAGCCCCTCTGCTCAGCAACTGAGCTAAAAAGAAACATGCTCATCACAGCGTCAAAACATCATCACATTTCTTTGAACTAAGTCAATAGTGTTATAAATTGACACAGCACAATAACTTTTTGCTCATTACCTAATTAATGAAAAAAGACTTCTTTTGTGTCAAAGGCACATCATTCCTCCTGCTACTATTTCAAGAAACACAGCAACCACCCAGCTGTGCCAACCGTTTTCTACTAACTTCAGTGTGATGGCCAAAACCTTCCATACTACTCACACAGTTATTTCTAGTGAGTATTTGCAATTTTTACCAGAGCTGTTATTTTGGGACATGGTACTCCAGTGAAAATAGAGACAATTTAAGCTGACTTCTGATTTATTCAGGTAATAATAACAATGATTACTATTATTGTTCTAGTAAAATATGCTTTTATCTGTATCACAAAATGAAATTATTAGAATTAGAAAAAAGTGTATCGTTGAAAAGATTATAAATCAAATTTTTAAATTCCATTTAATCTGCATAAATTTTATGTATCCTAGATGATCTAAATAGTAAAGCTCTGTTACAAAGTGTATGCTTCATAAAGACATTCAATAACATTTAGGCTGGAATGATATGTCATTTCAGTTATGCCTGCAGCTGAAAGACTATTATTTCTTTTACTTCAGAGAGCAACTGAAATCCTGGGTAAAGTTATGTCCTGGTGTCACTGCTTTCACTGAGGTTACTTCAAGCATGAAAATGACCCATTTATTTTCAGCGGGACATTTTAAAGTACTGTATATTCTAAAGCATTTTAAATAATAGGTTATTAAGAGTTAATAGTTAAATATTTGGCACAAAATCTTGCTACAGAAATGAATGCTTGACTGTTCTAGTAGATGTAAGCAAGGAGATAAGACAATATGCACAATACAGTAGGTAGTACATAAGGGTCCTTTAACTAGCTGTGTATATCCATCACTGTAGAAATAGCAACAGTTGTTTTACCAACGCCCCTATACTTCACCAGCCTTTGCTGGGAAGCTGATGCTCTTAGGACTCCATGCACAGTGCTGTGCTTGTTCTGCAAATGCACCAGCTAGTTCTGCAAATCTCTACTCTGACATCTACTGAAAGGCATAGACTGGTCAGTCCTTGGGTAAGGCTTTCTAAGGCATATTTACATCCTTGGAATATGTGTTCAGTATCACTGTTGACTACACCTGGGCGTGGGGAAAAGCACCTGCCTCACATCCAGCATGCCCCCTGGGGAGGCTATCAAAGTCTGATGATTTGACTGCTCTTAACAGTCCCTACTTCTGAATTTTGCAAAACCAGTGCATAAACATATCACAATTAAGAAGATTTATTTAATTAAGCTATCTATTAATCATCCCATAAGACAAGATCTTCCCATACAGACAGAGTACCTTCTGCCCTCAGTATTAAAAACCTGGTCTTTTTCAAGTAAGAAACCTTTTCCAGTATTCCTTCCTGGGGGAGCAAGTGATACACTGGAGGACATGGGTGCCATTCAGAGGAACCTCAGCAGGCTGGAGGAATGGCTAGCAAGAACTACATAAAATGCAACAGTGCCAGAGATAAAGTCCTGCACCTGGTCTGGGACTACCCTGTACTCTGAGACAGGCTGTGAGCTGACCAGAAAAGGACCTGGGGACCTGGTAGATGTGACTCAGTGGTGTGCCCAGGCAGCAGTAAAGGCTAAATGTGTAGTGAGCTGAACTACCAAATGCATAGGCACAGACAGTCGAAAGACAAGTTTTTTCCCATTTATTTTACAACCATAGGCTTGCACCTGGAAAAATGTCCAGCTTGGTTCTCTCCTCTCTGAGTACAAAAGACATACTGAGAAACTGCAGCAGAGTCCAGCAAAGGGCCATTAAAATGCTTCAGAGGAGAAGAACAGGATGTATAAGAAGATGGTTCTTCTAAGTCTCCTAAGCTTGTCTTACAAATAAAGGTCTTGTTGTGGAACTCTTGATCATATGAGTAAAGTTTAGTAATATGAATCCTTTTTTTTTTTTTTTTTTAATATCTGATGGCAGAAAAAACTAATTTTAAACATTTGAGGTGAAAAGTTGTAATGGGTCTTGATGAACTAGAGAAAGCTGCAAAGAAAGCTGAAGAGAATTTTTTTCCCCCCTATTACCTCAAAGACTCCCTTTTCATCAAAAATAATAAAAGTTTAAAGGCATTAAGTGACTAGTAAAAATAAAACTTGGCAATGCCAAAGGAAGTCTGTAATGAGCACTTGTAAACACTTAGAAATATTATGTAGTTGTCAAAGATGCTATGCTTTATGACCAAAAATGAAAAGGAAAAAAGAAAAAAAGAGGTGTTGTGCAGTGAATAAAAGAACTATTAGACTCAATTGGGATGAAATAAAAAGGGCTCACCAGCATTTTAATCTTCTCAGCACTGCAGACCAAGCTCAGTTTTTCCATTCTAAAGATCAAGAGCAGGAGCCTAGACAGGACTGAGCTGTCTGTGTGGAGGGAAGGGGAAAAGCTAAAGGAATGACCAGGACTTTATGTCACTACAAAACTGTGGGATGGAAACTAAATTCCATTTATGGACTGGTCAAAGTTCAGAGGTGGCCACAGCTCAAAAATGTCCCTTTACAGAAACAGAAGCCCTGCTTTCCAGAATGCCTGTTCTGGCACAAAAGATCCTGTGAAACGCGTTACTCTGCATTTCTGGCAGTCTCCTCCTATTTCACTTTCTGCTTTAGTTACTCCAGCTACACAACTGCCTGTGAGTAGATTTACTCCTATGACTCACTAAGGGTATTTCAAACCTTGAAACACCTACACTTTATTTAATAACTAAAGAGATTATTTTTGAGGTCTCTGAATTCATTTCCAGTTTCTATCTGCAAGAATTCAGATACTTAGGAGCACTAAACTAGGCTGCATTGTCCCACTGAGATTTTGATGACCCCCACCTTGTATCTTGATAAAATAACATTATTCAAGAGGCTTTTTTTTCCCCTGCTCATAGCTGCAAGAAGATAATAATGATGTTGGACAGAGATCTGGCATGTTTTCTGTCTTGCAAAATACATATTGTACACAAAGACACTAGGGAATACAGGGTTTCAGCTAAATATTAGTAACAGTCTGTGAGGCTGGAATTCATGTATCTTCCACACTTGTGGAATGTGCTTGTGTCGTAACGTGCTGTGTGCAGCCTAGCGGGATTTTCTCTCTGACTACCCAGTTTACTTCAGCTTGGGTTGCTTCCATGAATTCTCAAGAAATCTCATTCTTATGAAGATGTACTTTGGAATAGATAAAAATCAGCATATCCATCCTGTGGGAGATCTACATCTTACAGTTTTCATCCAGAAGTGGGACAAAAATTTGCAAATCTGTTTCATCCATTTAGTTCAGTCAATTTTATGTGGACAGCCATGGGCACTGTTTCTGGCTCTACTGCAGCCACCCAGATTCTGTGTCCTTCTTTCATCATGCTCTTCACAAAGGGCAAACTCTGTAAAGTCACTTGAAGGAAACTCCTGACATGACATACAGCTGGTCACTTTGTGAATACTTTGTAGTATGGCAAATAGAAACAAAACAGATATTTAGGCTCACCTGACTTTAAACACCAGCAACTAATTAAATTACACACCTCTACACTGTGGGCACTGTATTTGGCTAGAAGAACACAAGACAGATATGCATTTATTAAAACCATAAGGTCAAAAAAACCCCAAACACAAAACCATTAGCCTTGCATTCAACTGAAGTAAACACAAACCTGAACCACAAATGGACTTAATAAGGAAGTTTACTGTTTGTGAATGGTTCCAGTCTGAAAACATCAGCTTCTTGTTTTCCATGAGTCTCATCTCTTCATCTGAAAAACATCCCATAAATCCAATCCACCCTTGATCTTCCTCTGACACTTGCAAAATGAACAGGCCTTTCTTACAGAGTTATGAAGAAAAGGGAAACAAATGTTGTTACTTTTGAGCAGGTGTAATTTCCAGGAACTGAGGTAAGATCATCATCTCATGTCACATATGAGAAAGTTTCTACATATAGTGAAAGTTTTTTGGTTCATATTTTCACCCATTGAGTATTACCACAGATGAAAATGAAACATTTGGTTTTGGACTGATATTAAAATATTTGTGTCAGGTTTTCAAGTCATCCATAGTCAGCGGGGAAAGTTAAATATTTATTAAAGATTAAATATTTATTAAAGAGTATGAATAAGATCTATATATTAAGTAAGTAGGTGTGGAATAAGAATAGATGGAAGGATTTAGAAACCCACCTGGGTGTTTATCTGAGATGTAGTGAAACACATCTATGAAATAAGTCAGTTTGTAATCACCTTAAAACTTAGTGGTGTGTGTAATTTCAGCAGCAGACTCTATCATTTACGTAAAAATCCTTTGGTTAGAATACCCTTGCAAAAAGCAGAAGTGAGACCTAGACTCACATCAGCCTGGGATTTTGTGAATCTACAACTTCGCTATACAGACATGGAGTTCATCATAGCATCGACTATCAGACTTCCAGAAAAGATAGGGTTAGAACATTTTCTGTCAGGACTTTAGAGGCTACCACTTAGCACAAACTGTGAGATTATTCTCCTTGAAGGGAAAAATCTGATGTTAAATCCAGTTGCAGTTACTAAGGGGTTGTTGGCAGTGAGAGTCTTAGGATCTTTTGCTTAAAGAAGATGAGATGTACTACCACATTTTGGTTGTTTCACTAGGCTAACCCTTGCCTAGTCTTTCCCTGTCCCAGGTGTCTTTCATTCCTTTCTGCATGGGTGTCCGGATGGGGCTGCAGAGGTCCCATATGAGACTAATGGATGAGTTTGGACAGTATATTGGCTCCTAGGGGGAGTGGGAGTGAAAGTCCAAGTGTATGAAAGGAGATTAAAATCCAGGGCCCCTGCTCTGCAGACTCCTATATTCAATCTAAAAAATAAAAACCCTTCTCTTGTAGCACCATCTCTGAAACAAGCTTTTTTTTTTTTTTTCTTATTAACTTCTCTCTGGACATAGTCCTGGTGAACTTTACCAGGTAGCAAAAGGTCAGGGTTCAAAGGCTCTCATGCTGATGTGTCTGAAATTTAGGTCTTTTGATGCTTGGTCCATGTTTCACTCACCAGACTTTGAGGGGCTTTGCACTGAGAACTTGCACAGGGTTAGTCTAAGTGGGAAATTTTGATAGAAACACATGCAGGTTTTTAAACCTTGAATAAACTGAGGTGCTGGCATGTCTCAAAATATAGGCTGTAGTAGAACTTCAGTTTGCTAAGTTTTCTAATATAAATACAACATCTTTGGCTCTGAGTCATTTAGACAGGTAGGCAGGGTTTTCATCTTCTTGGTCTCTATATCGTGTACCTACACACAAGTTCATAGAGTCACTTAGGCTCTTAACTCCTATTTAGGTTTTATTTAAACTGGATGCAAGCTCCTAAGTACCATTGAGAATTTGAACACTTAATTTTATTTAAAGTGAAATTTAAGCACTTTTAGATTCAGGGAATTAATCACTGCAGATCTGGGCTGAGTTCCGAGTTCCAGCAAGGTTGAAAATTTGATAGTTACATACTATTCCCTTTAGGTTTCCATTCCCCAAAGAATATTTTTGCCTGTTTTATTGAAACTGAATATTAAAGCTGCTATTAAACTTCATATTATCAATGACCAAAATTCGGTGAAAAAAACCCCAGGGTATGTGTATATCTGTACAAGAATTTGCACTTTGAAAAAGGTAAGGACATACCAAACAATCCTGTACCTCAAGAAGAGAAAAATAAGGCACATTATTCCTTGCAAGATTAAAATTTTTTTAATCCTTTTAATTTCCTTTCTATGAAGAATAGGATAAATTAGGACATACATATGTAAGTATGCATATACATAAATGAGGCAGCAATGTGCCCTTGCAGTAAAGAAGGCAAATTGTATCCTGAGCTGCATTAGACAAAGTATTGCCAGCAGGCTGAAGGAGGTGATCCTTCCCCTCTACTCAGCACTGGTGAGGCCACACCTGGAGTATTGTGTCCAGTTCTGAGTTCCTCAGTACAAGAAGAGACATGGACATACTGGAGGGAGTTCAATGAAGTAGCACAAAGATGGTTAAGGGATGGAACATCTCTCCTATGGGTAAAGGCTGAGTTCAGCCTGGAGAAGAGAAGGCTCAGGGGGATCTTATCAATGTATATAAATAGCTGAAGGAAGGATGAAAAGGAAACGGAGCCAGGCTCTTTTCAGTGGTGCTCAATGACAGGACAGGCGATGGATTCAAACTGAAAACCAGAAGGTTCTGTATGAACATCAGAAACACTTCTTCACTGTGGGGCTGACCAAGCACTGGCACAGGTTGTCCATGGAGGTGGTAGAATCCCCATTCCTGGAGGTATTCAAAAGCTTATACATGCACATGCACAAATATATATTATATTAATTATTCCATATATGTATATATATATGTATATGCGAAATTTACTCTTTTCTCCCATTTACATTTCGGACTGGATAGTAGTTTTCTAGGGGAATTATAATACAAAGACATAAATTGTATACAGAAGGTTGAGGTCTATTTGTACTCTATACCCAGATACTAAATATTGAACAATTGCAATCCATGTTCGTATTTCCAGCATGAATACATTTTTTAGCCAAGAAAATGAATAAAGAAATAAAATGTTATCTATATGCTATAGACGGCAACATTATCTTGTATTTGTTGTCATTTCTGTCTGAGGAGTTGTTGCCTGGGAGATACTACTCTGACAATGTGAACCCTTTCACATTTTCTCTTGAGTTTGTCCTTCCTTTTCATTTCCCTGCATATTGGCCTGGACTCTTGAGCATGACGGAACAAGATTCTACTTGGTTATGCAGGGTTTGATCTGCTTGCACATCTACTACGCAGAAAAACTCTTTCCCCAGTTAATGACATAAAACTTTAAATTTAAAATTTTGGTTCCTCTATTAAAAAAAAATTGTCTTCCTATGAACTTAAAAACTTTCTTCTTTATGGGAATAAAACTAGACTCTAGTGTCAATATTACCAAAATATGCTTGTATTATTTCTAAAATTTTTCCTTTCAAAATTAATCGAACCATGGTCTTTAGTAGTTAGAAAATAAAGTTTTACTAGAGCTTCTGTCCTTCTCTAAAGAAAGAAAAAGGAGGAAAAATAAATGAGAAAATCTACTTTTGATGGACTCCACCTACATTCTAACCAGATAACTTCAGTTAATTCTTTCTGAAGTATGCAACTTACCTATTTCACTGTTATTGTGACAGACCTTACTTCCAGCCCTTGTAATGAGATATATATTTTGCTATGTCTATCATGTGATTTCCTCATATCTTTCACCTATTCTTCACAGCTACTCAGAGAAATGCTCCGTAGAGAGGAAGAATGCCTTTGACTTACATAAAAACTTTGACCGATTTCCTAAGAGAAAGTGCATTTGTAGCATATGGACTAGAGGAGACAGACAAAAATTATAGTCTAATGTAGTTGCTTATGTGAAAAGAGCCATTCATTCATTAGACATTAAATATACCTGCACTTAACTCAGTAGTTAAACTGGAGGTTTAACTGGTACTTATTTTTCAGAAAAGAACTTTCACTTCTGCAAAGATTATGGGTTGTTAATGAGTTTTCTCTTTAGAGATTTTCCCTCCAAACTTTAGTCATAGAGCTTTGCCATATTTTGCTTTGCAAATTTACATAGCTTCCTTTTATCAGCCTCTTCTAGCCTAAAATAGCTCAAACTGAAGCAGCAAGGGAAATAAAGCTAACGTAATAAATCTAATCTTTATCCATCAATCGAATCACAGAATGGTTTGAGTTGGAAGGGACCTTAAAGAACATCTAGTTCCACCCCCCCTGCCATGGGCAGGGACACCTTCCCCTAGCCCAGGCTGCTCACAGCCCCGTCCAACCTGGCCTGGAACACTGCCAGGGAGGGGGCAGCCGCAACTTCTCTGGGCAACCTGTTCCATTGCCTCACCACTCTCATAGTGAAGAATTTTTTCTTTATATCTAATCTAAATCTACCCTCCTTCAGTTTAGAAACATTACCCTTTGTCCTATCACTACACTTCCTGATAAAGAGTCTCTCCCCATTCCAATTAGAAGAGTTAATAATGGCAAGCCTATGGATAGCCACTCCATTTTGAGTGGTACAACATAGAAAATATGTTTGGTGTTCTACACAGTTCTTAACTTTCTTTCATGTGTGTTTTTGAATGAACAGTAAAAAATATTCAGGTTTATGTAATGTCTGATTTCAGATCACCACCAGTATCCTTCCCTACCCCAAGATTATATGAGGTTTATGGTAAGAAACATGACTGCTCTTGTACTCAGGGTTAAAATGGGCCTTCTCCTTGCTAGAATCTAAACCATACAGAATTATAAAATGCTGAACTTCTGTGACTGTTTTAATCATATATTACCTGATGAATAGTGCATTTTCTGGTACGCCTTCATTTCAGATTGTTTACAAAAGAAAAAAAGCGTTTAGAAGTGCTGATGACTTCCACAGAGATGGTGTTCACCTGTTACTTTCTTACATGCTCAGTTTTTTAATTACATTTTTTCAGGCTTCCTCTAGCTGTTATAATCATTTAATTCTAATAAAGGTCAGGCTAGCTAGCTAGCTTTCAGATAGAGAAATTACACCCACTCATTTTGTCTAGTGAGGTTTTTTTGTGGCCTTTTGTACTGATATTCTGGGGTTATATGAAAGACGTTATTACTTGATTCTTTGATTGATGTAGAGTAAATATACAAGCAGAGAGTGAGATGAAGGACGTGATGTGTCTAAGGCTGAGGAACAGCAAGTGTAGGAGTGTAGGAGTGCAGGAAAGAACATCACATTTTATGAAGGATTCAGGTGAAAAGGAGGTCTTAACGAGGGTCTACAGGAAAGATGGGAAGGTCTCTTTATCGGGGAGTGTAGTGATAGGATGAGGGGTAACAGTTTTAAACTGAAAGAGGATAGATTTAGATTAGATATAAGGGAGAAATTCTTCCCTGTGAGGGTGGTGAGACACTGTCAGAGGCTGTCCAGAGCAGCTGTGGCTGCCCCCTCCCTGGCAGTGTTCCAGGCCAGGTTGGACGGGGCTTTGGGCAACCTGGGCTAGTGGAAGGTGTCGCTGCCCATGGCAGGGGGGTTGGAACTGGATGATCTTTAAGGTCTCTTTCAACCCAAACCATTCAATGATTCTATGAAAAAACTCCAGGAATATGATCAATATCTTGAAGAAAATAAGGCAGATAGATACTTCATTTCAATAGTGAGTCTGTGAGAACTGTATGTTACATTATTTTGAAGCTTTTGTAATCAAACCATCAAATCTTCAGAATTCTCATGACACCCCACAAAGAATTTAACTAAGGAACAAATCAGTTTTTTAGACTTACTATTTAATTAACCCTCAGGGTTTAGCTCAAAATCTCAGGTGTGTCCAAGGAACAGATCTAGTCTGCTCAAATTAGTCATCTGATAAATCAGTTTTCTCTCTACCTTTCCCTTTCTTAAGCCCTTCATCACCAACAAGGACAGAAAGTAATGGAAATAGGAGTTAGGCGCTGTGTGTTCTTAACTGGACAAGCAATTTCTACCATCCATAAAGGAGGATGCTACTTTACTTGTTGTCTTGAGCCCATTGTGGTTCACCTTACTAACTTTATTATCTACAGTTACCAGTCAAGGTAAGCAGTTAACTTTGTTTCGAAAGCAGCAGGGCTAACATTTAATATTCTTTATACAATTTTCAGATCACCAGTTTTCCATAACATCTACATTTACTATTCAACTGCAAGTGAAACATAGAAAATCATGTGGGTTTTTTTTTGTTGTTGTTTGTTTGTTTTTTGGGTTTTTTTGTGTGTGTTTTTGTTGGTTTTTTTGTTTTGTTTTGGTTTTTTTTTTTTTTTTTTTTCAGGAAATCAATGAATTTCTGATCTTCCAAACTGCAAAATTCATTTTATCACATCGTCAGTCATCTCAAAATTCCAGTTGCCTTCCAGCTGAAGCATCGACAGCTCTATCAAAAAGCACGCATGGGCCAGATGCACAAAACCATTTTGGTGCTGAACTGTATTCTGGCCAGAATGTGGGTATCTAAGCCAAACTCAAGACACCACGAGATCCTCTTCCAGTCTTTACGTACATTTCTGTGTCTCAGACCTAAAGTAATTACCTTAAGACAACCAAGATTCACTTGCTCTTGAATGGTAATACTCTGGAGCTTGGCGAAGGGATGTGGAGGAAAAGAGGCACCTGGAAATTCACTGAATCAGTCCTCTTAAAATATCTCAATATCATCTGCAAAAAGCTGAAGGTTGAAAAGTACAAGGTGCCTTTAAATGGAGTACTTCCACCCATCTTGACAGCAGAATCCTTAGCAAATATATTCACTTTCAGTAGGGCACAGTACAAGATGTACTAAATGACTCAGTTTGCTCCTGTGCATGACTCTTTTGAACTAAACCCTCTAAGTTGTCTGTGAGGGTGACAGGGAAGAACTGTTAATATTTTAAAGAACCTATGAAACTTCGGAGGTCTTTAATTTATTTATGTATAATGAGTCGATGCTGTCTTGGTTTTGGCTGGGATAGAGTTAATTATTCTTCTTAGTAGCTAGAATAGTGCTGTATAAAGGAGGGGCAGCAAGGATCTTGCTTCTGGGATTGCTATTACAGAATCTTCGTATGTGGGGGTAGCTAGCTGGGAACAGGCTGGGTATTGGCCAGTGGATGGTGAGCAATCATGTTGTACATTACGTATTTATACTTTGTTATTGTTTTATTTCAATTATTAAACTTTTAATCTCAACCTATGAGTCTCCCTTCACCCCATCCTCCAAGTGGGGGAAGATGAGTGAGTGGCTGCGTAGTGCTCAGTTGCCCTGTGAGCTCAACTATGACAGACCCAACCCTGTGATCTCACTCTGGTAGGATGGAAAAGAAATCTAGAGACCATACTGCAGAAGATGAGCTTGATCCATTGGCCCATACTAGGTGAGGCAGATAAAGAGAATTCTGCTAATAAACCAGGCTTAAATATCTAGTCAATGTGATGCATGCACAGTTTTACTTTCCAGGGGTGAAAAGAGTTGGTGGGAGTTCATTCTTTCTATGTAACACTTCAGACTCCAATAATGTGCAATGTGATCTTTTGGAATATAAGGTGTAACATAAGCTATGACATTAAAGGTGCTATTTTTTCTGGAGGTATGTCTTGAATGAATTCTGTTCAATTAATTGTTCATTAGATATTGTTTTGTATTCATCTGTCTGTTTTCTTTTCAGTGAGTCACCATCCATGGGCAAGACACTTGCTCAAAAGGAAACATTAGAATAACTATATAGTGTCAATATGTGTTGTGAAATGTGTTGTATGAAATTCTGGCAGTTTTCTGAAGTAGTTTTATGAAGTTCTGGTATGAAATTAGCTATGACTTATTACCTATTATGTCTTATGTTGTACGTCTTCTACCATGAGAGCATCCTTCAATGGCATGTTGGAAGATAAAACAAAGAAAACATACAAAATAGGCTGAACTGAAAAAAAACCCCAAACATTATTTTAAAGGGGTTTTTTTGGTTAGCAATAATCAGACCATCAATTTTTAAAGCCAGAATTTTCCTTTTTCTGTTCTGGGTAGAAGATAAATGAAATCTTGATCAGGAAAGAAAAGCATCTTTACATAGCAAGAGGTTAATTAAGCTACTCATACATTTCAAGTGCAAATAACAGGGGAAAATCATGTTCCGCCAACAGAATAAAATAATTTGATAGCATATCTCAGGAAGAAAGCTAAATAGCAATGCAATACAAAATTAAATACTTAACAAGGTACAGCAGACACACAAGACAAACTAATTCACTGTCCATTTCAAATTGATATTTGGGACACTTAGTGTCATGAATTTATTTTTCTTATGTCCTGGATTGGATTACATCTGTGTTGATTTTATCATCATGACCTCTGTTGAAAGGCTTCTAGTATATGAAAGAACTGTTGTGGAACACTTGCTATTACTTCTTTTCTCAGGTAATGGAAACAGGTATGGAAATGAGTCATTAAAACCTGCAATACAGCTCATAATTTTTTCAAGAGATCTATCTGTATGAAACATACAATTATAACAAAATGGAAATATTTGACATGGAAGGAAGTGTAAGAACAATAACATTTTTAAAGAATGATGAGACTTTTATTGGTCTTATTCCATAATCCTTTGAAATATTTTTCACACTGCATGACAAAGAGATGACACCAAATTTCTGATAAATTTTTGTACAGACAGGTAATAACTTTCTGAAGTACTTCAGTATTATATCTGCATTTCTATCTGTAGTTGTTTCAGATATGATATCCATCTCTTCAATCGGCACTGTATGATCATTGCAGTCTAAGAGCAAAATACTCATGAAATGTTTTGGTTATACTTCTCTCATTCTGGTACTGATGGCACTGTTGGTCCCATCTGCTGAGTTTTATTCTGTTTCCTCATATCCTCTTGTCTCTACAAGGAACTGTTAGTTTTAGACCTGTCTGTTGTTCTTTGATCAATTAAAGAACATTTTGAGAAATTATTCTCTCCCTTTTTAGTTACTTTTAATTCATATGGAAGCCAGACAGTGCTGACATTAACAGTCCTTCCTTTGAGTTTGACCACCTCCACTGGAAATGATTGTTAAAGGTCCTAGTATGAGATTTCATGCAGTACAGCTCTGCAGAGAATGTGTGTCCAGGTCGTACAGCAACAGGCAGTCCACACCCTGCCAGAGGTCACTGTCCTTTTTGTTGTTTATTTCTGATTAACTTTGTTTCAATGTTTCACTGGTGTCATTTTCTTTCTGCTTGTACTTTATCAGCTACATTTTGTTTGTAAGCACTCAGACATATGGAACTTCTTTTTGCTCTCTTTCTGTTAGGGATTAACACAATGAGGCCTTGTCTATTGTGGCATCCCTATAAAACAACAGAAATACAATGATCAGCAGAGAATATCAACCACATATTCCTTCTGGACATCATTTTCAGGAAATCACCCAGAACTTAATCTCTATTCTCTGGTCTGGATTCTGCTAAACCAAGACATTTTTTCCCCATATTCCTGTATTATTCCATCAGTTTTACAGTACTGACAGATTCATGATGATCAAGTTGCTTCCTCCATTTCCCTGGAATTGCAAGAAATCAGACTATATCAATGGTCTTTATTTTACAGGATTGCCTTAAGTCTTCCACTAATCCTATTGTTTGCCACATTTACAAATCTAGAGCTGCAGGAAGGCAGTCACAGTACTTTTTGGGGTAAAACAAAGAAAAAGTTATTTTTCTTTAAGTACAAAAAATAATTAAATTATTGTAGCTAAGGAAAGGTATCCTGTATTACCCCATCAGTACCTCTCAGCTCCTTGGTGAAAACATATTTTTCCTAGTTTTAATTATGTTTACTTGGAAAGACAAAAATGAAAATTTTTCATGAAGTAGTCACTTGTTCCAAGGAAATCAGCTGTGAACAGGGAAAGTTTTTACATGAGAAATAGCCCTTAGTCACTACCAATGATGATACTCAGTAGCACAAGCAGCCATTCACAGCTATATGTTAAGGAAGAGCTAATTACAACTGTTCTTTCAGGCAACATCTATCTAAATATTGAGATGGTTTTGTGAAACACAGGAACTGTATGAAGAAATTAATCAAATAATAATTGTGTTTCCATCAATGTAATATTTTCTGTATATTATTTATACAGAAGTGGAATGCCATTTCACTGTTTCTGCCCGTAAAAACATAAAAGCTCTTAGTGCAAAACCAATCCCGACATCTCATTTTAAAATTTACATTTTTTAATTTCCTTTTGAATAGGTCTAGTATTATATCCCATTTCCTTCAAGATTTCACACTTATGTTTGTACAAGTAAAGCCTGGATAATAAGGAATAAGAAAGTGTGTGGAATTTTAATTTAAAATTCCTGTAATACATATAAACACAGAGTTATGGTGTATGAAATGCTGAAATATGGTTTTGGATTAACTACTGTGTCTCATTTGTTTTCTTTTGTCAAGTCCCTGAATGTTTCTCACAACTGAAGATGCTGGGTTGCTTCTCTGGACATGTGGAATGACAAATATTCACAGATTGCAGGCCTTCCTGAAGGTGGCTCCATTTGATAAAGGTTAAATCAGAAAATCCAGGATCAACTCAACTGCAGATTCTTATCAGAGTGATCAGTCAGAAGAGGAAAAAAAAAGCAATAACTGCTCAGATAACAGGTGTGGGTAATGTAATGAAAGAATTTCCAGAAAATAATTCTGGGATTTTACCAAAGTATTCTTGAATTTAATCAACAGAGCAGCCTCTACAAACAGTCTTTGCTTATTTGCAGTGCATGTCTCAATCTCAGTTCTGAACTAAAGACTGTCTTAACTAGTATTTTTCCTTTCTTTTTAATTCAGAGTACTAAAATGTACAGGTTCATTAGACTATCTCATTACTCCTGATTGTTTCCAGGTTTAGTGAAAACAAGAGACATAGAACCAAAGAGATCTTAAGAACACTTGTTTATTTTAGGATAGTGCTCAATTCTGCCTCAAATTACTTCAGCTCAGGATGTAGATGAAAAGATAAAATGTACCAATCTTCATTTCAAAAGAAATTCTAAAATAAGGAATGGAAGAGGAAATTAAATTTTGGTGTACTTCAGAACTAAATAACTATAGCTTCAAAAACAAACAAAAAATAGTGGTGAAATATTTTTAGTTATCTTAAATTTCAGGTTACTAGCATATAAAAAATTCCATCTTTATTAGCAAATACTTTTTGAACACTGAGGTTTTCCATGGTGTTATAATGGCTCAGTGGTATTTGCAAAGGTGGTATTTTTCCACTGTTGAAGAGAAACATTTAAAACCCTACAGAACTCTAAAACATGCAGCCATGGTGTTCTGGAAATCAACTGAGTTCTACCGGGTTACTGGAATCTAGACCAACCTTTGTCTCCGAAGTCAGGTACAGAATCTTTAAAACATATTGCATCAATTAATCATTTTCTGTTTGATACATTTTCAGAAAAAGGCTTTAAAACTACTTTAGGTACTTCAACATTATTTAAAGTATCATATGCAATATTCATATATATTCTAGCTTCCCATCGGCCAGTAATGCCTCATGCAGCTTTTCCAAATCATCTTTCTCACAGTTCTGTCATAATCCCCCATAAATTGATGATGACACTAGAATCAACCAGTTCGGCTTGTATGTGTACAATGTTTGCATATGAAAAAGTGTTCGTCATTAAGAGTTAAGGCAAATCCAAAAATAATAGCACTGTTTGTGGTAGGTGACTAAACAGATTTGCAGGACAAAAAAATCATAGCATCATCTACAGCAAAGGACCAGAAAAGAGCTTTCTCTGCCCTGCTGAAGACCTTCAAATAAATATAAGATGCTCTCTATTTATTTATACTTGTTAGGTATAAATATATATTGGAATCCAATAAATATTTAATACATTGTACATGTAGTGGAATTTTCACTTTCTGATCGATACCACATATAAATCTTGGGAAAATATCACACAATTTCCCCAGAAGATTAATCACTTCAGTAAAAAATAATTAAAAAAAAATATTAAATCAATTCTGCCCTTAAACATTTTTTTGTCTTGAGCTGAAACAGAGTATGAGTGTTGCAGAGTTGTGAGTAGCTATCTAAGTTAAATAAAAATGGACTTGATAGAGTGAAGAAGAGCTTTTGGTTTCTGTTTTGGGTTGGTTTGTTTTGTTTTGTTTTTAAATAACTTGGGAATAAGCTCCCAAATTTAAGAATCTTATCCTGCACTCAAGAAAGACTCTCAAAGAATTCAGTCAGGAAGGAAACAACACAGGTGAGGTGAAGAGATGAGTACATAGATGAAGATTGGGAATTACTGTGTATAATTGTAGAAATACTAGTTGTTCTTGCTGTTGGCAAAGCAAGATAAAAAAATGAGGGGCATAAAAGAAATAACAGCCTTTCCATAGCACAGGGAGAAACCTACAGCTTTATGGTTTATTTTTAAGAAATCTTAGAAAATTAATATTCCCAAGTCTCTTGCGTCTGTGAGGATTTAGGAAGACTTGAAAAAAGACACATGCTAATTCTGTGAAACAGCCTGAATCTGAAGACAGTTTTTTCTTCTTTCTGTTCAAAAGTTAAAATATGAACCTTAAAAAATCGTGTCTTTGTGGAAGTTCAAGGCTGTGCTTCTTACTGTTTGACCATTAGGTCAAACATTGCATTAAGGTTGCTTGTTATTTTAAAGTTTTGGAGTTTTTTTAATAAGAAGCAGCAATTATTTATTTAAAATAACTTAGTGTCATTGGGTAATTGTCTTTGTTTAGAAGAACAGCATTTAAAATCTTCTCTCCTGTTCTACAGATGTCTATGTGACTATCAACAAACTGCATAGTTTAAGATTAAATAAATGATGGCAATTAAAAAAAAAGTATGGTCAGCAATGAGTAATGAGTTAAATAGATTCATGTAAATTTTAACTAATGAACATCTTCTATGGTCTATAAAAAGGACATTTCTACTTTAGTGAGTTTAGAAGGGAAAATATTCTGAGCAGATATGAATAAGCTTTTTATTAAAAAGAAAAAGGCTGCTCAATAGTTTTTAATTCTACTTAATTTTTTTCTCCTTATATCAGGATGTGGTAAACTCCAGAAGAATTAGCAATTGTCAAAGAATTTTGATTTTAAAAGTTTTCTGTAAAAAGGTATTTCTATCAAAATCAATGTATTTGAAAAGAAAATATTAATTTTGTCACACTAAATTTAATTGGCAAAATAAAATTCAGTAACATACAGATGTTTCAAATTAACATACTTATATTTTCTGTCATTTTGAATTATAGTTCCATTTTTCTTTCAATTTTTCACTCTACCCCACACTTTGTCTTGTTAGTTATTTTTGTTCTATAGAAAAAACAAATTAAAATATCAAAATGGAAATGCAAAAGCACTTTTTTTTTTTTTCCAAAAAACAAACCCAAAAAGATTATTTTTTTTCACAGTTATACTGCTCATTGAAATGGAAGCTAAATTTTTGGTATATGCACAGTTATCAAAAGAAGTCTTCTTATGTCTGTGATAAACTATCTGATATATTACTGAGAAATTAATTTTCAAATTTCAATATTAACCATTCAACAGTAAAGAAATTTAAATGCTTTCTTTTCCTTTTTCCTTTAGATACATATTTTGCAAGTATGTCCCCTTTTTAATAGTGTTTTAAATGCCCTGAAGATAATTTTATTTTCCAGAAAAGAAGGCAAATATTTTGATTTTATTTGGGAGTTCCAAAAGTGACAGGAGGGGGATCCTTTTTTCCTCGCTTTCTCTCCACTGGATTGCAACAAAATATAGGTATCTAAAATTATTCATATGGTGGTAACAACACATTTTTAAGAATTAAACCAAATTTTGGAGAAGATAACAAAGAAACAAATAATTGGTAACTGTTTTGTAGTCACAGAAAGGAAAATTCATGCATTATTAATGAAAATGGTTATCCTACTCTTAGAAATAAGTATTATACTCCACAGTCATTGTTTTCAAGATCACTTTACACAGCAGGATTTCTTATTAACTTCTGCCTTTCATGGTCTATAGAAGGCAGAAACTACATTCTGTTTGGTCAAGGGACTCAACTCAATGTATTTTCCAGGTCATAAAGGCAGCAGCAAATCCACCATGAGGTCAGGAAACACAACGAAGTCATTCCTGAAGGAAATAACTTCCTAACAGAGATATAACTAAACACATCTGGAAGTCTTTTACGAAAAGATTGCATCTTTTTCCATGATAAAGCTGAATATTATCACTAATTCTTCTTAAAAACCAAATGTGATCATCCTCACTAATTCTGGCCTTAGACAAATCTCATTTTCATCTGGCTCTCAGGTAAGGTGAGACATACTAAGAAAACATGCCTTGAATTTGAATTTTAAAGGGTTTCCTTCTCCTGCTTAGGTATGTGAAGCAGCTGACCGTGCTTTTGTACTCAACTCCATCATCATGTTCTTCTGCAAGCAGATGCTCACAAATCCATGTCATCTGAAATGACGAGACACGGGACACAGGTTTGACGAAAGTCACAACAGCTGTGGCATTAAGTTACGAGTAAGAAGCTTTCAGCAGGACTTGACAGTTCAAGCTGTACCACCACCACTAGCTCTGACTCGGCTCCTGCCTGACCAGCAGGCAGCACAGGCACACCCAGCTATTGTTATCACACATCCATTATAGTCATTGAGTTCTGGATGTCTGAAATTGTTCTGGTCCCCTCAGAAAAAAGAATACAAGTTCTTCAAAAATAGTATCAGCACTATTGTTTTAAGTTTGTGGGTGAGAACAATCTAACATCAGCTGCAACCTACATCAGCTTTTGCTCTAAATCATTTGAGCAGAGAACTTTAAATAAAATCTCTATTACAATTAGAAGAAACAATAATCATCATAAATTGCTAAAATACCAGTGTTGTGGTAAACAAAGCTGACAATATCAGTGTGATAATTATTTAAAAAAAATAAATAAAACATGTTCTGTCATACCTGACAAATTTAATTGCAGGATGTTTTTTATATGCCGAGGTTGCAGACTGTTAGTGTTAATCACACTAATGATCTGTCCTTGCAACTTAGAAAGGTTTATTTTGTGTTAGTGAAAGCATAAAGGTAGCACAGTATAGTCAAACTACTCGAATCTATATCAGAATACAGATGATATTGATATCGATATCCTTCCTTTACAGAAGGAGAGCACTGTGGAAATTTTTGTTTTATCATCATTTCCCTATTCAAATGGTACTCAGAAACTGAAAAGAAGGCAGAGATATTTGTCCCTGTCTCACTTAGCAGTGTAAATTTTGAATTCCTCTTGTGATTGCATATGCTTTTCCTATGTGAGTAGAAGATACAGGAAAAAGGAGAATTAGTGTTCCATCCCATGTGACCAGTACAGGGCTTTGAGAGGAATGTGCAGAAAATCCCAGTTATTAATTAGTTTAATCTCATTCAAACTTGCAAGTCCCTAAAGGAGTCATCCCAAAGGCTAAATGTATGCTTTAAGTCTGACTTCTTTGGTTTGTAACTTGGAATAAAAGACAAGATTATTTTGGCTGGCCTCTTCCTATTTTTTCCTGATCTGACACAGATTGTTTTTTCCTACTCTTCCAATGCAGCTCAATGCTATCTCGAGCTGAACACTCTATTCAAAAGCACTAACCACGGCTGTCACTTTAATGTTGGAAAAAGAATTTTCCTTGGCTATACAATTATTCATCTCAAAGTAGCTGAAATGAAAGTGGAGGTTACTGTTCTTTCGTACAATGATATATTCACTACTCTTATTTCTTTCTCTTACAATCTTAATTTAAAGCACTCTTCTCTGAACTCTGAGTGGCTGATTTGAGGGCTTCTCTTTGTTCCTCTAAAAGAAGAGCTATGACTTTGAATTTGACTTTGAGATTTTGCATCCTGCTGTAAACACATTTTTTTTTGTTAAAAAACTACCAATCCCCTTTCTTCCCCAATGCCTGATTGTTTTTCAGGGGAAAAAAAAAAAAAAAAAAAAAAAAAAAAAAAAGACCTGATATCTATCGCCTGCCAATGCTTACAGATCCAGGGTCAAGGAAAGATGTTATATTCACTGCAGCTTGCATTTTGCCTCTTCTGCAGAGCAATAGGAAAATCTTTGTTCGGTCGCCAGTAGGTACCGCGTCTGCTGAAATGTTTCCATGGAAACAGGCATAGCTGAGCGCAGCAGCCAGCGGCTGAGATGCACGTTACAGCCCTTCCACGGGTACCGTGTTTATTTGTGCGGCTGATGGAGGGCACAACGATTTCTTTAGAAATCTCATGTTTCTAGAATTTAAATGATGATTTCCTAAAGAAAATTTAAAACTCTTTAAACTACACGACAGAGAAACAAACAAAAGTATAAACATTGCACACAGATTTCACAATATTCCAGTGATGTTTGAGGAAACTTGAAAGCCCTATATTGAGATCCTGTTTTTTGAGTTTGGGCTTTATTTGCATTTCAGATTTATTTATTTCTAGATCTAAAATCAAAAACCTACTGTCTTCATTAGCATGAGATTACTTTAACTCATTCATTCTTTTGCATTCAGAATAAAAATAATACTTTGTGGAATGTCAGGACGTGAGTGGTTTATGTAAGCACTTGTGAATTAGTTTCTCAATCACAGAATGGTGTTTGAAATGTATTATTACGATTGAAAATGATTGTATGTTCTATTAGGGTTAGATTTTTCAGTAATTATTCTTTACATCTGAATGTACATGTTTGCTTCATTAAGATTAATGAGTGGAGAGGAAGAAAAGCCAATGGAAATGTATTTTAATTCAAGAAGCAGGTATTCAGTTTTCTGTTTGGTTGTGGTATCCAAACCATACCTCATTCCACAATGCTTGCTGGAACAAGGTGCTTATAGGAGAAAAGCTTTGGCGTTAAACTCTACGATGTGCTTCACATATCAGAGGTAGGTAAAAAAAAGTTTTTTCACAAATGCAGAAGTGAAATCCTTACCTCGTTAAAGCCAGGGTTAAAAATATACCTTGGCTTCTTTAAGGTACTTTTTAGCAAAATTAGTAAATTTTTAGGATTATAATAGAAAATACTGATAAAACTTCCCTTTAAATAGTTCAGACTGTTCTAGTCACCAACACTATAATGAACTGAAACTGGAAAAAGATGTCAACAGATGGATAAAATGATTTTGGAAATGTATTATGAGACACAGAATCATCTTGATTTATGTAGTTTGGTCCAGCAAAGGTTTAGATGAGATATATTGATTCCTTATAAATAAAAACTCCAATAACTTTAAATAATTTCAAAACTAAAACCATTTGTAGACTTAATTCTACTTAAATCTTAGTAGTGTTAAATACATACAGGGGTTCAGCTGCTCACCCAGCTTAACAGGTGTTAAACCAATGATCAGATATGGAGTCCAGAGGAATTAGCAAGATTTGTGGCAGAGGCAGAATTCCCTTTTATTTTGTAGACTGGAGCATCATCACTGAGAGTTTTATTGACAAAGGTTCTGGAATCTGGTATGTATGTAACGCTCTCCCTCCTGCTTTCTGCCTGTGGCATGACATAGTCTTTTGGTAGGTGTCAGGAAGCATTTCCTGGCCCATGGCATTTACAGACATGTGGGATAATGTTGTGTGGTCCCCCTGACCTAGCTGTTAGCTGGTTAGTAGCACAGAAGTTAGGGCCTGTGTGCAGTGACACAGGTGGCCTTTTCAGTGACCTGTCCCTGAGCCCTGCTGGATGGGGGATCAGTATGAATGTGGAAACAAAAGTCACATGCACAGGAGCCTGTTGGGTCCCATTTAACTGAAAACATTATCTCCCTTCAGAGCTGCTTATGCCATGGGTCACAGATGTCTTTGCTGGAAGGTCTCCAAGGGAGGCAGGAGAACTGGCAGCCTGGTGCAAAAACAAGGGAACCCCAAGGCACTGACTTTTCACAAACAATGCTTTTCCTTTTTGTGGAGACACAAGACACTATGCTTGAATTCAGGGGGCTCCTACAATGAAGAAACCAAAAGCCTGTGAGAAATCCCAGGTTTGATGCCTGCCCTAACATGTCTTAATCTTCCCCCCTGCTAAACCACCCCCTCCAAAAAAAAAAAAAAAAAAAAAAAAAAAAAAAAAAAAAATCACAGTTTTCTGAACCAATACTTTCAGTTGCTGTTGAAAACATGAAGATTTCTCATCTGTCATGTTCCTGTCTCACATATTATTTTCAGTAAACTAAGTAAACTAAATATCAGTAGCTACTTGTGATTTGGCTGTAATGATTCTAAGACTGTTAACTCATTTGCCACACCTTGCCATTTTCCAGAAGTTTGAAAAATTATGATTTATTAAACAAGTCTGTGTTAGATGAGTTGAAGAGTCATTCTGCTGCAGAAAAAGCTCTAAAAATTTAAGCACGCTTACTGCAGCCTGGCAGATATGTCTATTCCATGCTGCAGTCACAGATGTACCCATGGCTCAATGTATCTTGATCTGAGTGTCACAGAATGATTTGATCTTTATCTTTGCTAGACAAAAGATTTAGGTTTATTCCCTCAGACTTGAAGAGCCACTCAGTCTGACACAGAGATGAGGGTGGACAAATGGATTATACAGAAATCATTTTGCCCCAAGATCTTATTTTGAGAGGTGCAAAGGTGCTATAACACATTAAATGAAGATGCATCTTAGTACAATGCTGGCACCACTCAGCATTAGACATACAGGTGAGCAGAGGATGACATTCAGAACTCTATTTCTCTTCAGATGAAGACAGAAATAGGTAGGACAGTATCACAGTGAAGGTTATCTTCAATCACTTGAAGGAGTGTGAGCCATCCTATATTCAGAGCTCCTCACTGAACAGTCAAAGAAATCAAAGAATTAATCACAAAGCAAAATCTTGTCTTTTGCTTCCCTTTAAGAGGTGAGCAGGTGCAGGGAATGCTTGACCCTTCAGACTAAACAGGAGGACTGTGCCTTCACTGCTTGAACACAGCTTTGCTGTAGAATTTAGCAACCATCTTGAGCTGAAAAATCATACAAGGGCTTTCAGGATCAAACTTATTATGCATTCAGTATCCCAGTACTCCATCTGCTGTTTCCTTGTTCCACATCCCATTAACAAATACTAAGCTGCAGATTGTTTTTCACATAGTAATGAGCTGCATAAGTATGCAAACAAAACAAAAGTTATATATTTCTGTTGGAACAAGTGCCAAGAACACCTCCTGTTGCAACATTACTAATGACAGGATAGCAATAGTGGAATAAAGAGAGTAATTTGTAGTATTCCCAGGTCAGCTGCACACATGGTTTCTCCAAAAATAAGTAAGTGAGGCAATTTATTCTATACTTACAATGCACCAGATTCATTCCTAATTTAATTGCAGTAGCCTCAGTGGGTCTGTATCATAGAAGAATTTGGTCTTGCGGTTGGAAAGCTTCTTACAGATGGTGGTAAAAAAAGGTGACCAGCATAAATAATGTCATTATCCCAATTAACTGGAATTGATTAATTCATCCATCCATTTCCCAAGTGATTATCTCCAATTAAAGTAATTGCCTGGATAGCATTCCATTGCTAGATCCCTAGGTGAAACAGAGATCTTCTAAATAGCACTTTACTAATATGCCAGCACAACTACTTCTACCTGGCAGTAGGGAAACACATTACAATCTGCTACAGTTCAACATGGAGGGAGATTTGGAATGTCTCTGAGGTACAGAGATTCTTGTATTATAATTATTATTTGCATAAGCATAGGGTTAGCATGGAATG